>NC_133900.1:42236351-42912996 GCF_964199755.1 Larus michahellis | reverse complement strand
TGTAACGTGGCCTTTTATTTTCAGCTGAATGTCAGTGAATATGCGACTGAAGTATACATTTTGATTCATCAGTCACTGAAAAGCACTGCAGTTGTAAAGACTTATCAGCCCATTTTTGTATCTCTCAAAAAGAAATGTCCAGGAAACACAGTATTTGAAAAACCTGGAAAATACAACAATATATAAATACTGCCTTTCTTTAAAAGATGAGCTACTGCAAATTTATTTAGATTATACATTAACTAAATGTAGCTCAGAAAATGAAACACTTTATCTGTGAAAACATTTTAATTCAGAACAAGTAACTGTAATTGGTGAACTTGTCTTCTGAACATGCTTCAGATAGGGCTGTACCATCTGGAATTATCAGCAATTTGATGAAATGCCAGAATTCCAGTTTTGAATTCACTGATATTACTGGACTCTATTTGATATATTCTTTATTTTGGATTCACGACTAATATCACAATGTACTTTTTGCAGAACAAAAAGAAAAAAATGCCTAACAAAACCACCTAGCTATTTCTATTTTTGGTATTCTTATTTTATAATTAAGAAGCCTCTAGGAATATCTAGCTGAGTGATCACTGCATTACCTAAACAAACTCTTTTGCAACGTGCTAAGTGTTTTGTTAGTATTATTCCTGATCCTGGTCAGCTTCACAAAGGACACCAGCCCCCCAAAACATGGTTTATTAAATACATAATACAAATATACAAACTAAATACAAATCACAGAAGGTTTACTATATTGCTTAACAACATAAGACAAAAAAGGAATTGAGTGAAGATTACATGCACGTAGCAATAAAGTAGTATATCAAAGAAAGAGCATGCTTTTTATTTGCTTTAGTAATTGTCCTTCAAGCATCTTTGCATTTGATGTTCTTATTTTGTGTACAATTTACTAAAAGTAAGTGCAATAGAAATAGATTTTAGAAGATAAAAAAAAAAGATGAGCACCCAAATAACGTAGGTGCAAAAATTCTGCTTTACCTTCGTACTTCAAATTTACTCAGTCTCCTGGCTATCTTTGATTTTTTAAATTTAACTTTACTATGGCTATATGAACCACTAATTTGGTTAGTGGTTCTAACTAACTGATAACTTCTACTGCTTAATCATTATGCCCCTAAATACTCTAATATTGCTCTTCTCTGCTCTTGTATATTATCTTTTCCCAAATAGTTTTTTAGTTGCTTATAGTTAGCTTGTCCACAAATTAGGGCTTTATATGTTAATGTCACATACATCACAATGTCACAATTTAACAACTAATGCTTCTAGATTACCTTCTCATTCACAATTACTGCTTCTCTTTCAGCTGTTACCAGGAGCCAGATTTCCCCTTGCTACCATGGGCATTGTCTGGTTCTAGTGTTTGATGTTCTAGCATCACAGGTCTAGTGTTTTTCTCTTTGAAAATAATTGGCCGATCACTGTTGTTTCTTTTCTCTCAATCTTCTCAAATCGGTGTTTTCACCAGCCTGTTTGTCACATAGGCTGACTTGTGCCTTGTCAGTAATTCCTCTTATTCACAGTCAATCCAATCAGTTCTCTCTGGCACTACAGTAACCGATTCCCTGATGACAGTGTGACCTCTGATCTGATATAATTTGTACTTATCATTTGTACTTACCATTTGTACTTTCCCACTCTTGCATTGAGTTCTTCAAAGTACAATGAGATTCCTACCTCATTGCCAGAGAGAAAAGATATAAATATCAGTACTACTATTAAATTAAGGTACTCTGTTTTGAGTTCTAGAGAGCTGAAGGACGAGAAATCACATCAGAAGCGTCAGTTGTCTGAATGAATAAGATGTAGGTTGAAGATACAAGGAAGTGAGTCTGAGGAAATGGTTCCGCTTATAAACTTACCATCTGAAGTTTCTCTTCTTTTTCATGAACTCATCTGCAACTGAAACTCCCTCCTTTACTCTGACACTGACCAGACAGGATAGTTACCTAAGAAGGCTAAAAAGCAGGGACACACAGCTGCCTTACCTTTGTGTGTGTGTCCACGTAGCCATTTTGTGTATACATGATTTCAGCCTTGTGGGAATAAGGAGCTAAATCATGTACAACAAACTGGCATGCCCAGATGAGCAGAAAACAAATGAGCATCTCTGGATTGTGTTTCCTGTGAATATATTGAGTTACCTGAGTAAGCAAATCCAGTTAAGGAAATTATAGGCTTACTTTTACCAGAGAGGGCCATGATTGTTTAAAGTTCAAGAGTGTCACTTTCTGTCCGAAAGAGGAAGGAAGCCTTTCTCCCTGATGGAATTAAGCTCTAATTATTTATTAAGGAGTTCACCACAGGGTGAGAAATCAGATGTCATGTCTCTCTAATGTTTTGCTGGTATCTTGTTTCTCTACTCAAAATTTTTGTTTTCTTACAGTGAACTGTTTTGGAAGCACCTTCTTCCCCACTTCTTTTTCTTCTTGCCCCCAGAGAAAACAGGACAAAGCAAAGTGGTCTAGTTTTTAATATCCAGCAAAGTATGATCTTGGATAGGGGCAGTACACGTTACTTTGCAATGAAAACATTGCTTCTGAGTGGAAGGGACTGAACTTCTAGTGAAGTTTTACTTCCTTTTCCACACTGTCTCAGAATTAATGTTTCTGATGGAAATATGCTAGCTTATACAGAGGGTTTAATCCGTAAAATAAGGTAATGACAGATGGTAGTACTTACATCCATAAGGAAGACAAAGTCCTAGAATATCTACATTCACAATAACAGCTTGATAGACAACAGGATATGAAGAAAAATTAGATGGCCTGAAAGTATGAAACCTCCCAGCTGTAGACTTACTGCATACAGATTGTAAATGAGGGTAAATCTGTTCAATTGTAACTTTTGCTAGCATATGACCTTTTTTCTTAGCTTAATCAATAAAGCAACCAATAGTTCTCCAGTTTTCTCTGAATCCACCTTGAACAGCAAAAACAATTTGTCTATTGCATATCTCCAAAATTCAGAAAGCAAACCTCAGGTACTGACTGACAAATGGAATTTTGAGATATTATTTTAGTTGATCTAAGTAATAAGAGATAAAAGCTTATGAAGGGATATATGACATTTCCTGAAATAACCTGAAATCCAATATAAATATACTGGATGATGTGTCTTGTAGCACACTAATTTTTTTGGTGAGAGGCAACCACTAATTATCATCATTAAAATACAACGTGGAATGCAGACACTACATTCCTTTTTTCAACAAAAACGCTTTGTGCTTTACAGTGCCATATTGTGATTGAAATTAACCTTCTGAGTAGGAGTAGTAAGCCATTTCTGAAACAGATTAATTTATTTTTATTGTTCGCTAAGATGCCTATATGTGTCTCTGAAAAATTCTGCACAGAAATAGGAGTACATACACCACACAGCGCATATATTATGTCTCTCTTTTAGGCAATGTCAAACCAATTGTGTATATATTAATAAATTGACTGATAAGTCTCTGAGTGTGTACAATAACTCAGAGCATCCCTTCTGTATATGACTTAGTGTGCATAAGCGGATCAGGCAGAGAGTTCCTGTGCAGTAGCCATTGCTTCAAGAGTTCTGGATGTCAGGATGTCTCAGGGGAATCAGGCACTCAGGAACTACTGGTCTGAGAAAACACAAAACCACCTGTATTGGTTTAGGCCAAAGACTCCTCTAGCTGAGTAATCTGCCTGCAGCAATAGATGATGGTGCTTGTCTAAAGGAAAAACGTAATTAACAAAGCTAGCATAGGTGCTCCTAGCCTGCAGCAATCTCTGTCTCAGGAGCTTTCTGAAGCAGTGATGTCATCTATACAAATAATATAAACTTCTGGTATCCAAAACATTTTGTGGAAAGGAGTTCCATAGCTCAATTATATGTGTTGTGTGAAGGACCATCTTTCTCCTTTTTCATTTTGACCTGCCTCATGCAAGTTTTGATGTTTTAATGTTTCTTGTTATTGTCAAGCGGTGTTTCTCATTCACATCCCTCATAAATCTCTCTTACAGTACATCTGGGTTGTCTTTTTGCAGACCGAAGAAGGCTCTCTATTTAATACGGAATCTTCCCTACGCTTATTCCAGTTCTACTATATCCTCTCTGACGTGAGGGATTCCATATGGTATTGAAGATGCAGAAGTCAATTTATTCTGCAGCATATTTTTATGTTTTGTTCTTTTTTTTTTCTCTTTTTCTTTCTTTTCTGTCTTTGTCTTCTCTTTTTTCTTTTTCGGATCCTTAGTGAGTGCCCAGCTAAGGTTTTAATAGAACAATTTGGTATAATTCTAAGGTGTCTTTCAAGATTTGCACTAAACTCGTCAGAATCTATTAAAGTATCTGTAAAATTAGGGCAGCTTTGTCTCATATGTATGATTTTACAATTTTTGATTCTGAAATTTTCCTACCTTTTTATCACCCAGCCCCTCAGTCTCTCAATGTTCTTCTGCAGTTCTTCACAGTCACCCACATCTTTACTACCCTCATTGGTGTAATAGCCAGAAAATTCTGCCACCTAATTTTTTTCCAGATCACTTGTGACAATAGGTAAACCAAAGTTTTCATATATTGGCCATCTAATGCTTCAGGATGAGAAGTGTCACAGTCAGGTTAAGCAGTTCAGAGATCAGAATTCAGAAGCTCAGCAGATCAGAGATCAGAATTCAGAAGCTCTCACAGAGTTTCAGAACACATGGTTCAGGACTAAAACAATGGATTACCTTTCACAAAAAGATACTGGCTCAAATCAGGGGAGACTGGATATTGGTACTATTGGTCCCATTTAAACTGTACTTCTGCCTTTGCCTGGTCAAAACTGAAGTAATTTATGTAAAAAAATGGCCACTTAGTGCTGTAGGGAGAAAGGTTTTGATCATTTCATAGGGTCTGTTTTACTTTCTTTCTGAGGCACTGTAGTAGCATTGCTTTTCATCTTATTGTACAGTTCATCAAACAAAAAGAAGTAGTTTCCATTTTGTGATGCAGAGAGTGGATGTTTTTCTAGCCCTACTGGACTAAACATGAATCACAGGATTGTCTGAGATTGCAGGAGACTGGATTTGATGAGTGACGTCTCTTCCACGACTCTGTTCCTTAGTTCCGAAAGAGCCTTGTATCTACAACAATAAATTAATAATAACAAAAAAGAGATAGGTTTAAGTAAAACAAACAAGTAAGAAAAGGAAAGAAAAGGAACACGGCATGATAAGAGAAAAGAGAACATATAAAACTCCTGGGACAGACGGAGGTGCAGCGTGAAACACAAATTCCCTGGATGGGAAAAGGAGGGAAACCAGAGACAAGGAATTTTAGGAAGTCTTGGGTAATATATTCATTCTTGTTTCTCTTTCCATTTTCTTTAGGTCATTGTGGTATATTGGGTGTAACTTGCGTATGTAATGTGCAATGTGCTTGCTTGTTCTCTTTCTGATGACTATTATTTCAGAATAATCATTAAGTGATCTCAACCGTGTTTGTTTCCATGTGTCTTACTGGTGACGTTATGAGATGACTCCACCTACAAGACTTCCAATTTCGTCTGAAGACACTGAGCTAACAGGCACCATAATTTTTCTCAAGAATGAATTCCATATTTTATCAGGTGGGTTTCCAAAAAGACTGCTTTCTAAAGACATAAGTTTTACTTGTGAGGTTTGCAACTCACTTGTAGCTCTCATAATGTACAGTGTGATGCAGATCTTACCTATCAGTGAGGAATCAGTAACAAGATTTGAGCACTAAGGCAATATGCTTTCAGTAGCCATTTTAGCTAGACAGAAAAAGCTTTTGTTTTCTGAGATGTTTTGATTTTTTGGTAATGTTTTGGTGTTGGGGTTTTTTGTTGTTTTGTTTGGGTTTTTTGGTTTTGGTTGGTGATTTTTTTTTTTAGGTACAGAGAATTGAGCCAAAGGTCAAATGTACATTGGTTCCCTGTGGTTAAGTCTGAATGCAATGGAGAGATCACCATGTTCCAGCCAAACAGATGAAAAAAAATCAGTGTATTTCGTGGAAGGATCTCCCTGAGTACCAAAAGAAATGTGAAGGCCAAATCAGTATCAATAAAATTCTTGAGGATATAACGATTTCCCAAAAGCTATTCAACAATGAGTCTAAATATGCAACATTCTCATCTGCTGGTCTCCTGAACCTTCTTGTTATCTTAGGTTAGGCTGCTTTCTTTGGATACTTCAAAGAAGTGCCTTTTTATGGTTTTCCATACAAAATAGTTTTTGTTTCACAGGGACTTTTTAGGATTTTTCATAGTCCCTTTGTCGTTCTGTTTCTTAACATTGGTCTTTTGGAAAAAAATTTAAAAAAACCCAACTAGTTCTTCCTTGTGACTGGGAGGAGGCAAAACTTTCAGTCCTAGAAGCCCATATATTGTCTCTTACCTCTGAAATACCTTAGCTCTAGCATCTTGACATTTCACATCCCACAGCCCATTTATGGTGATGGTAGCATTTGTAGGGCTACACAGTGAAATGTGGGATCTGATCTGGATAAAAACTAACCTGGGGCAGGGTGGTGGTGGTTTAATTCTCACTGGATTTCCCTGACTCACCCATGTCTGCATTAGCACTAGTGCTGGCACAAGGAACAGGATGGAAAACTAGGAGGGCAACTAGGAGGATGTATTCCAAGCTTAAGACTCTGGACTTCAGGCATGCAGACTTTGATCGCTTCAGGGATCTGCTGGACAAAGTGCCTTGGGACAAAGCTCTAGAGGGAAGGGGGGCCCAGGACAGCTGGTCAGTATTCAAGGATCACCTTCTCCGTGTCCAGGAGCAAAGTATACTGACAAAGAGGAGGGCAGGAAAGAATGCTAGGAGACCTACCTGGATGAACAAGGAGCTCCTGGACACACTGTCACACAAAAAGAAACTTTACAAGGAGTGGAAGATAGGATAGCTGGAATGGGGGGCATAGATGGAAGCTGTCCGAGCTGCAAGAGACCTGGTGAGAAAAGCTAAAGCTCAGTTAGAATTAAATCTATCCAGGGAGATCAAGGGAAACAGCAAAAATTTCTATAGGTATATTAATGGTAAGAAGAAGACTAGGGAATGTGTGGGCCCCCTCAGAAAGGAAACGGGAGAACTGGTGACAAGTGATATGGAGAAGGCTGAGGTTCTCAACAACTTCATTTCCTCAGTCTTCACTGGCAAGGGCTTCAGCCACACTCCTGGAGTGAAAGAAGATAATGGCAGGGGTTGGAAAGAACTGCCCATTGTAATTGAAGATCAGGTTCGTGACCATCTGATGAACCTGAAAGTGTACAAGTCCATGGGACCCGATGGGATACACCCACAGGTACTGAGGGAACTGGCGGATGAGGTTGCTAAACCACTCTCTATTATATTCCAAAAGTCACGGCAGTCTGGTGAGGTCCCCACTGACTGGAAAAGGGGAAACATAATCCCCATTTTCAAAAAGGGAAAGAAGGAGGAACCAGGGAACTATAGGCCAGTCAGTCTCACCTCCGTGCCTGGTAACATTATGGAGCAGAGCCTCCTGGAGGCACTGCTGAGGCAGAAGAATAATGAAGAGGTGATTGGGTACAATCAACACAGCTTCACCAAGGGCAAATCGTGCCTGACAAACCTGGTGGCCTTCTATGAGAAGGTCACAACATCAATAGACAAGGGCAGAGCAACTGATGTCATTTACCTGGACCTGAGCAAAGCCTTTGACACTGTCCCGCATGACATCCTGGTCTCCAAGCTGATAAAATATGGCTTTGATGGACTGACAATTCAGTGGATAAAGAACTGGCTTGACAGCCGCACCCAAAGAGTGGCTGTCAATGGGTCCATGTCCAAGTGGAGACCAGTGACAAGTGGAGTCCCTCAAGGATCAGTACTGGGACCGGTCTTGTTTAACATCTTCGTCAGCGACATGGACAGTGGCACAGAGTGCACCCTCTGCAAGTTGGCCGACGACACCAAGCTGTGTGGGATGGCTGACACACTGCAGGGAAGAGATGCCATCCAGAGGGACCTTGGCAGGCTGGAGAGGTGGGCCCACGCCAACCTCATGAAGTTCAACAAGACCAAGTGCAAGGTCCTCCATCTGGGTCAGGGCAATCCCAAGCACCGATATAGGCTGGGCAGTGACTGGCTTGAGAGCAGCCCTGAAGAAAAGGACTTGGGGGTGCCGATGGACGAGAGGCTCAACATGAGCCGTCAGCGTGCACTTGCAGCCCAGAAAGTCAATCGTATCCTGGGCTGCATCGGGAGAAGCATGGCCAGCAGGTCGAGGGAGGTGATTCTCCCTCTCTACTCCACTCTCGTGAGACCCCACCTGGAGTACTACATCCAATTCTGGAGCCTCTACTACAAGAGAGATATGGATGTGCTGGAACATTTCCAGAGAAGGGCCACGAGGATGATCAGAGGGCTGGAGCACCTCTCCTATGAGGACAGACTGAGAGAGTTGGGGTTGCTCAGTCTGGAGAAAAGAAGGCTCCAAGGAGACCTTGTAGTGGCCTACCAGTATCTTAAGGGGGCCTACAAGAAAGCTGGTGAGGGACTTTATAGGATGTCGGGTAATGGTAGGACTAGAGGGAATGGATTAAAACTAGAGATGGGACCATTCAGACTGGACGTTAGGAAGAAGTTCTTCCCCATGAGGGTGGTGAGACACTGGAACAGGTTGCCCAGAGAGGTGGTGTAAGCCCCATCCGTGGAAGTTTTTAAGGCCAGGCTGGATGGGGCTCTGAGTAACCTGATCTAGTGAGAGGTGTCTTTAAGGTCCCTTCCAACCCTAACAATTCTATGATTCTATGAAAATAACAACTGGGGAACGGCAAAATTGGCTATTTTGCTGGCAGTGCCAGTATATGCTGCATTGAAGTTGTGAAACTACAATGTAATAAATACAGAGATGTCACGTGTGCATAAATCTACAGCAAAATATCTGAATACACGCAGAAAGATCTTTTAGATTGAATTATTACATAAGTGGATTAAAAATCACATTCTTTAATTTCTTCATGAATTTCGTGCCTAATGCTTGTCGTATATTGACACTTTAATGAGTGCCTGTCTACCCAAAACATTATTGCAAGCACGGAAAAAATGCTAAGCTGTGCAGCCGAAATGAGATGGATTGGTTGAGAGCATGTGGCAGGACAGAAAGAAAGCTCTTCCAGGTTCTGGAGACAGTTGGTAAAGCACTCTGATAGCCACAAAAACTTCACACAAGGTTGTGTGAGACATGCCTGAACCACAAGAATTTATGATAATCAGATAAACAACCAGTTTACTAAAACTTGTTCTTTTTCTTATATTGAGGTCATTGTAGGGAAGTCACACTCAGTTTTACAGAGCATATTACTCTATCCAAATGTGGCTTCCTACAAACTCCAATATGCTGATTTCAGTGTTGCAGACATTTTAAATTTCTGAGATATTGATACATATCAGAATAAATCACATTTCTAGATGCAGCTTGGATGCAGTTGGTTTGGCCACTGACCAAATTATGCTTATATTGGTATAATTTAAAATATTGGACTGAAATCATAACTAGAAAAAGAATGTAATAGACTCTAATAAAAGAGTTGATAAATGAATGGTACAAACTCTTAGAATAACTGGAGGTGAACCAGTCCATCCATCAGTAAAGGGATTTGGATTGCTATTGATGAAGTTGGCTGTGGGCAGCTCAATCATCAGAAAATTACTGGCTATATTTAGAATAATAAAGCAAAAGAAGAATATGGGACTGTAAGATAAAGTTGTGTATTTTTCCATATTTAAAAATATTTTGGGGAAAAAGTCTTTTATCCTTCAAAGTCATATTGCTTCTTTTCATCTAGTTATAAACTTCTCAAACCTTTATAAAAAGAAAGAACTAAGGACTTTGTGTAATTTAAGTCTGTACAATAATTTGAAGTCTTGAAATGAGTAAAACATTCTGTACTGTAGCTATTTTAATCTTGTTTCAGAACTAGATATCTCAGCTGTGCAAGCTACAATATTGATTCATCTGGGCAGAATGAAATATGACTAGCAATAGTGATACAAAAAATTCTGTTGATCTGATTTCCTCTCCCTCCCGCTGCTCCTGACCATGAATTACTTAACCTCCAATAGTTCAGCTGATGAGTGAAAAAAAAAAGGCTCTGAGATTGGAACAGTAGTTTCAAAACTGTTGCAAATTTAAGCCCATAGTTTCCCCTTGAAACTGGACTAAATATAAGGAACAAAAAGAATGTATATATGCTATGGGGGAACCACAGTCATCACCACCAGATACAATGAATATCCCACCTACTGTATGAACATCCAAGCATCCTTGGACAAAGTCTTCACTGCAAATTGGCATACAGGCAAATTAATATGGATGTGTCACCAAGGATTATCTAATACAAGAGAAGCGCTGATAATTGTCATTTTTTCCTGACCTTGGTTGGTAATGGATGTAGTAAGTAAGTCTCTTTCAGTTCTGTTTCTAAGCTGCCTCTTGTAACAGCAAGGGAGTGAGCGAGCAGCTGCGTGGTCCTAGTTGATGGCTGGGGTTAAACTGTGACAGTTTGCAAATGGAACCAACCATTCAAAGAAAGTTTTGAAGTGATTTGTTCAATTCCCTGGAGCAATTATTCTCAGATGTTAGAGTGACGATTCAGACGTCAGCATTCTAACACTGCTGGTCATTTTAGAAGACCCATTCAGCTCGTACTTATCTATTTTTGTAGGTCAAAATGAAAGCAATTTGGAGGACTATAACAGAAATTTTCTTTCCTTCATCAATTTAAAAAGTGAAGTATTGCGATGAGTGATGTGAAGTGCCATCCTTTTGCTCTGGGTCACTTGGAGCAAGTCTATACTAGAAACTTGAAGCATGGCAAAGGCACATAGGGATGTGATTTTTTGATATCACTGAGCTGGCAAAAAGCCCTACTATAATTGCAGGTTTATGTGTTTACAATGCTTTTTCCAGTAGCATTATTCCAATACTCATCAAATCCATACATTCTCTCTCTCTCTCTGTTTATAGGAGAAGAATTGGTGCACACTTGAGCCGAAGAGTTGATCAGCTGTATAACTGTACTCACATCACATGAAAAAACAGCAAATGCTGTTCTGACCAGTGCTAATGAAAAGGCTAAATCAACACTAATGGAATTCCCGTCACCTCTTGGCCCAAAGCAGGGAAGAGTGTCACCAGAAGAAACGGTCTTCTGAAGGGCTTCTCTGACCCCATCACAGGATATGAGATAAGAACTAAAAAAGCATTTTTGCTAATCCAATTATACTATACCTCTGCATATGTAAACAGAATTTCTAGAAGTTTTATCACCTCGTGGTACCGTGAGACCACCTTTAGAGCTGTGAGGAGGAATCTGTCACTATGAACTATCTGCAGTCTCAGTAAAGCTACAGTTGGGTGAAAAGTGAATTGCACGGTAATAAGCAAGGGAAGAGGGTATGGCAGTTGAAACCATCAGGACACTGTAACAACTCACTTTCAGGTTCTGTTTTTATACACCTTTAAAACAGTATTTCCAGGGTGTTCTTTTTCTTATTGTTTTATTTTAAAAATAATTCTTAACTGACAGAAGAATCCCAAGGAAGATCTAATCATAGAATCATAGAATTGTTTAGGTTGGAAAAGACCTGTAAGATTGTCAAGCCTAACCATAAACTTAGCACTGCCAAGTTACCACTAAACCATGTCCCTCAGCACCACATCTACACAGCTTTTAGATACCTCCCTCCAGGGATGGTGACTCAACCTCTTCCCTGGGCAGCCTGTTCCAATACTTGACAACCCTTTCGGTGAAGGATTTTTTCCTAATATCCAATCTAAACCTCCCCTGGCACAACTTGAGGCCATTTCCTTTTGTGATATCTCTTGCTATTTGGGAGAAGAGACCAACCCCCACCTCTCTACAACCTCCTTTCAGGTAGTTGTGGAGAGCAATAAGGTCTCCCCTCAGCTTCCTTTTCTCCAGGCTAAACAAACCCACTTCCCTCAGCCGCTCCTCAACAGACTTGTGCTCTAGACCCCTCACCAGCTTTGTTGCCCTTCTCTGGACTCTCTCCAGTACTTCAACGTCCCCCCTGTAGTGTGGGACCCAAAACTGAACACAGTATTCAAGGTGCAGCCTCACCTGTGCCGAGTACAGGGGGACGATCACTGCACTAGTCCTGCTGGCCACCCTATTTCTGATACAAGCCAGGACGCTGTTGGCCTTCTTGGCCACCTGGGCACACTGCCGGCTCATATGCAGCTGGCTGTTGACCAATACCCCCAGACTCCTTTCTGCTGGGCAGTTCTCCAGCCACTCTTCCCCCAGCCTGTAGTGCTGCGTGGGGTTGTTGTGACCCAAGTGCAAGACCCAGCACTTGGCCTTGCTGAACCTCATACCATTGGCCTTGGCCCATCGATCCAGCCTGTCCACATCCCTCTGTAGAGCCTTCCTACCCTTAGGCAGATCAACAGTCCCACCCAACTTGGTGTCATCTGCAAAATTACTGAGGGTGCACTCAAGTAGCTGATTATACTGATTATACTAAGTAGCCAATTACACTGATGAAACACTGAAATTGGTTGCACACAAAATGCTGTCAAATTACCTAAATAGACCAACCTGAAATTTAAGAAAAATTTTTTTCAGAACTATATTTTTCAAAGTTACTATCTTCCTTCTATTAATTAAAGTGCATTGTTCTTATACTACCTATCGCCTCTGATATCACTGTTGTATTCCACTAGAATATGAAAGCATAAAATCTATAAATGATAAATGACACAATAGTATTTGTTTTCATATTTCAAATATATTAGGAAACATGACTTCCTTTCTAATTCATGCCTTTTCCTCTAAAGACATAAAAAGCACCATACTGAAATCTCCAAGCGATTTTCCACCTTCAAGTTCAGGAGAGAGATCAGGATCAAACCATGTTTTTCAACAGATTTCTCTATTGCATCCAAAGAAATTCAAGAAAACATTGTAATAATAGCTTGAATGGTGTCATTTTAGCTTTAAAAGTGTGACGGGAACAATTACACACACCTGACTTAGCTGCAGCAATAGAAAAAATAAATGTAGAAAACAACACCTCCAGAGGGCTTCATCAAAGAAATTGCAGGCAGAAACCAGGCCTGCAATCACTTTTAGCCCTGCCTTGACAGATGATGTTGGATTCCAGTCCCAGCAGTGACGTTTCTTAACTGCTCAGACCTTGAAAACAAGTGTTAGAACTGCTGTGATTCAAGTTTTCATCTATGAAATTACTCTTTTCCTAGAACACTTCCGTGCTTGTGCTGCTACTTTGCAGATCACTTAAAAATGCCATGCCTGGATGGATGATTATGTTTACTATGCATCTTGCCTTTCACTATCCTCATTCTAAGAGAAACGCTATCTTACATGTTAAAGGCTAAGCTGCCGTGTTCAGATGAAATAAAGTATCTCCTTGTTTGAAAGATGCTGCCAGTTCTGCACAAACACAGCGGAAACTGTCAAAACACAATCTAGGTGCCAGAGTAAAGCTGCAAAACACTTACTAAAATCCTTTAAAAAGCAGGAAAGACATGATTCATGAGACAGTTGTAGAATTTTACTTACATAAGTGCAAGGCAGAGACTTTAATATGCTTTTACATTTCTAAGAGGTTTATATTTAGCAAATGAAATTAATTTTCATTTCCTCATCATTCAACTAATTCAGTCCTACATTATGAATTTTACCTTTTGTTCAGAAAGGATTCAGCCAATATAAGGGCTTTGTCTGCTTTAGGGAAATTATTCCCTCTCAGTCGTACTGGTAAACTTTCTCACACAATCTCACAAATCTTGCATTATGGTCCATTTCAGGTACATCTCAAGTCCCAGTTCTAAAAAACAAACAAATAAATGAAAAAAACCCTCAAACTAACGATAAACTCTCCTTGCTCAGTTTTAAAATGAAACTTGGTTTTGCAGGATCAGTTTTTGCAGGATTGGGTTTCAGTAGGATTCTGCCTCTACTTGCTCTTTAATTGGATATATATCTCATTTCTGTCACTTCATTAAGGATGAAAACATAACCGACAGGGAGATTCACTTTAAATCATTTTTCCGATTGTTCAATATTTAATCTACGTGCAATTGACATCTAATTGTTGTTGACATTTACTTGCATGAATTTCTGAAGATCCCTTTTGTTAAGGAGCTTGCAGTACAGGGCAGCAACATCCAGACAACAAGCCCCACGTACCCTCACTTCGGGACCCCAAGGATGTCACTGAGGAGAAGGTGACTCCTAATCTCGGTGTTCAGAGTAACCATGTCATCAGAGCGCTTACTTCTGCTGTTTATTCACGGAGTCTATACAGGCTGCTCACTTCAGACAGTGCAAAACACACCAAATGCCCATAATGTGCCTGTTCTGCTGGACTTATACATAACTTTACATAAACGTGGAAAAAAAAACCACCCCAAAACTGATGAATTACGCTATATGTGTATTTGAACATGTTTAATTTTCCTACTGAATAAATTCTGCTGGCTGCATCTGCTGCGTCATGTTGCAAATGTAGAGTGAACTACCAGAGAAAGACATCTACTGCCTGCCCAATGCTCACTTCAGCCCGTGTGGAGCACTTGCAAAGCACTCACTTGTGATGTTTTTTTTTCCAATGTATCCCAGCCATTATGGAGAATAATGAAGAGTTTTGGGTGCTCTTTGGGCACAGAGTCCTCTCAGAGGGGAGGGGAAGTTCATTATATGGAAAACCTATTATTCCCTCCTCCGCTCTCACCAAATAGTCAAGCCCCAGTCCTCTTTGGTGCTCTCAGCATTATCACATGTTAACTCTTTCATGTATTTATTTATCGTGTTCCTCCTCAGACCTATATTGCACTCTGCTGTTCGCCCTGCGTGCCTGGGAGTGGAGGCAGCCTTAGCTCTTGGTTTGGAAGCCAGCCCGAAGGACAGCGTGATGAAGCTCCGTGGTGGTCAGGAGCCTGCAGCATTGGCACAGGAGCACAGCTGGCTGGTTGCAGTTTGGAGCCTGGGTTGAAGGGACCTGCCTGTAGTGACCTGTCAGTGACCTCCTGAGGATGCTTGCCTTTGAAACACCTTCTGGGTCTTCCCATGGGTAAGTTGTATCCCAGAGAAGACACATTCCTGGTCTCCTGAGTTATTGCCACAGGGAAGAGCTTTAAGTCCGAGGCTGGGGGAGGGCAGGGGGAATTCCTCCCTTCTCTCCTACGCGAGAGGTCACCATGTATGACCAGACCCCTGGAGGCCAGAAGAACAGCCTGAGACACCAACAGGCTGCCCCGCAGGGCCGCGTGCAGCACCGCACTACCCTCAGGCCCAATACGGTTGGTGTTTGCGGTGACCCTGGAACTCGCACAGGCATTTATGCTGTGGCGAGTGGTCGGGCGACCCCGAGACCGTGGTTAGGTCCTGCAGAGCCACCCATTACTGCAGGGCTACTACCGCAGGCTGAGACGCCACCACAACGGCAGCCACAGCCCCGCGCCTCGCGCGCGCCCGCCCCCTCCGCTCCACGTCACGTGACGTGACGTCCACGGGATGACCCCGCCCTTCGTCCCACGCACGCGCCCTGCCCCATCCACCGTGCCCGGGAAACCAGCGCCTCGGGGCAGCCGGAAGTGGCGTACTGCGGGGAGGGGGCGGGGCCGCCGGCCGCGTGGGGCGAGAGGGGCGCGGGCCGCCGGGTGCAGATATGGAGGTGGTGGCGCAGATGGAGGCCCTGGCCTTTGAGCCCGGTACCGCCGGCACCGCGCCGGGCGCGGAGGGGGAGCCGGGTACGGAGGGGGAGCCGGACGCGGAGCGGGAGCTGGGCGCGGAGCAAGGGTCGAGCATGGAGGGGGCGCTGAGCCCTTCGAGTCCCCAGGGGGGCACTGGGGAAGCCCAGGCCCCACCGCCCCCAGCCGAGGGAGCGCGCAGCCCGCCGCCGCCTGCGAGCCCCAGTGGGCCTCCTGCCGCCGCCCCCTCGTCGGACTCGGACAGGTGGGTTTAGCCCTGGCAGCCCCGGGGCTGGGCCGCGGGGCGAGGGTGGCGCGTCGCGTCGCTCTCCGCGGGTGGCTCTTTCCCCTTTGAGGCCTCTTGCGCGGCGGCGAGTGTGGGCCGCGGCGTGGGTCGCCTGCCTTGTGAGCGCTCTGTGAGCGAGGTGTTCGAGTCCACCCCTGTCCCAGTGTTTCAGCCGCTGTAGCTCTTTCTCCCATTAAAGATGACACTTTCTGTTATGTTTCACTAGTAGTTTTGCTGTTGAATTAATAAGTCTCCAAAACAATGAGTGTAAGGGTATAGGATTTAATGAAAACATGAGTTTGGTGGTGGTGGCCTGTAGGGCATAATGGTTTGTTGGGCCACCATGACCAATGGAGCGTCTTGTTTGACATGGTCCTCACAGGGTGCACCTACATTGCTTGTGACAAGACACCTGCGGTGTTATTGCTGAAAGAAGCTGAATGTTGGACTCAAGGTAAAGAGTCTGCAGATCTTAACTCATGCTCTAATGTTGGCATCTAGGTGGAAAAGCTCGTTCTCAACCTGTATGTTTTTTATAAAAGGTTCCGTCTTCCACTGCATCTGTGCTTTGGTTTTCAGTGTAGTTGGTGAAAGGTAACTTTGGTTAGATGTGGGCTCTGTTTCAGTCTTAGAAGCCTGCATATTTTTTCAGTTTCAGTGAGTTTTGTGTTTTCTTTTTGAGCCATTGCAGCAGAATAGGTATGTTCTTCTAATTAGGGAAGGCTGAAATGAAGTCTAAGGTTCTCTTCTTAAAAAGAAGATACTGAGCTTTGTTAACAGTTAATGTGTTAGAGCTTGACTTTGGAAATACTCTGTTTGCTTGGTTCAAAGTTTTTCCAGAAAATCATGAAGTGATGGAGAGCAAAATTCCTGACCTATGGCAGGGGCTTCACCTCTAGTATTTGCTTCCAAAATCTGTTGTGCTGGTGTTCATATGAATATTAAAGACAAAATCTTGATAGCTTTAACTTATTTGACTGACTATGTGTATCTCAAACGTTTGTTCTTTCTTTTTTTTTCTCTGTCTACTGATTGGTCTCTGGTAGTCTGACTGATTTTTGTCTTTCTGCTATGTTGATTTTGTTCCAAGAAGTCCTTATTTGGCTTTTTCAAAAGGTTTATTTGGAGAGATTCTCTTACTTGTTTTTTTTCCTATCGACATTTGTTGGAAAAAAAAATATGCAGAAAAAGATAATTGAAAGCCATCCATTTGCTTGTGAAGGAGGCAATGTAATACCAAAGAAGCTAGGAGGGAGTGTTTTTTATGTTTTATTTGTCACTTTGTTTCTAAATGCTGCTTTGTTAGAGGCCAGATCAGGTAAGAAAGGCTAGATGCAGTTTTACAAACATTTGCCTGCCTTGGTGTATTTTTGTGTAAGGCTTGTAATATGTTTTTTTGTTCACCAGGATCAATTACTCCATGTGGTTTTTCTTCCACCAGTTCCTGAAGAACTTAAACTTTCCCTAAAACGAACGTGTTGACATGAATAAGGACTAGTTTCTTACTGTGCTCTTTACTTTGAAATACTAAGAATCTGAGACAATAAATATCTCTTACACATGTGCGAGGGAGAAAAATTAAATTACTAATCTGTGTGAATACGTACTAGGGGAATTCAAACAGGCTGTGAATTATGAAAGTAATCTCTTCTGCAAAAATTAGTTTTGTTTTTTTTTTTTTTTACCTTCATAGTGCAAGATGTGTTGCTTGGAATAAGTATTTTCTTGATTTACACTTAGCTTTATGCTCGTGTTGGGATTATACAAAAGAGTCACTGTGAGCTATAGCAGGTAGTTTAATGTATTATCTTTCATGATTTTTTTATGCTTAGTTACGTCAAATGATGTTCGATACTGGGAGTACTGTCATGTATGTATGACAGAGGGAGTTATGCTGGTGCTGGACTTCTGTGTGGAGTAGCCAGTGGGAGAAACTGGATTAGAAGAATTTAAAGAGGTGATTGCTCTCATGCCATATTCACCATTCAGCAGTGAAACAGTGGGAACCCAAGCGAGCCATTGTAGTTGTTAGCATTTGCTCCAAACTGCTGAAGCTACTACTCTTCTGAGGTGTTTTTTTTCTTGTGATCTTGTCCAGTGGCTTGTAGGTTCAGAAAAAGTTGCTGCTCTTCTGTATACAAGTGTATAGAGTTAAGAAAAAAAGTAACCAAAGCTATATGAGTAATTTATAATCTAGCCATTCTTTTATCTGTAATGTAGAAGTCTATATTCTAACTCCCATGTTTGGTTTTTTTAGTGATTCGGATTCAGATAGTTCATCAACTACATCCTCCTCTTCGTCTTCTCCTTCAACAGTATCTGATGATGATCATCATCCAAATGAGAAGGATAACAGGTCTTACTGTGTTAAAACAAAAGATGAGTTGCCTATTGATGTAAGTACAATGCATTATCTTTTAAACCTTTTTCTAGGAACTCAGTTTAAAATATTTTAATGTATTATATTTTTAAGTCATTGCAATACCAAGTGATTGAATGTATATTTTTACACTAGTTCAGGTTTACCGCAGTTATAACTTAAAATGTCTTATTTTTCAGTATACTAAGACCAATCTGAAGTGAGGTTTACAGCACACTTCAGGTTCATATTTGTATAAAATCACAGTTGCAATCGACAAAAACAAATAAACTTCTGGATAGAATTCTGGATATTTTAGAACATTTTTTTTTTTTTGTATATTCCATGCTTTCATCGTCCTTTCTCTGTGTGCGAGACTTGAAGGTCTGATATGTCTTACAGATATATTTCAAATATATTTAGCCTTGAGGTAAAAATTTCAAATATTGTATTAAGCCTTCTAGAGGTTCAGATTGCATTGCCTCTGCTCACTTAAGCAAAATTATTGGAGTGGTCATAGAAGTGGCTTGTATTTGTTTTATTCTACAATTTTTGTTATAGCACTCTTTTTATGTATTGTGGATCAGAACCTTAATTTGCATCGAGATACTGTCTTTTGGTTTTAGTTCTCATAAATAACATACTCATTAAGTATTGCTGGCATTATTCCTCATTATTTCAAAATTAAGAGGTTTAAAGGAATGAGTTTTAGTAATAATCTGCTAATGGATGATTAGCTATACATCATTTGTAATGGATTACAAATAAAAGGATAATGTAACACTGTAATGTCAATTTACACTAACAGTACATATTTATCTGTTATTCTGTAGATCTCTTCCCTTCATAAAAAATGCTTTCTGGAATGAGAAACAAGCCCAGTGGAGGGTACAGGAAATTATTAGAAAGGTAGAGAAAAAAACCTCTGAAGAGCAGATACAATTGGATACATTTACCTTTGTTTCAGTGCTCTGTTAAGAGTTTGTAATGAATGTCTGGAAAGGCTGAAGCATTGACAGGCATTAGTAGTAGCAACAACAACAGGAGATGGGAGTATGTTGTTGATTCTTAAACTGTTCTCTGTGTAGGCACTTAGAGTGAAGAAAAGCTCTTAGCATATTCTTTTATCCCTGAAATTAATCAAAGATTTAGAAACACACATAAAGTTATGTTCTGAAGGAGTAAAACATCAGAGCAATTCCTGCTTACATGCACTTTGTTTTGAAGTATGATTAATAGTAGAACCGTCAAAAGTGCTTCTATGACAACGTTGGGTTTTTTTTTAAAGCACTAGACTTTTGAACAAAAATCCTTGCTCAAATAGATATACTTGTCAAGTTTTATTTACCTTTCATCTTAATTATTTATTTAAATAAAACTCATGATAGTCTGAAAATGCTTGTTGATCTACACTTGTCTCATTAGTGTACTAGCTTCAAGTCCAAGTGTTTACAAAATATCATCTTCCTTTTGAGTAGCGGCCTGATTAATTTCATTGGTTCAGCAAAGTTATAGGTTTTTTCCAGTGACAGTTAATAGGAACTTCTAGCAATTACATTATTTACTGTATCTTGTACTAAGCCATTGTACTGTACTAGAATTAGTCTGTAAAAATGTTGTAGTTTGTCTTATGTAAGTTTGAGAGAATACAATTTGAAAATTAAAACTTATCTGTTAAAAAGTTGCCAATAATAGCTAACTTGCTAAGGCATGGGTCAAAGATAAAATGAAAAATTAAAGAAAATGTTTAACTGGAATATGTCCTTAGGGGAAAAAACACGCACATATTAAGGAGTGTTAGTGGAACTATTTTTTAGAACCTCCTCCTTTGAAGTGTAGGATGGCAGATATTGTATATAGTATGACAGATAGTACAGTTTACGAGTTTGAGATTTATGATCAAAATCTTAGCTTTCTTCCTTCTGGTCTTTGGCCTTTGACTTACTCCGGCATCCGTGACTCAGTTAAGTCGTAGCAGCAAAGTTCGTTTAACATTGGAAAACTTACTGTCCTGTAGAAGGGTGTGGGGTTTCTATCTGAATTAGCATCTTGACTTCACAGAATCTTCAGAGTTGGAAGGGACCTCTAGAGATCATCTAGTCCAACTCCCCTCCTAGAGCAGGATTGCCTAGAGCACATTACTCAGGACTGCATCCAGGCGAGCCTTGAAAGTCTCCACAGAAGGGGACTCCACAACCTCCCTGGGCAGCCTGTTCCAGTGCTCTGTCACCCTCACCGTAAAGAAGGTTTTCCGTGTATTTGAACGGAACTTCCTATGTTCCAACTTGTGCCTGTTGCCCCTCGTCCTGTCACTGGGAACCAATGAAAAGAGTCTGGCACCATCCTCCTTCAACCCACCCTTTAGATACTTATATGCCATAATAAGGTCTCCCCTCAGCTTTCTCTTCTCCAGGCTAAAGAGTCCCAGCTCTCTCAGCCTTTCCTCATAAGGGAGATGCTCCAGTCCCTCAATCATCTTAGTTGCCCTTCGCTGGACTCGCTCCAGCAGTTCCCTGTCCCTCTTGAACTGGGGAGCCCAAAACTGGATGCAGTATTCCAGCTGTGGCCTCACCAGTGCCGAGTAGAGGGGGAGAATGACCTCCTTCGACCTACTGGCCACAGTCTTCCCTATGCAGCCCAGGATTCCATTGGCCTTTTTGGCAACAAGGGCACACTGCTGGCTCATGGATAATTTACTGTCTACCAGGACCCCCAGATCCTTCTCCTCAGAACTACTTAACAGCAGGTCCACCCCTAACCCATACTGGTGCTTAGCATTCTTCCTCCCCAGGTGGAGGACCTTGCACTTGGCTTTTGTTGATCCTCATTAGGTTCTTCTCTGCCCAGCTCTCCAGCCTGTCCAGGTCACGCTGGATGGCAACATGGCCCTCCGGAGTGTCAGCCACCCCTCCCAGTTTGGTATCATCAGCAAACTTGCTGAGGATACACTCTGTCCCATCATCCAGGTCATTAATGAATATACTGAACAAAATTGGACTGAGTATTGACCCCTGGGGGACACCACTGGTTACAGGCCTCCAACTAGACTCTGTGCCGCTGATCACAACCCTCTGAGTTCTGTCACACAGCCAGCTCTCGATCCACCTCACCGTCACCTCATCTAGCCCATACTTCCTCAGCTTCCTAATGAGGATGTTATGGGAGACAGCGTCAAAAGCCTTGCTAAAGTCAAGGTAGATGACATCTACAGCTCTCCCCTCATCCAGCCAACCCATTATAACATCATAGAAAGCTATCAGATTGGTCAAGCATGATTTACCCTTGTAAATCCATGTTGACCGCTTCCAATGACTTCCTGTTCCTCTATGTGTTTGGAGATGACATCCAGAATGAGTCACTTCAATGCTATATTATATGATCTGGGACAGTCTTGGTCTCTGTTTGGTCTTTGAGTTGCTCTAGAAGCCTTTGCCAAGCACTTTTGTTAAGACTGAAGATTATCAGGTGAAGTTTTGGTAAGACAGGATCAGATTCTTCTGTTGGAGAGGGAGTTTATTTCTGATGGTGGCCTTTAAAAGTGCAGTTCAGTGCTAAGGTTTGGACTCTGCTTCCAAATTCAGATGCTGTATTTGAAGATGATTCTTACTCTAGTTGCTCTTACCTTGCATTCCATATAGTTTGTATTGAATCCTCACCGGTATAGTATGTTCATAGAAATCTTAATTTATGAGTGAATTGGAGGTAGGTGATGGTGTTAATCAGCCTTTGATAGCAGATTTTGATGCTTACATTTGAGGGAAAAGTTTAATTTGAATATTGTTTGTGCAGTACTCATTTGTTTATCTGAAGCTTGGCATTTTTTTCAAAAGTGTTCTCTATGATTATCCTCTTGTGTACCAAATACAACTTACAACTAAAAATAATTGTCTTTGTTTAGGTTGTTGTTATCTTTACATCTTCTGTAATGGTCTGAGTCATGGTATAAATAAACACACATCATTTTGTTGAATAAGATGATACATATATTTGGTGTATTTCATACTATTTTATCACATGCTGTGTAGATTTTTCTTCTGTCATATGTTGAATGTGATTACAGACAACTTGTCTGACTTTTTCATTATTGATTATCTAATTATTGTGTTGTACATTGAACTTAATTTATCTAACTTGAAAGTTCAAAAAAAAATGAACAAAATGTCTATCAGTTGTTGGTTTTCTCCAGTTGAATAAAATTGGCTTCTACTTTAGTTGCAACAGAAATATGTAGAGTAGCGTCTCAATAGAGATGTCTTCAAAAGTGACATTCCCCAAGATGAGTTCATTTAAAATTATTCTGAAAGAGGGAAATCAAACAAAATTTTTTTTTTAATTAAACCTTCAAAATGCTAGGAGGCTTTTCTGATTGTCAAATTTATGCAGCAACAAAGTGGTGAACGTCTTAAGTGTGATGAGATTATATTCTGAACATTGACTTGATATTTTCAGGAACTACCTCCTGTTGAAGACTTAACAATAATTCTGCCTGATGATGTTGAACTGAAGCTCTTTGGGACAGTTTCCAGCATCATTGAGCAGCTAGGTAGGCAAGATATGTTTGCTTTGTTTTTAATTAAAATAATTTCTGTATATCTCTACACTGACTGTACTTAACTCTTCCCTCAAAGTGTCGGTACTGCAGCATTCTATTTCAGGCGGTAGCACATTGCTGAATGAGAACTTGGACTACCAAATGACACTTGTGTTGAATTCACATTTAGTTGGCTTGCATCTTCAAAAAATTAACGTACTATGACTATTATGCATGTGTTTCTGTGTGACTTCCATGTTCTAATTTTTTCATTCAAAAGCCTTTTTTCACTGTGTATTGTGATCTTTATATTAATTCTGGCAACAATAGGATTGAACAGTTGCAGTATTTTAGGAAGTCTTCCAGTTGTACATGCTATATTTGAATTATCTCTGAAGATACAGGAGGTGTATAACTGAAAGCACAGATGTAGTACAATGCAGTCCCAAGTGCTTCCTTGTTAATATGTGAGGACAGTAAAAAGACTTGTTTCTTTAGCCAGTGTAGCAGTGCTTGTTGGGTAACTGGTACATTGAGTATGTGTTTGTTCTTTTTTCTTTTTGGTTTTTTTTTAGTTCATCCCACTTCTGTCACCTTGACCAAATACAAGCTGCCAGTGTCAGCAGTCATAGGACAGCATAGCTAACATGATTTATAGGTGTTGGAGGGTAAGCTTAATGGGATTGAGACATACAATAGATACAAGCTTGACGGCAGGTGATATACATTCAGGGATCCTTTCAGATCTACCTGGGACCTCATTTTTTTGATGTGTGAAATCAAAGTTTTGCTGAAGCTGGTATTAAAATATCCATAGTATGTTTGTATTTAAGCTTATTCCAAGTGTTCCATGCTACTTGAACTGCTTTCAAAAGAATTTGCTTATGAAAATTAGAAATTAAGTTCAATTTTAAAGGTCAAATATTTAGGTTAAGTGGGGTACAAAAGAATTAAAGCAAATAGCCTTTCCTATTAAATTTTCTTTTATCGTAAAAGACTCCAGGTTATACAGGCTATTATAAGGCTAGAACACTATAGGCTCATGCTTGCTTCACACTAGCTAAACGCAAGATGACAGTACTTCCTGTAAACTTTAACTTCTGCTCTGTGTATGAGAATTTAATGGAACTTTTGCTGTGTTTTGCTTCAGGGTACTTGAAGAGAAGAGAAAAATTCACTGTGTGGGTTGTAGCCTGGAAAGTAAACAGCTTTGTTATATATGAGAAACCTGCCCTGGGACTGCACTTTGGGCCCTGGAAGAGTATAAGCTGAGGATTTTGGATGGGTTGGGATAGGGGGAGCTGTAGGTCAAATAGGCTGTAGGTGATAATGTTTCTTCTGAGTTTCATGGGACTGGCATGACTTATGTTTTCAGAATATCTTCCTTAGCCTACTGGAATATGGGGCTATGCAGGATTAGTCAAGTTGAGAGCATTCTCTGAGAGTTTTTGGTGTGGGGTTTTTTTTTGTATATTTTATCTTACAGGTAGGCATAAAATAAACTGATTTCCTTCTATTGAAATTAAGTGAACTATTAAGCTTATAGCATTGTCATAGGCTTGCTTGGCATGTCACAAGGTGTTTGCAGATTGAAGTAGCAGCAAAGGTGGAGTTTTAGCTTGATGAGATGTTTATTGCTTTAAGTCCTGTTATGTAAGTTTAGCAGTGATAATCTTAGTTTTTGTTCAAGTCTGAGTGACAATAAGTGCTTGAGTGACTTTATTTGATGGTGGAGGGGCACTGAGAATGCTTAATGGAGCGTTCAGTTGTTTTAGAAGTAGAAAAGATTACCTTCAGAATCAGAATTTTTGAGTGTAATGCTGCTAGGCCTCTGTATTGACAGCTTTAAGCATTGTTCCTGCTGAATGTAAAGGAAGACACAGTATTTCTGTAAATTAAAGCAACAAATGTGAACTACTGTAACGATTTCAGTAAATAATAAGCTTTTTATGTCCTTGAATCTGGAAAACCTAAAAATGAAGTAGCTGGCATATCAAATTGTGTATTAGAACATGTTTCTGTGTCCATTTATAAGTGTTTAATTCTACTAAGTCTTAACAGATTTCATATTTTGAGCTACTACAATGACTTGTTCACTCTGACCACTCATACCATTGTTAATCATAGATTAAGCCCAAATGTAGTGTGATACTATTATATGATATTAAATTGCAGAAAGGTATTTCAAATTGTGTACCTTTATACATAAGTGGGACCACTAGTTGCTACTGTGACTGGACTGCCAGACATCTTTTGTGTTCTGGTCTGATTCTTATGACTTATTAGGGGAAGCTATGGTGAATAGCCATCTCCATTCTTTTTTTTTTTTCTGAGAAGAATTTCATTTGGAATACTAAGAAGGCAGAATATGTATGTGCATCTGCACTCAAAAAAAACCAGCTTATTGCTGCTATGCACTTAAGAAACATCTTGGGTAAATCACATATTCATATCTCAGATCTCTCATTTGTACCTGTCATCTGATCTCCTTTCTCTACCCCAGAGAATAATAATTCTGTAAACAAATGTAAAAGTTACCACTCATATAACTGGAGAAGGGGCATCCAGTTGTAAGTAGTTTGCGTATGCACACAAACTTTCAGGTGAAGCTCTATGAATTTTAGTAGACAAATAATGTTGTGGATTGTTACGTTTCTCTGCTATTAACTGTATACTGCTGTTGAAACATAAAGTTCTTATTTATTTTTTTTCCATTTTAGTAATAATTGAATCACTGAGAGGCCTACCTCCAATAAATGAGGAAAGTATAATTTTTAAAGAAGATCGGCAAGCAGCAGGAAAGGTGTGTGTAAAGCAAAAAAACCTGTTATCTAATATAAAATTCAAAGTGTTTGTTCCAACACATAGTGTTGAAGTTCACTAAATGAAATATAATGTTTCCTTGATACATAGTTTTTCTTTGTGCTTTTGACTCTTGCTACAGTAATCTGTTTTTTTTATTCTCAAGAATTCCTAACCTGGAATTCAGTGCATCCTTACAGAATTACAATGTGCGATCAGCTTCTGCTATTTTATGAGTGCTTGTGGAGAGGGAGGGGTTGCTTTCAGATGTATAATGTCTTGAATAACAGTCTGGGCTCTTTTATTGCCAGGAGTTGGAGGCAAAGATTGGAGAAATTAGAGTCAAGTTTCAGGAAAAATGGGGAATGTTTACATATCTGTGCTCTACAGTTCCAGTTTTAGGCCAGTGTGTGCTTTATGCAACTATAATGAAGTATGTTTGCTGAGAGGGGTGTTGCATTGAATTTTGTATGTTTTCTGGGGAAGGAAAGCCATCATCCAGAACGGTTACTACTATAATATCTTTGAATGCTAGACATGAGTGAAACAAAAAACCTCAGCCTGAATTTGCAGATGTTCAGTACAACATCTCGGAATTCTCTGCTTTCCATGCAGTTGGGGAAGAGATAGGGGAACTGATGTAAAAGCGTCTTGTAAAGATGAACTTTGAGGAATAAATGATAAGGAGATTGTTCCAGGTGTAAGAGATTTGAAAGCATAGTGGAGCAAAGAACAGATTTGACAAAAGGAAAGATGGCCAAAGTAGAGGAAGCAGACAATGAAAGCAATGCAGTTGGGTGGGTGAAGGCAACATCAACGTGTGAGAGAACTTACTTTTCCACATTAAGTCTTAAACAGTAGTTGGAGAAGTATACTATCAAAGTGTGGTAATAAAACCAAAGCATGAAAGCAACTTCCTTTGATGCTGCATTTTGAAGATATATTGAACTTCTTAAATACAAAGCATCTTAAAACTTCACGGTTGTCTACAATGAAATTAGCTACCTACTCTTGGTTTATTTAAACATTTTAATTTTGTTTGTGTTACAGATATTTGAGATATTTGGTCCTGTTTTACATCCCTTTTATGTGTTAAGATTTAACAGCTCTGAGCATATCAAAGCAAAAGGTATTAATGTGCAAGATAGCATGTATTTTGCTCCATCAGTGGAGGACTTCACCCAGTATATATTTGCAGAGAAACTAAAACAGTGAGTCTGACTTCTTTTCTATTCTGGTTATAATGTATTTTTTAATATAGCTAAAAATACTGAATAGAAGTTTAGCCTTGAGTGAGAAACTGCAGGACTAAGCTTGACATTAAAACTTTTTCTTTTTTCAGGTATTCTCAACTGTGTTGTAATAACAAAGTTGTACTGATTTGGCCTTTCAGAACAGTACAGAGTAGCTGTAAACTACAAGCTTCTAAGGTGTTAAATTACTAAAGTTTAGTAGCTTCTTATTCAATTTAATATATTACGCTTTTTTTCTTTTCGTGTTGTTGTGTTACCTAAAAAGACCATAACCAGAAATAAATTCATTGATACTTCCCTCCCCGACACCCTCTCACACACATACATGGGTTTTGAAAGGTGAACTTTCTGGATTTTGTTGTTCTTCATATTCTTGTTTAGTTTCATAAGTTATAGTTAATTTGTTTGAAATCTGAACAAGTTTTTATTTATTTACTATTTTTATTTCACATTACAAGCTGGAGAATATAAATTCTATATGAAAATTACCTGCTGTAAATTTGGGGGGGAGGGGGGTTGTGTGCCAATGTAGTGTGATGTTCAGAAACTTCTCAATAGTGTTTTTGTACCCAAGTCTGACTGAGGAAAGTAGCATGTATGAATAGGACTTGTTGGCATTTAAAAGGAAGTGTACTCAAAGATACAGAATAAAAAATAAAACATAATAAATGACTGCTAGATATTAGTTTTCTAACTATTGATGAATAATTGTCTGAAATAACTATAGGCTAAAAAGTCCTTTGTCATACAAGCGATTTAGTCCCTCTTCTCTATAGTCAGAAAAAAAATTATAATATTGATGTCTGCATTAATTGCAACTCTGCCAGTATTCCTACTGAATTTTTTCTTTAGTCAGGTGTGTGTGGCCAGGTCTGCTGGAGTCTTATCCCCCTTACCTTTCTCATTTCTGTAGAAGCAACAAGCATATTTTTTTTTTTCCTTTTAGTGAAGACCAAAATAGATCACTTTCTCACTCTGCTGCCTGTTTGTTTTTCTGCATCATTTTGATGCCAGCTGGTCTTTGATTTGTGCCATTAAACTTTGTTGCTTAGCACAGTAACTGCACAGACTTTAATCATCTGCTTACTACATCAATAACTGTGTGCCGTGCTCAGCATCTGAGACGTGAGACTTATGTTTTAGTTTGTTACATGCTTTGCAACTAGTTTTGGGAACTATTTGTCCTTTGGTAGTACTTTACTGTCATATATGGTACAAAATTGAACACTGGGTAAGATGTCTCACGCTTTCATGACTTACCAGTGCAGCTGAACAGTGCATCAGGCATTCTTTCTCACTCTGCATTAAAATGACCAGTGTGAACACTGGTGTAATCTGACGTAAACCATATTTTCTGATTAATGTGACTGAAGTTACATTTCACTGGAACGATATTTTATTTCTTAGCTTTGTCAGGAGGGGTTCCTCAGCTTTTGTGAGGCAATTAGTGCTATTTGTTGAAGCTGCATTTTCACAAATTAAGTCTCATTGAAAAAGGATAAAGAATTTTGATTCCCGATCTCTGCGGTAATGTCTATATAAAAGAAACCAAGGTGGCATGGATTGTTGGTGGCATGGCAAAGTTGAGCTTCAGTTGGTGCATCACAAGGAGGCTCTTGGACCTTAGCAGATTGCTTATTTTTCTGCTTTTTGTTACTTTGACTGTGTACAGACCAGCTTGTGGAGTATTACAGGCTTAAAGTGTTAGAACTGCTACTTAAAACTTGTGATGGTACTTTGAAAAGAAAAGGAATCAGGATTAAGGTCTGAAGTATTACATTTACAACAAAATAGAAGATGAAACCTAATTATCTAGCTAACACTGTATTAATAGAATTGTAAGCTGGGCTTAGAGGTTTTTTTGATTCCAGATTCTCTTTGCTATAGATACACTTAAAGCCTGTGTTCTACTAGACCAGTTCATTGCTGTTTTTAACTGGACATAAGTATTCTGTAACCAGAAGAATGAGAAAGCTTATGACTAGTCAGCAGTTAGTTGACATAAAAGAAAGTTGCAGTGAACTACCTCAGTTCAGGTTCAAAGCAATTTAGGTTCAAATGTATGTGTTGAGAGAATATCTTAATATTAGGTGTTTGAAATGTTCAGTCTTCACTCAAAGCAGGAAGATTTTTTCGAGTGACATATGTAGTGAAGTTCTATTGACTTAGAAACAACATAAAAAACCAAATGCCTCTTTCAAAACAGGCAGCTCCTGGTATAGGAGATCTGATACCTTGAAGAAAGTGTTACCATATTTGCTACGGTACAGTTCTTCCAAATTATTTCTAACGTGGAATATGTTGCTATTATGTGTCTCAAACAAGAGATGCTTCATAGTCTCCTTACACCATCTTCTTTCATCTTGATTGTCTAATATATGTGTTTTTTTTTTTTTCTCTTAGGGAAAAAGGTTCAGATGCATCTTGGAAGAATGACCAAGAGCCACCACCTGAAGTAAGTAACTATAGGATTTTTTTTGTTTATTGTTTTTGATTACACAAGATACATGTAGAGAAATATCTGTGCAGAGTAACTAATTAGCAAGTTTATTTTTCTACGCATACAAGAATTGGATGTACTTCTTTTCTTCATTGAAAAGAAGGTCATGCTTTTCTTAGGCCACAGTCAGTGTAGAGAGTACTAGCTATCTTTTTCTACTGCTTTTTGCAATTGGGAAAACTTATATCTTCAGTTACTCTAGTCCTTCAGGAACATGCTTGGCAATCTGAACATTCCAACTTTGAGTAGCAGTGATTTTACCTTGCCTAATAATTTTGAGTCTGCTAGGGAATTTTTGTCCTTGCTTTCTTTCACTGCAGCTTTGTCTTTTACCTTGCCACGAGCAGTTTTCTTTAAAGGCCTGCTAGTACTCTGCAAACTGTACTGCAGTCTGCTCTGTTGGATTAATTTGATACATCCTCTGTTACTAAGAAACCATTCAAAGAATGCAAGATTTCACTACTGTTTGCTATTATAAAACAGTAGTTTCATGAGAGGAGATGAGCTGCTTCCATACAAAAGCAGTATAGAACTGAGAGCTCCTCATGACCGTTGACATAATTTACTGTCGGATCTGTAACATTTTCTTCAATGACAGCCAGGCTTCCTGTCCAGTGCTCCTTAACTCCACTCTAACTATACTTCTCCTGACTGTTTTCTTTTTCAATAAGAATTGCGAGGCTGAGAGTTTTATGGAGGTGTTTTCATGAGATTTGTTTTCCTGCTTTTAGCCTATCTTATCCAAAATAGCGGAGATTCCTAGAAGCCTTGTGTCTACCATAGTATCTTAAAGAGATCTCTTTATCTGCTTGTTTTGAACCTTCCAGAAGGTTGCTTAATTCTAAAGTATGTAATAGGGGCTTCTTACTCTATAATTAAGGTGGTTTTTGTGAATTGTTTTGTTGTGTTGGTTTTTTTTAGTGTTGTAACCAATTTTTAGAATAGAGCATTTCAGTTGGAAGGGACCTACAATGATCATCTAGCCCAACTGCCTGACTAATTCAGGGTTGACCAAAAGCTAAAGCATGTTATTAAGGGCATTTCCAAATGCCTCTTGAACACTGACAGGCTTGGGGCTGGCTTGCCAGCCAGATGTAGCCCTGGGAATTCACTACAACCCTTTGAGCTCTGCCCTTCAGCCAGTTCTTCACCCAGCAAACCATGAATCCACTCATGCCACAGCTGGACAACTTGTCCGGAAGGATGCTGTGAGGGACAGTATCAATTTTTTCATTCACAGTCCTTATCCCAGGCCAGTTGTTCTGGCTTGAAGGAGAGATGTTGTGACACAGGCTTTACTGTGCTTGAAGATAGGTCTTGTAATAATGTATCAGTCTGTCAACCCAGAATGCTGCTTCTTCCACTGTGGTGAAGATGATGCATTTTGAAATACCTTTTTTTTTTTTTATTCCCACAAATGGAATTGAGCTGAGCAGTGTTAACTTTGCTCAAAGAATTTTGTCTGTCAGTTCTGACTGTAAATTGCCTTCCTTTCTCTGGGAGATGACATCTCACACAGAATGATCATTTGAGAATTAGAAGTGTTGCATAGAACTGGACAGTAGGTATGTGATCAATAGAGCTTTGAAAGACTGTGTATACTTAGAAACTTTTGGCTTGTCTTAGATTTCTTTCGTTGAACAGTTTTCTAGTGATGATGATACAAAATGTGTTTATTGGCTGATGGTGAGCTCTTTTTGTTTGCTAGTCATATTTTTAAAGCTGTTCAGGAGATGAGTTTATGACTGTGTAATTTGAATTTGTAGGAACCAAAGTAACTTTAAAATTTGGCTGAATACACTCCAGTATTCAAGTCTTCTGCAGATATAGATCCATTGCTTTTTCCAAAGTTGGTATTTATTTTTTTTGTGATTTTTCTTAGTTTTAATTATGATACTGTTACTTTCAGGTTATAATCTGAAAGTACCGGGGAACTTTAGGTTTACTGTACTTCACTATAGGAAGGAAGCCTGAAAAAAAATCAGCGATGGCAAGGATGGGCAAACTTGATTGCTTTTTATGACACCTTTGTTTCCGTGGCTGTTTTGACTTTGATATGTCTATGTGCTCTGTTTTGGAGAAAACACCACATCTAACATCTTGTAATCCTTAATTAGAATAATCTTTGGATAGTTCTAGCAGTTAGAGTTTACACTAAGATATCCAAACTGTGACAGCTGATAAGCTGATAGAAAGTAGCTTTTGCTGTGAAGGTAATGGCTGTTGACAAGGGTGCAGATCAAATTTAATGCTACTGATGCTTGAAATTGTCTCTTACAGCCAGACTCTTTTAGAGCCCTCAGCTGGCAGCTGATTCTATCACTTTTCTGGCCAGCTCCCACAGTAAACTGCATGCAATTGCTGGAGTCGGTTCTTTTTGTGATATTGTGAAGCTTTATTTGTGTATGAATGTTCAATTAATCCATGTTATGCCTTTTATGCTTGCTACTTTAAGGTATATGGTAAGTGTTCCTTTTCTGACAGGCTCCTAATTAGCCCAGCTCAACTGTAGACTCAGTAATACAACCTCTCTTGGCCTTGTCTTTGGGGTCTTAGGATGACAAAGTGTGACCTGTATGCTGCAAGGCTAGCAGGAGCAGATGAATGTGATTTCTCAGTGAGGCAGCTTTTATGGAATGTTACATGGAAATTAGCTAGCAACAGAAGGTACCTGTTGTTTGTTATTTCTGCTCTACTGGAGGATGGCATATTAAAGTGCTTAGAAAAAGCAGGAGTTAGTGAAAGATTTTTACTTCATGGTATATATCGTCTTGTTGTATTCCTTGTGGATTTTTTTGAGTAAGAATATAATCCACTTATGTAGAAGAGGAAATAGTTGCATTCAGAATTAACTTCTACATGGCTTTTTTAGCACTGTTTTAGTGCAGTGTTTTTGAGATCCGTGCTCTCTATAACCTATAGAGTTACATCAGTGAGCAGCAAACCCCTTCCTTTCAGAATTGTGAGGGGGGGGGGTGGGAGCAAACCATTAAGTCATACAAGTGAGCTGTTTTTCAGGCAACTAATTATGCGGACAGATTTCTTTCCTGTCACTAATAACTTTTCCTCATTCTAAATGTAAGCTAGGATTCAAAGGTAGCAAAATGTTGCAGTGATGTTCAATCTATTGTAAATGACAGCGTTCTCTGAAGCTGAAAATTCCTTTGGAATAACGTTGCTATCGTAAGTTTAATGGGAACAGTGTTATTAAATATACTATAGGAAGTTACAATTTAGTGACAATTTTAAACTAGAAATATTTTTTTAATGTAGTTTGTGTGCTGAGTTAAGTATTGGTTGCCAAATTAATTTTAACTTACTTTAAAAATCTGTATTTTAATTTACCTAGTCTGCAGTTTGCCCTTCAAAAGCTTTTTCTTGGCAATAACTAGCCAGCTCCCTCAGAGATGTCGAATTTATTTTCTTACTAACATCTAGGCAATCAAAAATTTGTGTTAAGTACTTGAATGTTGCTGGTTTTAGGAAAATTAGAAGGAATAACAGAGTATTGTATAATTGTCTTATGAGAAATTTGTGGAGTGATAAGTTTTTGATTGTGTTGAGAAGCCAGCTGAACGCACGATGGCTCTTTGAATGCAAAATAGGAAAGTGCAGCTTTAATAGTCTTCTAAGCTGACTGCAGGTTGTATTGTTTTCTAAATAATGATTTATTGCTAGATCTGAAGTTCTCTGTGCAGTCTCTATATGGCTTGTTTTCCCCCCTGCCCCCCCCCCCCTTTTTTTTTAACCAGGCCTTGGATTTCAGTGATGATGAAAAAGAGAGAGAAGCAAAACAGAAGAAAAAGAAGCCTCAGAGTCAAGGAAGGAAGAAACTCAAATCAGAAACTAATGCATCAAGTGAGTAAACGCTGTGGGAGAATGCTTTTCTCTCTTAAACAGAGTTTGAAATACACAATGATATCTATCTTAATAATTGAGCTTTCCTACAGTTAATCAGTATTTCTGTGCTTTTCAAAGTTATATTCATGAATTTGTGGCTATGTTCCTTATTTTTATTTAAAAGGAAAATGAAGGGTTTTTTCCATTAAACTGTGGAAGGAAAGTTTTATTAGTAGGAGGACAGTTGTCAGAGGAAATTCAAAGGCTGTTACGACAGTGTCAGCTGACACACAGTGAGGATGTGGAAGATATGCCACCTTTTGGAATTTGAGCTTGCTTGTTGCAGGGATTATTGGGGCCCAAGCTCAGCTTAAGCCTTTGAGTGCAGGGAGAAGGCGGCCATGTGCAATTTTTGGAAACCCATTTTTCTGACAATCAGGGAGAAGACACAAGTCTTAGATGGGGAATTTATTCCTCTGTCTGAAAAGGAAGCTCTTCCTTACCCATGGCATAGGAATACTCCTTGAAAAAAAACTGTTACTTGTGTAGCCTGCTGAGAACCTCTCTGTTTACCTAACACAGTCATTACATAAAAAAACCTACAGTAGTTTAATAAGACATGTATAGGTTTTCATAATATACATAGCCTTCTTCACCTTCCTTTCTCCTGCTGTTGACAGATCTGTTCAGGTGTATGCTTGCAGTTGTGCTCTGCTTTCAATAACCAAATTTTCCTATCTGTCTTCTCTCATGCCTCTCTACTGACAAAACTTTTTGGTTGCCATTTTTCATTGAATAATTTGAATCACATCCCTGTTTTTCTGTTCTCACTGGTCTGCTTCTGTTGCATGCTTTTTGTACACTCCCTTTACATACTACTGACTCTCATCCCCTGCCCTTTCCTCTGCTGCTTACATAGGAGGCTTCTTCAACTGTCTGCAGTACAGTGTTTCCTTCCAGTTAGCTTGGTCTGACTTCTTCCATGAGTTTGCTGCTCTTCTGGAGCACGTTGTGCCCTGGTGACTCCCTTTTCTCTTGATCTGGGAATTTAGTAACTGTCCTGTTAACAGTTCTACTCTGTGTACAGTACATCCCTCCCTTGTACCCTTTAAATAAAGCTGCGATCTTTCTTGGACTGGCTTTTGCCCTCTGGTTTTGACAGTTCTTCCTTAAGGGAAGGATCTGAATCGTGCCATATTTTCCCTTTGTTGCTGATGGTTGTTTTCTCTCCTGGTTTCTGCTTATATAGCAGAACGGCATATTCTCCACCATATCCTTATTCTGCCAGCTTATTGCAGACCTGCCTTTGCCTAGGGCTTGCTGAGGCTGTTACTGAACTGTGTTCCATAACTGAGAAAGCAACAGGAGGAACTGTCTCAATCTGTCAAGGGAGTATGGGTTATGATTTGCTGTAGTTTTCTGTAAATAACGTGGTGTAAATTTACACTGTGTGCAATTTAGTTTGGCTGTGGAATTCAACAACAAGGATATCTGGCAAATTGAGGCACAAACTCAGTCTCAGCTGGAGTTTTGCTTGGTTGCATCTTCATAAAACTGAGTACGCTAAAATTGGCTCATTGTTACAGCCTTTGATAGGAGAAGAAAGAACAAAAATATTCACTCAAGTACTTTCACTTCAGTGCTTCTGAGAGGACTGCATGCACCAAAGGAGTCTAAGTCCTAATCCCCCATGAAAATGAGTGGGAATTTTGGTATCCAACTAGATTTCCAGACTTAGCTTTTCAAAGGTGAAAATGTTTCTATGTGTTCTAGTGCCAAGGATTAGGTCCACATAGGTTCTTAAAAGTCAGTGGATTTTATGCAGTTTATGCCCCTAAATATATTTTTGTTTCTACCCCAAAAATTCTTCAGAGATCATATTTGGTTTACATACTACAGCCTTTTGAATATCTTAGCAGCTCTTTGGAACAGTTTTAATATTTTGGTGCTCTTTGCAGCACTTATCCCATTAATACTCTTCTAGTATTTGTATAAAGTGGCAGTACATTTGTTATGAGCTTTAAATATATGCTTACAGTGACCTGTACAGGGAAAAATTAATCTTTGAAAAATGAATGATGAAAGCTAATGGGCTAAGGGTACAGGCTGCCTTTTTTCTGATAGAGTAAGTTAATTTCATTAATTTTAGTTTAAATAATTTTCTGTGTCCTGTGTTTTTGCTATAATATCAACTCAGGTCTGAAAGCTGTATACCACTTTAGTGTAATGCAGTGTTGATTTATCTTCATTTTTAAAATGTGTTGCTTTTAAATCTTGTTTTAAACCAAAGCTTCCAAAATGCTCACAGTTTGACTGTTCCTGTGATTCATTAACACAAATGAAAATGCCTGGAGGGGAAGAAAGTGAAATTTCTTTTTTAATGACTGAATTTGCAACCCTTAGGATCGTTCTTCCTATATTACTCTAATAAATCAAGATGAGTTATTTTGTTGTTTATGTATTATTTGCCAGTGTTATTTGTTGATAAGCTTACTTTTGAAATTTCTTTGGCTTCAGCTTGAAAGATTTGTGAGAACTAAACTTAATCTTTTCAAAATAATAATATTGTGTGTGGTTTTTTGTTTCTTGTGTGTTTTTTTTTTTTTTAGGTGAGAATAAAGGACTTCCTCAGTCAATGCAACCTCCTGCTTCAAGTTATTCAAGGGGATACCGTGGCAGAGGGTTCTCCAGGGATCCATTTCCTCCTCCATCAGGCCCTCCAGGTTTTTTGAGACCACAAGTAAGACCACCACAGCTGTACTCTTCGGACAACAGAATCCATCAGGAGTCTCCAGTGTTTCCACAGCCTCATAGAAAAGAAAATCTAATAACGCAACAGTATCCCTTTCCTCCTCCAGTTTTTGGTTCTGTTAATGAGATGCATCAGTTCCACCTTCCACCTTCAAATCTGAATATGATTTGGACAGGCCCAAACATGTACAACTCATACCCCTTTTTGCCACCGCCACCTCCTCCGCCGCCTCCTCCACCTCCTCCGGATAGCCACCCTTCTCAGTTCAGGCCTTACTAAATTTCCGTAAATGTGCATACAGAGGATTGCAGTTTAAAGGGAGGAAGAACAGGCTGCTAAGACTATATTCCCTTATTTTGGAGACGCTTCATTTTTCTGCAGCAATAGAAGGGATGGTTACATGCTCTGTGGGACACCCATAGAAAACTTATTTTTCTATATATGTTTTCTGTTTCAAAAAAAGAAAACTATGATAAAAATAACTGAATATTAAATAATGGTTTATTTTTATAATATCTACTATTTTGAGATGATAAATAAAAACTTTTTGGAGACTGGTATGTAGTGGTGGAAATCTATTTTGTAATAAATTTAAGAGCTTATGTATAAACTACTGTCTAATAGCGATGAGGATATGTCACATAGATGGTATTTTAATAGTTTTAGGATAGTTGTATATTGCTATGCTTAAACCATTTTTCTCAATTTCTTCAAATTTTCAAATCTGCTTGCATGGAAACTAAAAATCTGACACCTAAATTTTTAATTTTTCCCTATATAAAGTATAGACTCTTGCTATCCAACTTTTAATATTGCATTTATTTCATACTAAGTTAAAGACTGGAGCTGGATGGTCTTTCTTTAAATAGCTGGAATAGCTAGATCAGAATTTGGACCAGCAGCGTAATTATTCTCTCACATTTAGTGTCCTACAATAGCTGTAGAAGATCAGCTTAACAATTGGATGTTTTGCAATTGATTTAGGATGTAAAACTGCATTGTGTGAGGAAATTAAAAACCAGGATAACTTCTCTAGCTTGTCTTTGCTCCTAGTGCAGAAATGCCCATAGATACCTACAGTATGTAGTCAGCTATTTGAGGAAGAAGTCATCAGACCTGTCAGGGAGAGAAAGTATGCCATTTCAGAGCTCCCTTGTTTACATTTGTGTCCAAAATGCAGGTAGTACTAGATTGCGGTTTGACTATCTTTACTGTCAAAACTGTCTCTTCTGAAACTATGAGGTTCATAAACTGTCCCGGCTTTTTCCTAGGAGGGGGGTGGAATTGTCAACCGAAGACAGCCTGGAGCAACCCCCACCTTTCGAAAGAGTCAGTCCCACAATTGCATTTCCTTAGTCTCCATGGAAGTGGCTCTGACCAACTACAATGGAAACCCCTACTCTGCATGAAGATTTTTTTTTTTAAAAAGTCAGAAAAAAAAAAAAGTGGGACAGAGACATTTTAAAGATGTTTTTTGCACTGAAAGATCATTACTAGTTGTAATGATTTTTGAATCACTAACAATGCAGTTACTTTGAACCATTGAACAGAAGTGATAGAAGTGTATAGTGTATATTTGTATTCTCAAACTCATATTGGCTTCATTACTTTGCATATGTATTTAAAGGCTAATTAAGCTCTGCAGGTGTTGTATAGACTTTGGAATTAAATAACGATGATTTATTGCAATAATGAAAGATCTATTGTGCAGAGGGAAGGACTGTCTTGTCAAGATACTGCTACTGTAAATTAGAACTTAATTTCAGACTTTTAAAGTTTCCTGTAGTATACTTAAGTAATAATTCTATTATTTACTTTATCTAAAACTGTTTCATAGGTGTGCAATGGAGAATGTTGTATAGATTTCACATTTTATGGCAAACAGTTACTGTACAGTGGCAACAAAATGTTTTGGAACACTAGCGTTCCAGACATTAATGTTTAACTCAGTTCTTGCAGATTATTTTTTTTTTTGGCAGTAAAAAGAACGTCCATCTCTAGTCTGTTGTGAATACTTACCTTTTAGGGAAAAGAAGGGGATCAAAGCTGTAGCCCAGCTATTACCATTGCCAGAGATAGGGCACAGGTGTGAGTAAACTCAGTGCAGCCTCGTGACTGAGGCACAGCAGGTTTGCTTTGCCTGTGCCTCCCTTCGCTCACCTGGAGCTTTCTTTTCACTTGGTGTAGCTATAACAGCAACTTGTTAATGACCAGGTGGGTATGATTAATTTGTTTTACATGTACTTTTTTTCTAGGCTATACACATAGGTAATTACATAGATGTCAGTGGCAAGTACTTATTCTGTGTGGAATGGGGTGTTTATGGGTTTAAAGGAATAAGATAGTGTAGAGGAACAGTGACTTGACAGAAGCCTCAAGCGGCAGTGTTGGCACTGGAAACCTGGGTTGCAAACTACTGAGTGGTCAGTCGAAGAAATAGAATCCTGGCTCTAAACAAAATCCATTTTGAGTAGAACGGGGAGAAAAAGTGTATGACGAAGAGGAAAAAGTATGTAACACGTGTAAAATGCACTATATACAGTAAAATTGGATATAATTGTGAACATGCAGACAGATGAAGAAAGAGCAAGATGTTACAAGTGTGTTATCAAACATAAACATGATCACAAGTCAATTTATAGGTTCAGGACGAAGAAACTGTCAATGTTGTGCTCAGACTGGGGACGCTGATGACTTGCTGTATGTTCCTGGGACAAATGGATGCCGTCAGCCTCGAGATCCAGGGGGGCAGCTGGAGGGTGGGCATAACGCCAGGAAAAGGAGTGAGGCAATAGGTAGTGTATGTATAACAATTCTAACTGTTGCTACTATTGAAACCTTTTTTTAATGTATAGTAATGTTCACTTTTTAGTTCATAATTGGATCTGGACTCTAATGATAGTTCTTTGATTAGGCTGTTAAGATTTAAGTTATCTGAAGGTGTAGCCTCTTTGCTCATAACGTTTGCTCAAACCAACCCAATATAAAGTTACAGAGTGTAGTCTGACAGAAATCTATTATGGTCTAAGCTATTTAATTAATGCTTGGTAGTTAACTGCAGTACTGGTTTTGTGTGCACTTGCTTGTTTTTTTTATGTCGAAACAAATTTTGCAGGTGTTCTGCATTTAGTGAGTACAGGTCACACTTGCAGTACTTTGCTTGGAATCGACTTCAGTTCTTCATTGTAAAATCATTTGAGAGCTAGGTATGATTACTGAGTTAGAAACTTTTGGAGGATTGATTTCCTTGCCCTAAAATGTGTCACGCGCAATGTCACTTGCACTGAAGAACAAGCGTTGCGATAGATTGCTAGAGTAGCACCATCTTAATTTGAAAATAAGCACCACCTTAATTTGAAAACAGAGCTGCTCTGACTGTCCCTTTCTTTTTAGAAAAAATCTTGAATGCAGCCATCGTTGATTATTAAGTTTCCTCGTATAGCTATTCGTAGTCAGTAGTGTTGCACGGATGCTGTCAGAGCCTGGTTCAGTGCTGGACACTTGCTGTTGAGAAAGCAGTAGAAACTTGCGGTAAGTTGGGGAGATTAGAACCTTAGAAGCATTTGCAAGTTCAGCTGTTTGGGGACAGAAAATAAAACTGAGTATACACTGGATAGAAAAATGAATGTTGTGGAAATGCTTCTTTTTGTATCTTTAACTCCTCGAAAAAGGTCCCTCTCTCTGTATTCAGGCCTTGAAAGCTGTAACTGTAAAGCTTGGGAAAACTGGCCCAACAATTTTAGTGGCAGAACAGCTAGTCTTGTTTGGCCTCAGCTGTTTTCATGTAAAGTTGTTCTATAGAAATCTATGTTACTATGTTACTGTGTTACATTGAACACATTACTACCTTAAAGTATTAGAGCAATATGCTAAATTAGGATTACAGTAACTCATCTGATGAACTGCCCTCCTCTGTCTGGGATACCAGGTGAGTCATGGGCACAATGGGGTAGATCCTTGGCAAATGAAGCACTATAAGACACATTCCTTTTTCTGTGTCTCTGGAAATGGAACAGTATCACACACCGGCTCAATTCTTGATCAGTGCTATTTAAGAGCAGGCTGAGCTTTTTAATCTGAAATAATTTGGTGTGTAATGCACCCTCTCTAGAGATACTCCAAATTAAAAAAGCCAGCCAGCCAGAAAATAGAAGCCATGAAGTGTGAATGGTGCAGCCACCAGGTCCTCAGCACCATCGCTTCTACAGCTCTGCTCCAGCTGGTCCACACTAGTTGATAATGTAGATGTAGTTTTAATGTTCAGCATGTACTGCAATAAACCTTATTTTTTGTAGATATTACTTAGGCATTACTGTAGTTAATGTTTCTAATACGGGCACACAAAGACAGAAGGGCTTAAAAATATCTGTTCTTTCTGTCTATTGATAGCATCCAGTCCTGATGCCAGTTGAAAATACCAGTAAACCCCTATTTGCTAGGAATTTCACTATGACCTGTGTCTCAACAGTTGACAGGTTGCTGTATTAGTACACTGATATCAGAAAAGGTGATGAAGCCAATGTTTTGTTGCACAAAATCTTTGGAATGTATCTGATGTTATGTTTACAAACAAGCAAAACTATCCAACTTCCCCCTCTTCCCCTTGCCTCCAAAAAAAAGCCAAAGGGGAAAAAAAACCAAACCAGCACATACCTCCTCCCCCCTTCCGCCCCCGCTAAATTTGTGAAGCGGATTTGTGCAATGAAATATTCAGCTGTAAGGGAAGAAGAGGTGGATCCCAGCCTCTATAACCCCTGCTGAGTTCACATTAGACCCTGTAGTTGAAAAAAAAAATTTACTGTTTATAGAGTATTTAATTTTCTATCGCATTTTACTAAATTATTAAAATTTACTAAATTGTTGAGATGTTAGAACTTTACGGTAGTTTGCTTTCATTTGATGAGATATGGTTGGGAAGTCTGTAAAAGCCTCCAAAGAAGAGGGCATTTCTTATTTTGTAGTTACATTCCTCTCAAAAGATGAGTAAAGCAATGTCAACATCAGAAAAGTTTTGAGTCCAGGGCAGAATTTTCAGAGGTGACTCCCACCAACCTTCTGTCTGTGCCAAAAGTAGCAGGGATTGCTGGGCTCTGGGGCTGTGATGGGTCAGATGCAAGTCTTCAGTAAAGTAATATTTCCTAGTAGGGCAATATTTCTCTATTTATGTCTCATATGATGTCTATTTTCAGATTCAGCCTGGAGAGCTGCAGTAGAATCCTGTCACTTCTGTAATGTTTTCAGTTATTCCCCCATGGGATTTAATGTTTCTTCATGGGCTGCTTTCCAGAGAAAGCTGAAGGTATGGGATGAGTGAAAAGCAAGAGAGAAGAGATACAGAATTATGGATGCTGTAAACTATTGTACTGTATAGATGACTGTAACTATGGTAAAGTGGGAAAGTGAAAATTGTAATCACATACTTGACAACATTCCTGTTAAACTTGTAAATAAACAACATTGGTACTTTTCCTGGCTTATAACTTCAGTTTGAACAGGAGTCATCAGTGAGAAGGGGCCAAACTTTTCCTGCAGGTGAACAGCAAAAGGGCAAACAAGTTTCTTAAAGAAAAATTCTGGCAGGTGTTGTGAGGAGAGGGGGAAGCTCTCACTGCCACAGGTTGCTTTGAGAGATGGAACCTACGGTCTTGGAGGGATTCAGAAGTTGGCTTTGGACAAGGGCCTGTGCGATATAATGTCCCAGTTAGTCTTGCTTTGAGTGGAGAGGTCTCGTGAGAGCCATCCCAACCTAAGCTATTCTTGTCATCACTGTCATTATTCTGGAGTTCTGTCTTCTCACCAGCGACTTCTGTCTCTAGATGCTAAAAGGCATGAATAGCCTAGCTTGAATTACCAGTGTTCAGGAAGCCTAGCTTTTCATTTGTGCTATTGTGCTCTTTCATTATCCTACAGATTTTTCTATCAAAAATATCCATGCTGTGCTAAAAGTTGGACTTGCTGTGGAAGGTAATGACTGCTTCCCTTTCACTGGATGTATGCTGATTTGAAGAATTGTTCCTTTATTAGTTGTTTGGGAACTAATGCTAATGAAAGTCTCAGTTTCTGTCATTTCCCTTAGGGGGTATAACATTTTGTATTGTGCAATTTATTTTAAGAATGATGTAATGAATGACAGTGCCCGAAAAATATTTTTTTTTTTAAAAACACAACAAAACACAAACCATAAAACCCCCTGAAAATTATTTTTAAAAACTGTTCTCTAAAGAAGGGATTTTTGCCTGAGTGGAGACCTTCTGAATCATGCTGGGCACTCATGGCAGGATGCATATTAGTGCCATGCAAATGAAAACTAGAAATTGGCAGGTTTTTTGTTGGCTATAGTTAGCTATTCCCAGGTTCTGTTTTCTATTTTGCAAGTCAAAGGTATAGTCAGTTTTTCTTGTCTAGCGAATTTAGTGATGCACAAAGTCCGATTTAAAGGATTACTGAATCTGCACAGAACAGTTGAAAATAGAATTCGTTATGGTCACCAGTGAAAATCTGAAAAACACTGCAAAGGATAACAAGGCAAATAAGATTATTACTGTTGGCATAGCACCAGGCTGTTACAGAACAGCTTACATTTCAGGGCAAATATATAGTTTTGGAACACATGAGTAATATTCTTCCTTTATCTCAGTCCCTTGAAAGTTTACTCAGTGTTATTGAATGTGGGGTAGTCTTCATTTGCTGGAATACATGGAAGCTCTGGTAACTGTGGAAGGCGGTTATTGTTGGTTTTCCTGTGAATCTGGCGCTCTTACTTTTTTAGGTAATTATTCGCGAAAAGTACTTTATTAGAATTTTCTATATGACTTCTGAGGTCTAAAATAGATGGAAATTACACATGATGCCTGCCATTTATTAGCATGAAGCCAGCCACCTATACACAGAGACAGCGTTGGGAAACTGTCGCATGCTCTACCTTTGAATTTACAGAATTTTTCTCTCTCTGGCTCTTCTATTCCCACCTGAGTAATGTGAGTACACAGGCCTAAAATAACTTGCTCCACCAAGGGCTAAAAGTAATGTGGGAGTGATGATAGTTATGAAGTATCTAAGTTTGTTTCTAGTAAGTCTCAAAGGCTATTGTTTGCATTTTGTTCTAAGCAGGAAGATTTCACTCTAAGTTTCCTACTGAGGGAAGTAGGAAACAAAAATCTACGAATTTCTTAATCATCAAGAATAAGCTGCTGCTTAATCTCAGACTAAATTGTGTTTTGAAAAAAGTGATATAGGTAAGATCTTCTATAGAGAGAAGAAGAATGTCATACCTGTATTCGTTTAACAGTCTTGACTCAATTTTTGTTATGTAAATTAGATAATCTTAAATCTGTTCTGTGGGCCTTGCTTGCACGTGAGGTCTGAAATAACAAAATATTTTTTTCAGTGTAGAACCAAAGAAAAGATTACATTACATTTTTGTGGGGTTTCAGTTCAATCCTTTAGTTAAATATTTGACCAAAAGTAGACTTTCTAGAGTACTCAGTTTACCTGTGAGAAGTATACCTAGACCATAAAGACCTGTTTAACCTTTCTATTGGATCTTCACACACTTGAATTCACTATTCGTATGTTGTCCTGTGTATGCCCCCTTTATATCTGAGCAAACTTTATTAAAAGTGCAAAGAGGAGGCACTTTTGTAAATGTTTTTCTCAGAAAATCAGGGTCAGCATTTAGTTTCTTGGTTACGCTCTTCACCATGAGCACTTATTTCACAGGTAGTTTTAAATTTTTTTTGTTACACCCTGCAGTCCTCCATCTCCACAGCTTTACTTTGCCACGTAGCGATGTACTTGATCTTTGGTCCTGGCTAACGCAGTCTGCAAGGGAGAGAGCACGCAGATGTTGGGTCTTTTTCCTACTTCTTGACACTCCCAAACACTCATGTCTTCCTCTCTTATTTCAAAAAGAATACTCTGCTTTTGGCGACTGGCTGTTTGTTTTTTCTCTTGCAGTGTACCCAGTGTATACCCTTTATGTTCTCTTTCTGTTTATGGTATACCTCATTTTCGCTTTCAGTGCAATTCTGACCCTTAAATTGCTCAGGCATTAAAGATTTCCATCCATCCAGCACAAGGTGATGAAGTGGTGATATCAGAGTTTGAGATGGAAACAATTACTGTACTCTAGAGGAAAATACAGCCTTGGGCAAGTTATGTAGGTCATGATGCTCTTTTGTCTGTGAGTAGAGAATCCTGTTTGCTATTCATTTTACTATTCCAATGTAGTGAAAGAAGAAAGATGCGGTGACCTTGGCAGGAAGGGGATTATCATAGACCTCAAAACTGAGGTCTGTCTGGTGATCTGAATAAGACATTCAGATCATTATTTTGCCACCCTCAATCTCCTAAGCAAATCAATCATTTCTTCCACCGGAGAAGCAGGAGGGAAAAGCCAGCAAAAAGCTACACTATTTGTCAAGATTTGGATTCCTAGGCAAAACATTCCCAAAGTTCAGACTCATTTTGGTGGAATATATAACACGTTGGAAGATGAGTTTATTATAACTAACCATAGAGAAAGTGTCCTTTTAGAGAAGAGATGATTCTAGTTTGTCACAAGCTAGGTCAGCGTCTCCTGCGCCTGTATCTGGTTTGGAGATACCATTTAAAATGCAATTTCAAGCATAATCAATCTGGCTAGCTTGGATGTTGGGAAAACATTAAACTTTGGATCCTGAGTGGAATTCAATTTGCATTTCAGCCATAACTCGGGGGCAGACACTGGGTTTCTCTTGTCCCATGCTCAGGATCTAAACCAGTTAGAAACTTTAAAGACCCATTTTATGCATTTGTGTGACGTAAGTATAGAATAAAAACAAGTGTAAAATGCTTAGTGATTATTTGTTCAGATTTGGTGAGTAAAGTGTAATCTTGAAAAAGGTTTACTTTGAATTTAATTTATAACAGGATACATATAAATTAGAACTGTACTGTGTCAATAAGAAAATATATTTTGTGTCATTTCAAGCAGCTACAGACAAAGACATTTTGCAGTGGTTTAATGTTACATTGTTGGGTACTATAAAAAAACCTGTGATAGATACTGAAAATAACAACATTCTCATGGATTCTATGAATAAGCAAAACACAACTCAAAAAATTTCAGAGTTTCAGTGAAGTGTCGTTATAATTAAGTGTCTCAATATTTTTTTTTTGGACTCTTCTTTAGTTTAAGCTAAGTTATGATAGTTCTGATTTGGACATTCTTTGACATTTACTTGTCATTTATTCTATGGTGTTAAGAAAACTGTTGAACATGAACTTCACAGGTGTGTGAAGCAAAGGACTAGAAGGCAGAAACTGAGCTACTGCTGATACCTTCTTGACACTCATCGTATCTCAGGCCTGAGTAAAGCAAATTAGCTCAGCATTTTTAAAGTATAAGGGATTTAGATTTATATCTTCCTGAAAGGTTAATGGGAAATGTGTCCAAATCCCATGACTTTCTTTTCCTGTAGTCCTCTATGGAAATGTTAATCTAAAATTGCATTGAGAGAGACTGACTTAAAATAATTTTAAATGCTAGAAGAATCCAATGTTTTCCTGCTTATTTGTGTAATAGGAATAAAATAATTTTATTTGCATTGAATACTGGTGCAAATGAGACTTTAACATACAGGATTTGTTGACATACAGAATATTGATTTGACTTTTCAGGGAATTAATTCCGTTTTGAAAATTACAGACTAATCTGATTTGCCCTTTTATCAGGATTTAGGTCCTGGGTGTTTTGTTGAGAACTCAAGTCTTTGCATGATGTACTTTATGTATAGATCCTATATTGCCACCGCATAGTATTGCTTTTAAAGATCTTATGAGCAGGACTTCGGAGTCTTTAATCCAAAAGCTATTTAAACCCTAGCTTATTTCTTTTTTATCTGTGGATGAAAAAGCGTATACGTGTAAAGATATGCTTAATCTTGGTATTCCTGAATTTTGAATGTTTCACCGTCCAGTGATGATGATATTCTTTAGAGGTGACTTTTTTCATAATTTGTGATTAAAACCAAGTAAACCTAAAGGTACAACTGTTGCAAATGCATCTAATAAGGCACAGATGGACTTGAAAATAAAAATTTTACCCTGTTTTTGGAGGAAAAAGTTTAAACAAACACTCTTTCAACAGGCATCTAAGAATTTCTGAGTGGAATATTTTATCACTAATATGGGATTTTTAAACTCTGGAAAAAGGCAGTTTTGGAAACATCAGCATCAGATGCTTACTTGTAGATATGCAGATGTCTTTCAGACTGTTTCCCAACTTTGCAGCCATAACCAGAAGGCATTCTCTGTCAAATTTCTAGGCCTATCCACACTGTTTTTTACCTTTAGCCTTTTTGCAGTCTGCAGCCTACAAAAGTGACTGAGTTCCTACAGGTGGTCAGTCACTAATCCAGTTAAGTTGTCATGTTCTGCTTCAATCTCAGAATAGAGAACATGAGTGAGTTAACAAAGAATACTCATGACTGACTGTGAACTAGCTTATAATGTTATAAAAGAGGAAGCATAGAAAATCTTTGAAGCTATGTTTTATGTCTTGCTTAGATTCTAAATTTCAGAAGTAATATTGGGAAGCAAATCCCCTTTTTATCAAGGAAGGGTTTTTTTGATGGGGTTGGTCTTAAGTATCATCTAATATTTTATTTCCAGTAAATAGTTTTGGTATCAACATGAAGAAATGAGTGCATGTATATGTAATGTAATAGTCTGTAATATATGCATTTTAAAATATAAATATTTAACTATATTTAGTAATTATATATGTGAGTATATATGTATAAACAAATACTTGTTGGTTATTCTGAACTAATATAACTTAGTCTGCCTCATGCTAAGTTTCAGCAGCAGATAGGAAATTGTAAATTATGGCTTTGTCGGCAGATGGCCTTTAAGCCGTGAGGAATCTTATGTCTGAGGGATGTCCCACCTCAGGGAATATGCCGGTCACAGCTCGCTGTGGTCCAGGAGAGCTGAAAGGGTCTTGCTTAGTGTTGCTATTTATAGGATCCGAGATAATTGACTTTTGTCAGCTACTTCTCCATTTCAGACCAGCTTGGAAAATGAAATATTGGTGCTTTCCACCAATTGCACAAGCCAAAAACTTGCTAGACTTTGAAGTTCTGGTATCCCCCTCCTTGGGCCATGGCCCAGTTACAGATGTACTAGGCTGTCAGGAGGTAATCGATGTCCGCTGCTTTTCACTATTCAAGCCTGACTTATCCTAGATTGGTACATGGCCCAGGAGGGAGAATAACATCAAGCACCGAGTGGCCCAGGAGGTGTATGGGAGGGGAAGTTGCACCACCACACTTGGGAAGACAAATGCCATAACTCTGAACATCCTCCTTTTCCTTCTTCCCCCATTTTATTTGCTGAGCATGACATCATATGGCATGGAATATCCCTTTGGTCAGTTGGGGTCAGCTGTCCCAGCTGTGTCTCCTCCCAACTTTTTGTGCACTCCCAGCTTACTTGCTGGTGGGGCGATGTGAGGAGCAGAAAAGGTCTTGATTGCCTAGCAACAACCAAAAACATTAGTGCCCTATCAACAGTATTCCCATCCCAAACCCAAAACATACCAGCTGCTAGTAAGAAAGTCAACTCAGTCCCAGCTGAAACCATGACAAGTTCCCTTCCAACCCAAGCCATTCTATGCAAGTGGATGGTTTTCCATGTTGTTTTGGAAGTTTTCAACATCCATGTGTCTTTATGATGAAACTACAATTTCACTGTAGTAGTATATTTTTTCAGACTATTTTCAGTATATTTTTTGAAACTGTCCATGATTAAAAAAATAATAATCTGGAGCTTTAACTTTACAGCTATGGCTTTAAAGTGATTAATTTAGTTTCCCTATCATAACTTGTTTCCTATATTCAGTTCTGTTGGCATGTATTATTGCATTTCAAATTCCATTAAAGTTGTGATTATAAAAAGAGGATAGGTTTTTTTAAACTCAAGAAGCAATTTAATAACTTCCACATGTAATTACAGTACCTCTTGATGATCAAGTAATCTTGATGATTAAAAACACCACTTGTCAAGTATCTTCTTATTTTCACGTACAATATCATGCAGAAGCTAAAGATGGCAAGTAAAATAGATACTTTAAAACACGTAAGTAGATGCACTTAAAAAACTCAACATGGAAAGAGAACTATTTTTATCCCCAAACAAAGAAACATTTTTCTTGATGCTATTCATTACTTAGGATGAAACTTTGCATCCCTTAATATTTATTAGAATTTGATTTGTATGCAGCAGAAACAGAATCAAACTTGATATTTTTTTCTTTAAAGAAGTCCTTCTCTCACTCTTCTAGTATGGAAATGATTTTTTGAAACAATACTGTATGAGGCACAAACACAAAAGAGAGGGGTCTCTATTTGCATCTGATCCAAAAGAATTAACAGAATTTGTTTACAGGCTTTCTAAACAAGGCCTAAGGAAGCTGAATATGTTTGAGAGAGATCAGATACTTGTACTGCTTTGAATATACAAGTACAAGAAGAACAAAAGAAAAAACAACCCACAAAACTTCCCTGTGAGTAATCTTTATTTGGCAGTACCTCCTGAATTCTTATTTGTATGGGCTAATAAATAGTGCTACACTAACAATATTTTGTGTGTGAATGTCGTATGTCTTGTACAGAAGACAAGCAAATGGAAATGGGCTTTGAATGGAGTACATAAAGAGAGCTAGTTAGAGTCCGCTATAAGCACAATAACAATCAGTCAACACTGAGGTTTTAAAGTTTGTATTTATACTTACAAATTGCCCAAGTATATAATGGGATCTATCACTTAAGGCTTAATCCTGAGCAATTTTTTGTATGCGTCTAGACAGAAAACAATGTGGTATGTTAGAACATAATGACAGACAAATATCGTTTATAGCCTCTGAATACAGTGGCTACAGATCACCATCTCTCAAGGGTGAAACTTGGAAGCATCACCATTACATGATCATTATGAAGAAATGCTTCGGAATACACTTGAGCTGAAAAATGATGCATGGAAAATTGGTCACATGGTTTACTATTAAAAAAAGTGCCCTTCCATTTTTCATATATTACAGGGCTTGTCTTGCTAGCAAACCATCTCATTTATGTTTGCCTCATCCCTGCTATTTGCTTTTTAGTGGACAGATTGTGCCTTTCAGTTCCCAATCAGAAGGAATAACCCTTTGGAAAGGGAAAAGTACCAGTCTCACCAGATTAATGCAATGTGCTAAAAAATTTTTTTGTAATTGCAGTCGAATTTAAATATTGTAGCAGCTCAGTGTGGACCACTGTTTCCCTGTAATGAAAAACCTATCAAGTTGAAATAATATCTAAGCTGGGTTTTCAGTAGGTAGACAGGTGTTTCTACTAGGCAGGTATCTGTTTTTAGATTGATGAGGTCAGTAGTCCAGTTTACTACTTAGTACTGCTGTGGACGCAAGAAGAGATCAAGAGTACAGGTCAGGGGCATAGGGATGAGTGAGATCGCCTCTCGATGGCAAAATGTCTTAAGCTCCCTAGGAGATCTCAGTGTTGGTCTTAATTAGCAATCTTGATGTCAGTGGCGATTTCCCTGGATAAAGAATTGGACACGTAGTGTTAGAAAGACAAGTATCATTAATTGTCTCTGTTTGTAGGAAGTACAAATGAATTTGCCAGGCTACCCCTCCTTTCATTCCTGCCCTTCCAATGTCCTGTTTTCTCCCTTCAAATTAGGGCATAATACCAACACAGTTGTAATACCAAAGCTGCCTGAGATAGGTCATTTAAAGAGCCAGGATTTGAATATGTTATTCTCTTTTGGGAGTATGAATGAGGTGAAATAGGATGTTGTTAATGGGTCTTCTCAGTTAGTTAAATAGCAGATGGTTGTTAAAGTATGTTGAAGCTCTGGTAGTAGTTTTAAAGAGGACAGGAGACTTCTCGCTGACCCTCTCTGCCTCTTGCCAAATTTCTGCTGTCATTTTCCTGCTCCCAAAATCCTCTCCTCCCCCCCCAAGCCCCCCCCCCCCCCCAAAAAAAAAAAAAAAAACCCAGAAATTGCTGAAAACTTCAGTATGTTGTCAGTCTAGAGATAGCAGAATACCATGCCAGGAAGTACTCCTAGGGTAGGCTCAGCTATGGTTTCAAAGCCGTACTTTGAAATTGTAGAGTCAAATTACTCTTTCCAGACTATACTGAGGGAACACAATTTTTCCAGTGCGATGAGTCAACAGTGGAGATTTAGCCTTTAGTGCAGATCCTGCAAAAACTTAAGCACAGGTGTAAGTCTGTAATCATGTGATAATTTCTTTAGCAAAAGGTAAAAAACCTTACTTTTAAAGTGGATATTTAAAACTGGAGACTACTGTTATTCATCTGAAAAATATCAACCTGTCAAAATGGAAGCATCTCTTGAAAAAGTATCAATTAGTGAAATTCTGTGGGCAATATTCTGAAAGGGAGCTTGGAAGTTCTGGAAACAACGTTTACTGCTCTGAGTCCATTTGTGTGGTCAAGGATGGGGCAGAGGAGGGGGCAAGTTCAACACTGATTAGTTGGAAAATTCCGATTAAGGGAATTCTTGGAATTTTTCTGAAATGTGCTGCCTGTTAGTTTTGCATGCTTTGTATGTGCTGGATTTGTGCAAGTTTTGCCCTGTGTGAGGCTGCTGTCCTCTTTCTTGCCTGCCCTGGCACTCAGTCACACGAAAAGAAGACTTCTTCCACACTGCAGAAGGCAGCAACATCACTAGCTTCCAGACTAGTTTGGAGGTGGTATGCGCTGTCTGCTTGTGCTGAGATTGAATTAAGTTGGATGCTGAGAAGTGGATGACTATTTCTTGGGCTAACTTCTCGTTTCATTCTAGGTGGAGGAAGCATAATGTGTAAGGGCATGAGATCACATGAAGAACAGATACCCCAACTCCCAGATAGGGCTCCAGCATTTTTTGCTTGAAGGTCTGGTTTGGTGCTGCATAGCGATGTGATGCTGTCTTAGCTTTACTCTGAAAATTATTAAAACGAGGTTCATTTTAATCCTGAAGTATTCAAGAAGAAGAACACTGATAAGAAAAGGTATTAAACCATAAGAGAAGAGGCAGGGAATTAAAAGTTGACAACTCAGTACGGTTGAGGGTTATCCCATTCTGAGAAGCTGTAGAGATCAGTTGTTTCCCACTGAGCGATGACCAATGCAAGAGTGGTGAGCATATTAACGACCAGACACTGCTTGTTATACCTAGGCACCTCTTGTGTGTATTCACAAGTAAATAATTTCTGTGTACTTCCAAATGTTGTGTATCCTGCTTTGTGAAGTCTGTTAGCACCTGGTAGAAGTTGCTGAATGAAGTGACCCAGAGAAGGAGGGTTACAGTGTTAACAGCTGAAGTAGACTCTGTCCAAGCGTAGGTAAGCTTGAAAATGCTTGTAAACAAGATCTTGGCCTAAATAAAAACATAGATCTAGCTTAAGAAAAAACAAACCAAACCAAAACCATACCAAAAACCCTAAACAAAAAACAAACAAACAAACAAAACCAAACAAAACCACAAAACTTGGGCGCTCTTCTAGGCTGTAATTTGGCCTGTAGTTTCTTAGGGGCAATACCAGTTTAAGCAGGTTCTTCTGTTAGATGTCTTTTTCAATTTCAGTATTGTCCCAGTGTGACTCCTGTATAGGTGTATAAATACTTCTGCTGGCATAGCATAGAGCAAGGAGTAAAGCAGGAAGGCATTAATGCGTGTAGAGTTAGAGCTGAAGAAGCCACAAAGAACCATGAGAGGCAGGTGTAGAGGTAAGAAGTAATGAAAACAGATGAGATTTCTTTATCTTGACATATGGCTCCCTGGAGTGACAGCTTTGGGGATTTCTAAACACAGAAACTACATCTTTGATTGTAGTTATGGCCTTCTGGGAAATAAGATTGCATGCGTTGTTATTACCATTATTCCTCAGTGTGGAAGAAATATTATGTTGTTATTTTTATTATTATCTTGTTTAGAAATAAGATTATACTAAGTAATATGCCTGACTCAATATGTAATTTTGCTTTCTACTGCAAAGGAACTGGGTTTGCCCATTAGCTCTCTGCTTGAACTACAGGGAGTGATATAGGAGAATATTTAGTAGGTGTAGTAGAAAAGTTGCTAACTCTACTGCTTGATACAGAAAAGCCTGGGAACTGTGTAACTTCGAGTGACACAAAGAAAAGAAAAAATAGATTAAAGAATGATACATTTTTTCAAAATATATATTGACATCCAATGTTCCTATTGTATTCAGTGATTAAATACAAAAGCAAACATCTTTGAAGGAGAACCTAACCATCAGACCGGGAGGTGGATATTAATGTCTAGAGGAAAACAAAGAAAATAAGCTACTACTTCTAGCTGGCTTAAATACCTCTTGCGTTTTGTGCAATATTGAAGACTTACACTTGTTGCCTTGTCGTCTTTATGGTAATGCTCTAAGAAGATGCAATATGCGCTGTATGTCAGTGTCTGTTCATAAAAAGAATTTCTGCTCCTTTTTTCCTCTGTTGTTACTCATTTCTTTTGGTGAAGGCAAATGGTAGTTAACTGAGTGCAGTCAATGCTCCTCTGGCATGAGTGCAAGACATGACTTCTCAACTTGGGTTTTATCAAGAATGGTCAGTTCTCTGGTGGTTTTGAAAGATCTATTAAGACTTTATTTTTAGTCAAAGTAAAGTTTATTTGAAAAATTAGCATATTTTAGACTTGTTCACCTTTGTAAATGAAGTGAAAGTTAGTTAATATATTGCTTAATCAGTTTGGAAATGGTGTCATTTACGGCAGTGAGATGCATAGATTGGTGATCTCGGAGAAGACCTTCGTCAGGAGAAGCTAAACCAAAGTTGAGGAAAAACCCTTGACAGAAAAACCCTCCTGTCCACAGGAGGCATCTGTAGGTGTAAAACAAGCAAAAGATCAAAGGGACAAAGCACAGCAGAAGTCTGCTGAAGAAAGCTCTTAAAGGGGAAAAAAAATAGAGGCCTTACCAGAGAAGACAGGGATATATCTGAAAAGCAGAGAATTGTTGTAATGTTCTGTAGTTCACAGAAGAACAGTAAAAGGTAAGAAAAATGAATTTGGCACTCTGCACAGGTGCAAAGAGATGTTAGAATAATTTTAAAAAATAAAAAGAAGCTGGCAGATGCTACACAAGCTACTCCTGGGCATTTGCAGAAGAGGAGCTGCACACCATGTAAGTATTCGATGAAGCACTACAGCTAACAACTAAACATAATCCTCTGCATAATAATCTCAGCTACTTTCCAGAGGACAATGATACCTTAAAGATAAACCATAAATATTGTAGACTTTTATGGTTTAGGGTACCTGTAAAATTACTCTCATTACAGTGATCAAGTCTTGGGACTTTGCCAGAGCAGGTGGCTTTCTGATGAAATGGCTGAAAAAACCAAATTTGTGTTAATAAGAAGTTTAAACCATAAAAGGCTTGGAAAAAGTTCATAATATATTTTTCCAAGAAAAGTTTTTAATCCTACTGAGGTAATTCCTTCCCTTCTCCCCTTTACCAGGCCCAATTCAGTGATGTGAGCTTTTGTTCTCTCAGCTTCTTAGTCCATGACTTCTGCATCTTTCTTTTTTTTTTTTTTTTTAATCATGCTTGCCATGCAAATAACACCCTGCTATGCAACTTCATCTAAAAGGTTATGAACTGAATCTTTGTCTATATCAGTTTTACTGTGCTACCTCCAAAGGCCTAAATTAGGTGGTCATTGCCATATGTTCGGATGGACTGTTGTAGAAAGATCAACAGTTATTAGACTGCTGCCCTCTTGCTGAAAATAATCTCCCCCTGTCCTTCTATTCTGATGGATAATTTTAAGGAACATGTGAAGCCTTATATGCTTTTTTAGTGTTAGGTTTTAGCTGTAGAAGTGTGTAGTAGGTACTAGCTTCATTTAAAAGTGAGTGAAATACACTGCCTTTTTTCCCCAGAAAACTATTTTATGCTGGCAAACTGGGTAGATGAATGCAGTAACTCTTACTATGGTCAGTAAGAAATTACAAGCATTGAGGTACGGAGAGGACACAGGATGACTACTTCACTGCTGTGAAAATGCAAGAGAGAGGAAATGAAGTACTTGTGAAGAGCCAGATGCAGACATCCATGCATGTGAATTATTCCAGAACATTATTCTATCTATAGCTCATGCCAAGAGAATCACTAGTCATCTAATTTAGGGCAAACATACAGCTGCTTTTTTTGCTCCCTTGGACTGTAACTACCATGTAGTATGTTGTGCTTGTTTTCCAAAATAAGGAGCTCCGTTTTCCTTTCTGTGTGTCTTTACCATATAGAAGACATCAGAATCAGGCATGAGAAACATTCCATAATGACTGCCGGGTGGACCATGAAGAAGGTCTGGCAAAAGAAGGATCCTCTCCAAGATTAGTTTCTCATAGGTGACTGTGAAGGTAATCTGTGGAATAATGGTGTGTCCTTTGTCTTCAGGACCCCACTGTGGCTTCATGGGGATGATAAGGGGAGCTTCACGAGGGGAGGTTTAAATTGGATATTGGGAAAAATTTCTTCACTGAAAGGGTTATCAAACATTGGAACAGGCTACCCAGGGAAGTGGTGAAGTCACCATCCCTGAAGGTATTTAAAAGATGGGTAGATGTGGTGCTTAGGGACATGGTTTAGTGGTGATTTTGTCAGTGTTAGGTTGACAGTTGGACTTTGTGATCTTAAACGTCCCTTCCAACCTAGACAATTCTATAATTCTGTAATGCACGAATACAACTCTGTCCTGTACCTGTTCAAGCTGAATTCTTCCACAGTTTTGAATGGCCTCCGGATGTAGTTGTAGTGGCAGAGAGTCGGTTAGCTGAATGCCTTTTAAATACACCTGCTCTTTTACACATGGTGCTATTAACATGACTTTTATCATGTTCCTGAAATCATCTTCCGTGCTTGGTCAATAGCCTGTCTGTTTTTTAACATGCTATTGCTTGGTTGCTTATATTAATTTAGAATTGTACTAAGAGCATCTAGATTTATTTGTTCAGTGTTGGAAGCTGAAACTGTCAACTTGACCTGATTTTATAGAGATTAACTTATTACCTGTTTAGAGGCTGAGACAATTCCAAATAGCTTTCATTGGCAAGCCTCAATGAAGGAGTCACATGGAAAAGATGAGGGGTGATGGGTACAAGTTATTCCTGGGGAGATTCCGATTGGACACAAGAGGAAAATTTTTCACAATTGGAACAATTGGCCATTGGAATAATCTCCCCAGGGAAGTGATGGATTCCCCAACATTGGACACTTCTAAGATTCAGCTGTGCCATCTTGTCTAGACTGTGCTTTTGCCAAGAAATGTTGAACCAGATGATGATCATTGAGGTCCCTTCCAACCTGGTATTCTATAATTATTATTTTTTCTTTAATTTTCTGCTTTTGTTTTGTGATTCAGAATGCATTACTTCATTTTGGAACATGCAGTCATCCTGTTTTACAGCAAAGGAGCTCATTTGTGGTGGTTAGATTTGTGAGTCCTTTCATGGCTTCTATTCTGTTAGGCAATTTCTCTTTTATATCTCCCAGATTCTGAAGTGGAGAGAAGATGGTGTTTATAGGACTGCAACAACAACAAAAATCCCAAACTCTCTAAAGATAGAATAGATACAGTACACTTGCAGTTGTTGTTAGAGGTAATATGGTGGCAGAATTTGGGTACCTAGCAGCAACTTGCATTGTGTTTCAAGAAGCAGCCTATCTCCTGTTAAGGCACAGCTTCAGCCCGAGAGAGGTTCACAGCACAGAGGTGAGAGAGGGTCACACCAGCAGGTTAGAGGCAGAGCAAGAAGCTTAGCAAGGTGTGAGAAGCAGCCTGATACTGCTGGGAAGATAAGCCTTTGAACAATTTATTTCCCTAGAGGCATGCTACTCCATTCTTTGATTTTAAGTGAGCTTTTGCTTCAATAGGGCTAAGATTTAAACCATCATATTTACAAAAGAGCCTTTGTGAGGTAGTTCTGAAGTGCCTGTCACAGTGATATTTTGGTTCCCGCGTAGTCGATTCACTGGGATTTGAACTTTGTTAGGAGTGGCAATGACATTACTCATACTCTACTTGTTCGTAAGCTCTAAATTCACAAAGGACACTTTCTTTAAGTAGTACCAGCAAGAGTTGCAGTTACCAACTTCCAAAGTATTTGTGAGTTGAATTATTCCAGCTCGAGCTGGCAGCTTTCTCACAATCTCAGCCCTTTCCAAGAAAGAGCTCTTCCTTCCATCGCCTTATCTTTGGGAGGGTAGCTGAGAGAAAAAGCAGAGGTTTCTGGTCATGTGGGTCAAGAGGGTTTTGTGCGAGTTGATGGACAATAAGAGTGCAGAGAAAGGTTGGAATGTTTCCTCTCTCTCCACTACCGCTCTGAGTTCAGCTTTTTCTCTTCTCTCTTCCCATTCTCTTTCATGGATACCAGGCCTAGAAAGGGGCAGAAATGAGCTCTGCTTTTAACAGGCAGACAGGTAAAAGTTCCATCAGACACCTTTCTTTCTCTCTCAGCTCAGCAAAAGTATGCAAAATGGTGGTGTTGGGAATGTGTAGACAGAAAAATTATTTTTGTTGCAATAGGTGTAAGGAAACCAAGTAGAAGTGGTAGTAGGAATGTTAAAGTTAAATTTAAGGACTTCTGAACATAGTATCTCTGTGCATGTAAGTGTATAATTGCATGTTGCAAGGTAGTATTAGTATCATTCAAAAGTCAGCAACAAAATTCATTGCACAATGTTATTTTTAACACTTTTCCAGTAAGTGCGGTCTCTAGACTATCTGCATTTTCTTAACCCCTTGGAAGAGCTCATAAATGAGACCAGACAAGAACTGTTGATACAGTTGAAAGTATTTATAAACAATGATGCATTATAGCTAATTTGCTATTAACCATCCTATTCGTAGATAGTATCAAATTTGTAAGTGTTATCAGTCAGCCTTCTGCTTTCTTTTAACTTTTTGGGGACGGGATAAGTAAGTGGGCTTGGAAATTCACTTTAATAATCAAGCTTTTTTCTCACAGATTCTGTGAGAACTACTACATGATTTTTGTTTGTTTGGGGTTTTATTTTTGTCACTCTACTGAGATGCTAATGTTTCAAGGGAATAATAAGGAATTGAAGCTTACCCCAAACTAAGACTATACTTCAGCAATACAATACTGTAGACATTAATCTCTCCTGGGGTCTTCTAGGTAACAGGCATTCAGTGCTAACCTGCAAATCTAAGTAATGTCAAAAAAAAAAAAAAAGGCAAAACCAAAAAAAACCCACCACATTTTGTTCAGAAGTTCTGTACTACTTCCAATCGTTCTGAATCTTTTTTTATTACGTTTTTAAATTGATCAGTGACTGTAGGTGCTGTACTATCGCTTTTAGCAGCAACCTCCGCTCACTGAGTCCTCTCCCTGAGGAATTAAACAGATGAAATTTTAAAGATTGCTTGTATCACTGTTGCCAAGCTACCTGACTCCTCTGCACTTGCTGACTGGAGCCTCAAGTGCCAGTATTTCCCCTCCTGCTGCTACTGTGCAGGTGTTGAATCAGCACAGTTAGAGATTAACATTTGAAAGATATAGCACAAAACCGTAAATTCAAGACACGATTGGGATTTTTTTTTTTTTCTGAAAAGTTCACTTAGGTTTTTACAAGCAGTTTCTTAGGGGCAGAAAATGGAATTTTTGGCTTTGCAGATGCATCATTCATTACCTTATTAATCTCTGGCAAATATGGCAGTATTTTGTTTGAAGCGCACATTATTAGAACTTGCTCTTTTTTCATGAAGGAATGTGTGTGATTTCTTAACTAGTCAGTAATGTACTGATCAAAGCAGTAGAGATTGTCTCAGTACAATTTAGTCATTGTGCCCCAACTCTCCTCCCCCATCCCACATCAAATTTTCCTACTTGGCTTGTAAACGTGTCATCATCTTCATGGGGACTGGCATTTATTTGGTATTTATTCAGCATGTAGAACAGTAGATCACACTTTACATGATATCATGAATGGCACTAAATCCAAGAGAGCAGGAACTCTAATATACTATCTTATGTTAAGCCAGAAGAAAACAAGCTGCTTTAGCTTGAGACGTTTGATCTTTTTTCTACAACATAAATAAATCAAACTCCAATGGGTTCAGACACTCAATTCTTTGACAAGAATTTGATCTTGGAAGGTGTCAGCTAGACTTCTGTTTTACTGTTATTTTTGCAGGTGAATGTGTTTGTAAAGGTTGTTCTGAATGTTTTCTTATGCTGTGATCTCACAGGACCAAAAAGTAAATAATGAAAAACAAACCTTTTTTTGGTCCCTAGTTTCCCTTTTATTCCTGAAATGGAGAAGACAAATGCTTGCAAGTTTTGCAAAAAGATTTCAATCTTTCTATAAGTACTGCTTTAATATTCTAAACAGGCTGCTCATAAAACTCCCACTGGGTTATTTTGGACAGTTTGAGATCTAGAAAGAGTGAACATGATTTCATGAGCAGTTAGAAATAGGTCATGAATCATGATATAAAATTTTTTTCTACACATTTTACCTCTGATTCATCTGCAGACGGTACTTCAATACTCAACACTATTAAAAAATAAAGTTACATCATTTATAATTTAAGACCAATTGGAGAAATCCTATAGAAGATAAAATGCTTTCTGTAGGGCTTTCCCTATGTGAGAAACTTTATTTTCATAGGTTATTCCATAGCCTTTCCTAAAGATCCATTTTGTGTTCTGAGGTGACTACAGACAAGCAGCAAGATTGAAGGTGATCAGATGATCACTGTGAAAGGCTTAAATGCCAGCAAAACTTACACTTTTTAAAATTTTTTTTTTTTTATTTTTTTTTAAAGAGTGGACCTTAGTGCCCACAACATGAGGGCATTCCTGGGAGCACAGAAGTTTCAGGAGCACATCTGAAATGCTTCTACCCCAACGCATGCAATATGAGAAACAAACAGAATGAACTGGAAGCTCTGATTCCCAGAGCTATGACATCATTGGCATTAGTGAGACTGGGTGGAATGGGTCCCACAGCTGGAGTGGTGGCATGGAGGGCTACAGGCTGGGCAGGAGAGGTGGAGGAGTGGCACCGTGTGTAAGGGAGAGGTTTGACTGTGCAGCCTTTACAATTAGTGTTGATGCGGTTGAGTGACTTGCTGATAGGCATGCTGAAGTTGTTATGAAACACACAAGCCGGGTGTTTGCCATAGGAGGACAATATCTTCTGTCAAAATTCAGATTTTCAAAATCCACTGTAGTGCCTACGGGCGACTACACTGGCAGTGTAACCAGGAATGGTGCAGGTAATTCCATGCTTGAAAAATGTTTTAGTAGTAAAATAAAGGGTTGCTGAGAGAGCGAGTCCATCCAGAGGTATCTTTCCTGCTGTTCCCTTTAAGACTCTGCATGGCGCTCAGCTGACATCTTGTTCTTTATAATGGTTTTCTGAACCATAGTCTGAACAGAAATCAGTTGCTTGCAAATATAGGGTGCTTTCAGGAAGAATCATAACTTCACATTAAAAAAAGTTTAAATAAATTGCTGTAGCTAAACTCATAGTGAAATAACTTCAGCAGCTGGAGATTCTGTTGTAAAGTCTTTTTGGAAGTTGCAGTTAGGACCAGGGATGGACATGGTCATATCTCCAGCCTGTATCTTGATGAAAGAAAAAACAGTTATTTTAAAAGGTTAACTGAAACGAAGTGCTTCCTAATGTTGTGCATGTTATATCCCTCTGGTCCTCATGGAACTAAAATGAGAAATTTCTTAAAAAAGGACACACTGTTTGGAGCCTCAGCACATAACAGGCCCGATCTAAAGCTATTTAAGATCAATATAAGTAGCTTTTTCTCTTTGAAGGCTGTGAATTGGCTTCCTAATCTTCTTGACGTAATTCAAAATAACTCTTTCTATTGGAAACATCAAAAATGAGTCTGAAGCTTTCAGGCATTGACTGTCCCACAGTCAGGATCATACAAAAATTCACAAACTGAAGAAACACTGATTTAAATACTAATTATTATTGTTGTGTGTTTTAAATAAACTGAAAATGTATCAGACACTCTTAGTATTTCTAGTAAACGAGTTTATTTTAGCAAGATAAGTGGACTGTTGATAAATTTGAAGTTAATGTTCCTAGTCATTTAAGTAGAACAAGTCCACTATTACTTAAATTGTACCCACGCAAGAAAATCATTATATTGTCACAAAATAAGAGAGACAGAAATAATTTCTCTTTAGGAAGGAAGCAGAGAAATTTCTTGGGATCACAGGTCAATTAATTTGGAATCCTATCAGTTACTTAAAAAAAAATAAATAAAAAAAATGTCCGTAGCGACAAAGTTGTACTTTTTTTTGGTGGGGAATAATATAAATCATATAGTATCTGTCTTATAAATAGCTAATTAAGATTGCAGGTTGCATGATTAAATCAAGGTTTATGAAATGCCTATTCTTAGCTTCTGCTATGATTTATGGTATCACACAGAGCAGACCAATTTTTCAAAGATAGTCCATGTATACTTACAGTGGCTATAAGCTATGACACAGCCATTTAAAAAAAAAAAAATCTGGTTTTGATGCTACCAGCAACACTTGTTTCAGTGTCAATTTACCTTAATTTAAACATCCACTTCCTCCTTGCAATCCAAATAAGTTTTAGTCATTTTTTTTTTGGTCAGCGGATTTTCTCAAAAGCTGGTGTGTGGTTTTTTTTATTATTATTATTTAAGTAATATAAAATTAATTGTGATGGAAAAATAATGATAACGTAGGTTTATGTGAGACACAAACCCAAGCTTTCATGTGAAAGTATGGTGAGGAAAATGGAAAATTCTCTGATGCACAAGGATGAGCTCTGTGGCAGAAGTTCCCCTTGGCTGGAGCCCCCACTTACCCCATCCTCTGTTTGCCCTGCTCTTGGGAACTGCTGAAGTACCCCGAGACTCCTGGTCCAGGCTTCCCAAATGAGGCATCTATTGTGCATGGGAGAATTTATTTTTTCCATATTTTGTCCTGATATGCTGTTCAGACACGGCAACAACAAAACCTGGACCTGAGAATTGAGAAATCTTATCAGGTCCCCTCCTCAACTGTGCCTGTGGCTGTTACAGTTCGGTGCTCCAGTCTGGTTCTGAGCTTCTTAAGTGGGATAGTACTCTTTGTGCTCAGTAAAATCTGGCAAAGAAGTTTCATATTCTATATTTAAACTAGCTACTTAACAGAGCTTGCTCACCACAATAAATCCAATTAAAAAATTTACATCTTTTACTGTTGCAGTAAATGGTCACATCAGGCAGTGCTCAGCTCAAGGACGTGGTCTGAAACGAACAGTAGAAAAGGGGAGATGCTTTTTCCTTTTCTTAGTGGTTTTGTCACTATGGGTAGTGTTTAACAATTTTGGTACTATGAGTTAGTGTCAGATAGGCGACTAAAGCTGGACTCAGGTAAGCAATAAAGAGTTCTTCCATACTAAATCTTTCCCCTTATTCTGCTCTTACAGCACCCTGATGAACAGCAGCTGATGAACAGTTGCTAAGGCTTGGGAAGAACAAAGGTGCTGTTCAAGAACAAAAGCTTCTTTTTATTGACTGTTTCTTGGCATCAAGGAAAAACATATGTTAAGATTACAAAGGAAAAAACTCAGTGATAAAAAGAGATTCTTCATTGGATGTCTTTATATAATATGACTTAGTTTCACTGCACAATTGAGCTGTCATCTTACTAATTTTTTTTTTTTTGCCTTTCAAGCTACTGTTAGAATATCGGGCTGGGAAAACTGAAATATTGCAGAATGGCAGCATCTGATAGCTCTAGCAATTCGAGTCTGCTTAAGCCTTTATGCCACTGCACTTCTACTTTTAAAATGCTCCGTGACCTATTTTGTTAGGATTTTCCTTGTAGGGCTGAGGCAGTCTTGGGACACTGTGTGTACTATGCTTTTTCTGTACCATAAATGCCTCTTTATTCCAGTCATGGATGAAGACTGAAAATGAATGTTTATCATTGCAGTCATGTGGATATGCCTCTATATCAGAGCTTGTACAGTTTAGTGTGTGAAGTCTTATTAATTACAGCCTGAAGCAACACTCGGCTTATATTTTCTCATGACTTTCAAAGTTTTTTTTACAGTTTACCATGAATGGGTGAAGGAAATTGCAGGATTCCAACCAGTGTTATTCAGAAAGGTTCTCACACTGCACTTCCAGTTTTGGAGGATGTATTTTAACTACTGGAACAGAGGCGGCAAGTACTCATGTCCTGTGCTCTTCCACCAGGCTGTGGCATGGGTTGCAGATTAGTCCTTGAATACTTTTGTTATTGCGTAGATAATGTATGTTTCAAGAGCCTGGAGAACGAATCAGATATTTGAGTGAGTGCAGTGGCACAAGGGATCTGAAGTACCTCATGCACGCTAAATATTTTTTTTGCTGCACTGCATGGGGTAGTGAGTTATTTAGCTAAAAAGCTTACAGACAGACAGATTTTCTGCTATGCAGCACAACTCAAGCAGCATAACAATGTTTTGTTACCCTGGTAAGATAAACCCGTTGGTCAGCTCATTCAAAACCTTAAAGGCTTAAATTAATAATAATGGTATAGATTGTTTTTTGTTTGTTTGGGTTTTCTTAATAACGATTGTGTTATAGAGGAGAATTTCCAGAAAACAAATAACAAATTAAACAACGTAATGGCAAAATAAACGAAACAGTCTAACAAGTTCAGAAATCTTTTGGGATACTTGCAAGATTTTCACTTTTCCTTAAGGCTCTGTTGTGTTCATCTGAATACTGTTACGTACAGAATCTTTTTATCTTGCCTTCCTACAGTAAGTTTTCCAGTTGGAGAGTTCAGGTAGTTCAGGTTTAGCAGTACTAATCTTTAAGGAGCTTCTTATTTTAGTGGTGGGAGACTGTAGATGTAATCAAGGTCTGTGAAACTGAAAAAAGTCGCAGTCAAAAGTTTAAGTCAAATGTACTTCATGGACTATACTTTTTCAGGGATAATGTATATTTGATTTGCTTGCAGAGTTTCTTAACGCCTCTTTTTGAATTCTATAGCCATGGAATTATTTTGTCAATAACATGATAATAAGGATAAATAATATATCAACATTTTAATAAGAGATGTTAAGAAAAAAAATACCAAACAATCCCACAAAATCAGAGTTTTACCCACCCTCCTCCCCTAAACCAGACAGAACTGGTTTATAGCTATGTGAGGCATACAGATTTTGCAACGACTTAAAAGACCACCACTTTTTTCCCCAAAGTGCAGATGCTGCATTTTCAGAGATGTAAGTCAGGTGACCTAAACCTGGCAGACGCTACATTTGAAGGTCTAACGGTAATTTTGCCTCCTGAGGAGGTATATAGAAATACATGACTATACACTGCTTCATATAAAAAGAGGAAACTCTGTAATTTATTGAAGTTGTCTTTGTAAAGTTAAATTTCTTTTAGTGTATTTTAATTTATTGCTAGATTTAATTTCAAAATGAAAGAGTCTTTTGGGGGGAAGCAGAGCAATGAGGACCATTTGAATAAAAAGATGAGGAAAACAGTCTAGATCTTGATTTTAAAGAAAGAGAGAGAAAATCTGATGTTTTAAGGCATCCAAATTACATCACGTGGGGGTTTCAGCTGATTAGACTGTAAGAGAAAGGAGAAGCGAGAAGGATGGGAAAGCCTTGTGGACAATGCCGTTTTTCCTTCAAACGGTTTCAAACTGCTAAGCAAGGACTGTCGTGTCCCGCCCCCCCCCCCCCGCCTTCCCTGTTCACAGGGAGGGTTTCTCTAACTCTATCTGCCCCTCAGTTGGGTCCGAGTTCCTGCTCCTGTTGCCCTGTCGTGCTGGGCAGGATCTCACAATTTTACAGAGGTCCCACTTACATAGTCCTTGCTCCCTCTGGCACATCCTGGAGTGGGCTCCTGCTCTCATGTGGGCAGGCAGGTAGCTTCCGCTGGTTGGCTATGAAGAGATAGGAACTGACACTTCAAGGGTTTTGGACACAGAAGAAAAGAAATTGAGGTCTCTGAGGGATCTGGAGATGGAAATAATGGGGGAATACTTAACAAAAATGTGGAATTTTGTGGCCAGACAGATCCCAATGCTGTAGCGTATGGGTATACACTATGTGGTGCCAAGTGATGATGATAAAATTATTTTCTTATTTAAAAAAGTAGAGAAAAAGCACAGAAAGAGTAAATTATGGGGGTGAAAAAGAGAGGAAAAAACAAGCAAAGAGGTTCAAAAAAGAATTTCTCTTCATGTTTCTGTGGTAATGACTGGGCAGAGTGTTGCACAGCATACAGAGTACCTCTGCAGAGTTCCTCGTGCATTTCAGCATGCTACCTGCTAACATGGGAATGAATTAGACCACCACAAGGCAGTAGAGAAGTTTTCTGTGCACGTATCCCAGCCGGTCTGATGTTCTGGCATTCAGATGTTAATGTCCCCGAGTAATAAATATTGCTCATGAAAAAGAAGGCTCCAGATATATATTCATCAATGACCTGGATGAGGGGATAGAGCGCACCCTCAGCAAGTTTGCTGATGACACAAAGCTGGGGGGGGTGGCTGACACACCGGAAGGCTGTGCCGCCATACAGAGAGACCTGGACAGGTTGGAGAGTTGGGCAGAGAGGAACCTTATGAAATTCAACAAGAGCAAGTATAGGGTGCTGCACCTGGGGAGGAATAACCCCATGCACCAGTACAGGTTGGGGGCCGGCCTGCTGGAGAGCAGCTCAGCTGAAAGAGACCTGGGAGTCCTGGTGGACAACGGGATGACCATGAGCTAGCAATGTGCCCTTGTGGCCAAGAAGGCCAATGGCATCCTGGGGTGCATCAAGCAGAGTGTGGCCAGCAGGTCAAGGCAGGTCATCCTCCCCCTCTGCTCTGCCTTGGTGAGGCTGCACCTGGAGTCCTGTGTCCAGTTCTGGGCTCCCCGGTTCAAGAGGGACAGGGAACTGCTGGAGGAACACCTCTCTTATGAGGAAAGGCTGAGGGATTTGGGTCTTTTTAGTCTGGAAAAAAGACGGCTGAGGGGGGACCTTATCAACACTTATAAATACTTAAAGGGTGGGTGTCAGGAGGATGGGGCCAGGCTCTTTTCAGTGGTGCCCAGTGACAGGACAAGAGGTAACGGGCACAAACTTGAGCATAGGAAGTTCCACTTAAACATGAGGAGGAACTTCTTTACTTTGAGGGTGGCAGAGCACTGGAACAGGCTGCCCAGAGAGGTGGTGGAGTTTCTGTCTCTGGAGACATTCAAAACCCGCCTGGACACGTTCCTGTGCAACCTGCTCCAGGTGACCCTGCTCTGGCAGGGGGGTTGGACTAGATGATCTCCAGAGGTCCCTTCCAGCCCCTATCATTCTGTGATATTGTCTCTCCCTGGTCTAATTCTTCTGAATTACGCCAGTACAACATTTGACATATCAATGAACAGAATAAACATACACAAATACGACTTAGAAAATGCAAACCCATGATTTCATCTGACTTAACGCGTAAGGGAAAAATGTTTCATCTAATAATGTCCTGCCACTTAGAAATTGAAGCTTAAAGCTGGCCATCTGCAAAAAATTAAAGGGGTTAATATAGAAGTAGTCAAATGTTTTCTTTATGTGATTAAAATAACGCTGAATTTCCCTAGTGGACATAAAAGAGGCAAAGAGAAAAGTAGCTACAAAACCCCCTATATTTTCAAACAGCTTTGGGGGCGATGTTTTCTTTACTGGAAGAAGTAATTGCTCTACCTTAATGGAGTTTACTATGTAATACAAAGGCTGGAATAATGGACTAGGTTGCTGAATAAGGCAAAATGGAGGGATTACTTAGCTTGAAGCTAGAATGGAGAATGGAGTTGTTCATGGAATTTTGACCAGGTTGCTGGTAGCATTTAATGGGCTTTCTCTGAGGACAAATGAGGCAAAAGAAAAAATTCCTGTATTTCTGTATTTGTAACTGTTATAATATGCCTATGCTCTCAAGAGGAAAGAAAGAAAGCAATGATTTTAGAAGCTCTAGGACTTTTTCCCTGAGATGGCTGCTCAGCAAAGCCAGATACATGCAATTCTTTCCAAATATGTAGGGCTTAAAAGACGTAGTAGAAAGAGCATCTGAATTCACACAGTTGAGCAGTAATCTCAAGAAAGAAGTAACAAATTAAGCTACTGCTACAGGAAGAAGAAAGGTCAGTGGGCCAGAACTTCTCCAGTCTATTCTTAGCTAAAGGAGCAGCTCTGGCCATGCTTTGTTTATGACGAGAAAGGGCACTTGAAGTCAGAAAGTATGTGGATGTCTTAAACTTTTTCTAGAATGTCTACAAGGCTGGTAGGTGGGGGTTTTTTTGTTTGTTTGTTTGTATTTTTTAAAGAAGAGGTTGCCTGAGAAGTGCTAACAGTTAAGAGAAGAAGATGATATGAAAACTGCATGTCTGATTTCCTCTTAGTTTAAGTCGTGTTGGTATCAACAGACTATAACAGTTTTGTAAAAATTCCCCAGAATTGTACCACTGCAACACAAATGTGATAGTCTAGATGTGTAATTTTGCTAAAACGCCATGTTTTCCATTGCAAAAATTTGCAGCCCAAAAACCTGGGAAGAGGGAGGTAGGGAGGAGAGTAGATGCCAACGTGCAGCGCTGATGAGGAAGTTAGAGGCAAAGCTGATGTGGCAGCCATTGCAGTTCTCAGGATTCTGTCTCATCAGTGACAATCTTCTCAAGTCATCTGGGTAAAAGTCAGGATAAATTTAAAGAGAACTGACTGAGATTGAGCTCTACTACCAAGACAGCTAGTGTTCTTTTTCATTTCAGGGTCCTGGTCGCGTGAATATCTGTATTGCATTCGTGCTTCCCCGTTCCTTCTGGAGTGAACAAAATACTTCTTTTTTTGATGTGAAGCTGTGGTAGCTTGTCTTGACAGGATAGTTTGCTGCAAGGTCTGTCCAAGACAAACAGTACACAACATGGTTTCCTTGGACCAGAAAAGCTTCCGACTTGCCATGTGACATTGTAATTTCCTCCAACATCCTCCCAAGCATGTGGTGTTTCCTCAGAACTGTGATAGCAAATGCAGCACTGTCTGGATATTATTTTAGATAATTTTGAGGAAAAAAAATCCTCCCATTTTGTCTTGGGGCTGTAATGATGTTAAGCAAAACTGAGGAGACGAGGCAAAGTGCTATGCCTTGTTTTTACATCAGTTGTCTCCACAGGTTGCTAGTTCTGAGCAGAGGGAATGTCGTAGACAGCAGGTCCGTAGCCTAGGCTTCTCTCTCCACAAGGGAGTTTGGATATAGACTTCATGCTTCCTGTAGCAAGTGGAAAGAAAATCAAGGAGGTGAAAATAAACTGCTGAATTTCATTAGGAGAATGATATTGACTAGAACTTGTCACATCAGAAAGTGCTGGGAAAAAGGAGGATTTCAGGCTGAGCTATTGGTAAACCACTTCAGCATCCTGGAGGCTGACTGTGTCTGGGCCCACCTGTGATAATGTGACAAACGTTATTGTTGAATATGCTATAAAATAAAATCTCGACCCGAATAATTTGAAGCTGGAGGAAGAATTCAGTTGCCCAGTGCTGATATAGTTTACTAAATTATCTGCCGTGCCAGGTTGAGATGTGGACAGAAGCATCAGAAGTACATCACTACAATGTCACATTTTCACGAACAATATTTGTATGATAACTGAGTAATTTGGTTTTAAGACCTACCATATTTCAATGTCTTTACAGAAATATTGTGTACCAGGATGGCAGCAGCTGAAGGAAGATTTGGGCAAATTGACCAGGTGTAAATTGTCAGTTTTCATACATAAATTATGGTACAGCACAGATGATTAAACATAGAAAACTCATTATCAGGGAAAGAATAGCTATACATAAAATCCATGTACTTCCAGAGCTAGCAAAATCTGAGCCAGGATTCAAATCCTGAATATAACAAGAAAGAAAGTAGGTTGGGAGCAGTAAATGCAGTTTTAAAATTACCCTTAACTAGAATCTGCTACTCAAACATTTTGATTTAGCTACAATTTGACAAGCTTCCATTTTTCCGTTAATCACAACGGGCCCTTCTGTTAACTCATATGGCCTGTTGAAGCCTGAGCAGAACGCAGCGCTGGAGAAACTGTATCCTTCTTCCTGTGATTTTTGAGTGATGCTTCTCAGTGAATTGCAAGCAGCAGCATCTGAGTTCAGATAGTTTGGGCTTTGACTTCCAGTCAGGAAGCAGAAATGGGCATTGTGGTGTGGGGGTTTTGGTGTTTTGGGTTTTTTTGTTTGTTTGTTGTGTGTGAGGGTTTTTTATTTATTTTTTTTTTCCCCTTTGGTGCTGATTCTCCGTTCTCCAAGATTGTTTAATTGGATTATGTGTCCTGGTTGCTTAGAGCACACAGTGTTTTTGCTAAGAAAAGATGTCTTCCTGCTGTTTGTATTTTTTTTTTTTTTCACATGTTACTAGAGGAAGCAGATAATGTATTTGCGTGTTGATGATGTCCTGTGTGTTTCCCTGAGATAAATGCATTCAGCCAAGCACACTTCTGTTTGCTTATTTTCTATAACCCTTTGACTGAAGTGCTTGTGAAATTGTAGGCAGCCATGAAATCGATGAGACTCAAGAGGTAAGGCTCTACTCAGAGCAAGAACTTTACAATTGGCTTTTGCATCAATAATCCATTGCTTCCTCAAAAAGCAATGGCTTTTTAAAATGGGCTTCTTCAAAGAACATTTTCAAAAGATTTGAGTAATGAACTATTTCATCTTTCCACACAGCAGCTACGCTACTGGTCTAAGAGTAATAAGGGGCATGACAGGTGAATCATTGAATCTTAAAATTATTGGTCTACAACAATAGCCTGTAATACTAGATTTTTTCTGAACATTCTGAAATGAACTGCTCTAGGGGAAAGGGCATGTTGAGGAGAGAATACATTTATAAAAATGCAATTGTTAGGTTAAGCAAATAATAGGAGTTTTAGTCAAAATTAAAAGGGAGATTAAATTTCATCTTCTGGGGAATGAGTGATTACAAAGCACAGAATATCTATGCAACTCCCTTCTTAAGGCAGTGGAGACTATTGTTGCCCTCTAATGGTACGTGATGAAGCTAATCTGAAAAGTGACATAAATCCACAAATCTCTATCCAGTTTCTGAAGGGAGAGCTATGAGTTAAGGTTGTGCCAAGCATGCAAGTTTCACTTAAAATGGCCTCTTCAGTATTTGCAGCATTTATTTTGTCTTTACTAGCTGAATTGCAAATTTTATTACACTTGTTTTATGGTGTCTGTTTGCAGGGATAACCACCAGTCATCCTTTTAACTAAGAGGGATAATTTCATTACTACTGCATATTCAGGATAATACTTTTTGACCCTGTTTTCGCCAGCAGCAGAACCAGATAGGGAATGAAGGTAAATGGTAGTGAAAAGTGCGTACCTGGAAAAGGCTGAACCTCTTCATTGCAATTTTGAAGAAAAACTTTAGCACTGGCCTTGAAGAGAGCTTTCTCAGCAAGTGGTGAAAGCAAAAATTGTACCCCTGAAAAGAGCAATTATTTCAAAAAAGGCTTGAATGTAAGTGGGCATATAAATGCATGCAATTTCTCATCGAGTTCTGACTTCTCTCTCAAGAGGTAATTTATTTTTTATTTTATTTAATATAGCAGAAAACTCTTTTTCTAGAAACACTGACTTCTGAGAGAATTTTAAATCTCTCCTCCAGCTTGTCTAGTAAAGAATTTCTCTGAAAAATACAGAGGGTCTGCTCTCAACCTGACTTGACACAACTGTGTTTTGCAGTATATTATGCCAAAGCTGGTGCTTAGGTTCAGTCATTAAAATGCTTTCCAAGACTAGTAGTAAGGTCTAATACTTGCTGCTATTATTATTCTTATCCTATTTTAAGATTGATGTTCCTTCCTTGTAATTTAGGTACCACTTCTGTCTCATGAGAATGCAAAGATCAAGGGTAGGTAGGACTGTGCCGCGCACGAGCACAATTGTTTGAGTGGGATAAAGATAACCGTTCTTACAGAGAAGAGCGTCCTGTCTCACGCTGCGTAAAATGTCTTTGGACTCTTCATTCTTGGACCAGGTATTGTCAGTGCAACCTGCAGCAGAAAAAAGCTACAATACGTCAACAAAGAATGATGCATCTAAACAGTTGTCACTTAAGCCCCTATTTATCTGCGGCATTCAAATACAAAATTCATGTCAGCAAGTAATAACTTAAGCTGGATCACATTTCTAAATCGAGTATAAGTTAATGATGGCACAGATGGCATGCAAATGCTACAGGAAGAAAAACCCAGTAAAATAGATGTAAATATTCTAAGTAGATAAATTGTTAGTTTAAAAAAAAAAAAAATCTTCAAAATTGCAGAACCGATATTAACACACCAAATAGGAGTCCTGTAGGAGGCAAGAAGGGTTGGCGAAAACAGTATAAATAAAAGTAATTTAAATTTAAACTTTTACATACTTTGACAAGGTGGTTTGGGGATTTAAATATTACTTGAGGACTGGAGCATGTGCTTTTTCACGATAATCAGAAAATGTAGCCAGCTAATTAAGTTCTACCCTCATGCTATGTTGAAAAAAGCAGTCACCAGAAACCAAACTTTTTATAAGCTCTAGAGTAAGTAATTAAAAACCACATTTGACCTCTCTAGTGCGCCTTTAAAGTAAAGACATAATATTGAATTCAAGAACTCCAAGATCCAATCCATTAGGGAGAAACAGATATGTATTTAAGAGGCTTTCCTGTTGATGAAGAAAATTATTAGTATTTTTTTACTGTTCCCTTTCCTAGTAAATTTACTCTAGATGCTGCTTATAAAAGGAAATCTGCTTCGCTTTTTTTCTATATACCTAATCAGAAAAGTACATGCCGTGCCTTGCTCATCCTAACCTTTCTGCATACGACATTAGGGAAACTTAGCATATCATCATTCATAACAATGAACTTCCTTATTTCAGCTGCTCTTATACACAGCTGTGGTCAGATGACAGTCTGTGACCAAATTCTCTTTATTATTGTCCCTTTTGATTAATTTTGAAATTAGGAATATTGCTTTGTGAGATGGTTTATTGAGATTCATTTAGATTTTTAACTCGTTCAAAAAAATTTGCTTTGGTGGAGTTCATATGGTTGCTTAAAAGACAAAGACTTACAATTTTTGCGTGAGTTTGTCAGATTATCACTACAGAGGCCTTATATCAATTTCAAACTTCCATATTTTTGTTTCTCTTCAGTTTAGTGTTAACTTGTTTAGCATACTAGTAGTTGATTTGTTTTCAACAATCAGCTTTCTGAACTCAACTCTTTGGGTATCATTGAGAACCCTGATCCTAATATATCTAGAGTCTACTCACTAGACTCATGTCCTACATGTTTATGGATCATTGATGAATCTCCTAGTACCTTTGATAACAACGTTTAAGTCAACTTCTGGTTTTCATTTTTACCCTGTGAACTGAGAGTTGTGAGGATATGCATTTGGGGTTGCATCGTAGCTCATTACTGCTACTCAACAGATGCTGAGACCCAGACTTCTACAAAGACTTGAGAGAAGAATGGTGTAGCTTTGTTTTGTTTAGAGCTCTGATGAAACAATGGTCATACCTAAGCTTGAGAAGAATGATAACATACAACCTTCAAAATATGAAAACTAAAGCTATGTATACTGGTACTCCAGAGATACATTCCAAAATTGGTATCACATGTTAGCTGTTATTTGATATTGCAAAATTTAGGAAAAATAAAAATGCAACAAGGGCTATATCTAATAGAACCAGTTCATTACGTCAGGCTGCAATAGCCAGCCTTCTTCTGCTGTGGCCATTGTAGAAATGGAAAGCTAGAAGAACAGGTTTTTCTTCCTCCACACTCTAAAAACTTTTTTTTTGTAGAACAACGCAAAGTTATCTTTTTTTGGTGGGTGGAAAGTGGTGATTTCAATTTTTGCATCTATTGTAGTGCTAGACTATTCAAAAACTAACAAAAATACTTAGTTTCACTGAGTTTTATATATGCAAATCTTCCAACATAATCTATTCCCATGAGATTTTGCCCAAAGTAAATCTCTCTCAAATCTTCTCACTCTCTAGCTTTGGTCACCACTTAAGATTAGAAATGTACATTCTTAAAAAAAAAAAAAAATCCTTAAAAATTATTATATTGTTGTTTGGATCTAATAGACTCAGTTTCAGATATGCTATTGAAATAATTTTATTTATATTATGTTTTTCAATGTAGTAAATTCCAGTATCTTTAAAAATCTTTAAGGCATCTCATTGAGGGTGTGAAATAAAAGCTTTCTTCTTCTATTGGCAGTTTTATTCACAAAACAGAACTTAAACCTTTTATATATTCTTGCTCTTCACAGTATTTTTTTGCAAATAGCATTTTGTAAGGCAAAGCAAAATAACACCTTAATTTTCCTATCACTCATTCGCAGAATGCAATTAATTACATCTATATTATGATATAGATGATTTTTTTATAGAATACTTAGATGATTTTTTTTATATGTTCTAGTGTATTTTTTTGTTTTTAGAACAATTGTCTTGATGCTTAACTGTATTACTTTTTTTGTCTTCTTGCTATCAGTAAAGTATTAAAATTGTGGTGCTAAGTATCTACCTTCATGCACTAGGGGACAATTTTAACAGCACCGTCACTGTGCACTTACTTACACTTCAGAAAATTTAGAAAATGAGTATGCTTACAGAGCTGTAAAAATCTGTTTAGTTTTGTTTTTGTTTTGCCCCTTGAATGCAGATTTCCTGCCAGAGCTCTCAGGCTGCAAAGTTAAATTCCAGTTAGAAGATACGCTCACCTAGCAGTGCTGTTAAGCGAATCTTTAAACTTAAGTTAATGAGTGAAAGTATAGTACTTTTTGTCAATGTTTCAAACATTGTACTGGCAGCAAGTCCCAATTTCTGGTGCACAGGATGGTATTTCTTGGTCTAAGTGTATTGATTTTTCTCAATTTTCAGGTGTATTAATGTCCACCAGGTAATTCTTCTTTCATACTTCAAAAAGACATTTGAAAGAACTGTCAGAGCTATATGTAGCATATGACCAGTAAATATATCACAGTTCTTTTCTGCATGACTTGAACTTGTAAATAACCGTTGTGCTTTGGATAAACCAAGTCTTCAGTATTGTGCTGGAAACATCCTAGTACAAACCTAAAACACGGAAGCTGTCACACAGTCTAGCAGTCCTATCTTAGTTATCTCCTCTTATTTATGATGATTTTTTTGAGTTGTCACCTATTTTTAGAGATTTGGATTTAAGAATATGTTCCATAGGTAGCATATTAGTGGTGCCAAAACTGGAATGTGGTTCAGCCGTGTATATTTTTACTTGACTGTAATATAAAAGGATTTTTTCCTAATGAAACTAGTAATTTAGAAAATATTTTCATCTGTCTATAGATATTATAAATTATAAGATGGTGCATTTTAAATTTTGATTAATGTGAGCAAGGTCACTTTTGGTTTACACCGAGAAAGATATCCCAAATAACTGCCCATATTTAGTGATGTGATGAAAAAAGGTATTGCTCTGCTATGAAGAAAACTGTAAGATCTTTATAAAGCTTTACTCTGCCTACATGTGTCTAAGGACATGAAAGATATTACTGTGTAATAAAGGCTTCACCTTAAGTCCAATTGTGTAGGACTTTGAAAGAAGAAAATTATAACAAACTTCAGAAATTATCAAACTCTGTGGACACAAAGTCTTCCTGTTCATCCTAAATCAAGATCTTTGTTTCACCTTAAGGCAGGTGCTGACTTAACCTGCTTTAGAATAGGACACAGGTCAAACAGAATAACTTTTCTGTATTTCTCCAACAGCACCTCTCCATTCCCAGCATCCTCATCTTTTAAATTCTGACACTTTGCTTCCAGTCATGAGCAAGTAAGAGCAGAAGGAAGGTGGTGTCTTAATCAAGGTCCTGGAGGTGGCTGTGAGGCTTCCTGGGCAATGGGAAGGCACAAGCAGCCATGCCGTCCTGGGGGAAGGACGAGTGGTTGGCCTAAACATAGGCCAACAAGTGCTCTCAGGGGTTCCTGTGTTGTTTCAGGAGCCGGAATTCATGAACAATCATGGCACTCAACCCTAAAACAGTGTGCAAGGATAAGTCTCTAGCACGTTGATCCTGAGGTCTGGGTCAGTAAATAGCTAGATCATCTCTTCAGAGATGTGCCCGAAGTGATAAACAGTGGAGGGAAGTTAGTCACCTACCATTCAAGCTTAATAAATAATATGTATTGAAATAGTATTTGCTGCTTTCCATAGTGGAAAACTAAAAATCACTGGAGATACTGGTCTAAAAAACGACTAAAAGAAGGAGATCATGTCTCTACTGTTCTTATTTAAAAATGAAAGGTAGGAAAAAATAGTCAATTGCTGGGTAAACTAAGATGTTATTCTTAAGAAACAGGGAGGGAAGAAGGCACTTTAAGCCTCATTTTTCAGGGGTATTTAAGTGTCTAGTTCTCACTAAAATTCTGTGAGTATTAGGAACCAATATAAAATACCCAAGAGAATATGGACAAAATTCTTCAAATCAATTAGCTTTTATGTTCCTTCTTCCTAAAACCTTCTTTAGAAGGTAACCATTTTAAATTGCATACTCTAATCTGTAGCACCCAGAGAACTAATTTTTTCTCATGCTTTAGTATGCTTCCAAACAAACAAACAAGTTGTACCCCAACTTCTTTTTTCAGCTAGAAAACTGCAACTTATTACAGTTTTTGCAGCGACAGAACAATATTGACATGCATCCAATATTTTTATACGAAGATGACAGCATCTGGTACAGGTGAATACATGTAAATGAGTTAAATGATTTCCTTTTATCTGTTTTTCCACTCCCTTCATTATCTGATTTATTAAAAAAAATTAATTTTTTGTGAGGGGAATATAATGAAACGCAACAACGCATTTTCTCAATACAGAATGAAAAAAACCCACTCAAATTCACCTTGGGCTTCTGGAAATAAGTGATACTGAAATCCATTCACTGCTGGTTTAAGGTACGGTTTTGTCTTGAATCTCCATTCTTTTGGGAGTAATCTAGGAAAAGAAAAACAATCCTGTAACAGATTGTGAGAGCCTATAATCAACAGGTCAGAAAGCCAACTGGAGTAGCAGAATTTAGAGTTGACAGAGCATTGTTTTGTCAGTTTAATAAGGAATGGCTTACAGAGAGGAAAGTTCAGCTTGAGCGTCTTTACTATTACCTGTGTTTCACTAACACATAGGCAGGAACAGTTTTGACAATTTTAAAAGCTGAAAAAAACAGCAAATCATTTTTTGTTCTTAAATGGACTGCCTATAATAAACAAATTACCTATAACAAATGTTACTAATTTCACCTCACTGTTCTTTTGAGCAGTAAAAGACCGTGCAAACTTGGCTTGTGCTTTTCTTCATTTCCACTGTATTCTTCTGTTTCTGTATATGTCACACTTGACTGCAGCAAAGAATGGAATTACCAATCAGTAAAAAGTTGCTCTGGGTTATAACCTTGCTGTAATTGAATGGAGGAATAAAAGGTTCTGTAAGGTGGCTTTTTTTTTATTTACATCATAAAATGTAAACTGTATTTGGATGGGCTGCTCAGTTTTATAGCAGAAAGAGCAACGAATGCAAGAGTTCTTAGTACAAATGAAACCGAAATTATGGGGTCACAGAACTTCCATCCACACAAATAAATGACATCAACAGGTGTAAAGTTTAATTGCTTATCACATTAAATTGCACAGGATAAAAATTGAAAGGTACCAAAGGATCTTTCTTACATTCACTACTGCCTCCACAAACAGATTTCTCTGCATGTGCAAAAGCTTCCCTTGCATTTTCTGGCTAGTAGAAGAGTAGAGAAGGAGAGACTAGTGAAGAACCAAACTTGTTGATTGCAGCTGCTATGGGGTATTGAGAAGGGTATTTTGGAGGATCTTCTGAATTCTCAGCAACGTCTTGAGTCTGCTAATTCCTCTCTCTCTCTCATCCATATTCAAAATTCATACCCAGAATTCACTGTCTGGAGTGACTGAGTTTTTAGTTAACCTTTTGCCAGTTGTCCAGTACTATGTGTTCTTAGGAAGACTTCTTGAAACTTCTTCTAGCCAGAATATATTGATTCATTTAGCTTGACTCCTAACTGTGTTTATGCATGAGAAATGAACGTGTGGCCCTAAATTCTATGAATACATTTCTATGCAGTGTTGAGTTATAGCACACATTTAATGATAAATTGAATATTGGGTCTAGTTTATTCACCATACCAAAACAGTTATGGCAGTTATAATTCTTAAAAAAGAATCGGTTTGTTGTACTGAGTTTATTCTCTCTGTGCCTGACAGAGAAACTAATGTCAATAAAGTCAAGCCCACATAAAAGCCCTCAGGCACAGTCCCTGTCATTTGGAAATTGTTGTTATTTCTTCTAATGCTTTGCAATGAGTGATGAAATGGTTGGAAATAACACAAAAGGAGCCATTTGAATTGTCTAAAAGTGTCTAATGTATCTTGGGACTTAGTATTTAAAATTACCTCTTGAATTACTGCAGGCATTAAATGTGGTGCAAATGCATTTCATGTGCCTGTATTTCTCATAAAGGAAACACTAGAAGTTCAATAGAGATGCTTTTGTAACGATATGGGAATTTGAAGGATTAGGGAGAGGAGAATTTCTGGCATTATTTATCAAGTAAATATGAAGTTGTGGAATAAATCTTACTCCACAAGAAGGAATTACATTAGAGTATTTTGAAATAGCAGTAAAGTAGTGGTTTTGGAATGAAATGTTGGTGCTTCTCAGAAGTTTCTTTTTTAGTGGAACGAGTATGCCTTTAGGAATCTGTTTGCTTTTTGCCCTAATCTGACTTAATTACATCTTTGAGACTTTACTTTCTGTTCCACTGAGTGAATTTCTTGGTTAGGGTCTTTAATTGCTGAGTAGATTTACTGCTATGTCATGCAAAGAAACGGGCATGTTAAATTTTCAGGCCGTTGATTTGCAAATAAGATCATGAAAGAAATACGTGTTTTCAGCACCATGCTTTTTAAAATCTGACTCCCTCACTGTACTTTTACGGTGCATGTTATCAACTCATCTTTAGTTGAATGCACCCTACCTTCAAGCAAAAGCAATTGAGCTTGTAAACCTCTCAATTACTCTGCCAGTTGCATCCCAGTTTCTTCTGCAGATTTGCCAAAGTTTCTGCAGTGTGTGGGTCAGAGTTGATATGGGACTCTCATGTCATGCTGCTTCTCAGCAGTGAGTCTTTATTTTGTTTAAAACTTTATGAAACCAAGCAGGCTGCAGTTCAGTTGAACCCTGAAATCAAAGAGAAATACAGGTGGCGTGTGTGCAATGAACAAAAGCAGAACAATAGTAAAGAACAAAGCTAAAGTTCTGAGGATGTTTTCTTGTACATAGCCCTTGTTAACAGGTGATGTTTCTTCAAATGCGGTAGTCAATTTTAGGTAGTGAAAATAAAGACGAATTGATTTTGTCTGTTTATTTTGCTAACCCTCTCTGAATGTTATCACCAATGTATAATTCATGCATCACAACAAAATGGGTTGCAGCAAAAATGAAATCAAGCGTTTGCTTGCTCTATCTTGTCGAAGCCCCTCTTCACCCTGAAGACTTAAAAAAAAAAAAAACAAAAAAAAAAAAAACTAATCATATGAAAGGAAAGCCTTAAGATTTTGATCATGGCATTCTGCTTCCTATAGCTTTCCATATTGTGGTGTTTGATTCTTGAAGGTAATACATTTTATATGCATTAAGATATGATGCAGTGTGACTCGTACCTTCAGTTTCAGCGAAATTATTTTGTCTAGTTCTATCTAGTATTTTTGCTAGGTAATAGATAGTTCTGGTGGGTTTAGTATTATTTAATTATTTTTAATCATAATTTTCAGACTTCTGTAATGGTCTCCTAATTCACAAGTAATAATATCTGTTGATGGGAGAGTCTGTTGAAGACTGACTTCTGATTTCAGCAACAGTCACAAAAATGATGTCATAAAGTAGAGCTAATGGGAGTAAGTTGAAGGATGGAAGTTTAAAGTGTGATATTATTATATCACATGTATGATATATTATTATATCACATGTGCGGTATTATAAAAACTGCAATAGCATATCTCTTATGTGTCACAGCATGGTGTTTCTTACCCTGTTTTTTATGTTATCACCTCTGGAAAAATTTACATTTGGTACTGAGCACCACAGTTTAGGATATAGCAATGTTCACTGTTGGTTTTTTTTTTTCTTTCTCCTGTTAATTTTTGTTCTAGTAATTTATTTTTGACCGTCTAAAAAACAGCTAGTTAAAATATTTACCCATTTGTACATGCCCAAGTAAGGAGGCAAAGGAAGGGTACTTGTTTGTATCGCAACAAGCTCGGGTCCAAAGGAACCTTCCTGACCCCAAGAAGTGGTAAATATTTGTGTCTTTTTGGATGGCAAAGCAATCTGTTGAGACAACTGTGTGATAATATTTACCCTGACAACTTGGTTCCTGAAGAGCCACAGGACTGCAAAATACCTTGTGTACTCGGGTGTCATGTATTTCCTAGCTTTAGAACATGATTTCCTGGATTTAAAAATAACTGCTGACAGATCTGCAGGGAAATTTGCTTTGGCAAGGCATTTAATACACAGCGGCCACCAATTTACTTACTAACATAATTAAAAAATGTAAATTCATTTTATGGGAAGGAAAAGAATCCATTGGTTAAAAAATGACATGAAAATACTTATTTTGTATTTGAGGCAGGCAATTGTTTTGAAATGTATATAATACAATTCTTTTGAATTCTTTTGAAACATTTCAGAAAAGCTGGACCATTACAAATTAAGATTGGGTTGTATTTAAAATTGAGATGTTATCTTCCAGCTAGGATGACACAATGGTATTCTATACATTCCAAGAGAGGGATTTTATGGAAGTGATTGATATAAATTTTGTCTTTTTTATTTTTTTCCCTACTATTCTGATTTGTTTATCATTGCAGGCCCCTTGAGATGGTCTGTATTAAGTATGAGTTCATATTAAACTTTGGTGTTTAAGTAAATGACTCAGAAGAAGCACCTTTTCCAAGTTGTTAATGCAACTGAAAACACAGGTATATGGATCCATGGAAACATGGACAACTACCTGAATTCTCGCTATGATGAAATATCGAAGTGTGATCATATGAAATATCGTATGGATATTGGTTTTGTATTTTAGACAGATAATATTTCAGGATGTCTGTCCTTGCAACCACCTGTATAAGTTCTGTACAATTTTGTCAGTTATGCCTTATTTTATTAATGTAGAATAATCTTAATTTTTCACTTACCAGTGCTGTTCAGGAAAACCTTCCGAATGAGAAATACTTAAATACTTTATAAAAGACTTTATAACTTAATTGTCTGTTTTAAATGCTAAGCTTACTTACCCCACTTCTCAAGCTACTGGTTTCAATAAGTTTGTAAGGGTTAGACAGCCCTTGGAGAATTCTAAGGCTGCACATTCTCCATGAAAATGTATGCTGTTTAATTAATTGCTGCTTAATTAAGTGATGATTAATTAATAGGAAGAAATGCTTTCTCAGAGGACTGAAAAAGTGGTCCAGCCAAATTTCCTGAATTTATCCACTATAGATGATGTCAGAATAAAAATCAGCACTCCTAAATGGGCTTTTACTATTTAGGCAAAAATTTCCTTTCAGCATTGAAAAGCTGTGATTATACTTTTATTAATACAACACACATATGGGACTTATAAGCTGGTAGCAAACTTCGTAATTCTTCCACCTTTTGGATGCCTTATCCTACAGTCTTACCAGAACCATGCCAAAAATAGGGGGGCAAAAATGCTTTTGTTTTGGTAACAGAACACCAACACAGCTGAGAGGGACACATGCCTTTTTTTTGTCCATCTTTCCTGTTACTCCTACTTAAATTTAAGCTCAGGGTGATGGAACCTCAGATGCATAGAGTCCAAGGACATTCTGGTAGCACTCACAAGGCTCACAATGTTGTTTTGTTGGTGAAACTCTGCCTTCTCTGAGGAGGAGGACTTGGGAATAAAGTGCTTTTTGTGGCATTTCATTTTTGGAAGTTCTGTTTCCACTGCAGAAATCTTTGAGCTGTACGCTTTATGGGACACTTATCCACTGTGGAATGCAAGGTCTCTTGATGTCCTCCCCTATGGTGCGGCCTACTGACCTATACATGTTTGCTGCCTATGTGTTCATCCTCATGTGCACCACAAGCAGTAAATTACCTTGTCAAGGAACCAAGAGAAACATGCACCAAGCCTGATGATGCCTGGGAAGCTGTGAAGGAAGGTCTTGGAAGATGGGCCAGGAAGAGGGACCTGGACAAGCTTGAGAGGTGGAACTGTGCAAACCTCATGAAGTTCAACAAGGCCAAGTGCAAGGTCCTGCATGTGGCTTAGGGCAGTCCCAAGCACAAATATAGGCTGGGTGGAGAGTGGATTGAGAGTACCCCTCAGGAGAAGGACTTGGGGGTATTGGTGGATGAAAAGCTCAACATGAGCCAGCAATGTGCGCTTGCAGCCCAGGAAGCCAACTGTATCCTGCACTGCATCAAGAGAAGCATGGCCAGCAGGGCGAGGGAGGTGATTCTGCCCCTCTGCTCCGCATTTGTGAGACCCCACCTGGAATACTGCATCCGCCTCTGGAGCCCTCAACATAAGAAGGACATAGACCTGTTGGAGTGAGTCCAGAGGAGGGCCACAAAGATAACCAGGGTGCTGGAGCACCTCTCCTGTGAAGACAGGCTGAGAGAGTTGGGGTTGTTCAGCCTGGAGAAGAGGAGGCTCCAGGGATACCTTATAGCAGCTTTCCAGTACCTGAAGGGCACTTACAAGAAAGCTGAAAAGGGACTTTTACAAGGGCGTGCAGTGATAGGATGAGGGGTAACGGCTTCAAACTGGAAGAGTTTAGATTAGAGATCAGGAAGAAATTTTTCACTATGAGGGTGGTGAAATACTGGAACAGGTTGCACAGGGAAGCTGTGGATGCCTCATCCCTGGAAGTGTTCAAGACCAGTATGGATGGAGCTTTGAGCAACCAGGTCTAGTGGAAGTGTCCCTGACCATGGCAAGGCATTGGAACCAGATGATCTTTAAGGTCCCTTCCAAATTAAACCATTCTATGATGGTATATATGACCATATGACAATGTACTGTGGCATACTGGGTTATTTTTCCACTTCATAAGGTAATTTACATTGCAGAAACTGGGAATCTAATTTCAGTGAAAAGTGTTCTGAGACTTTCATGCAATACTGAAAAAAATTGATTTATAAAGTTAGAATATGATTACATATTAATTTGAAAATATTTAAAAATATTTACCTATAAGACCATGATGTTCATTTAGCAGAATAAATAATTACTACTTTTATTAGAATACATAACAAGTGCACAGAAAAACACGTAGATGCTATCACTGGGCTTCCATTATTTCCCCAAGGCAAGCTTATAAACTTCTCTGACATGCACTGAGTACCTCTTATCTGCATTGCAGGTTTCTATTACATATTCTACTCTTGTTCAATGTTTGGGATTCCCAGGGACCTGCGGTGTTGATCATAGAAGGCACTTTTGTCCAAAACATTGTGAGTGTTCCTGTATTTTAAGTAAATAGTAGTAAAAGAGGATAAAATTGATTGTTAATTTAATTTACTAGGGTAGCAAACTACATAGACTACTCTTTGTCACTATTCTTGCTGCAACGTTTTACTGAAGCCAAAACATGTGCACTTCAGATACAGATGTAGGTCAATGAAAACTTATTCTGGAACAGGTGCAGCAAAAAACAAGGAAAGATTAATTAAACATCCAAGTAAGAGTCTGGGTGGTCCTGTTGGTTTTTTCTTTTCTTTTTCTTTTCTTTAATTTTTTCTTAATGTTCTCTTGAGCTGATTGCTCAGTTTTAATATGAAGTGGAACTGGAAGGAACTGTAAATGAAAGTTGGTGGAAAATAATGAATAAAAATCTTTATTCTTAAACACTTCTACATTTTTATTCATGGGGAATAAAGCTAGTAATCAAAGCTAGTAGAAAGATTTTTCAACACAGTGAAACTGTCATGGGGGCATTATAATGAATCTGCAGATGTGGAGCGTGTTAAGACTGCAGTGGCCAACCAATTACTTTTGAAACAGTATTTTTTGGGTGAATTGCTCTGATACTCATGTATTTTAATTGTGATGAAGTCTTTACATTGAAAGAGTCCAGCTAAAATGTTACCAGTATGGCAGCAATTATGTTTAATACAGCAGTGACAGTTGGGTATCAACTGTATTGGTGTGTTAGAAACTGATTCAATGAGTTGAAGACTAATAGGTGCTGTTGTGCTCTCTTGGCAAGTGCTATTTGGGTGATTATTTTATCAAAAACATTTTAAAATTTTCTTTCTGGCTAGATATCTTCTATCTTTGTGAAAAGAGTTCATGTTTTCTGTGTTTGACTAAACTTACCGGGCTGAAAATGGAAGGCTTGGCATTTCTTTAACTATCACTCATAGTCATTTGTTAGGTTGAATTGCAGGTAGGAAAGGGTAATATTAGCAATAAAAGTGTAAAGTGAATTTATCATAACACAGGACTATTTTCTTAACAACCGTATATCTTTCTGAAAGGAAGAGTTGTGTCAACAGCCCCTGGGTATTAGTCATGTGCTCAGCTCAAGAATGTTCTCCAGTTGTGCCTTGAATAATCACTGCTCTTTAGCAGCAAATGGAGCAAAGTGTTCTTCAGCAACCAAATGTATCTAAATCAATCAAAAGCCCTATTATCTCTGGAAAAGCATGTATGGATAAGAAGCACTGTTGCGTGTGTTATCCCATCTTTCCCAATGTGTCACGCAGCAAGAAAACGAATCAGTATTTTTTTTTTTTACTTGAAGCTATAGTGTTCAAGGATGATTTAATAGCACCTCTCTCCGTTAATGTAGTTTTCTCTGTCAATATGTAATATTTTATTGCAATGGGCAGATATGAATGCAGCATAAATAAAACAGAAAGCTCTGGTTTAAAAGTGGATCAAATTTAAGATTTATAGCTTAATTTCAGTATTGGTGTCGATGATGAGCACTTTAGTTGAGCATGTTTGTGGAGGTTGTTTTTAGGGCAATGGTGCCACATCTATATTCCTTTTAGTAACCAAGCAGGGATAGTTAAAGTTAGCTTGGGGTTGTATGTAACCTAGACTTGCATCTTTGAAACATACCATAGATGTTAACTTTAGGTTAAAACAAATTTTAGGTTTAGAACAAAACTTTAGGTTTTGTTATGCTGTTTTCAGTGTCTAGTATAGTAGTTATCAGAGAGACCGACCATAGAAATTCTGTTTTTCTTTAAGTAAGAGACAATGGAGGGTTTAAAATATTTCAATAAAATATTTTTCCTGTCTATACAAAGTAATGTCCTATTAAGTGATGATCTTCTAAAGTTCATCTGCAGTAACATTTTTTTTACTTAAGGCCCAAGACTCCAGTAATATTTTGCTGACATTTACCCTGCTAGGTATTAAAAACATTTAGATGCCTACAAGTGATGAGTTGGGAAAATCCAGAGATTAAAGAAACTTACTTCTGCTTATCAGGTGTAGGAAGAGATCTTTGAAAGTTTAAAAAGAAGAGTGCATTTTTCACTCTATGGGGGCTTTTATAGATTCTAGCACATTAAATGAGCAAGGTCGCACAGTCACAAATAGAAGTTGTAATAAAATTTCAGATACAGGCTTGAGAGTTTGGACACAATACATGTATTTTGAAAGGTAAAACTTTGACACAGAACAACAATATTTGATAATTTCTTGGCTATTATAAAATTTGTTACCTAGTAGGCTAAGGCATTAGCAATAATTTTAAATATTTTAAAATGTCATGTGAGGGAAATATAGTGTTATCACCAGTAGCTTAAAGAATACTGCAGCTATTACAGTGGTTTCACAACTGACCACTTTACAACTTACCAACTTTAAGACTTTGATTTTTGCATAGTACTGTAACCTCTATTACCTTTCTTCCCTATATTTGTCATACAGACTTATTTCAATAACTGGGTATATTAGTAGGTTTATGATAAATTAAATACATTTATAATTTAAACGGCTTTTTGTGCTATTTATAATCTTTTAACAAGTGCATTACTCCCTGACCATTGTCATCTTTAGAAAAATATCAACAAGCAGTTCATTCATAACTGTTCTCTTTGGTTCACAGCGTGGACTACTTATGAAGTAAAGTGACTCATGTGGTGCTAAAGGGGAAAAAGACTTGAAAAAAGCTATTAGCATTTCAGTGAAAATTTTAATTTTCTGGATTGAAACTTCCAATTTAAAATTTCTAAACATAAACCTCTTGGATGTGTCATGATAGAGCTTGACTTTTATGTCTGCAATAAAAAAAATCCATAATAAATATGGAAATGTGCTCTTTACTGTCTTAACACATCTAACAAACTTGTTGTTCAGAGGTGCGCGATCACTTTTTCCTTAACTTTTGCAACAAAGCTGTGATAAACCTAAAAATATTCTGATTACACTACAGCTCAGGGCACAATGCAAAAAATTGTAATGTGGTCTCCCACTCTACTTAAAACAGAATGCAAGTGGCTTATTAAGAAAATAAGTTATGAAGCAATAAAAGGAGAATCAAAAGTCACCGTGTTTGTCTCTGTGGCTCCCTGTCATTTCGGCAAAATGCTATTTGCAGCTTGATGTTGGATAAAGCTTCTGTATTTGCATGCAACATAAATATTCTTGCGGATAATGCATCTTGTATTTCTAGTAGTAAACTTCACTTTGTATTTCAAATATGTTTGATAGGAAAGCATGAACTGGGAACCAATTTTGCTCCCACCACATTTCCCCCTCTTAAGAAGGAACGGATTCTAGCCCCCAATGTAACGTTTATGCGGCGAGGCTGAATTAACTCCTAAGCAAACCAGTCATTTTCAGAGGTTCATCTCCCGCCCAGTAAGTGAAACTTTTGCACTGCCTATTCAAGATCAGGCAACAAAATTATCTGCTAGCAATATATTTTCAGACCACAGTTAAACACATACCTAAATATCAATACTATTATGAGATTAAAAATTCAATAATGCAAAGAACCTTTTAAAATTGTTGTGATTAGCTCTTAATTATGCAGATGTAATTAAAGACATAACTCATATGATATCTTTATTTATTTTGATAGAACACGCACGCAATTGATAATTGCAGAACTGCGTTACTATAGTTACCATTAAATGAGACTGGGAGCAATCTGTCAAAGACAAATGTACTACAATCATGGCTGTAGTAATTTTGCATTTAAAAAAAAAAACAACACTGAACTCAAAGTTAGGCCATCTTAGAAGATATCTAGTCTTTAATGGTCTAGATATTTAAAGGAATTGAAAGATTCTTGAGTGACAGAGTTCGAATATTATTATTCTTAGAGCCTGAAGAAAAGGAAAAATTAAAACTTTATTCTGTGGCTTACCAGTTTAAGCAAGTAACTACTGCGTCTTGGACTTATAATTACACTTAAATAAGAGTTAAATTCAGGTCCACTGTGATCCCATTGAAGTCATATAGCTATGCCTTGGCTTCAGAAGTATAGACTGTCTGGGAAAGACTTACAACAAAATTATGTTTAAAACTAGTATTTTCTGTCTCCTTAGAAGTTGATAGTTTGGGTTTTTCTATGTGGAGAATGTTATGTTTTTGTCCCTGAGTGTTCTACCAGGAGCTACGTGTGCTATAAATGAACTGGAGTACAATCCAGTTATGCCTTGAGCTCACAAATGTTTGATACTGTACAATTTTACAGCCTTCAATTATCTTTTGTGACCAGAAGAAAATGTTGACAGGGTGAGTAAAATGAGGAAAACTGACCCCTAGTGTGTTTTAACTCAGATAATCGCAAGCTTCATTGGTTGTTTTTTTGTTGTTGTTTGGGTTTTTTTTGCTGTTCTTTGTCTGTTTTCTAGATACCATTGGTATGAATAAGCAGTATGAGTGGTAACGAATTGGCTATTTGCCATCACAGATAGATGTGTGCCTTTCTTCTCTTTCCCTTTTTTGTAACACAGTTTCAGCTTTTCTTCCCTCCATTCAAAGAAAGACACCAGCCTTCTACTTCCATCCTCCTCGCTTACCAGCCTCCCAGCGTTATCCCTTCATGGTAGTCCCACGTCCTTCTCTCCTTCTCTTCCCCTACAAATGATCACCCGTTGCCCTCCTGCCTCCACCTCGCCATGGGTGATGTTCACTGTCTTGTTTTGCTTCTACTTTTTTTCAGAAGCTCAGTCTATTACCGACGGCATTTCTGCAGCAGACACTGTGTAGAGAACAGCCTGGGGAAGAACCAAAGGAGTTTATCTGCCTCTCACAAGCAGTGGACTATTGAAAGAATCATCTGAAATTGTTTACAAACAGAATACTGAGAGAAAACACAGCTTTCAGTAAGTTTGAATGTGTCATTACGTTTTCTTTATATTCCCTTGCTTTCCTAGCTAAGGTATAAAAAAAAGCCTTCAAAATTGGAGTAAAACAGCTGTATCTACAAAATAGTAGCAGCCTCTATTAACAATTTATAATGGATGTTTCAACTTTTTGGCTCTGAACAAATGATGCCAGGTACTTTTGATTACAAAGCACTTGAGTACTTCAAGTGGTAACTTTCTCAGGCAGTAGCTTCTTGTTGATATATTTTAATAAAAAAAGATTCATGCAAACTCCACAATATTGTGTGAGGTTCTTAAAAGATATCTGACTATAAACATTGCTGTCAGGCTGCTTAAATACTTACAAAAACCACTGAAGTAGGGCAATAATAATGAAAGGTAGTAAGTACAGCTTGTGGAGATCAAGATTACAGAATTTTTATTTCATTTCTTCAGAGAAGTTGTAGATTCTAGAAGATGACGACTACATAAGCTAAGTAAGAAGAGAAAGAAAATGAAGGAAAAAAAAAAGGCATTTGAACATCCACATTTATTACAAAAATAGCTGTGCTGTACAAAACAGAAGAGCGAGTCAGAGAAGTCAGGTAAACACTGATAAATTTTATAGGTTTTTTATGACCTAGAAGTGCTCTGAGGGATATTAAATTGGTTAAGACCAATGCTTGGCTTCTTAATGAGAAGTGAACTATGATATCTGTTCAGCTTCAGACGTTTCACAAAACATAAAAAAGATACCCTTTTTTTTTTTTTTTTACCCAAAGAGCTAAGTACAAAGTACTAAAAAAAAAATAAATTTGTTATGACTATGTTTAAAAATCAAAATACCTACTAAAAATTTGGGTAAAAAAAAATAGAAGAGGAAAGAAAATTACATTTACCATATCAGAGGTGAAAAAGGAAAGGAAGAGAATAAAAAAATTGGAATGATGAAAAAGATTAGAAATAACAAACCAAGTCAAAGGTACCTTGTTCCTTCAGCTGGAAAACTCTCCAGCTTTCCAGGTTAACTTTGATCTGAGATACTGAAGCAGTGGGGTCTTTCAAAAATTACTTTTTGTTCTTCTCCCCCATGATCTGATGATGCCTGCTTGTCCAATTTCAGTTCTGCATTACTTCCGTTTACATCATGTATCTTTCAGATTTCTGTGTATGATTTCTTTACATATAAAAATATGGATTTATTTTAATACAGAGATATAATTTCTAGACATGATATTTCTATTTTTATATGCATTTATTTTCTAGATGCACGATATTTCTATGCATATGATTTCTATATACATAGCCACATATGTTTTTCTACATATGATTTCTCTGTATTTCTATATATTAATGTATGTATTGCATATGGAAATTAAGTGTATGTGCATATATAGATATAATTCCCCTGTATATCTATATATGTTACGTACACAGATATTTCAGATGTAATTTGCAGTCATTTCCCCAGCTGTTTTACTCTAATTTGTCTCTCTTGTCCTTTTTTGGACCCTTCCTGGGTTGCTCTTTCCAATGAGTTACATTCAAAGTGATCCTTATCTAGATTGTTGTAGCTTTTTCTTAGCCAAACAGCTATCATGATGTTTTTGCAGATATCAAGTGTATAATGGTTGTCGATATAGGCAGATTAAAATGTTTGTCATGTGCATTTGCACAACTGTGTATGCTTCTCTTTATTCTTTGTAACTCCTTGCTCAAGAGATGGAAAATATGTTTCATCCAAAAACTGCTAAGTAATATCGTAGTCTAATTCTGGACAGAGGAGTGCCATAGGTCTTTTAAAAATGTTCGTCTTTTCTAAACGCAAAAGCATTTGAATTTTTTTGTTACCCTACAAATTTAGTAATCTCTAAGACGTCTTTGAAAACACTGACGTGTTAAGGCTAGAATAGAGTGTGAACTCAGAGTTGACAGGTGAACAATTTATGGGGTAATTGTAGGTACTAGCCAGTGGACCCGCTGATGAAAGGCAGCGTGAAGAAAAGTAGGCATTAATGGCTTTTGCCACCTGCTTTGGAGAATGCATACGCTGGTTATCTATTATCTCTCCAAATAAACTACTAAATTTCATCTGGTGATTTTAGAAGACTTGCTATGAGGTTCTGTACATCAGAGAGAAATAAAAAAAGGATTTAGGGCTTAAGCAGGAATTTGGCACTTGGCTTTTTTAGCTGCTTCTTCCATTGACCCTTTAGGGAAAACTTTAGCTAACTAATTTTTTCAGAAGTCTTAGCTTGTATGAGAGGAAAAGGATTGTGATTATTTTAGGTATAGAAACAATAAAGTTTTTATGCATAAAACTTGCCTGTGGTTTTGCTATGTTATCCTTGAATAACAAAATCAACAAAATCCCTACCTAGAGAAATAGTTTGAAACTCCAATTGTAATAAACATGGCAATATTTAATCTGTTAAAAGGACTTCAAATGTTACTCTTTTGAATATGATAACCTTTTTGAAAATAATGAAAGACTAATCCTTACTAAAGTACAGTTTATTCTATATACTTAATATACAGGTTTCAAACATAACTTTCCCTTGCAAGCCTGAATTGAAAATCGAGAAGACTTAGTGGAAGGGTTACCCATTCTGTGAAGTGTTTTTGTCCTTCAATATGGTGTGGGTTTGTGCCCAATTTTGCCCAAATGCGTCTCTTTGATCTTTATTCTTTTCATAGCAAAACTGCATGCTCAATACATTGAGTTATTTGAAAAATTAAAGCCGTTGCTCACGTTGGATTTTGAGTCAGCTATTTTAGCCTGTGCATTAACTACTAACAAAAGGACCCTGACAAAATTTTTGCAATTCTTGTGTACCACAATGCACACAGGTTGCAGTAGAAGCACTAGGTCATGTATTTTTTGCAGGCAATGTGATTCCTCTGATTTTGAGGGAAGCTCACAGTAAAGAAGAGCACACCAGTCTTCTGTTCATTGCCAGGCAAACCTTACCTCTGACTGAATTTTTATTTGTATTACTCCTGAAAGTCTGGACCACGAAAATAAACAATGAAAACAGCAATGATTTTTTTTTAATCATTTCTCTTTGGTCCAGAAACTGGGTTGTGACCACAGGGACAACGTTCACCAGTCTTCTATTTCTTATTATTCCTATTTCTGTTTTATTCCTTATCATATTCTATAGCAAAATGGTATATTTTAGTAGTCATTCAGTAATAGAGCTAGCATCTGACATCAGGCTTTTCATTATTTTTATTATTTGTCATTTATCGCAGAGGGAAAGTACAATGAAGTGTCTTGTTTTGATAGAGCTTTTGTATTTGCCAGTTTCCTTTGGCAGACGTTGTGATTTATGTATCTGTGGTCTGTATTGTGTAGGAGGTGGCAATTCAAGGGAACGAGCCTTGCACTTGGAATATGGTTTGTACTGTCTTATCTGTAATAAGGGAATTCATTCTGTTGCCTTGGCCCTACTCTTGGGAAACTCTGTCTTTTCTGCTTGAAAGAACTGCTGTGTCTGAGGAGTGGAGTTGTTAGTCATAGCCTCATGAGATTTTTAGTGTATTTATTTTTCTCATTCTGCTCAGGATTATGACAAAGTAAGCCTTCACTGATACTGTCTGGTTTATACATAATCAACAGTCTGAAAAGAACAAAAAATGTCAATTGAACCTTTTTTTTTTTTTTAAGTGAAACATCTTATCTTGAGAAATCACTTAGTTGAACTAACAAGCGTGGAATGTTTGGGAGCATATTCAACCATGTTGATGCTTAGGTTGTAAATTTACTTGGAGTAAAGCATATATTCGCATTCCAAATGTCAAATGGGACAGAATGCTGCTATACAGGTTATTGCACAGATACGTATTTATTGCTGCTTGTGAAGTCCTCAGCTATTAGCTAACCAGACCTAACAGAAGGCTGCAGCTAGCGGGGTGCAGCAGTTTGTGAACTCACCTGGGTTCCTTTGACCTTTCCTTGTTTAGGCTCCTCTTTGGAATTTACTGCCCAAACAACCAGGCTGATAAAAGCAAGCTGAAATGTGGTCTGGTGCTCCAGGTTTCCTCTCTAACACATTCTGATTTCATGATGTGACGCAATATTTCAGGGAAGGTGCTTCTGGAGAGCAGGAGTTGTGAACTTTGCATGAAAAGTGCCCACACGATTTGGAATTGTTAGTACAAAAAAAAGAATACTGCAAATATAGGTGGTCTTGAGCAATTATTAATTTTACCGGTGTCCTGATAGATGTGTATTTACTAGTAATCTGTTTTTTTTTGTTTGTTTGTTTGGTTTGGTTTTTTTTTTAATTTGTGGCTATATATGACAACTGAAATAATTGTGAAGTCACATGTGTTTTACAGCATGTCCTGATAGGACTTCTTTATCCCTTTAAGTACTTGTCATATAGTAGATAACTTACATGTGTGGTTTAGTTACAATTCAGATAGTAGGAGGTTATATTTAGGATTATATTTATTTCTTTTATAGGAATTCTGGGGTTTTACAGTTAAGAGAACATGGGAAAACAGAATTTTCACAGCAAATTTATAAATGAATGTACTTCATAAAAGCCAGAAGGTTCTTTCCACCCAGCATTTTCCATTTTGCTATTTCTGGTCAATCTCATCTTTTGGGGATTATTTTCTCCCATTGACTGTATCAATAAAAAGCAATATCTAGTTTAAAGGAGATATAAAGTGCTATTTACTCAACTATGTTATGCATTTAAGCAGGGTTAGGTACCCAGACTGCTTCTGTCACATTCACAGACTTCAAAATGTGAATTAAAATACATTTTCTGCAATTGTGACCTTGAGCAACAGCAAAAGTAGATTCAGTGTAAACAGAAATCTTTCTCGGATGCATTATGCAGAAATGGTGAAGGGGCGTGACTGCAAAAGGGAACCTTCCTGCAGGTAAATGTTTAGAGATACATAGAGAATAAAAACTTTTGCTGCATCATTCACTCTGAACAACAGAAACAAGGAGTGTAGGACTGGATAGGCCTTTTAGGTCACAGACGCCTGTCCCTTTCTCTGCTGCATGCAAGTGTATTATAAACGAGTTAGCTGCATTTGTGAGACCCCTGATTCTGAGTCGTAGCACACCTCCATTTCTTTACAGGGAAGCAGCTTAGTGACATTTCAAAGATGGAATGCTCTAACAAAAACACCCTGGAAGCAGATGAGTATACTTGCAGCACAGTACAACAACTCCTCCTTCCCCCAAGCATATGAGAAATTGCATCCTTCTTTGGAGAATTAATAATTCTTTGCTGCATGGGAAACAGCATGAAGGGGACTGGATCCCGCCAGAAGAAATAGGAGTATATGGAACATCTAAGCATGAAACACAAGCCGTATAAAAATACTGTAGAAAACATTTATTTTCTCCAATAACTGAAAAGTAAGTTTCTGAACTTGTAGCTGAACTTCTCTAATATATGCTGGTGACAGAAGGCTGGCTTCTGTGTAAAGGTGGACTGAATTAAAATGTTATGAATATTGTTATCCTGAAAACATCTTGCTAGCAGAGTTCAAAGCTGGTGGTAAATTCAACAGTTTATGGAATGAACTTACTTGTCAGTACTTTAGAGACCTGTGCCAGAAGAGTGTGATGAAAAATAATATCAAATCTCACTGGCATATCACTGTTTTATTATGTTTATGCTAATATCTACCTTCACTGAACAGTTCTCCAGAATCTGACATTCACCAAATATTCCCATTGGATCCCTATCACTTTATGTTAGCTAGCCTATATCTGAAATGGAATCAGAATCATAGAATCATTTTGGTTGGAAGAGACGTTTAAAATCATCAAGTCCAACCGTTAACCTAGCACTGCCAAGTTACCACTAAACCACATCCCTCAGCACCACATCTACACAGCTTTTAAATCTCTCCAGGGACGTGACTCAACCACTTCTCTGGGCAGCCTGTTCCAATGCTTGATAATGCTCTTGGTGAAGAAATTTTTCCTAATATCCAATCTAAACCTCCCCTGGCACAACTTGAGGCCTTGTTCTGTTGCCTATTACTTGTGAAAAGAGACTGACCTCCATAGAAGAGATTTAATTTTTTTTTTTTTTTAAAGATATCTCTGGAGCTGCTTTGCACCCTACTTTACTTTATGAAGAAAAATGTTTCAAACATCAAAGCCTTCTGTGAAATGGACTTTTCTGGCAGCTCTGTTTTATAATCATTGTTTCATATATCAGGTATTGCTGTCAATAGCTCCTATAAGAACCTATGAGGACCTGCTAAGGACGCTGCCATAGCACAGTCTCATGAGAAGAAACGATTGTAGCTTTTCCATTTCTTGTGACAAAGAGGAATACGTACTAGGACTTAAGGAGTGGAAATCTTTAATATTACTATTTTATAATTGGAGAATAGAAAGAACTACACCTGGTTAACTGTGAATTATCATTGTACTTTATGAATTCTTTTGTCAGGGATGAAAATCTTCACAGAAAACCAAATCTTAAAACCTTGTTGTCCTGGAGATTTGTCGTGCTTCTAAAGGAGAAGGTAAAACAAAATTTGAAAAGCAGAAAAAGTTAAGACTACTTACATATGCACATTGTTGCACTAAGACTCAAATTTCACTCAGTGCTTCCAGGGTTATTTGGGCTGGGGGTTCTTGTTTTGAGTTTAGCTTTTCCTGGTAGAGCAATTATATTTCAGGCTTGGTGTTTGTTCTTGCTTTTAAAGGATTAAATTCAATCTGCAGTCAAAGGTGTGAAAGTCACCTGGCCTTTTTTTCCACATTTAATTAATTAGAATGGAACCCTTAGGGTAAAACTTATTAATGAAATGTAAATGTAAAATTATGCTACCCTGGAAAAACAAATGCGTTGTGCCAAGAAATCCATTAGCCGAGTCTCTTATTTTCTCCTTAAACCCTCAGTATTCAAGGGACATTAGGAAGGAAGTAGAGCTGGACGGAGGACTCACTCTGAATTACAATACTGTAGGAACTGTAGCTTCCAGCCTTCGTTCTCTAACATCAACCTGTTTTCACATAATTTTGATTACATTTCCTTCAGTGTTTTTAGGGGATATTAAAAATGAGATGAAGAAATAAACAAAGGCACAAACTCATGAGTGTTTGGATAAACAACGGAGTATCCTGTTTGTTGTTTTGACCTATACCATTCTTCTTTCAAGACAGTCTGACACATCAAGCATTCCAGGGTTCAGTACATCAGAATGCATAGCAGCATTAACGTAGAATAAATCTGAGTACACAACCCTGACAAAAAGAGATACAATTTGCACAGACTAACCAGAATTTTGAAGTTAAACTCCCAGCTTTTTTAATGTGGTGGATTTTAAAGACTGATTCTTTTTCCTCTGCTGCTTCTGAAGAATTTTTCCTGACAAAGAGCATAATGTAGGAAGTTGATATTGCCAGTACCCAGGATGCTGGAACATCCTTGATAATCCAGTTTAAAATATTGCTCTAGATCCATATAGCTTTTAATTGTCTCCTTCACAATTTATGATACTTCATCTACAGTCATTGCAAAACCATTTTTTTGTTTTGTATATTATAGGTTTTTATTTTCTAAGTTAAATTAAATTGAATTTATCATCCAGTCAACCATGTTGAATTAAGGTTTTTGCAAAGGTTAATAAAATAGGGTGTTGTTTTTCCTACCTAATCAACTAATAACGTGCATCTGTAAATTTTGTCTCTTGTATATCCATGTCTTAAAAAACTTGAACCGTACTAGTTCAGTCTTCATCTCTGGTACAAAATGCTATTACTTCTTTTTCATACTGTCATTTATCATACTTTTTTCCTAATTAGTTTGCGATCCATCTTAAATCTCACTTCTCATTGTGTGGTTATTAATCCTTCTGTTAAAGTCTTTTTTGCAAAGACCCTGTGAAAAGAAATTTGAAGGTCCCAATGAATTGCATTCTCGTTTCCTTTCACATATCTTGTTTAAGCCTTCTGCAGAAATAAGAATACTTGTTTTTATAGAACTCATACTAAATGACACTATTTTAACTATACCACTTGCTGTTTTTATGTTTTGCTATGCTATTCTTTTTCACTTCCTTATGAATAAAGTAAGTATCTTTTTTGATCTTTGGCACTTTTTAAATTCCAATTTGACCATTTTCCAAATACCTAGAGAAAACACACTGCATATTTATCTGGAATTAGGGATGTCGTGTTACACTGATTCTGCTTAACTTGTTTGTTGATTTACTGCCGTTAAATTTTAACTCCGGAAGCATACATTTCTTCCAACAAAGTCTTTATAATTTATATAAGGTTTGGCTTTTTTTTTTTTAATTTTCATGCCTACCAAGTTTTGATCTGTTCTGTCTTGAACCTTTATAGGTATTATTTCAATAGCCAATTTCATGATATCAGACCTATTTATGGGTATTGGCTGTGTGGTGCTTAGCTGCCTACCAACATTAACCCACAATATGGAAGTTAGAACGATTGCTGCTGAAAGGTTTGTACTGCTCTGATAAGGGAAGCCTTTGCTACATCTGCAGAGCATTAATAGGGCACGCTTCCTTTATCATTCTAGCAGCAGTCTTAGTCCTGGAGAGGAGGTGCTGGCTTTTCTTGGAGATTAGCAGCTTCTTGTTTTGATCCAGGCTATTTTTGCCCTGCATTCTGCTAGTTAGAGTAAACTGTGATTGTGCAAAAGATTTAAGCAGGAGCTAATGTAGCTTTACTAGTCATTTGACATTTGGCACCTTTAAATGTTTTTCTTGAAAGCTGTTATACAAGAGTTTTCTTGCTTAGGGTCTGGTTTGATGTTGGTAGGAGTCAGCAATTGAATCCATTGAGTTATCCTTGATTTCATGTCTCCTACTAATTCGCTTTATGAAAACTCTGAAAATGTTCTGTGATTTTTTTTTTCAGGGCTTGCAATCTGTGCTCTCAAAGGTACTAGAACTGAAATAGCTGGTACAGGGATTTTATCCAAGCCATGAGAGCTGAAAACTCACGAGTGCCTGCTCTTTACATACATACCAAACCACGTCACTTATACGCAGGAAGAATGCTTCAAAAGGATCCTAAATGCATTATAGCTTTTACATGACTGAAAGCTTAATTCAGAACTCAATTAAATCAAGAGAATTATCTACTAATTTTGGTAATCTGTAGTAAACTTCATTAGCAAAAAACCTATTCTGCAGTATTTGAGAGAATTAAAGTTAATATTTTAAACTGTAAATAAAGCAATTAAAAGAGATCACCAAGACCACTGGGAAAGTGTTTCAAAGAAAGAAGAAATGAAAGGATGAAATTCCAAAATTATGCATAAATGCATGGCTTGGATGAGACACAGAAGTACAGCTTCATGTGACAGAAGCTGCGGAGGAAGAGATGTTTACACCAACAGTGACCAGATTGTGTGCACATACTGCTTTAGAAAAACAGAAACTGAGGGACTCCCTGAAAGACCCTTCTTAACAGGAACAAGCCTTTCTTTGCAGCACAGCTGCTCCTGAGCTACCAGACCTTTAATTTAAGATGCAGTTACCGTGAACAGTGTTAATTTTACACAATCTCATCAGGTTTTTCCCCTAAATTGTATTGTTGTTTCAGAATCAGTGCATAAATGATGCATTGTTTCTTAAAAAATAAAAAACCCAATATATTTTCTAAAATAATTTCCTACTCCCCTAGATAAGATGAACACCCAGTTATTGTGTTTGGACTTGCTGAGATAATTTGTGAACATGAATTTGTGAACGCTTATTTCCGTCGAAGTTTCAAAGTTAATTTTATTCTAATGTGTTTATAGCTGGCATATTTTTGAAGCCACAGGATTGTGTTTTCTCCTTTGTACAGTTTAAGATTTTTTTTTTTAATTATTTAAATTTTATTTTAGTTTGGAGTTCTTCCACCAACTCCACTTAAGCACTTGTGAGGAATCTGCACCCATTTTGAGGGAAACACCTCATGTTGAGACTACGCACTGTGAGCAGAAGTGAAAAAATTGAAGTTTAAAGCTGGAACAACTCTGGCAATAGCAGCTGCACACAGATGAGCAGTCACAGCCTTTGAAAACATGAGAAACAAAGAGACTGTGCAAGGACAAGTAAGTATTTGAAAGCATGCTGGTTCCTCTCTGATATGTCAAGTACTGAAAGTGCGTCGCTGGTGCAGAGCTGATTTTCATGCGTTGCTTCGAGCCATCACGAAGTTTCAGAATCAGGACAGCTTGACTCGCACCTTGTTAATTTAGTCAGAGATCAATGGCTGTCATTGTTTCCCTATTCATTGTGACAGCGTAGAGACAAAGGTTTATACTTTGCTGAAATATCTAGTCCTACTTTAAGTGATAGTTTCTACTAACAGTGGAGGTTTGTTCTTCTGTCCGCATTTCTAAGAATCAGAAAAGTCTGAGCTCTTGCACTGAAATACTCTGGTTTATTTTTTTAAAGGAAAGGTGGTAAACAGAAAGGAAGAGTCATAGGTGTGGGTTTTTTTTTTTTTTTAAATTCTGTCTCTACCTATTAAGATGTGCAAAGAATAGAACAATTTAACATCTTTCAAAGGATGATGGCTTGGTAACTAAAATATGATGCCAGGATGTACGGCATATTTTGATTAGACTAGGTTGTTAGCCAAGTCAGCTTTTTTTTTCCTTGTTTCCCAGTTCTTCATCTACTTTAGAGAGCTCCCAAAAGGACCTCATTTCATGTAAACATGGTGAGGTACTCAGATGTTATAGAATTAAGGATAAGATACCGTATATGCCAGATACGTTTTTATATAGAGACTCCTTAGAAATCCTAAGAAACATCCAGGCATGTATGTTATGCATGTATAGACAGTAATACCAGCTTTTCTAATAGCAGAAGATACTTGTTCCTCTCCTTGATAAGGAGGTTGCTAAGAACAAGAAATACGTCAAACTAATGTTTTTGTGTTGGCATCCGTAGTATTAAAACAGTCTGGAAAGATGATAAAGTATATTGGTTCTGAGCAAACACTCTTCTGATGTAGTATAGAGGGATCGGTTCACTAAATTGAAAGAGGAATCCAGCTTATTACCAGGAAAAAATCTAAAGGAAAAAAATACTTTAGGACAACTGTGGGGAAAAAAAATAGGATAGTAACGTTAAAGGTCATTATCAATAATAACTGTAAGGAGCACAAACCTCCAGAACTAGATTTTGGGCGTTAAAAGGTTTTAAGCCTATTGTAAGTGCATATTTGTTCATTATCACATTCTGCTTAACCGTATCCCATTGAAGGACCACTTACCAGAAAAAGCAGACCTGTCTCACTAGGTGCTGCAGTTGTACATCTAACGGTTTACTATCAATGACTGGGAATTTTCTGCATAAAGCACATTAATCTTCCTGATAATTATGTCTGTCTAACTAATTTGTGAAAAAGCATTTCTTGGAGCTATTTTAGAGGAGACAAAGTCCCTTTTCTTGGAACAGTGCTGATGGTTACTGTTATATTTTTGTTGAGTGGAGGGATATAAGCCAGGTTACTGAATCTATATAAGCAAGAATTAGTGTCAGCCTTGTGTCATAATTGTCTGCGCTGAGCCTCAGGCAGCTGGTATTTAACTGAAGATATTTTATGGGATAAATCTTCTTTAGGTACCAAAAGGGCAGCTGTTTCTACTGGTCTCAGAAGTGGTTCCTTTAGATAAGCTAAAACTATACTGGAATGCACTTTAATCATTGTAGGTATCAATAACAATTGTAAAGTTGTTGAAGATACCCAGTATTTTAAAGATTTGAGATGTGCTTTATCAAATAAAATATTGTTATTTTGAGATCAAATACCCAGGACAGGTCTGAGTTCCTTCTGCAACAGCAAGTACTCGGATATCCCAGTTATTGATAGATTTATTTTTTTTTATTATTTTTGGTTAGGTTCTTTGGGGTTTTTTTTGTAGTTGCCTCTTTGTGGGATCTAATGAAGTCTCAAGCTGAATTTCTGAAGAAGTCTTTTATATCATTTATCCTGAAATCCTGAGTTCAAAGACAACGGTGTCCTCTTTTTGGCTTTGAAGTCCTCTTTCTACAATCTCAGAGGAGCCTCGAGTACACGGGTGCACTACAGTAAAGCCCCATAAATGAAAGACTTCTTGTAGGCCCTGGCTTTACCAGAAGGACTTGCTGTTGTCACGTTTCAAAACTTTGTGCTGCATTGCATTGTACCCAAGTAGCATCTTCTGTATGGAAACAGGATATTAGAGCTAAAGATAGTAGTAGATTAAAAACTGATAGCTAAATTTAATTAGGAATACTTAGTGCATACTGAATACCAAATTGAATTAAATTTAGATGAAGAAATGTACGTATCAGTAATTGAAAAGTTTCTAAACTTGATTAAAATGAAAAGAACCCAGAAGTTCATGATAGAGAAGTAAGAAAAATCATAGAAATAATGTTCTTTGATTATTTATCACCATGTTCCAACATAAATGGTTAGACTAATACAGAAGAACCTAGAATGCACGCTTCTCAGAAAAACAGGAAGTATTTCTTTCAAAGGACTCCTGGGGAAACACACATATAGATTTTAATGAAGTATAGTTGCATTTTCCAGATGTTTTATTGAAAAACATTCAAATGTAAAATAAATCAGTAGACTATGTAATGAAATCAAGCTCTATAAAACAAAGAAAAAGAAAACGAATCTCTCCAACAGCATAGTGTCTAATGATCTTTTCTTTTAAAATTATAAATCCACCAAATTTAAATATTTATGGCCTTGCTGTCCAAAAATAATCCCCAAGCCCTGCCTGTCAGCTTGCTGAACTGTATGATAAAGGCAGATATTCTTAGGCTTTATGACCCTCTTGATTATTCATCCTGGCTGGGTGATAAAAGAACAAATTACAGCATGCATGGAAGTCACCTATAATTACAGTACAAATCTGGGGATCCACGGCCTGTTGGCTGTAGTTTGCAATGGTTTAAAAAAGGATAATGAAACCTTAGAAGATTCCTTTTAGGTATGGAAAAAATCCAACCTGATAATAGTCAGCATTTCTTCACCCTTTCTGTTAATCTTTTTCTAGAACAGTCACGTTTCTTCATTTCTGGATTGTACATGAGAATGTGCATTCTTTTTCTTTTTTTCAACCAGATTTTTTCCTGTTGCTTTTAGAGAATTCCGCCATGAGGTACAACCAAGTACATAGAAGTGAAGACACAGTAAAAAAATTCTTACTTGAGAACAATGTGCATACACAAACACAGATTTACCTATTTTTATATCTGTGTGTGTGTATATATCTATATCTATATCTATATATATTTATGTACATATCTGTCTACCATGGTGTTTGATCTGTTGCAGTTAGTATTGGCCTTTCAACTCTCTACTCTACCAGGCAGGCTTCCTAAAGAACACTGATTGCTCCTAGCTGTTCCCTTAGTGTCCTTTCTGCTCCTGCCATTGGTCATCCAGACCAACCAAAACTTTTGAAATTGCGTGGAGAATTCCTTGAAAACTAAGTACTATATTTCCAAGAATTCTTCTTTGGGTGGGAAGAAGAACCTTTGTAATCTCAAATTTTATAATAGTGTTCTAATCAGAAAGATCCGATAGGAAAACAAGCCAAAAGAAGGGATTATAATTCCTTCTCCCATCCCCTACCCCCCCCCCATCAATTGTAGTTACCACAATTTATTAGTGTCATAACAAGCTAAGTTAAGCTGTGCTTACCTGATAGTGCTGTCTCTGAGGCCACCTACAAAGCTGGTTCAGAGATTTGATTTATGTAATTTCACTACCTTTATTTTATAACTAAAATTTTAATATGTGCTCTGTTTTGGTGTTTGACTTCTTTTTTTGCCCGTCTGTTATCTCTTGTACTTTTCAAATTCGTTGTCCTTTCTATCTCTATTCTCCAGGCATTTGGCATTCACCTTGCTAGGAAGGGCCAAACACGGAATATCTCTGGCCATTCCCAAACTATACAGGTTACATGAAAAACAGGTCAGGTACATGCTAAGATTCTCGGGTAGGACTCGAGATTTGTCCTCTTCCAAACTCATGTTTGCAAAGTTGCTTACAATGTTATTTAAGGTTGTGCTTGAATGCAAGGTCCACTCCCTTCTCATTTGAAAATGTTAGATTCAGGCTCAGCTACTGTTCTTCCTACTGTTTGAACCATGAAACAAAAATGTTAGAAATAGTGAGGCCCAGCTGGATTCCTTTTCTCATTTATGCCGGTAATGCTGCTGTAGGTCAAGCAACAGGCTGAATAGCTTGTATTCTTTCAGAACATGCAATCCATTTATAACTAGATAGATCGCTCTTCTGCAAAATTTTAGCATCTTCATAAATGTAATGATTGCAGTTGTAGATTAAGAAGAAAACATGGATGGGGCAGCTGTCTCTGTTGTGCATAATTAGATTTTTATGCATGCTGTTAGTATAAATACAAACAACCACTCGTTTTCAGGACAAAGGAACGGAATGCACTAAGTGCTATGTGTCAGGCTTAGGGCTGCGGACCTATGATATATTATCAATTGCGTTGCTTCTTTTAACTGGAGTTGCTAGTACAACTGCACTGGTTACTTTTGCCTTTGTTTACACAGTTTAATCCCGTTCTTAAGGCAGATCCAGTCTGTTACATCTCAAGTTTTTGTGGCTGGTTTTGTATTTTTTACTCTATTGATGTCTGTCTTCAACATATGCTAGCACATTTGAAATATATATCTTTGACCTTAAAAAGAGAAAATTACAATGACTTACCCCACTGTAGAGAATCCTATGTATTCCAAGTTTTGTACCATAGAAAAATCTTCTAGTATTTGACCTTTAATTATTATCTGAATTCAAAAATCGTGTACAAAACTAATGTTTGTACAGATTTAATATTTCAAAAATGTGTTCTTTAATCTGTTCATTACTTACTATGCCAGGATTTTATTGCTAGTCCTCCCTTAGACTTGAAATAAATTTTACTTAAAGGAATTATTAGTGTGCTGGCACAGGTTCAGTAGCTTCACATTTAAAATACAAAGAAAGTAGTAGTTAGATGAGATCTCTGCATCGCTACATCACACTGTTCCTTGAATCATTCAATTAAAACTTAAATACTCCACTGCAATAACCATTTACAGCCATTTTAGCAGTGTAATCTAACAAAAAGATCACTGCTTGATAACATTGTGCTATAGCAACTATAAGCTTTAATAGTCAGGAATGTTAATATTTTAAATTCCTTTGTCAGTACTTTCATTTCTTTCTTCAGTTTTCATAGCAATTTCGGTGGTACGAGGTTAGAAGACCTGGTTTGTAAAGGTTCTCTGCCTGCCTGCCCTTTTTTTTTTTTTTTTTTTCAAATAGCCACTACTGATACCAAATTAACACGTTTTTAGTGTTAGCCATATTGGGAAAATAAGAGTGAAAAAAAGAACTGTAGCATTGAGATGGATATTTCACAGCATTACTGGTCTGAAGAGGTCAGACACATGAATACCTAGGACCAAATTTTAGATGTTATTTAGCAGTGAGGTACTCGAGTACCACATATACTATAAAACTACTCCCTGTGGTGTGCCATGCACAAAGGCATTGGCTTGAACTGAGTGGCATTTATCACTTATTCATCCCACCACACCCAGACACCTGAGCAAAGAACATGGCTCTTGGGATTACGCAGCTCAATTTTCTGCATTACAAGGGTCATAAGAATGTCTGAAAATAATTCTGTTACATTGTATTTGCAGTTTCCTTTGAGTTTAAAGTTTCTTCTTTTTTCTTTTTTTTTAGGAAATAAATTAATTTTTCCTTTTAGGTGTTTTAAAGGGAATTTAATAGTAGCCTATTTGTTGTGTGTATTGGGAAGAAGGCAAAGAAAAGCTGTTATACTCTCATGCTGGGACATCTTTTTAACCTTGCACATGGAGTGAAGCTTTATTTCCAAGATTAATTCAGTTTTCATAAGAACAGTTCTCTGTGGTGTTTTTTTCTTTTTAGCTGTCAAGTCATTTTCTAAAGAATCCAACAGGTACATGTTGAAACTCCAGATCTGAAACTTTGTTTGTATAGCTTTTTGTTATGAGAATCCTATCTTTATTTTCTTTAAAGTTCATTGGTAAAAGCTTGGATTCTGGCTTACAAAAGCTCAGAGCTTAATGTACCAACATTAAAGAAGCATGCAGCATAAAGAAGCAAACTCTCTCTCACTTGAAATAAACAATTTGTCTTAAATTTATTTAGAAAACTGGGCATTCTAGACATAAGATAATAAATGGGAAATTCTTTTTCTGCTTCACTTATGATGTTATGTCCCTTAAGATCATAAAAATGAAATTTTTTTATTGTAGAATTAAAAATCAGAAGTGATGAGCATTTGATAATAATTATCTGATGATCTTAACGTTGGATTATCTTGTTGGTTTTAAATTTTCCCATGCATTGAAGAAATAAATATGAGCACCCTGGATCAAACACCCAGCATGGTTTTTATCAAGGTCGTAAGAAATGTGGGAAGACATTAAGCATAGATAAAGTTTTTTTCACCACAATGAGTAGCGAAAAGTACATTTACCTGATATAAATTTAAATGTTTTCTGGATTCAACCAATTATTTTTCCAATATACATGTTTTCAGAAGAGTAAAAAGATATGGATGTGTCCAATATGTTGATTTTCTGGGCATTCCAGGGCAGATAGAACTAATAAACATCCTTCGACCATGTTATATTTACTTATTCTACCTGGCATCCACACCGCCTCATTAGAAAAGGTTTATTCGCTTTAGACAGCATTTTGTAATGACTAGGTCTTTTCCAGGTGAGTATGCTAAATGCAAAAGCAACCATTCACATCAGCAATTATTTATCACTATTGAGCAGGAGATTTTTATTGCTTAAAGGGTCATACCTTTCTCTTTAAAGTGACACGAAGGACAAATTTGATTAAACCATTTATGATTTACTGTACTTTTATCAGCCCAGAAGGTCTCCTGAAAAGCAGGTATGTCTACTATCTGCTTTGTGTTTTCTTTAACTCTAATTTATCACCCATATGAGAGTATGCTGTAAAAAGAAGGTATCTTATAATTTTTAATATCAAACCAGTATTATTCACCTGTTAATAGGTCAGAAGTAATATCTGGTCAGTTATATATTGATACTAAAGTTGATTAGCCATACAAAAAAATAGGTCCTCGTAATAATAATACACCGATATATCTTATGCTGCTGTTATAAATATCCTCACAGAAATTAACAAAGCAAATATTTGATTGCTATGTCTTCATGGTTGCTAGATTACCATAATAGCTTTGAATATATAAGCGGCAGAAGTAGGAAAAAGACTTACAAGGAAAGAAATAAATTTCTGTTTTCTAGAAAAATTATAACCCTGTTCAAGAAATATAGTAAATATTAGTGTGCAGGAAAAGGCATGACAACAGCAATACTGTGCACTCGTTTCTTTTTCACATTCACTGAATAAGAAAAACCTTAGAGGCTAAACCATGTGCAATATCTATACAGACTCTTCTACAGCCAGAGCCATGAGTACACTGCATTCGTGCGTGTTCTAAAGGAGACGCAACTGGAGCTTTTATTTTAAGTCTGTACCATGACCAAAGTTTATCTCTTGCATTGACGTAAGAAAGATTTTGTTTGGTTGAAACACTAGAATCTACACTATATTTGTCTGACTGCAAAATACTAATTTTTGTAAGCTGATCTCTAAGGAGTATCTTATTGTTTGATTTACGCCACAAATGCAATAGTTGAGAACTGACTTAGATTTCTAAAAATAAAATATTTGAATAATAATAATGTGCAACTACTTTTAGTTAAAATATCTATCAGTTACAATTTAATTTTTAATTTTGTGATTCAAAATAACTCCATGTATTTCTAACACTATAGTTTTAAAAAATTAATAACCCAACAACACATTCTAAATGAACAATTCTTAATACTTTAACATGAAAGACTTTGGACTAGAATTAAAGAACATTATTTGCTTCAAAAACTTCATATCAACATATGGAGAGGTAATTTAAATTTGCATAAATATAAATTATGTATCTGTGTGCATATATATATTTAAAACTAAAAAATCGTAACTTATGATGTTCTACCACTGATAAGAAAGAGATTCTGTGACTGGTAAGTATTTAGGCTATTATACTCCTTCTGAGTTAATACGTTAATGTTTCAAATTACTTATTTGAGATTTACTGTTTTATAAGTTCTAGTACATTTGTTCTCATATAGGTCTCCAAAATAAATTAAAATTTCCCAGGTCATTAAATCTTTTTATGAATATGATTAATTCCTAACTATATTGCATTGAGAAAGCTTTTTTGAACAGGTGTGTGTAGGAAAGCTGATTTCACCCTCTGTTACTAACAGCTTACCTTGGCTTGTTGAACTTCGTGAAGTTTGCATAGGCCCACCTCTCAAGCCTGTCCAGATCCCTCTAGATGGCATCGCTTCCCTCTAGCATGTTGACTGCTCCGCAGACCTCAGTGTTGTTGGCAAGCTTGCTGAGGGTGCACTCAGTGCCACTCTCCATGTCGCCAATAAAGATGTTAAACAGTGCCGGTCCCAATACCGACCCCTGAGGAACACCACTGGTCTCCACTTGGACATCGAGCTGTTGAGTGCAATCCTTTGCGTACAACCATCACAAATCATATAGAAATCTAATCCATGGTGCTTAAACCATAGCAGTTTCTTGGAATCTGACTCAGTAGGGTCAGCAGATGACGTTAGATAATAATGCTGGTGCTTGAATGGCAGGAAAAAAGCCCACCCATGTTTTAGTCTTACATGTCCATCATTACAGCTGTTTCCATTGTAATTTTAGCTTTCCCATGCTTTCTCCTGACCTTCTACTTAATTTGTTTCTCTTTTTGCTAAAGTACTATGGTGTCTGATTGCGGCTTGAAAGCTTTAGGTGTTAAATTATTAAAATATTATTAAAAGTCTGTACTAGAATATTGGTGTTATAATTTTTCAGGGAGATTTGAAATTTCATTTGAAATTGATGGTAGTGCTTTCTGTAAGCAAGATTTTGTCATGTGATACGCATGGACACATATGCATATAAACATATATATTCTGTAAACTGGTGACAATATTTCTGCATAATCCCATCCCATATAATCAAATGTGTTTGCTGGATCTTAATACAAATTACAAAATAACCTCTTTCATTACAGAATGCTACTTTGCAGCACGAGCAGTATCTAAATGATGGTTTGATTTATATTCCCATCATTTAACCCCTTAGAAAGAAAAACATAAAACTCTCAAATGCTAAAAAAATGTTGTAGCTTGCAGCTAAATGGCCACTTTAAAAGCTATTTTTCCCCTATTAAAAATGTGCAAAGCTTGTAGTACATTGTGTAACTGAAGGTCAGCGTGACTAAATGGTGGCTGCACTCTAGAAGGTATTGTGCTATGCAGTGCCACCATGAAAAGACAAGCATCAATCTATGCTTTGGCTTTTTTAAGGTACATTTGCGTTAACAGGAGCCTCGCACTCAAGCTGGGGCCAGAGCAAAGGCTAGAGCGATGAGCGTGCGCTGGGGAGAGAGGGGTCCTGCGTTTTAATAAGCAGGTTCCAAAATAGTTCTTCCAGCTGTTTGTAAAATTGAATGCCCACTTCATGTGTCGGGGAGCAGCAGGCACAGACTGCTTTGCAAGGGAGGGCGAGCTGGGAGGGGAGGGTGACAGGCTGGCTTGTTTGAACTCTCTTTATTTTTCCTATTGTTCTTCATAGTGGTAATGAATGAGAGAGTAATCTAACTGCAGGTGCTCATGAAGATTGTAGGAGAGAGATGTATTTAAAACCTTTGCTTGTGAAATTTTGTTTTCTGTTTTAGCCTTTTGGTTTTTTGGTGGTGGCAATTCATGCTACTGACACAAACAAGTTCCAGCAAAACTTGTCACTGCAGAAATCACCCACACTGAATATAACTAGTATATCTGCTTGGGCATGTCACTTTTTACTTAAAAAAGATACCCTATCAACCATAAAGTGTGGGACTTAGACACATGATCTGTATGAGTGCGCTTGTTTTTTTTGGCAAGGGGGGGGAATATCTAACTTTTACCAGCCTTCAGGGAAATTAGAGAACTTTGTGATTGTAATGTGAAAAATCCTACGTGTTATTATTTTATTAGCTCATTATATTACAAAGAACAAGGTATTTTTTTTACTGTGGCTTTAAACATATTTTCTTGAAGGAATAAGGCTATTCTAATATTAACCTTTATTTCAGTGCATCAAAATGGCTTGATGAACAATGTCTGGTGGTTGAAAACAAATCCTTTAAATAGCTATAGATGCAAGTGAAGCAAATAACATGAAATTAAACATGTATGCCTTTAGTGTAGCTCTAGTGGACTAAAGGAAGATGAGCTGCCTAAATACCCCATTGTTAAGATGAAACTATTCCCTTTCATTGCTTTTTTTTTTCTTTTCCGATGACTTTTTTCCGTGAGGTTTTTTTGTTTGTTTGTTTGTTTTTATTATTTTTTTTTATTTATTTTTAATGGAAGGGGAGGTATTTGGGGTTTTTTCCCAGTTTGGTGGAGTGAAAGACTTGAAATGCAACCATTTGTGTTCAACAAAACAGGTGCTTTTTAGCTATTTTTTAAAAAATATATTTAACAAGATACAGATGAAATTTTTTTTCCTGTGATATTTCTGATGTAGATAACAAAGTATTGTAGTTTGTACTTGGTTAATAAGATATTGTTACAGATTTTGAAGGAAAACTAGTTTATAGACAACCGAGAGGCAGACTTCTCAGGTGGACATACTCCAATTATGTAAAAGAGCACAGTGAACATTTAGTAAAATTACTGAAAGATCTTTGCTTTATTATCTGGGATATTTCTAGAGTCTTGGTTAAAAACTGGCTTCTATCAGTCAGCCTGCCCTGTATACATCACATATTGATATGTCTACTCATGTTTAAGAAGTGGCCTGCAGTAGTTATAGATGCTCTTTACGGTGCTGTTTGTCAGCAGCCTTAAGGCCATGCAGAGATATTAATCAAGTTCTTGCTCTGCTAAAGCTATTCTCTTAAGTTTAAAAAACAAAACAACGAAATACCTCAAACCCCCAAAAGAAAACAAAAAACCCACCCATGCCCAAGTAGTGAAAAGATAGTGTTCCATTTAAAACTCTTTGGAGTAATAGATCATACATAAATCACTTTACTTTTGAAAAGAGTCTCAGAGGAGTGTGTCATATGAGAAATCCCTGAAGGGAAAAAAAAAAACCCTTTTTGTTTCAAACTGGAAAATTGTACTTACAAAGTGCCATGGATCTGTCTATTCCCTAGCCAGCAGTTGACAACGGAGCCACATACCCTACAAGTAAATCAAGTTCAAGAATTCTTTCCAGCTAAGCACAGCAAATTCAGCTGTAAAACTGGATTTCTCAGTGAATATTTTCTCTTATTGGTAATATGGTTCTCATATGGGTTCTCAGCATTAGCATCCCTCCAGGGTACAGCATCTTCACCAGTATTATACTGGTGTAATATAGATGTAAGAGAAAGAGTGCTGCACACTAAATTTGTAGTTCTTCTTCCACAGCACCAGAATATTTTTACGGGCCAGACTGTTCAAATAACCTTCCTAGCTATACCACTAGGGGGATTTTCCCATATTAACAATATTTTGCCTTCTGTTAATATTCTTATGCTGTGTAAATTTTTAAGCTTCTAAGTTTCTTTCTTTTTTTTTTCTCTTTTATTTTTCCTCTTTTTTTTTTTTTTTTTTCCTCCTCCCCGGTGGCTCTGTAAAGTTATAATATCTCTCTACATTCCTACCTATTGCTTGGCTACTACTAAAGCCGTAGTTCATGGAACAACATTAACTCTATTGCCTGGCTTAGTGGGTTATTTCTGAGTAGTCAAAGGATGATTTATTGCCTTCCTTTATTAATAAATAGTAGCGGTAAGTCTAGTCTTAAGTGCAGTTTGTTGTTTGGAAACCCTAGGCAGATGATGAGGAAAAGCAGAAGAGCAATGACTTGGTAAGAACTCAGTAATAACTTGGCAAGCTTGAACACCTCGATGTCATTTCAGAGTTCTTTTCTACTTTAAAATACAGCATCTATCTACTCCAATATTTGCAATGTCCTATTAAACTCCCGATAGTTTAGTCTAGAATAAGTCTCTCTGGAGATAGTACTAATCGAAAAGCCAGGGAATGGTCGATTGTTTGTGTTGCAGATTGATGGCTTTTGTCCAGGACGAGAGAGAGCAAGACTCTACCAGGTTTATTTTCTGATTACTTCTGAAGGCATTAGCCCCAGGTAGGTTTGCATGTCATGTACTAGATGTCCCCTAGAAACTCTAGGTGGTTTTATTCTGTATCTTTTATTTATGAGAAAAAAAAATATTAAAGGATAGTAAACATGCTTCTCAGTATAAGCGACTAGTATTTAGTATTCTCTATTAGAGAAAAAAAATGGCCTTTTTTCTTTTTTTATACTTCAGAGAGTAATGAAAAAATGTCATATTTATATAAAGTTGTTCAGTACATGGGGTTCCCAAAAAACCTTCAGTTGCAACCAGAAGTACATTGAAATAGACGTACTTTTGGGGTGAAGTGACCTCTGCCAGCAGAAATGACAGTAGAGAAACTGAACACAATATAACATAACAGGAAATAAAGACTATCCATCCAACTAGAGCTACAAAGCAAGGCAATTACCCAAGTAGATTTTGATTGAGGCCACCGGGCACAGTAACTCTACAGTTTTGAAAGTGTAATGACCGGTGATACAACAAATTAAATTTTGTGGCCCCAGTAACTGCACTCAAATATAATTTTAATTAAAGTATAGATTTGAACTCAGTGTTTCCTTGGAGACCTTATAGCCATCATATGTAAGGTCAAAACGCCTTAGCATGCGGAAAATAATTTGTCTCATTGCTGCAGCAGGATGTAAACATTTTGCCAATTATGTGGTCCTGGAAAGGATGAAAAGATAGTAATTAAAGAGAAAAAGAAGCTCTTGATTGCCTCTCAGAGCACTAAGAGGAGAAAATGCCTCTTGAAAGCATTTAAAGGCTAAGTGTTAATGTGTTAAGGGACCATCCATTTTTAATTAGGTTATAACACATGGCATGCTATGTATCAGACATCACTGATTCTTAAATGCTAATAATTAGAGTTTGTATTTCCAGAGTAAATAGTAAGGAAGACAGCTTAGTTTGCATTTAGGGTCTGTTTTTTGTTTGCTGAACTAATGGTTCCATCCAAATTTTATGTTTTCCATTCACTAATTGATATAGAATCCTAGAATGGTTTGGGTTGGAAGGGACCTTAAAGATCATCTAGACAAGGTCGATCAAAGCCCCATCCAACCTGACCTTGAACACTTCCAGGGATGGGGCGTCCACAACCTCTCTGGCCAACCTGTTCCAGTGCCTCACCGCTCTCACAGGAAAGAATTTCATTGTAATATCTCATCTAAATCTACCCTCTTTCTGTTTAAAACCATTACCCCTCGTCCTATTTCTGCACTCCCTGATAAAGAGTCCCTCCCCATCTTTCCTGTGGGACACTTTTAGGTACTGGAAGGTTGCTATAAGGTCTCCCTGGAGCCTTCTCTTCTCCAGGCTGAACAACCCCAACTCTCTCAGCCTGTCTTCATAGGAGAGGTGCTCCAGCCCTCTGATCACCTTTGTGGCCCTATTCTGGACTTGATCCAACAGGTCCATGTCCTTCTTAAGTTGGGGGCTTCAAAGCTGTATGCATTACTCCAGGTGGGGTCTCATGAATGCAGAGTAGAAGGGCAGCATCACCTCCCTCGCTCTGCTGGCCACGCTTCTTTTGATGCAGCCCAGGATACAGTTGGCTTTCTGGGCTGCGAGCGCACATTGCCATGTCACATAAAAAAATGTATTCCAAATATAATAGCTGTTTTTCAGGATTAAATTTCCAGATTCACAAATTGCTTCTGCTTTTCTCAGGACATACCATATGCAATTGCAAAGCAGAATAATTTTTAGAATTTGTTTAGCACATTGCCCCATGACTGTTATTGTTTGCAAATGTCTGCAGGAGATACTAATGCAACATTTGTATAATACACAAATCAGAACATCTTTAACACACAGTTAATTGCGCTCACGTATTCTGTAGCATTAACCCATTGCGAGATTATACCTGTTAACTCTTATCTAAATAAATTCTATTTAATTTATTTTGCTAAAGCAATTTGTATAGGGAATCAACATAGTTTCCTACTTTAAGCTACTGTCTGGGAACAAATAATTGCTGAGAAAGGCTTGTCTCAGTGATAATATATATGAATTATTAAACATGCTAATTAGAAAAGGATGTGGAAAGCAAAGTGCATTTCTGCACTTGGAGAGCAGTGGAACACAGGCCAGTCGAAAGAAAATGGAATGGGTTTTGCATTCAGGTAAACGGGGTATGAGCTACATCATTGGTTTAATCAAATGACGATTTAATCAGCCACGTAGAAAGTAAGGCCAATGCATTTACCTAGTTAGCCTTGAAGATAAGATGGAGACCGAAGCAGCAGATGTGTTGCTATGGTAAAGAATTCTCCTGCCCTTTATCCTGATGTAAATCAGAGCAGCTGAGGTTAGGAAATTTGAAACACTTCCAAACATAATACGAGAAGAGAATCTGACCTTAATATTTTGTCTCCTATTCAATGTTAAAAAACTTGCCATGATGAAAGTAAAATTTTAGGCTCCGATTGCATCCTTGTCCTCTCTATACAACTTTGTCCCATCAGCTGTGTATCATCGCAATCTAAACTTCTGAACAATCACTCTCCTTTAAGGAGGGTGGGCAGCAACATTTGGCCTTAGGGAAACTTGAGATTTTTGAGAATTCTGCCCGCCCTGACTTCTGTCTGAGAATATTTTCTTGCTCTATGCAAGAGTGGGGCCTGCAACTGCGTAATTAAAACAATTGTTTCAGAGGTTGTCTTCTCTTTTAGGTGTTGATTACTTTGTATGAAATGACATTTATGAATTGGCAACCTCTATCCAAAGCTCCTTGTTTTGGAAATAAGATCAGAGGTTTACACATCTCTCAAAGACCAAACTTATATAGTCATTCTGCAAATAGAAATAAGTTGATGTATTTTAATCAAAATTCCAATCTTAATAATGCCAGACAGATTTGAAATATTTCAAAAATGGGACCCGAACTGTATGGAAAAGATGTTTTATTCAAATGCTGCACATAGGACTAACCGGTAATTCCTCATAAATCCTGGTGATAGGAGATATCAGTGGGAAAGGAGTAATATCAGACTTCTACAGTCATTGCTTAAAGTTTTGAAGTTTAAAATATCCGCATACTAATTATTAGCTAAATAACCATAGATAATAATTTCACTTGAAAGCCCACAATACCTGCAGGAGGTTCTTAATATTTTTTAATGTTTTTATTTCATCTTGCACACAAGAGTATTTCTGCCTCAACTGGCACCTTTGAAATTAATGAATGGGCTGAAATTTTCTCTCCAGGGGTCAAGAACATTCATGCTTTTGTGAGAAATGTCCTGTGATTCTTGGTATCAAAATCTTCTGAACGACCTGGTTGATATAGGCATCAGATAATGACAAAGATTTTTCATTTAATGGCAATGAAAATTCTATACAGAGTTATTTCTTCAAGCAATCTTGGAATTTAAACGTTATCCGAGTCACTTGTGCATGATCATTGATGCTTGCTTTAAAATTGGATTTTTATACTTCTGGTTGATTCTTTTATTTCCCTGTTGGAAAATTACTGTCTCCATCTCTCCTTATAATTCAATTTGATCTCATATCTTAGTATAATCATATGTATATATGTCATCCAAACATAGCCACTGAGATTGTGTCTGGATATTTTCTGAAATATGAGTCCCAAAATTTGTGTAAATTTAAAAGAAATTATACCATTGATCAACATGTATTTATGAGATACTGATAAACTTGGTCGTTTCAAGTAAGGGGAATGAAAACCAGGTTAGTGAAAGAACCCATTTTTCTTGCTCTGTAAAGCATCCTTGGCCTAACAATGACTATCTAAGTAGCAATAAAGTGCAACAAGATTTTTTTTTTTTTTTGTCTGGAATGAAAAGCTATTACATTTATTGCAACATGTTTCATTTTACCAAATCAAAAATACATTCTGATCTGCAGTCTTTAAAAGCAACCTAGCACTAAAGACACGACCTCTTCATTATTTAATTTGGGTCATCATTATTCAGATAAATTATACTATACAATCCGACATTTGTGGAGGAACTCCCAACAGTTACAAGGTAAGTGTGAAAGTGTATGCAGCTGCATTTTTTTCATTAGACATCAGCTATAACATCTCTTCCTTAATTTGCTCAAACTGCTTCACTTGTTCAAAATACTAGTCCACAGGCTTCCAGCTTTCATTAAGTGATCTAGTAATTCCTGTTAATACCTTTTCCTATTTACTAAATAAATTTCCCATCTCTTTCAGTTTGTGTAACTGTTCCTTTCTAACTCATTTATATAGAAAAATTTGAGGCCTGATGCAGAAGTCTCCTTGACTGAGTTAACTGAGTTATTCCTCCAGATTTACCTTGTTGTGAGCTAAGAATTAGCCTATTCTCTCTTAACTGTCTCAGCATTAGGGGGAACTTGTCAAATTTAACATCACTGTCAAGACAGAAAAGATTTATTCTTGTTTAGTGGTTACCTCAAATGTTCAAAAATCTCAAAAATGACAAAGTTTTCTGAAAAGTCACTGGTATAAAACTTTAACTGAATGATTTGTACCAGCTGGTGTAAAGATCAGCCTTAATAAAAGGAAGTTAAAATATGTTATATACTGTGATATGTCTATAATTTTCATGGATACTTAAAGGAAATTCATAATAATCAGAGTAAGACTTTTTTTTCCCTTGTTGTCATAGGAGAAGATAAATTTGAACTGTTCTACTGATGTCTTCTTGATGCAACAGTGCAGTTACTGTCCTTCTGCCCCATCTGTCTTGCCAACTGAAGGTTCCAGAGTAAGTGTTCCACTTGGTTTTATTTAATGGTCTCTGTAAGCACTGGAAACCATTTACTAACCAGATCTGGCTGATGCAAACACCAAAACCATTCTAATCAAACTAGCAAAAGTTCAAACAGGACAGAAAAAAAGCCAAAATACTCGTTGCAACAGGCAGAAGAACCTATCAAGAACACCTTGGTTGTATAGAGCAGAGGGAGTAGACTCATTTACCCGAGCAGCATCTTCTCACTGTTGCTCCTGATGCTGCCAGCTCTGCGGCTCTCAACAGCTGCTACAGAACGTCAGATTCCTTTGTGCTTGATGCCACCTCACCCTGTGTGACAGCAGATCTTCACAGCCCAAAATGAGCAAAATCAATCTCAATTCCCGAACAGCCAGAACTACTAGAGCAGAAAGCGATTAAATTCTGCCCAGCGCTCTGTGATGTGGCTGGAGTCTCAAGAGGACACTGGGGACAGAAATCAGACATACATTTGCAATATGACAGTATACTCCTCTGCCATCGACCCAGTTCCTCCTGGCAACAGTTCAACTAAAGTTAAACCTAGTTAAAGACAGTGGAATTTGAAGACGTATTTGCTATATGTACTTAACTGGGCTCGAATGGCTGCTGCTTTGGGGCACTGGGGGAGAGCAGAGATACCATGGGTGAAGAAGGGGTGTTTGCATTATTTACATGTGTGAAGATTTTAAAGGTGAGCTCTCTTATACTCCCTTTCATTGCTTACAAGCCACAGATCTTGTGAGAGCTTTTGCCTTTTTTTGAAGCTGTAAAAATACTCTTCACCAGCTGGGTTTCTGTACAGGGTAAGGTTAAGCATATTAGCATAAGAGGTTTTGGCCACTCAGGTAAAGCCAGTTAAAACTTCAGTAGTGGAAAAGGGCAAATCTGTAAATGCTGATTCACTGAGGCTGAAATGGTTTAGAGCAACATCTTCAGTTTGACAAAGGTTTTTTGAAATACATTCAGTTCTGAGGGCAACTTGTCTGCTGCCTTTTGAGGTCTTTTGTTTTTCTTGTTTAGCTGCTTTTTCCCCCACCCCATCTGCTTGGAGAACTGCACAGCAGCCCTGAAGTGGATAGCTTTGCTACAGGGGTTGAGGATCTTCCTTGAAATGCTAGGATGGCTGCTGTCAGTACATCTTTTTGTTCTGGGAACATTATGTCCCAGGTCTCAGCCCCTTTAGCCTGCTGTAGTTGTTCAGACAGATCTTTTCAGGTAGATTTGTAAAGTATCCGCTTCAAAACTATCCTGCTTTTAAAAGTCCCAATTCCTTCTCTCCCTAGGCACCTTTGTCTGAGGGGCTGGGATTGCAATCCCAAGGTGAATGCTCCCACTGACATAACAACTGTTTCCAGTTTATACCTGAAATACAGACTGCCTGGCATTCCTCATGTGGTGACAGGGCAAAGGACTTGGTTCCCACTCTTTTCTGTTCAGTTTTCTCTGTTTCTCTGTTTCCTTGTATTTCTCAAAATTCCTTTTTTTTTTTTTTTTTTGATATCAGAAATTCCTTAGGAAGAGGGCGGTGGGACAACTGGAACAGGTTACCAAGAGAAGTTGTGGATGCCCCATCATTGGAGGTGTTCAAGGCCAGGCTGGATGGGGCTCTGAGCAACCTGGTCTAGTGGGAGGTGTCCCTGCCCAGGGCAGGGGGGTTGGACCTTTAAGGGTCCCTTCCAACCCAAACCATTTTGTGACTCTATATTTCTTTAGGTCCTCCTTTGCATTTCCTTATACAGACAGCTTCATTAAATACATATTTTATTGTATGGTAAACATCTTTGAGAAATATTTATACCCTTTCCCAGTGTCTGGAGATAATAATGTTTATAATGACTTTACTATTACTGTGGTACATCTGTATAAAGTGTTCTGTTAACTTTCCTCCTGATATTTTAATCAAAAAGAACTTACTTTTTTTCTGTATTATGTTTTTGCTCATCAACATTTGCATTTTTCAGGGTTGTCTGGAGTCTCTGGCCACGGTCATCTTCTGCAGTCATTATTTTTTAATACCACAGTATTGTTCAATTAGAGATGGAAAAAAAAAAAGACAAAGAAAATTGTATGTTTCTGGTGAAATATTCGACAGCAAAACAACGCAATCAAATACAGAGGAAAATATAGTTTTCAAAGAACTGTTGTGCATTCATAGACATCTTGTTTTCCTTTCATCCTCACCTCTGCCTCAAGCATACCCCAGCTACTTTGACACAGAAGGCTATCAGCTAATACATCTTCCTTTTTTAAACTCGGGAAATGACTTTGTTTTAGAGATTCATTTAATTATGTCCATAAATGATATCTTTTCCTACAGTATGCAAGGTGTTTATTTGTTTTGTTGCTCTGTCTGTCTTGTGATTCCCAGAAGGTGTATATGCAGATCTCTGTTTAGATTTCCTTATATTCTTACATTATAGGATGTTCTCAATAAGCTGTTTTGGGGATGAGTCTGAGAAAGTTTTAAGAAAATCTGGGGACATGCCTCCTCATGCATCCAAACCAGAGCAGGAGGTGTCTGCTGAGTAGTAAATAAGTGATGTATCCCTGTGGGACTGCAGGGTCAATGACAACATAGAGCTTCTCCGTGGCAATTTTCACCAGCCAGCTCTGTTGGTTCAGGCCAAGCTACCTGTGGCATGTTGCCCATATTTTTGTCTTGCAGAGACAGAAGCTTAGAAATTTGGGAATTCTGCCTTGGACATATGCTTTTGTCTTAGGGGCGGTGTTGTGGGAGCTTCAGGACGTCTGCTGCCGAACAGCTCTGGCAGCCGTGGCGCCGGCTGGTTCAGCTCCTAGGGGCTGAATTAACAGCTTATGGCAAACGACCCAGTTTTCTCCAGCTGTGTGAAATCTCCTGGAATTTTCACAGAGTCAGGGACAAGAAGCAGATCTCCAGCACAGGATAACAGTTGTCCCATCTTGGTCCGAGTAAACTAAACTAAAATAATTTACCCCTTGCCCTGTATTTACAGTTTCTAATCCCTTTTCTGTGGAAATTTGAGATCCTAGTTTTCATCCTTAACCTGTACATAAAAGTCAATTTTTTATGTTAGAAAATTCACTATCGGCCCACATTCTTCTCCCCTTTTCTCTTTGTTGCCAACAGCTAGTAGCTGATTAAAAAGGCTCAGAAGCACCTTCAGAAACAAATTAACCTCCTCAGCCAAACATATCTGTCTCCCACAGCCGTGATTAAAAAAAAAGAGGAATACCTCTGTGTATATTTCCTCTTACCCATGACATATTATCAAAGCAATGATATTCTCGGGTTTTGGGGTGAAGTGAAAAAAGGCAGAATTAGACAGCAGCACATCTGTCTTAAAGCACTGAGTGTTTTTCCTTGTGTTTCCTTCGGCTCGCATTTTAATCTTTCCCAACAAGCTTTGATAACCTCCGTTCAAACCAGCTACTTCCATCTCCGATCAGGAGAGGGAAACACCCGGTAGATGTGTCTTTCTGTCTCTGTTCTGTCTTATCAGCAGCTCTCACACACACAGCTGGTGAATACAATTTGACAACTTTTTGGACTTTCTGCTTCATGCTTTTTGGATATTCTCCTTTATGGGAGACACTGTTATTTTAAAATGTTTTCCATGCTCAGAGCATGTAGTTCTGAACCCTTTAATTCGCTTTTTCTTTCTTCTTTGATGTTGTTTTAAAGCAGATGTGCTCTTCAGGTTCATAGTAGCTGCTTTAAAAAATAACAGTTTTTACCAATTTCACTTACCAGCTCTCAGTACTTGCATGGGCTGCCAAGGCTTCCCTGGGGCTGTGAACCCTCAACCTCTAAATTTCTTGTGGCTTGCTACCTTGACTGCTTAGACTGTCAAAGGAGATATGTTCAAAAGCTAGGCAAATCAGGAGATAGTAATTTAAAGAAAATGATTTGGAGAGTGCAATTTATTGCCACCTGCTTTTACATTTAAATTCATTGAAAGACAACATACAGCGTAAGTACAAAGTTATACAAATTACTTCTTTTAAGAATGGTATTGTGGGCTGAGTAACAGCAGAGGGACTTACACAGAGGAAAAAAAGCATACTATGGTTATTGTTTCTTGAATCTCTATAAGGAGTGACTCAGCCTTGCTTTACATTCTTTCAGAGACTGTCTCAATTTATAGATGGTAGGAGGTTGATTTTATCTGTGTCTAACCTCAATTTTCTTATGTTCCGGTGTATCTAAGAGAAAAATCTACAGTTACATTCTATAGAAACTAAAGGAAGGAAACATTACAGAATGTAAAGCTGGAATGAAAACTATTTACTATGCTAGATGAAAACTATTTACATGAGAGTTTGAATAATTAGTCTAACTATCTGTGTTTTTATGCTAGCAGAAAAATTTTAAAAGGGTTAAAATTAAATATTTGTGTATATCTGGCTTTACATATAGCAGATGCATGTGTACTGTACACTTCTTGTAGAGATTTATTATATTGGGATGAATATAATTGAATAGATACTGTATAATGTATTTGTTAGGGGTTGGGCAAGCACAGAGATCTCAAAGAGAAATTGCTTCATAAAAGGAAGCACAACAAAGCTGTTGAGTTCAGGTACGCAAGCTGTCTGTAAGTTTGAAATAAAATATTTTTCCGCATCTTTTCAAGACAGGTACTGCCTTTTCATCATTTTTAAAGGGAGAGTTGAGAGTCTTGTATTTCTCAGCAGATGAGTTTCAAGGTGAACTGAAAGGAGAAAGAAGCTGCAAAGTGTCACACAGAAATTGTCACTGGTTTTTTTTTGGTTTTTTGTTTTTTGGTTTTTTTTCCCAAGCTCTTTTCTACTGATGCATTTTTAATACTACTTTCAGGGTGGGTAAACACATTATTTCAATGTCTTGTTAACCTCAAGAAACTGAAAAACAATGAGGCACACTGTTTATTAAGGACAAGCTAATTGCATGACTTACGATATTTTCCAACATCACATCAGATTTAGATTGAGTTGTCAATGACAACATCTAGCCTAGAAGAATTACCCTTTTTGTTCTTTTTTTCTCCTCTGCTGAAAGGTGTTAGCTTGCTGAAATCATATGGATGTTGTGTGAAAAGGTCTTAAAATTGAAAAATGGAACCAAAAGGTACTGCTGAGTGCTCACTTCAGTGTTTATACTCCTTTGTTTTTATCATTTTTCCAAAGGAAGGAACTATCTACCTGTCACGGCTTCCTGAATAAAAAATAAAGTAGCTGTTACTACTCTCTTAGTGACTTAACTGTTTTGTGAGTTGATATACATATTTTTAGTTTATGAATGTGCATTCTCTTAAGGAATATGCAAAGTATTACATCTACTTTTTTGCCTTCTACCTGCTGCTGATGTGATATTTTGTGGAATCTTTAAAATTAAATTAAGGGTTTTTTTTCTTATTTTTGTTTCCTATTTTATGAGACATACTTTTACGAGACATACTGGCCTACCAGTATCATAAGGGGCCCTACAAGAAAGCCGGTGAGGGACTTTTTAGGATATCAGGTAATGGTAGGACTAGAGGGAATGGATTAAAACTAGAGATGGGACCATTCAGACTGGACTTTAGGAAGAAGCTCTTCCCCATGAGGGTGGTGAGACACTGGAACAGGTTGCCCAGAGAGGTGGTGGAAGCCCCATCCCTGGACGTTTTTAAGGCCAGGCTGGATGGGGCTCTGAGCAACCTGGTCTAGTGGGTGGTGTCCCTGCCCATGGCAGGGGGCTTGGAACTAGATGATCTTTAAGGTCCCTTCCAACCCTAACAATTCTATGATTCTATAATTCTATGATTCTACTTTCTTATAAGAGGAGCTTATAATAGGAGCTGAAGTTCATGGTTCAATTACCCTATACTAAAAAAGAACTAAAGCGTTTTGTTAATCGAGAAGTCGGCAAAAATTATTTTATGTACTTTTTAACAGTTATATCTTGTAAGTTGTTCAAGAATAGTTAGAAAAGCTTTCAATTATTGTTTATAAAGAGGAGCTGCCAGCATAATCACTCCTTAAGACTCCTTAAGGAAAATAAACCTTAATAAATCTAATCAGAAGTGGAAGATAGGCTACATATAAATAGTTGTCTAGATCACCACCATCCAGACATGATTGTCTCCAGCAGCAGCTTCATCCAGGACATTTACTTCACTGAATTTCCAGGTTTGTTTCTTACTTATGAACAGCACTCCCAGTCATTGTAGTCTGGTTTTACAGCAGTTAATTGGTAGGAAGGATGGCAAGGTTAGAAGGTTGTCACTGCCATGGTCTAGCATCTTTGATCTGCCCGAAGTATTTTTCAGGAGGCCAGACTGTAGTGCTAGCACTTGCTGTTGAACCAAAATAAGTTAAAAGAACTTATTCTGACTGAAGAGTAGGAGGGCAGTCAAACCTAACTATTTTTCCAAGAAATTTCCTTTAGGCCTCAACTTTTGTGTGTGCATTATTTAACTCCCCAGTAACATGTGTATGTATCACATTTGAACAAAGACACACACACAGACACACGATTATTTTCATGATAATTTGCAAATAGCAAGATAAGCCTAAATGCATAGATTCATATAGATGTGCATGCAGCACAAAATCACACCTAAGAATTGGGAATTAAGTGTTGAACATTTTTTTTTTTTTTTTTTCCATTTCATACCCCTAGTTTTTGCTCCAGTATGTTTTTTTCAATATCTCTTCTGGATGATTAACTGCCTCCAAGTGACAGTTGATACCTTTCTAAGGAAGGGTAAGTGCAGGTGTAGGACTGTATTTCTTTGTGATTGTATGTATGCTGGTTTTGACAGCCTTTTCAAAACTGTATTTGCAGGTGGCTCTTGACAGAGTTGCTTCCCTTCAAGCATCCTTGCCTGAGGCACTTCCAAGCATCCTAAGACTCACTCAAAACACTGTCGTCTTTTCTCCAGTCTGGCCTGAAACTTAGCAGGGAAATGTGTGTCAAAAGATGCTCCAACGATAATCTCTCCTTTGTATTCGGTACAGAATAGAAAGATATAGATTGATTTGGTTCATTAAGCATAGGCTGCAGACTATTTTTCCACACTAGTTATCTATCAGCCATAGTGGAAACATAACTAGCGCAAACACAAATTATGATTGTTGATTCCTTTGGCACTAAAATATTACTCATAATGCTCATTTATTGTAATTAGTATTACTAACCATATTGATTCCCAGCATGCTTAAAGAACAACAGCGACAGTCAATATTGTGTGAGGTGCCATACAAAAAGTCATTGCAGAGACTGGATACAGCTACAAACATGCTGCTATTAAACAATCCCGCAGTTGTTTATGACACAAATGACACTGGCTTATCTTTCTTGGCGGCAGGATTATCAATAGTGTTTACGTGCAATGTTTCTGGAGAAGCTGTCGTTGTTTATTGTTAATACTTCGCCTCTACATTCACTTACAGTGTGACAAGAGTGTCGTCAATTTTGGTAATTTTCTCTGATTAGCTGTGTGAGTTACGCAAGGTTTACCAGCATATTTTTTCTTCTCCTTTTCCTTCACTTTCATGTGAGAGCTTGAAAGTTCCAAGAAATATTTTAAAAACACAAATGAAAACATATATATTGGCTGATTTTAATCACACTGGCTTGTGAACACATAGCAAGATTAAGCAAAATAGTTAAGCATGTGACACCTAGATGAAAATCACGCAGAATGTTATCAGGAACTGCCTATGGACATATTTCTTTAATTATTTAGATAGTTCTACACTTGGTTTCCTTGCATGTCCCATGCACATATAATAGAAACAGCATAACAATCTCTCTCATCTCTTAACTCGCAAAAGAAATACCTGAAATAGCTTATACAAAGCCATTCTGTTTGATTTGATTTTTCATTTGCATTTGTTCCAGAAAGTGGATATTTTCTGACTAATTGTGCATATGCATGAAGAAATGATTAGGAAAAAGTTATTGCATTAATTTTGTTCTTAAAGTTGTTTCTTATTTCTTTCTAATTGTAGATCCCATGGACTATGAAAAAATTCCAGAAGAATTTGCTTTCTTTCCGCCCAGTTTAGTTTAATTTCCAAGTGTTATTTTGAAAGTTCACAGACACAGATTTTGAAACTCAATATAGATACTGAAAAAAACCCTCTGAACTAGGCAAAGTAAGTCCTTGTTCAGAGGAGAGCACGAGCATAGTGTATTCCTGATGAGCTCTAATGGCACACGTATACTGAATTTCCTATTTCAACATTTTTTTGGAAAGGTGTGGTTCCTACACGAAAGGAATTGCTTAAGTAGAATGACCTCTCCTTTCAGCAATGGAGGGGAGATCCTAGTTACTGATGTAAAGGACAATGAGACAGGTATGAAGATGCTTTAGATATTCACTTAGTGACTCTGATTAGAGAACCAGGCTCCTTGACAATGAGAGAACCTGGTCCTTGGCCTGTTTCTATTGCTCTGAATGGATTCATATATGTTTTCTCCAGTTCAGTTACAGGAATATGCATGCACTTAATATGAAATAGGTGTTTTTAAAGATGAATAAGTATTACTGAAGATCATTAAATGTTTTTTACTGAGCATTCACTTCTGCTTATTGATGTATATAAATGAACTTAGTCTATGACAGCATGTATTCAAAAGTGATAATGAATTTTATTACCACTAAATTGTGGTAAGCTGAAGGTAAGAATTCATCACCCTCACACTAAAATTATACCTTATATGAGTAGTTGCAAGCAAACCCACAATAGAAGTCAGGCTGTAATGAGAAAAGAAGTTATAGCTTGTTCCTCTTTAACAAATCATATTTTTTTTCTTTGGAAGTTAGCTATTTTCTATATATACATTTGCAGAGTCTGTAAACTGCAGAGAGATTCAGGGAGTTGTATTTCATCATCAGGTTACTCAATGTCTAATGCAGTAACTCTTTTTTTTTTTTTTTTTTTTTTATAGATAGGGTAAATAAAGTAAGTGTAGCAATTGACTTCTAGATAGCTTCAAGTCTATCTGCATTTAATTATGTCTGGAAATTTGCATTCAATTCCTGCTCTGGAGGAAACCATGGAGTCAGATGCAGTACTTCCAGGACTTGAAATTATATTAGTATGAAAGAGCTGCTAACACAGTCTGAAGTATATTCTGACTTAATAATATGCATTTCTTAGGAAGTTTATCGTGTTCCAATTTCTTTAGAACAGAAAATAAAATATCATAGCAGCAGTTGCTATATATATCAAAACTGTTCCTCTTGTTCATGTTTTCCTGATCTATACTTGAAAATTTGTAATAATAGTGTGTGGTGTAGTACAAATGGAGATAATGTGTTTCTTAGCATTATAGATCCTAACTGTGACAAGGCAGCGGACTCTCACAAAGGTACTGTCTAGCCATGCAGTAATGACAACAAAGTATTCAGAGACATCTGTTACAAAGAATTATTTTCTCTAACCTTTGAGATAAAGGTAAATCTTTATAGTCATTACTATAAGAAACTGAACCAAAGCAGCAATTGCCAGCTAAGATTAGGATCTTCAGAGTTATTTTCTCTTTGCTGTCATCTATCTATCCTTTCTTCTACCGGGGACATATTATTATTAAAAAAGTCTTTAAAAATTTGGCTATTCATTTATCTGTATTTTATGCTTGCATGGTAGTTCCCCTGGTCATTTCGTATTTGAAGTACAGCTGGGTTTTCATAGAAAAATTTGAAAATATTGTCCAGTATCTAGGGACATTTTGGATATGCTTAGATGCCAAGCTAAAGCCAAGTTACCAGATTGAGCCTTCTCTTTGATTTAGAATATTGTGTCAGAATTTATCATTCTGGTTTGATTAAAAATCTTTAAGCTAAGTTTTGTTTCTGGATTAGGGAAGAATCTTGACTCTCAGCCCTGAAACACCTTCAGGATATTGTCTGGGTCTGAATACTCATGGTGTTTTCAATTCCAAGCAAGATGACAAAAGTGAGGTCAATATATCTATTATGTCTGTGACTTGCAGTTCCTGTGAATTCAATGAGTATGATGTCTTAGTGGAAAACTGAAAATAAGTCTTGCATTGTCATATTTTTGTTTTCAACACATTACAGATGATTTCCTGGAGGTCAAACATTTTTTTCTAGGTCAAAACTGTTTACTCTTGATTCAAAAGTACAGATTGTGTCAAGGGAAAGATTTGTGTCAAACGAAACATTTTGTGAATTCATGTCAGCATTGCAATATTGTTTTGGCTGAAAAGAGATTAAATCCATCCCCCCCCCCCCCCCAGTTTTAAGAACTTTTAAATCAAAATGCCCTAACGCTTCAATTGAATGCTTTGTTCTGTAATGTAATTTAAAAATAAATATTTCCCACAAATTGAAAATGAACAGAAATTTTGCTTTTTAGGTCTAATCTGTCATTTTGTGATGGCCTAGAAAGTTTACCAAAATGTCAGTTTAGTGATCTTCAGTTTTAAAAAAGTACTTTTAAAGGACCCAAACAATTATTTTAAGTTGCTTGTTTTGATGTTTTTCAGGAAACTGTCAAACCTCAGAACCATGTTATTTCTCTAGTTCTGGTTTTGACTGATAAAGATTTTTTTTCATTAAGTCTCTTTTTTCATCTTGTTTGTATTTGGTCTTTTTTTTTGTCCATTCTATGTGGCAGCTCTAGACTAAGTAATTTCTGCAAAATACATATGTAATTTATCACCCGAAATGCATCTAATTCAGCTGATAATCTTGTGTATGAGGGACTGGTTTGAAGGTCCACTTTTTACAAAAGTTAGAATAAGATATACTTAAGAGTTAAACTTTTAAATCTGTGATAATTGTCTTGATAGTTAATGGAGAATAATAGAACCTGTGACCTAAGACAGGGAAAATGAGATCCTCCATGAGAAAGCTAAAGTTAGATGAGATACTATGATGCTTATTAAATGGCAATACATGTTAAAAATTGTCTGTATCTTGGAAGAGCTAAAGAATCATTTTGTTTCATTATTGTGGTTTTTTTGGATATATGACAAAGATAGATAACTCTGTAAAAAACTATTTCTAGCTCCTAAGCTGCTCTTAATTCTTTCTTTTCTTTCAAAATTTACTTGCAATTAGTGTTCCAGGATTATGCAAGAGGGTTGCAATATTTTTTATCTGTCTTTACCACAGAAACATCTCTTAGTTTGTACAAGCTATTGACCATTTTCTGTATTCTTTTTCTAGAGTAACTACTGTGAGTCCCTGTAAAGGGAACTATATACTAAATATGACTCCTGATTTTTATATCGTGTCTGTATCTGAATCTGTGAACGTCATTTGTGTTCCAGGAGTTAGTACATTCTGGCAACACCTTCTGTTTCTGTCAGAAGCTCTGTCTAAGAAAACTTCAGCCATTTGCCTAGGATTTTCTGAAGTCTTAACTGAGCTATGATTGAGCTGCTGGACACCTGGAAATCTTGGACAATTAACCACTCGCTATGTACATATCAGTTTTAGACACAGACACGCAGATTCATGCATCTGTGGTCTACTCTATATGTGTTAGGCAGCTGATGTGTGTATATGTGGTAAGTCAGATGCATAAAGAACACCAAATTTACTGCGTAGGAGCAGTGACTCATTGGACTCACTGCACAGCTATGAAACAAAAAGCAAGTAAGTATGCACATGTTCATGCTTACAAAAGAAACAAAATACAAGGGATAATAATATATGGATATTCAAGATGTACTATCTTTTTATTTCTTTTATAGTATCTGTTTTATTTCATTATACACAAAGCGCAGAGGTGCACAAGATGGTACACAGGTTTGTTGAGGTGTGGGTTCTACATATCTACAGATATGTAGAAATTATTATGGACTAGAAACTTTGCTGTGTCAGACTTCAACTTGACTCGAGGAGACAGAAGAGCTTTCTGATACCTTTCTGCCCTGCTGAGCTTGACACTGGTAAGGTAACTGCTTGGGACTAATCTGCTCTACACTAAGCTACAGTAGTTCTGGGAAAGCTCCTCCACACTTAGTACAGCTGAATCAAATGTCATTGGTTCAATGGCAATCTCATTTGTCTCCTTTGTTTTTATTAGTTTCTGACAGAAATCTGATGATCCAACAGAGTTCAATTTGTTCACACAATGATCTATCAGTGCCTTAAGTGCTAATACTCCACATGCTTGTTTTCCTGTGGCTGTGTTAATCAAGATCTGGATCAGTCTACAATGTGATTTTGGAAAAATGTATTTGTACCTTAAACTTTGTATCTTAAAGTATTTACAGAATTACCTAATCTCATCATAGCTCACTTTCCAACAGCCTCAAATGCTAAGGCATGAACCATGCAAACCGTTTCCAGAGGTATCTGATTGATCTGAGCAGAATTCACATGAGAAGAGGGCACTGAAAGCACAGAGTATGCAAACCTTTTATACGGCAAAGAAGGAAAACCACTTTTCAGTGAATCTCTTACTAGTCATCAAGGTGCAGATTGTACAATAGTTTTACTAGTTTTAGAATTTAGTTGTTTCTCCACTGAGTTGCATCTCCAAGTCTAGGAAATGTTACAACACACACTAACTAGTAGTATATATACATCCACGAGTTTCCTTAGCTCCCTCTGGAAAAATGTGATTTTCCTCTTTCTTTTACATTAAAATAATTTCTGACTCTGGGTGTCCTGAATAATTTGGATCCTTGTTCCTAAGTCTGGATCACATTGACCTTGCAAAGGAAAAAGCGAGTTGGGGCACAATTGTCTGTGTACAATTAGTAAGTTAATGCGATCATGGGGTTCTTTAACCTTGTGATTCAACTCAGAATTGCAGCTGGCTACTGGCTTCCTAAGGTTCAGTGCAGCAAATACAGCAATCTGATAGCCACAGTCTCCTGTCTTTCTCTGCTTCATTGATACACTAACAGAAACACTTGTATTTTTGTCCTTCACTGCAAGGCTTCTCTTAAGTGTATTATGCAACTACATAAGTTCCCTCTAACTCAAACAGGAATTTCACATTGTCCAGACTAATAATTTTCTGAGGACAAGAATATACTGAGAAGAGACAGTAGATGACAGTCTTTAAGGGGATGATTTGTCTGATGAAATGTAGATGCCTGCACTCGAGCCAGATGTCTATGTTCCCATTACAGTGGAGAAAACCAGGGAAGAGTAGGACATAGCTCCACTCCAGGGAGAGCCCTCCACTACAGGGCTAAAACTGTGCAGATAAATTGTTTTCTATAGCTGCCAGTTTCTCTGCTGACCATAAAAGGAGGCTTGCGTAAACAGTTTGGAAGTAGACATCCAAATCCTCTCCTCAGTGTTTAAAATAGATCTTTAGGCAGAATAAATCTTTTGAGCTGGACAGGGATGAGCAAACACAGCTGATCAAACTAATAATTTGAAGCCCAACAAGCCTCTGTTTCACTGGAAAGCTTCTAACCAACTCTAAACAAAACTACTAACGTTTTACTACACGGGGAACTGTTCCAAAGGCGAGTTCTCTTGGCAGCTCCATTCAAACTGGGAGAGGTTTCCTATTTTCTCCATAAGGGCTGCTGCCTCCTCTAAGCCACCCTCTTTGTCCTTTTAAATAGTGTCTGCTATGTATAAATGTGCAAGACGCAATTAGAGTCTCAGCCTTCAGTGCATAACGTGATTATTTCTGCTACATTAATGTTTCAGCTAATTTATCAGAACGTGTAATTCACCTGCACTAACCTCAGAGGCTGGATTCCTCCACGGAGGTCTAATTGGTTTTACACTTGGTGAAAGCAGAAAGAGAGGGAGAGATTTTATATTTGTAGTGTTGAAATAAATTAGAGATTAGGGCAGAACATTTTGCAAATATTGCTGAAAGATATAGAATTGGTGTGGTGGGCAAATCTCTTCTGATTATACCCTGTAACCTCTCAAGCCTTGCAAAACCTTGTATTTTTTGTCTCTTCAGAAGAGTATATCTTCTGAAATATATTTAGCATAAGTTAAACAGTGAAATATTTTGATAGAAAGTGTACGGTTTGCTTTGTTTTCTTGAGGAAACATGAGGAAGGGGATGGAGTTTATTTTTATCCCAACTTAAAATCATGTAGGACACTTAAAATCATGTAGTTTATTTTTATCACAACTTAAAATCATGTAGGACACTTAAAATCATGTAGGACAATGTACAAACCTGGGATTTGGGTAAGCATTCCCAGGTCACACAGTATGAAGTAGCCCCACAGTTACATGGGAATCCAAGGTGGCATCATCCAGTAAGCATGGGAGAAACTTTACATATAGGACCCAAATCTCCATTGTTGCATAGGACCGTGCATAGCAGGTACTTTGAGGGAGCAACTTCTGTGTCTACTGTAGACTTGGACATGCTCATAACTTGCCTGGAATACTTCCTATTTACCTTGTGTCATACTCCATCATGGCTGTTACGAAACTTGTATTTTCTTATTCCACAAACAAAAAGTATTTGTTAAAAAGAAAGAAAACAAAGAGAGAAAGAAAAATAAAAACACTCCCCTCTCCCCCTACCCAAAATGTCCTTTTGTATGTTCCTTGCATGCAAAAGTGTAGCTTTTTAGATACATAATTCTGTAGGGTTTCTCTGGCAGCAGAACGTAATAAGGTGAATAAACGGCGTTTCTGCCTGCCTCACACACTGGTTGCCTTAGTAACTGCGGCATAGTGCAGCTGAAGTGTGCTAATACCCTACAAAGGGAGTTTCAAGGAAGCAGATGGGCAGTGATGATCATTGGTTGGATCAATTAGACCAGAAGATTGTGAGGCACTGAAAATCGTATCTTCAATTTGCAAGTGGAACGGCATTTTCAGTGTGCCCATTTAAGATAAATGTCATTGTATTTGTAGGTTTTTTGTCAGTCTGTATGAAGAGGAAAGATGCTACTTTCCCGTCTTTTACCAGAAGATGAACTTGATTGCTTTACTTCATTTTCAGTAATTTCTTCATTACCAGCCAGTCGCTGTTGGCATGAACAAAGGGTGTTAATATGTTCAAAAATTAGCTAATCCATAATAAAGAAAGGGATTCATTTATAAGCGAGTTACATTTATTGAATTGGAAAACAAAGGCAAGAAAGGCAATACTAAAATCTCTTTACAATAAACAGAAGAGGAAAGGAAAAATCTGATACTTGGAACTTAACATTTTTTGGAATATGAGTCCTCTCCTAAATGAAAGCTGTGATACTTTGTATCAGGAAAAAATAATAAATAGATCTGTCCTGGAAAGAGATATGGAAAACTTTTGTAAATAATCAGCTTACTGACTTTCAGTGTAACTTTGTTATCATAATTTGTTTTACTCTAAATTTATTCCAAAGTAAGTGGGAGGAAAATGGATGACAAGACCTCTACTGCTTTAAATTTTAAGTGAGAAGTTCCCCTTATTTCTTAATAGAAAAATTTGCAGTCAAAATGTTAAATGTTCTATGAAATCTTACGAAAATTTGTCACAAAATTAAAAATTGATAGTAAAGAAACAGAACTCATGCAGTACACATTTTCTTCTCGTATCCATGAGAGCTTATAATTCTTCCCCAAATGTAAACCACATTTTTCTTAATGGGAATCATATATATATCAGAAATGTAAGAGTTGCAATCCTTTTATTGGATCTGAATACTTTGCATAAAAAGTCTCCAAAACTTGTGTCTCAACAGTATCAGATATCATAGACACCTTGCAGTCAGGCTTCACATTTAACCAAGCGTGGTATTGGACTTAGTAGCTGTAACGGATGACTTCCACACAGCAGACGGCGAAAACTACATTTCACTAAGGAAATTTGAGATCCCAGGAGTTTCCGACATGATCGACACATTGAAAAGGGTATGAGATCATTTTTCTTTTTTCCTCAAATACATTTTTTGTAGAGTTTTGTACGAATGTATGTTATCTCCATTCCTCTGTCATATTCCTGCTGTCCAAAATGCTCTGCTTATTTTCACTGCTGGGATGCCAATATGCCTGTTTGTAGCAGTTCTTCATATGGTCTCTAGGGATCTTGGAAGGGTTGAGGGACTGGAACAAAAGGATAGGTGTGGAGTTAGAAAAAGAGAAGATGAAGGCAGGCACAGCTCCTGAGGGGCTACCTTTACTCCTGGAAAAAATGGCCATTGGAGGAGAACAGAAAAACAAAATGCAGTTACCTGGAAGAATATGCTGGGAAACTGTAGAGGGATGTTGAAAACTTCTGTCACATCTTTTATACCTCTTTTATATGTAGCTGTTGGTGCCTGAAGCTTAAGAGGCTCTCCTTGTAAGTCTCCCTCACACTTCAAGAAATTTAACTTTCTGTGAAAGGATCACTTTATCTTATTGTAGGCCCACATGGGGAATGGGGTTTGGGGGATTTATAATAAACTTCACATATTCATTGAGGACACACAAGAATTTTCGTAACGTCTCATAAGCTTTGCAGCAGTGAATGTCGCAGACCCAGCATGCTGAGGTGAGCTCTCATAGAAATGTGGTATCCTCAGTAACATTCTCCAAGTTTGATTTGATCTAAAGACAGATGTAGAGAAAGTGTGTGAAATCATGTCCTGTTTCTCTTGTCCATGGGCTGGGGAAGCTGGAAGTAGGGTGAGAAATTCTTATGTCTTCCTGTTTTTTCCATTTAGGCAGCTCAGTCTAGCTGAATACAATGACCTGACTTACAAGTAGCAGAAATCTCTCATGCACCATTACTGCTTCACTAACTTTGAGGCCCAGAGAAAAGTGCAAGGATTCCTGGCTTTTGTACTTTCTTTTTCCTAATCAGCAGGTCTCGTTGCCTTTTTAATGGTGTTGGTTTTGACCTGGCTTTTACCAACCAGTTGATTGCTCATCTGATGAGCTGAGCAGAATAAAACAGGGCATTATGGATAGGATGTGCAGTGTTTAGATGACCAAGTTATGAAAATGAACCATCATAGGACTTTTGTGCAAATTGGACACCTTAGTTGGCAGTGTTTCGGTCCTGGCTATGTTCGAGGTAGTTAGCTTACACACAGAATATGTGATGGGTAAGATGAGCAATGTAGGTAAGATGAATCACTTCGTAAGGTTTCACAGCCTCACTTGACTAGAGAAGTATCCATCACTGTAATACAACAGTGGTAAACACTATAACAAATCCTAAAATAGAAAATCTGAAAGACATTGTTAACACATTTAGAATAACAGATGCAATTTCAAATTATGTATGGTCCCATATGTGTGACAGAGCACACAGGAAAAAGGACTGCAGATAGTAAATGAACTGGGGAACACTGGAAATTAAGCATGTTGTGGCAATTTTAATGACAGGCTTTTTAAGGATTAAGGTATGGCTTACTTTTAGTCTGTTTCTTTAGTTTTAAAGTTTCCCTAGTGTTTAAAAATTAACTTAATAAAAACGGTCTGCTTTGGTACTGCCAATTCACTTCTTTTAATTTGCAGTTAACATGACATGAGCTCCCACAGAGCTTTTTAGCGAAATACCTGAAACTGTGTCAAAAAGAGAAAGAAATCCTTCAAAGAACTTGCTTGAATTAAAGTGCCACTAACCAAAACTTCATGTTTTTAAATGAAGTTAGTTGAAAGCGCTTGCATTTCCTTGCTGAGTGTGTGCCTGGAGCAAAGCTGCCTGCAGGATGACTTACTACAGTTTGTTGTGTTCGGTTATTATAGAGATCAAGGTGAAAGTGAACTTCCTTGTAGTGTGCTACCTCATTTTATATGGTTACTGAAACACGTAGTTATCCTTAATGTCACTGTAATTTCAGAGGACATCTATCTATTTTTGTTGTTGCTCTTGTGTGACTTAGCAATAGTTTTTTTCTTTCTCAGCCCTTTCCATTTCTGGACTCTGACTCTTAATTACATTAACAGCTATCAGTATTACCTTAATTTCAGAAGCTTGTGACAGCTGGCAATTCAATCACAAGTGCTTGAGAGACTGGTCTTCTGCAATTATCCACATCATGTGCAAATCACCCTTGGTCCTTTCCCTGCAGCACTTGGGATCATTGGGCCCGACTCAGCACCCACTGCTCAGTTGCCTTTGATGGAAACACAAATGTGCTTCTTATGCAAAGAAGAATTCCATTTGTTGACAATTTATTCATGTTTCTGTGTTGATATTAGCAAGTCTCTAATGATAATGAATTAGTAAGTCAACAGCTTTCATACCAAAAGCAGAAATGAACATTTAATAGAGCTGGTGTAGCCGAGCAGTTATTCTGGGTTAGAAAGGCTAGGCTAAAAGGAGAAAAATATACGGGAGAATATTTAGCTGTTCCAAATTAATATCTCATATATGTTAATTTATATAAATTTCAGAAACCAAAAGATCTCCGTTAAACTAGTACTCATCAAAAGCCAGGAAATAAGTATTAAAAAGAGTGTGTCAGAACTAAGTTACACCCGTTGTCAAAGCCCATCTGAAAGTTTTTTACAAGATCCTCTTAATTTCAGAATTCATACTGGACTGTGAGGCACTCGGTATCAAAGCTCCCACAAGAATATCAATGTGTTTTTGAAGTAAAGAAATTCAAACCCAAATTAACAAACTTTTTCCCTTTTAATTCATGAACATTATAGTAACCTTCAATATTTTTTATAGGCCACCTGTCTCCTTTCTTACTTTATGATGATGATTTCTGAAGTTACTTTTTTTCTGTTTCTTATAATAAAAATAATTCAGGACGAAAGCATATCCACAGATTCTCTGTTATATGTCTGTCTTTGCGTGTGGTTATGCTTAAATACATGTTTCTGTGTGTACATGTGTACATGCAGGTATCCTTACCTATACATACATATTTCTCCTATTTTTTTCTTCTTTGTATATCTGCTTCCTCTTGGAAAAGAAGCTTTTGTAGCTAGACATACTGCTACCATTTCTGCTTTTTTTAGGGAAACGACACTGGTCTGTGCATTTTTAGATCACAAGGCATCTCTATAATCATCTTTTCTGATTTCTGATATAGCAAAAGTTCCATTGCAAGGTTCAAATCACAATGCTGTTGAAACTGAAATTCATCTTCTAGAAAGATATCCAGTCCCATTTTAAAGACTTTACACATGGAATCTACCTTTAAAAGAGCTCGTTTTGGCAATTGACTCCTTATTAGGAATCCTTACTACGTTCTGTCTAACATGTTTTTGTCTAATCTCAGCCTTGCTTGTCAGGTTAAAGGATCCTCTACTGTCTGTCCTGGTGTCAATGCTCAGCCCTTTCCCGTGTATGCTCTGTATTGTCTGCACTCTGCTCTACGGGAGTAGTGGGAGAAAGACACCTGTGGGAAGTGTCAATGATATGGAAAAACATATCGTAGAATGGTTTTGCTTTTTGGCAGCCTCATAATATTGTGTTATCCCAGAGAATAGAAGCTGTGTTACTCAGGTTTTCAGTCCAAAAAATCCCGACAACTTTCCACTGCAGAAATTAACATTTTGACTTCATCAGTAACAAATCACACGTGTTGTTGAGTAGTGGGAAGCCACCCCTTCTGAATGCAGTGTAACTTCCACGCCCGAGTGTAGCTAAAACATAGAAAAGGCCTTTGAAGACACTTTGTAGCGCAGCTATATTGTTTCTTTTTTACTTTATTAATGTTCATATTACAAACACGACAGGCTTGATTTACACAGATGCATACCTCTGTTGGTTTTGTGCTAAACAGCTATATGCAAATTCAGAGACTACTGAACCAGTACATTCAAGTTTATACAGAACTAAAACTTATTTACAAAGTATTTCTAAGCTGTGATCTTTATAAGTTGCGTTTCACTATGTAATAATTTAATTTGCAAGAACTATTAATAGTTCTCTGCTTGCCAACCTTCTATCTCACATCCTTGGCTTCTACAGGAATATTATGCAGATGTCTTCTACAGAGTTGTATTAATATAAGTGTGGTGACAAAATTTAATAGTATTTTTAGAATAATTGAAAGTTGACTTTAAAAATCAAATGAAATGTGGCAAATAAAATGTTTCATGTGCAACCTTGTATTCAAAGTAATAATATTTTATCTTCTAACAAGTCTGAGTTTAATTTGAGATGAAATGTTGCTTTGATTTCCACTTGAGAAGACAGCTTGGTATGTATTTGCAAGATATTTCATAACTCTAACAAACATTGTTATGTGCCCTGGACGGGATCATTACTTTGCTTTTTTTAAAATTAATTCAGTGAAATATCTCAAGTTTATTTTTGCAAAAGAACATCTAGAACAAACACAGCTAACTTATAAGCTATATAAATATGAATTTCTTCAAATTGTAAAAACAGAAAACGTAATAGGCTCTGATTCTTCAGTTACAAATCCTAGACTCAAGTTAGATTTTCCCTCCCCAGAGCTTGACAAAACAGAGATGGAGGAAAACATCTGCCTTGAACAAAGAATGATACCTAAGAACAAATACTGATAAAATCAACAGCCTGTCAGCTTACTTTGGGTGTCTTCAAGCTGTATTTGCAGGTTTTGTTTTTGAAATCTCTTGCTTGGTCAGAATATTTTTGCTTACACAAGTTTCTTAGGGCATCTTTAATCGATCTGATTTGATGAGGTACAGGCAAATGGTACAATACATCTGCTTCTCAAAAAAAAAAAAGTCTTTGGCAGGCTACTTCAGGGAAAAGTCAGGGAAAGGTTGCTGCAGACGAAAAACTCATGGACAGATACATTAAGGCTGCAAAATCCTTTGTAACATTTGGATGTGCTGAGTTCACAAGGATGCTGAAGTGATTCTAGCTAGCTCTAACTATGCATTTGTAATAGCTCAGTTCCTGGCATTTTCATTTTGGGTATAGGCAGATCTGCATAAGCAGAGGAGAATTCTGACAAGCTTCTAAAAATGTAGGAAGTCATATAAGCAGGGGAAATGAATGTGTAAACAAATGTATAAAAAGCTACTGAGAAGAAGAAAGGAAGTGCTTCGTATATGACGCAGAAGGCAGCAAGGAATGATCGATATAAATATCATGAAAAAAAGGGCAAGACTTTCCAGCAAATCTGTTCAGTCCTTGTCATCTGTGATCTGTATAATAGGTTAAATAAAGATTTTTTCTATGCTTTTGAAGGTTTGCTATGAATAGATCCTGCCTTTTGGAGGGCTGATGGACTAATTGATCTCTTGTATTCCTTTCCACACCCATGACTTTGTGATTCATAAAGTACAGTAACAACATACTGACATTTCAAAATTCACCATGATTAGTAAAAAAACCTCAAACCTAAAAATAATAATAAAAAATGGTAAAGAGGATGCTATACAAAAGTTTTTATTTACTATATCCTGGATAGGAAATCAGAAGTACATCAGAAAAACACCTAAGCACTAAAATTTAAGTAAAGTACAGAAGTAGTTTAACCAATATTAATGAATTCTTATAATCCTGCAAGTATATATTTTGCTCGCATAGTACCAACATTTTCAAAAGTAGAAAAAGGAAAAAAAAAGCTATATATTACTATGTGTAAATTAGCATCTTGACATATCTATTATTTTATCTGTGTTTGCTAAGACTCGGCAAATGGGGAAAAATAAGTTTGTGGCAGTTTAGGCTTTACAAAGGATGACAAAAAATAAAAATAATTGAAAATTTCCCTAGTTTGTGCAATACATATTTAAGGTGGGTTTTTTTTTCTGTAGGGAAAGAGGCTGTTGTTTGACTAATGAAATAGTAACTTCAGAAGAGAATGCCTAAGTTCAGCAGACAGATAGAGGAATAATCTTAAAAATCAGCTTACATTAAGCAGTTTTGAGACCTTAAGAAGTCCCCACCAAAACTAAGAACACATTCTCAAAAAATATGATTTGTTTAATGAAAAAAATTTCAAAACAATAAATAATAATAAAAAAATCCTAAAACATCTTTACAGTTTTCAAGACTTAATTGCAACAGATCATCTGCAGATTGCATTTTGATCTTTATCCCTCTTCACTTTTTATTTATCTTGTGAAAATATACACTAGAATGACTTCTTGCTTGATCCTTTCTTAAAGATATTCAAAGATTTAAAAGATCCCTTTTAGTTTTCCTAAATGCCAAATGAAAATGCAACACAACATAAATTCTGCAGCTCAAACTTTTCTACTTTATGTAACCATCAGAACAGACTATTTAAAAGAAAGAGCTGGAAATAATAGAAAAATGTACTTTAATAAAAATATTAAACTCCTACCTTCTGTCTATGTGAAATAATACCTACAGTTCAAGCTTCAGACAACATGCAGAATATACAATTTCTAGCACTATAAGTGCCAGCAAATTGCTACGTTGTGCCTGGATAACTTTTTCTTTAACATTTCGTTCCAGGATGGAGTAGAATTGGATGAAGTGAAAAGCTTCATTTAAGAGGTTAAAAATGGAAACAGCACAAGTGAACAACAGTTGCAGATGTATAGAAGTTGGTTTGAGCTAAGACATCTGGAGTAATTCTTCAGCAAAACTGTGATTTCCCTTGGTAATTTGATGAGTCCGGTTCACTGAGCCTCTGATGAAATCCGTCACAGATGAATGATTCCATGAAAAAAGTGAACACACACAGTTAATGCTCTTCTGTTAATCCCCGTTAATTTTTTTTCCCCAAAGAAACTGGGGATTAAATCCAGCACAGTGACACCAGGTATGGCATGTAAACTTTGCTAAAGTTCCCAGACTAGAATATTAAGAGAATCATAGAATTGCCCAGGTTAGAAGGGACCTTTCAGATCATCGAGTCCAACCGTCAACCTAACACTGACAAAACCCATCACTAAACCATATCGCTAAGCACTATATTTACCCATCTTTTAAATACCTCCAGGGATGGTGACCCAACAGCTTCCCTGGGCAGCCTGTTCCAATGCTTGAAGATCTCCTTTGTGTGTCTGTGTGTTTATATGTATGTGTGTGTATATATATTAATTTGCTCACCTGGAGAAACAACAGTTTGAAGTCTGGTGTCATTTCATGTTACAAGGCTGTAGAATGAACAACAATGACACCTCCCTATAATACTGATACCTGTAAAAGTTTTTATTTCTGTCTTTGTATGTATCCTGCTTCTATGATGAATGGATTATGTCATGTGAAAAATAACCATAATAATTAACAAAAAAAAATTTATAAATATAAGGGAACAATATAAAATATAAATCTTTAAATTCAAAAGGATTCTTAACTTTAGTGGTAGTTTGTTAAATAAATAAATGATCATATCTGTGCGCTGAGCTCTCAACAACTTTACAGAAATTTCTGAGAAGCTTCTGTATCAGACAAATTTTTTTTGCTCGTTTTATACTCTTTGCGGTCCTAGAAATCAATCAAACTACATTCAACATAACTACACAGTGGACAGAAAGCTTCCCTGATACTTCACTCTGTTTTATCATTTAGTAACATCTGAAAATTAAATCAAAGATTTGAGAAAGTCTACATTTGTCTGGAAATGAATCAGAAATTAGGTACATTTTAAGCCTAATCTGTTTTAGAATGGCTGATCTTTTATTGTCTTTTACATCTTTAATAACATGGTTGTCATTTTATTTTTCAAGCACTATTGAACGATATTATCTGAGGAATTAGTTATTGGTATTTTTGGTTTAATGGACCCAAACGGACTCTTGCAATTAACCCATTTTTTTTTACTTAATGCACAAATGGCTATTAGTGTGCAGTCGTTGTCACTCCCTCTAGGAGTTTTTAAAACTCATAAGTGCTATATATTCATACCTCAGGGGAGCTTTTGTGAGTATATGGTAGAGCTTGATCATTAAACTTACCAAACTTGTTATTTGATATTGTTATGTTGCAGTTGTTTTGGTTTTTATCTTTGTTTGTTTGTTTGTTTCTCTGCAGAGTAAGTGATTTCGTGCTGTCACCAAAATCAGTGAAACCTTTTTATTTGCTCAAAAAGAGAACATAGTCCAAGCTGGTTCTAATATTAAAATATACACACATGAATACATATTTCAAGCGTGTGATGCTGTGTTCCTAGGTTGTGCCCACTGACACACTGCCGTACTGCCTACAGGAGAAGGTCCAATCTGAAATTGCAGTAAGGGTGAATTGCCTAAGGGTGAATCCGGTGGGAGCTGTTGGCGATGAAGAAGAATAAATGGGTTTGATCAGCAGTTAATTTCAAATGCTTCTGAATCAATTGGACACGGGGGCAAAGTGAAGAGAAGTAGAAGGAAAGAAGAAAGGAAGGAAAGCAAGCAGGTTCAAATTCAACACTGTGTACTCGCTACCTTCAACCTTAGAGCTCCCAAATGTGTAGCCATCCTTTGAACTAATTTTCCCAAATCAATTATGTTTTTGCATTCTCTCAGAGTGTGCATGTGATTCTTTGACTTGTGCTAAAGCCCTACACGTACCTGGTGGTACTCTGAAAGTCTAACTTGAAACCTTTAATTTAAAACTAACCTGTGTAGCCAGGAAAGAAAGGTGTGCTCCTAAACTAAATTAGATGCCTAAAATTATGTGATGATAATGTGGACTGTGCTTTACCATTGGAAATTTGTTGTAGTATCCCTTTTGCAACACAGTTTTTGTTGGTGAGAAGTATACTCTGGAAAGATACGGTTTTCAATCAGGAATTGATGCTGAATGATGTTTAATGACAGCTCATTGGCTCATTCTGCTGATTGCCTGGCTCTTGAGGTGCCTGTAATTAGCTATTACCTTGCTGAGTTTGCAGAGGTTTTTTCCGCTGATCCCTGCTCTGAATATTTTTTTCTCAGAACAGAATATAGCTTGTTCCGAATTCTTCACCACAGTTTAGTGTGGTGGAAAAAAGGACTAATGAAATCTTTGAAATCTTTGAATCTGTAAAAAAATACTGAGAACATGGAAAAGTCTTAGATCTTTGTATATGATATTGAAATAGTGCTCATGAACCCCACGTTTTTAAAAGACTGTTGAAAAAAAGGACTAGATGAAGAAAAGAACCACTGACAAGGTCCTAAGATTAGAAAGTGTCTTGCTGTGAGGAACTGAGCTCAATCTGTTTACTTTATCTAAAATAAAATTGAGATGTCACTTGATTACAACATATGAGTATATAGTGGTTAATAAAAAGGACTTAAATCCAGCAGAGAAAGACGTAATTAATGTCTGGTAGCTGAGCCACAGAAATTTGCATTAGCAATTTGGGACAGCTTTTTAACAATAAGGATAATTAAGTGCTGGAATAAATTACTATAGGATTGCTAAATTTACCATCTTTAAAGTCCTCAGTATGGCTGGAAGGAGTCACAACGTAGGACAGTCTGCACTTGTTCCAGCTGAAATCCTACCGGCTGGGGGAGGAGGAGGGCGCTACTGTCTTCCTCATTCTTCTTACAGCAAATGCTGGGCCAAAGCCAAATTGGATTGCTTTCTCAAAATTTTCCCTTAATTAAACACCAATTACTGCAGTTGAACACAGGGATACGTGATTGAGATCTAATGACCTGTGATATGGAGCATGACAAACTAAATCAATGTTTTTTTGTTTTTTGATTTGCAAACCCACAGACTTCCCACAGAGTATTGAAATCTGGAGTAGCAGTGTAACTGTACAGACTGCAGACTTGTTTTTCCTCCTCATTCTGTGAGGGTTGCCTACTTTAAACACTTTTAGATTTGATGCTATTCACGACGTACATGTTTCTGTGTTTGGGGTTCAATGTTTTGGGGTTTTTTCTCCCACATGTTGCATTCCAGGCAGACCTTATAGAGGCCTTCCAGGTGAGGAAGGAGTCTTGATCAGGGATTGTAGTGATTGAATGAGGGTAACGGTTTTAAACTGAAAGAGGGTAGATTTAAATTAGATATTAGGAATAAATTCTTTATTCTGAGGGTTGCGAGACACTGGAACAGGTTGCCCAGAGAAGTTGTGGATGTCCCATCCCTGGAAGTGTTCAAGGCCAGGTTGGATGGAGCTTTGAGCAGCCTGGTCTAGTTGGAGGTGTCCCTGCCCATGGCAGGGGGATTAGAACTAGATGATCTTTAAGGCCCCTTCCATCTCTAACCATGCTATGATTTTTGGCTGGGGAGGTTGTCATGTTTTTTTGGTGCATAATAAGTTGTCCAATGAAGGGTAACGAAGCTGGTGAAGGGTCTAAAGAACAAGACTGATGAAGAGCAGCAGAGGGAACTGGAGTAGTTTAGCCTGGAGAAAAGGAGGCTGAGGGGAGACCTTATCACTCTCTACAACTACCTGAAAGGAGGTTGTAGCGAGGTGGGTGTCAGTCTCTTCTCCTAAGTAACAAGTGATAGCACAAGAGGAAGCAGCCTCAAGTTGTGCCAGGGGAGGTTTAGATTGGATATTAGGAAAAATTTATCCACTGAAAGGGTTATCAAGCATTGAAACAGGCTGCCCAGGGAAGTGGTTGAGTCACCATCCCTGCAGGTATTTAAAAAAACCTGTAGATGTGGTGCTGAGGGACACGGTTTAATGGTAACTTGGCAGTGCTAGGTTAATGGTTGTACTTAATGATCTTAAAGTTTTTTTCCAACCTAAATGATTGTATGATTCTATGGAGCATGATGACATAATCAATAACCTGTTCTGCTTTTTAAGGATAATTCTTAAAGTGATTTAGTTAGTGTTATGTTTCATCTGAAGCCATACCACAGAAGAAAAGATGGGAAGAAGAAAAGAAGAAATGAAAAATCGGGATTATAGCCACCTACTGGGAGATTTTCCATAAAGTCTATGAAACAATACTTTAGGACATTTAGGACAATCAGCATTTAAAATATAATCATCATACACATCATATTTCTACAAGATTAATATTATGAAAGATCAATCTCTTTGAAGTTAGCTGCAAAATTCTCATTAACTGTCATTAAAATATTCTCATTAGTAATGCCAGGATTTAGAAGTCAATACTGAAAGGACTTACTTCTGAGCAGTGTGCTTGTTAACAAGCACAACATTTGTAATGATCCTTCTCTTCCATGGGAGAATATTTTTCTATTTATATGAGTTTGTTTGTCTGCTTTGTGTGTTTAGATTCCTAACTCTTGAGGACAGAAATCAGTTTAAGAATACTTTGTACAGTCTCTTAACAAAAAGGCCTGTGATTTCAACTTGAGCATCTGGGTGCTATCAGAATGCAATGGTTTAACAATAATTGCATGCTAAACGGCTAGGAGGAAAATTGCATACAGAAAGGCAATTAACTGGAATGTGATAATACAGGCTACCACCTACATTGGCTTTTCATAGTAATGGCTGTTGAAAGAGACTGAGCACCTTTGTTAAGCATTTCAAAGATGAAGCAGCAGCAGGTGTTATACAGAATTCAGGAGCTATTGTTTAAACTTAAGCAATATTGACTAAAACTCTGATTTCACCCTAGGAAGCCAGTTAATTATAGCTGAGTCTTTATTCAAAACCTGAGATGACACAGCTGACAGAATTACAGATAGAGGAAGCTGAGCTAGTCATTGACATCAATGATATAAAGTACCCTGGTGCTTCTTACCTCGTACGAAGGAATAGCTACAAATTGCTGGTATGGTTGATTATACACAGCAGTTAATGACACATATAGCGTATTCCCTATGAAAAAAAAAGATTCAGATCTAATTTATATGTATCTGATGGTCTCAAGGCTTTCACAGATGATGGTGCTGTCCTGAATGGAAATAGGTAAATGAAACTAAAATTGCGTGGTTACATACTTTTCTGCAAGGTAGGCCCAAAGTTCTAAAGGAGGGAGGGTTTGTTTATTGCACTTTGATAAATTTTAAAGTTGTTCTTCCTTTTTTTTATGTGTTAGAAATGCAGATTTTTGTCTGCCTTGGATTACTCTATAGAGAACAGAGTACTATGAAAAATAAGTTTTACCAAGAGGTGAAAACTAAATGCAGGGGGAATTATTGTTTATTCTGACTGGTCTGGTCCAGAATTCTGGTCCTGATAGAAGTTATTTTATCTAAGAGTCTTTCCCTCCAAGTCAAGAGTATTTTGATGCTATTATATTCAGAACATACAGAATAACTCTGAAGTCTTATAACAGGAAATCTTATATCTAAAGTGTGAAGTCATAATAGGAAAATGGATAAGAAAGGAAAAGCATAAATGAGTGATATGTAAAGAAAAATGTTACATATTAGAAATAAAGGGAGTATGTGGCTACATTCAAAATGTAGCTAAAATCTAACTAAACCTGTCTAAATAATTGAGAACAAAAAACTTCGTAAGGCTTATATATTTCCCAATCCTCAAACGAAATGGATTGCCAAACTCCAAGAACTCCCATGACCTATATTCCCAGAATACAACTGGTACTTTGGTTTCACAGGAAAACAATTAGCTGATTAAAAAACACCAACCCCCCAGAAATCCCTACACTGGTCACTTGTTTCTTGCCCGACTTTTGAGACATGCAGGCTTACTTTCCTGAACTTTGATCCCATATCTTCTATTTATGGGAAAGAACTCTCATGTTAAGTTAAATGGTACTCCGGGGCGGGGGTGGGTATTTCTCTGTTCTTCATGAGGAAACTACTTTCTGCACAGACTGAGTCCAAGAATTTTCAAGAACTAGAATGCACCTTATAATTAGGACATTCACCTCGGGGAGGGGACTAGGTGCTTCAAGTTCCTGTTCTGGTGAATATTTAATGTATATACTTGAGCTGCTGGACAACTGGGATACCACAGTACCAATGTGTTGTTTATAGAAACTTCTCCAGAGAATTCAGGTGTTTCAGTCCCTAGAGGGAAAGTGGTCTTTGTACACCTCGGAGCTTTATTTAAAGATACGGGGCTTAAGACATCCTATATGACTTTCTAATCGTTATCTTAGTAAGACATCATCATATGGATATGGTTTTTGGCAGCTTTTGGTGCTAGCTCTGTAGCTCAGATGTTGGCTCAGGATGTCCCACTGTATCTAGCAGATCTATCCCCTGTCAGTTCTCAGCCTATTATCCCAGCAGCAGCAAGAGTCTAGCAAATCCAAGTTGCACCCACTTGCATCTTCTGCTCCTTGGGCTAGATAAATGGTTGGCCCAGCCACATAACCTATGCCCTGACAAAGAAGCTCCTCATGAGAAAAGGGTAGGGAGAAGAGCAGACCGTTCAGTTTGCAAGCTTCTTTTCTTGACCTCCCACAGCACTCTGCGGACTCCCCGTGCTCTTTGCATAACTACAGGTCTGAACAGATGCCAAAGCTTCTGGTGCATTTTACAAATTGGCATCAAGATCAGTTCTGCTGCCATCGAGACAAATTATGCTCTGGGCAAACATGTACTTCATCAAACTGCTTGGTAGTCACTGCTTGGGATGTTTTTCATTATCTGATCTTCAGTGAGAGATCAATAGAAATCTGTTATCAAACACTAGAGCCTAAACAAGTCAAAGATCTCAAACGTTATTATTACTTTTTGTTGTTGTAGGGTCTTAAGTCCAGCATAAAATCTTGGTTACCACATTGGTCTTATGATTCACCAATGCATTTTGTTTAAGATTAGTTCTCTGCAGAGGTGTTAGTGTGTGGCCAGACTGTGCTACTAATTACTTACTTTCAATATTACCTCACATCCAATGGGCACATAAAGCAATATTTATGAACGTAGGCAGGAAATGACTAGTGGGACAGTATCTGAAAATGTCTCAGATTGTTTTGGAGGTTTTAGATTCTAATAACTTTATTCATATTATGGAGAATGCTAGTATGTGGAGCAGTACCTTAGAGCTGAGGCAATAAGGTATGTCTGAGGTTTGAGAAATATTCAACCTAATTAGCATCAAGGAGGTATCCAAGCAGACTGTATTATAGTGGGCAAGACCAACCCCATCTACAGTAAATTAGTGAAAAGTGGTGGGAAACGTAATAAAAATTAGTTAGTATTTATTCTCTATCAGGTGTAATATCTTATTGTGAACATTCCTGAAAGTATAAAACTTAAGTGATGCATTAAAATCAGAGGAAATGTATTCCTGAATCTAAAACTGCAGGTAGCAAATTTGTCAGGGATATAAAAGTGTAACCAGCCTGGAAGAACTGCGATCATAACCCCCTTCCATAGTTTGGTTTCTCCATTGTTATTAAATGAACTTTCATTTACTTATGCTGCTGAAAGCCTGTATTCACTGCATTGTCTGCATGTATCTTTTAAATGTAATCTTCATACAGTGTTATCTTAGTTTAATACCATTTATGGTTTTTAGAAATATTTCGCTACTGGCACTGGTCACAGTTTTACCTCATTTTACAACACTTGTCTGCAAGTACGGTGTTTCACTATTTACTCTTGCAGTTCTCAGTCATTGATGTCTTACACTTATTTTGTTGGTGGCTAAGGAAAGAAGAATGCTGTGAAATGACATATAGCAGTTGTTCTTTGGAAATAATGCAATTGTTAAGCTACCTCGGACTGGACTCTCTTTGTTTCCAGGATATGTGTTGGTCTCTCCTTTTGGCGTCATATTGTACGTACATTAGGCTTAAGTCATGTGTTCACCACACACAGTTCTGAGTGTGCAATATCTCTGGGAGTTGTTGTGCCTAATATTTACACGATACATAGAATTCACTTTGCTAAGCACCACTAATTATAATGGCAAATACCCTTGATATTATCTCACTTATTTAATATTTTAATAGAAAATAGTTCAAGTAGAATTTCCTGAGCTATCAGTCTTGAGAAGAGAACACAAATGACTTTACCCTAATGTCCATTATTTTAAAAGGAAGGGAGGGATGTCTGTTGTATTGATTGATATACATTCCTGCTACATGAACCTGGAAGAAAAGGTGCAGGAAATTATTTTCTCTGTAGGCATTTTTCACAAAGACTTGCATAAAAAAATAAATTTCATGAGTTAATGATCATTAGTGGTATCTGCCCTTCCCATGTTTAAGACAGTTATTCCTTTAGTGCAAACTGTTACTTCACAAAAAATTTTCAAGGAACCTAGGCTACAAATTCACATATTCAGGTGGATTTTCGGGGAATCGTGACTAGGTTAACCACTCACATTATATCTAAAAGAGCAGTTCTTTGTTTAGTTCATTGGCATGGTGATCCATTCTTTATTTTAATTACATTCTTTATTCCCTTTTCTTTCTTAAATAAGACAGACGGTGACTCAATCAGGTCACCGTGAAGCAACACAGTGCATATAAGTAATCATTTAACTTAAGTTTGGATTCATCAGAAGCACAGTGGTAAATCCGCTTATTTTGGCAGGATCCGGAGAAAGGCCTTTCCTGAGCTCTGTAGGAATTCCTGTGCAGGTTCAGCAGACTTTAAATACCGGAGTACTCCAGTGTTTATGGGACTTACCCATGGTGTGCTACTGATGTGTTTGGTGTTGCTGAAAGGTGGTAGAAGGAAGGTTTTAGACAGCTGTGGTAGAGCACACTAAAGAAAGGGTAAGGATTACAGACTTAGGTGTTACATTAGGACCACTGCTTGAAAACTGAAGAGAACCTGGTTGGAGCAAAACAAGAAACACCAAACAAATAGTTTAAGCTCATGTCATCACCACCATACAAGAATGATGATGAACAGTGCTTGCACCGAAGTATTTTATTTTTTTTAATATGATTTTTCAGTTATTTCTCTTATAGTGTGCGAGCGTGTCTTGGGGAGTGTGAGAGTAAGGTCATAAAATTCCATCAACGAAACTATTTCCTGATGTACTGGGTCGGGCTGGGATGGGGTTAACTTTCTTCATAGCAGCTCATCAGGTGCTGTGTTTTGGATTTGTGTCTAAAATAGTGCTGATAAAATACCGGAATGTGGCTGTTGCTGAAGAGTGCTTGCACAGCTTCAAGGCTTTCCCTTTTCCTCACTCTGCCTCCCAGACCCACAGCAATAGCCTGCGGGTGAGCAAGAACACGAGGGGGAACACAGCCAGGACAGCTGACCTAAATTGATCAAAGGGATATTCTGTGTCACACGACACCATGCTCAGCAATAAAAGCTAGGGTAGAGGAAGAAAAAGGTGACAATTTTTGCTTCCAAGGTGGGTATTGTTCAGAGAATGGCTGGGCATTGGTATTCCTATGGGAGGTTGTGAGCAATTTTCTCTAGTTTGCTTTGCTTCCCCCCTCACCCTTCCTTTCCTTCACCTATTGAACTGTCTTTAACTTAACTCAGGAGTTTTCTTACTTTTGCTCTTCCTATTCATTCCCCTTGTCCTGCTGGGGTGGAGGGAGCGGGAAAGCGTCTGTCTGGGTGCTTAGCTGCTGGATGGGGTAAAATCACCACATCTGAAAAGGATGGATTTTGCACTTTCTGTAATGAATAATGATATTGTACAGATCCGTAAAGATACTGATAAACAGTCTAACTGTAGCTCATGAAGAAGCTTCTCTGTTCTTCATATTAAGTACCAAACATGAAGCATCCTGCAATGACAGTGACTCAGCAAGACAATCTTGGCATATCTTCTAAGGAAATAACACTTAAAACATCTTCAGTTTGATTACGACTGAATGTCACATTATTTTAGCTATAGGTTGTTCTATCTTTGCAGGACAAATGGCTTGTGTATCACCAAGCATATAATAGGTTCTCTTTCAGAACAAGAAATTGAAAATTTCGTCAAAAAAAAGCATGCTTTCCTGTATGCCTACATAACTTCAGATCATGGTACTACCCAAGTAAGGAAAATGCATTGCTTGATTTATTTTCAAGCCGTGCAAACACATTGCACTAAGAATATATAAAAAAAAATCTCCAGTCAAATGTTTTGAGATTTGATAATGTATTATCAATTGAGACTAATGAGAAAACCGCTACGTTTGGGGACCCATTAACAAATTAATGTTAGAAAAAAAAAAAAAGGAAGGAAAATAATTGTATACATGTAGTATACAATGTAGTAATTAATACAGCAATTTGTGCTTCAAGGAAGTGATCATTTGCTCAAAAGTTTTCTATCATCTTATCCATCTACCAAAGCATTACAAAAGTAAATGTTTTTTTCATTTTCTGGAACACGTCCTTACCAAACAGTTGTCTTTCCATCTGCAATTAGAAAGAATTTTTAGGAAGTATTTTTCTTAATTAAGAAAGTACTTACTCATTTTATATTCTCCACAGATGATGAAAGGGAGAAGATAAAAGGTGTTTTGACTCTTCTATGAAAAGTTGGAAGTAATTCAATTCATAGTTTAAAAAGATAAATAAAGACTCTGTAAGGACTATTGTATATGGAAGAAACAAATAATGTGGATGTGTATGTGTGAGGAATTTCACATTGTTTGTTGTGTTGTCTTCAAATCTTGTTCTCTCCGTTCCTTAAGCAAATATTTGTCTTATGTGTTAAGTTAAATACAGGAGTAATAGGAATATATGTTTTTACAAAACACCTGGATTGATTTCAGGAAACAATGAAGTACTGACTTGGTCAAAGTTAATTTGGCGCTCATGCAGATGTGCAGTAACCCAGACTTAAAAGTATTTATAATATGTGCTTCCAGATCAGCATTCAAAGGAGTGCAACTGTCAGAAGAGAGGAAGCTAGAAAGGGGATTTGGTAAGAGGAGTGGGCCACTTTTTTGGTGGGGACATCAGATTAAGCTGACTGTGAATGAAACACAGTCAAAAATGTGTCAAAAATAAAATCTTTATTAAATAAATAACATTCCCCCAAATTTTGATCCACTTATCTTTTATTTTTAATTCTTGTAAATGTTTCACTTCTTACTAGATTTTGAATGATTCGTTATCGTGGTGGCCTAGGATCATTTCAAGGTTTCTACTAAACTCTTGCTTTAAAGACTTTGGTGATTCAAGCAATACATCTTTTTTGTTTCTAGTAATGAACAATCATATCTCATTAAAAAGTCTTTAGTGTGGCTGAACAATAACTTTCCTAGTTAAGGCATATGCAAAATTTCCTAAGCCAAATCTAGTACTATTACATTGAAATTTTACTAAAATGGAATGCATATTTTATAACTTTTTTTTTTCATTTACTGTTCATCTGCTCTTTGATATTCTCGGAGATCTCTTTCTTTCATTTAGGAAACTATTCTGTTTGAATTCTTAAACCTTTTTTTTCTAATTAGTATTTTGCATTCTAAATTCAAGAAAGAAGTAAGAGTCCCAAGATTAATGCTGGCAAATGCATGACGTGTAGTTCTTGATTTAAAGTTGTGTTTTTATGTGCTTGGAATCATCTTGGAGCCAAAGTAATGAATTATTATTCTTGGCTGTCACATGAAAACAAAGAGCATCATAGTTTATAAAAACAAAATATCTTGTTAATGCCCAGAGCCAAGTTAACTGTTAGTAAGCTTTTGCAAAACAGATAAAAACCTGAGATATTTAGAAGGTTTTTAACAACATTATTGTCAACTGCGTATTTATTCAATAGTTGATTAACACAGGAAAATGTAACCCTTCTGCTCTCGATTTCTTATCCTTTCAGGATGTTGATTTCAACCAGTGACCAGACAACGTGTATTTGTCTAAAACACAACATTAGAATTCAGTGTAGTGCTCTGCAAGTTAGAATGATTTCGGCCTTTGACGGTTTGGAGTAAAAGTAAGTAGAATTTGTGAAAAAACCAGAAACAGGTCACAGTATTTAAACATTGCTCTCCACAGCTTCAACAAGATGAGGAGCAGAAAAGGTGGTGTTGACCTTTTCTTCTCTCTGCTGTCCAGTGATAGGATGCGAGGGAATGGCTTAAAGCCATGCCAGGGAAAGCTCAGATTGCATATTAGGAAAAGGTTCTTCACTGAGAGGGTGGTCAAGCATTGGAACAAACTCCCCAGAGAAATGCTCATGGCAGCAAGTCAGTGTTCAAAAAGCATTTGGACAATGCTCTTAGACACATGGTTTAACTTGCCCTGAGTGGAGTCAGGAGTTGGACTCGATGCTCTTCATGGGTTCCTTCCAACTCAGGCTGTTCTATGATTCTATTCTGTATTTCAGATTTACTCATAAGTAGCCATTATTACACATCTTTTCAAGGTTCTTATTCCATTGAGCAAAATTTCTTCATTGAAAATTTCTCACCTGTTTTTTCATAAAATAATTGTCAGTTGTAAAATAATTCACAAAATAATCAACATTATTCATAAAAGTGCGTTGTAGGTAAAATTAAAAGGACTGTTGCGAAGCTTCTGCCCAGGTAGCCGTCAAAAGATGAAAGGACCTTTTAACCCCTTCTACTTTAAATTTGCTGTGTTAAAATTTGTCACTGCATTATCTGTGCACCTTCTATGGTGTTCAGTCATCAAAGTGACTAAAACACATCTTAGATTCTGTGTTCTTGTGTCTTCTCCCCAGAGGAGAAATGTGTACAGCAGAACATGTTCTTTTTGTGTTTTGTTTTTTATGTTTTGTGTGTGTGTGTTGGGTTTTGGTTTGTTTTTTTCCCCTGACATTCACAACAATTTCTGCTAATAGTAAAGAGAGAGATTCAAAGAAACATGTCTCACATCTGGAGCAGCCATAGTGAGGTTTCCTAATGCTTTTTTTTCTAAGAGAGTATGTCCTGTAGTACAAGATGACTCCTTTATATACCTGTATTTCTATGATATATATTTTAAAACCTAATAAGCCATGCTACCTTTGATTATGAAGTTATATTAGGAAGATGGGAGGGCAAAGGGAGTACACAGGGAGAATTGGGAAGAAGGGCAGTCCCACTGGAGATAGGGAAAAGATGATACAATCATCAAGGATTTAGAGAACAGATAGACATAAAGTCAGTGTATTTTCAGAACAAAAGGTGAGAAGAAGGGGACATTCAATTTTCAAGGCTTCCTCCTGTGCAAATTTAAAAAATCTTAAAAATGCTATGATATTATTATTATATCAGTAACTTAGTATAATGAGAGATATGCTTTCTCTTTCTTCTCTTTATTTAAGTCCAGACTTCAAGATCTAAATTATGAAAATATTTAGCAGAATGATATCTATCTGAATGGAGATGGAAAACTCTCAGTTCCCAATTATATTTCTCCTATGGTTGACTTTCAATAGAAAGGTGTTTCATGTGATGTCAGAAAAGGTACTCATGCAAGAAGTACAAAAAAGTTCAGACCTACGTGGTGTAAAAAGCTTTCTGAAAGTAGCTGGGAAAAAGATAACAGACAAAACTTCAGTACATATGCAGAAGAAGTACCTTAAATGTTTGAAGAACTTTAAATTGTGTGTTCTCCTAGAAATATGTCCTTCAGAGCAAAAAACCCCATATAACAAATGTGGTTTATGATAAATATGTATTTCAATTTTAGTTGAGAAACACATGAATATGGATGAAAATTCTTCACTAGCAGAGTAATACTCAGTGTTGATAATGGTAATATGGTTCTACTGCTTAAGACTTATTGTTATATTTGGTCAATGTCCATAACCAACTTTAAGATGCCTGGATTTATTTTCATACTGTTATGTCTAGAAAATGTTATAGTATGTGCGTGTGGCTTTGATCAGGTATTTTATTAACGGAACTATTCAGACTGTTTGGAAAAATGTGTAAATAAATTTTCAGGCTTGAATGGAGAAAATAGCAGTTTACACATATTCTAGATACGCATTTTAAACTGATTTCCTTTAAAATCTTGTGCTATTTTTATTCTTCTTTATCTTGGAAAATGTATATAGGTCTTAATTTTTTTAATGTGTTTTTCCATTGTTTTTCTAGATCTATTTCTTATACGTTGTAAGAATCACACATAACAAAGCTAAGGAGAATAGATCAAAAAGAAAACCATACATTTTAAAAGTAAAAAAAAAAATCAATATAAATGAATCTAATATTTCAGTTAGTATAGAGAGGATTGGGTTTTAGTGTATGCAAAATAATTACTTTTTGGAAAGATCCTGGTATTGAGAAGCTTTGTGAAAGAATGATTTTCCACATTTAATTTTTTTCAGAAGTTAAGAGTGAGTTCCCTGTGGAAAGTAATAAATTGTACCAGTACTCTAATTCTCTTGTTTTAAGAACTTTTGGGTTAAGATCAAATTTGAGAAGTATTTTACTTCAGTTACTTTTAAATTTATTTCCCATTCAAAAATAAAAAACCTCTTAGTTCCGTACATAAGCATGTTACTTCTGAGATGTGTGATTGCAACTTTGAAATAAGATATTTTTGGTAGATGCAACACATTTTCTACTCAATAATAACAAATCCAGTTGTTGTTATAACTGAACTAAAGCATATAGTTATGAAAATGTTATGTTAATAAGGAAAGTCATTATCTGGTAAAGTTGAATCAGTTTTTTTGTCCAAACTCAAAAGAGTAAGAGTTACTTTTCCAATGATTGCTTAAAACATATGGGATATGAATGTTTAAATAACTATTTAGATTAAGAATTGACTTCAAAAGGGTAAGTACAGGAGTCTATGTTGAAGGGGAAATACTTTAAAGTGATGTTTAGATGAGACTTTCTTTGAGCCTTGGTGGAATTAAAATGTTAGATCAGAAGATGAACTGAATTGAACAAACAGCTAAGATACCAGCTTGAAACTCCTCCCCCTAGTATTTCTTACCATGAGAAAAAAAACAATGAACATGATGCTAAATGTGCAGTCATTCTCTACATGTCCATTAGCTGAAGTGGGCTCCTTTCCTGGCAGATACCAATGTGTGAGGGCATGATTAGACCTCAAGGAAAATTCGATCAATCTTTAGTGTCATATAAAACTAATCTCTCAAGCAAAGGAGGCTGAGGGCTGACCTCATTGCTCTCTACAGCTTCCTGAGGAGGGGAAGTGCAGAGGGAGGTGCTGAGCCCTTCTCCCTGGTATCCAGTGATAGTATATGTGGGCAAGGTTCAAAGTTGCACCGGCAAAGGTTTAGACTGGACTTTAGGAAGCATTTCTTTACTGAGAGGGTGATCAAACACTGGAACAGGCTTCCTAGAGAGCTGGTTGATGCCCCAAGCCCATCAGGGTTTAAGAGGCATTTGGACAATGCCCTTAATACCATGCTTTAGCTTTTGGCCAGCCCTGAATTGGTCAGGCAGTTGGACAAGATGATCATTGTGGGTCCCTTCCAATCCAAATAGTATATTCTAAAGCCCCCCTCCCTTTTGAAAAAAAATTCAGTTGCTAATGAAATAATTTTTCATTCAAAAAATTTTGACCATGCCAATTACTAGTCTCTTTTTTGTACTTTTTCAATTTTTCAACAAAGAAAGAACCTGAAATTCAAGACTTGAGTGATAAGAAACAAAATAGCTGTCTACAAAAGTAATGCAAAGAGATTCTTCTAAAGGGTATCTTTCCAAGGTATAGTGATTTGGAATATATCAGAGGCATGTTGAATTTCTTGTATGTACTTAACTTACAGAGCGGTCTTTTCCCACAGAATCACTGCCAATTCTTCAATAGCTCTTTTGCTTAACAGTAAGACTCTTAAAGCTTAGTAGTTCTTATATTTGGGGTGCCATGTAAGTAGGCCTTGTTCTTCACTCATTTCTAGTCCTATTGAATTCAGTATCCATCATCCTTCTGATGCTTGTGCAAAAAGGATCAGAACCTTGGGTACTTTCTGGACTTAGAATATCCATGGACTGACTTCAAATGATAGAAATTGGTATTGAAAATCAGTGAAACTGGGTTTTAAAACTAGAAATGACATTTTTCCAGCATACTTGTACTGAGTATTCATGGCTATTTGTGTAACATAACCCCTATGACATGAAGCCCTCCGTTTGCCAGGAGAGAGTTATTCACAGAGAAATCACCAAACAACTTTATTTTCAATGGGAACAAAATGGAACCCTTGAATTTGAAGGTGCATGTGATTCTTCTGTTTTAAACAGTTAAACAAAAATTTTTTAATAAAAATTGCTAATTTTAATAATACAAAAAAGATTAATATTTTCATATGTGTTCTTTCCCAAGCATAAATCTGTATTTGTGCTGTCAAGATTTATTGAAAGTATAGGTTCATGGAGGATAAAATGAAACATTAGTTCCACTGGGCTGTATTGTGCATCTTATAGGACACTGCTTGTTTATACAGGTGGTGGTCAAGGAAAAAAATGTGCAAAGGGAATTTAAATTCTTAATTTTACAGTCTTGATAGTTTTGAAATCTTTAGTGTGCAGCTTATTAATCTGTGCTGATCTGTGCCAGAAAACTACACAGAGTTTTTTCCAAAAGCCTTGGAGGGAAGTAGTGGGTTTTTATTGGAATACTAAGGTAAAGAGGATCATTCCTCTTTATTACATTTTTTTCCCTAATAGGAGATTAGGAGAAGGTGCAAGCATCTCTGTCATCTCTAGAGCTTTAATTCAGTGCTTTGTTTCAGTAAGTGCTGCTAAAGTCAGCATGAGTTTATGAAAGACGGGTCCTGCTTGACTAACCTGATCTATGACAAGGTGACCCACTTAGTGGATATTGGCTGTGGATATTGTCTACCTAAACTTTAGTAAAAACTTTGATACCATTTGCCACAGCATTCTCCTGGAGGAAATGTCTGCTCATGGCTTGGATGGGAGTATGCTTTGCTGTATAAAAAAAATTGCTGGACGGCAGGCCCGAAAGAGTGGTGATGAATGGGGTTAAATTCAGTTGGCGGCTGGTGACAAGTGTTGTTCCCCAGGGCTTGGTATTGAGGCCAGTCCTGTTTAATATCTTTATCAACAATCTGGAGGGGATCTAGTGCAGTCCCAGTAATTTTACAGTTGACACCAAGTTGGGTGGGAGTGTTGATCTGCTTGAGGGTAGGAAGGCTTTACAGAGACATCTGGACAGTCTGGATCAATGGGCTGAGGCCAATGGTATGAGGTTCAACAAGGCCAAGTGCCGGGGCCTGCATATGGGTCACAACAATCCCATGCAGTGCTACAGGCGTGGAGAACAGTGGCTGGAGAACTCCCAGTGAAAAAGGACCTGGGGGTGTTGGTCTGTAGCTGGCTGAATATGAGCCAGCAGTGTGTCCAGGTGGCCGAGAAGGCCAACAGCATGCTGGCTTGTATCAGAAATAGCGTGGCCAACAGGACTAGGGAAGTGACTGTCCCCCTGTACTTGGCACTGGTGAGGTTGCACCTTGAATACTGTGTTCAGTTTTGGGGCCCTCACTACGAGACAGGCATTGAGGTTCTGGAGCACATCCAAAGAAGGGCAGCAAAGCTGGTGAAGGTGACATAAGCACTTATGTCTTGTGCTCATAAGACAGCACGTCTTATGAGGAGCAGCTGAGGGAACTGCGGTTGTTTAGTCTGGAGAAAGGGAGGCTGAGGGGAGACCTTATTGCTCTCTACAACTACCTGAAAGGAGGTCGTAGAGACGTGGGGGTTGGTCTCTTCTCCCAAATAACAAGTGATTGCACAAGAGGAAATGGCCTCAAGCAGCACCAGAGGAGGTTTAGATTGGATATTAGGAAAAATTTATCCACTGAAAGGGTTGTCAGGCATTGAAACAGGCTGCCCAGGGAAGAGGTTGAGTCACCATCCCTGCAGGTATTTAAAAGACGTGTAGATGTCGTGCTGAGGGATGTGGTTTAGTGGTAACTTGGCAGCGCTGGGTTAATGGTTGGACTTGATGATCTTAAAGGTCTTTTCCAACCTAAGTAATTGTATGAACCTGAAGTAATATGTAATGCATGGTATCTTTTGTGTGTAGTAATATTTATATCACAAATATTTGGAAAATATGTCAATAAAAGTACTGGTGTTAATAACGACAGTTATTAATTCATTTAGAAATCAATAAATTAATAGAGTTAACTTGTTCTAATTTAGGACTTTTATTGATGGTATCTTTGAATTCTAAGCAAACTTTTTTCATTAATAGGTTGTCCGAGGACTGAATGGATCTGTTTACTGTGAACACAGTTTTTAGGAAGATAACTGATTCCCTTATTCTCTGAATCATAGTGGAAGAAGTAAGTTGGCTGGAATTCCAGTATTTTAGAGGGAACATCTAACTTGGGTAAGTTAGATTATGAATGAATCCACAGAGGGTTTCACTTTTCTCTAGGAGAGTCTACTTTTGAATTACCAGTTGCATTAATAAGCATCTGTGTCACAACGTACAAATGGCTTTCTCACTTAAAGGGTAGTCAGGGATTCAGTGTAGTGGACATAGCTTGACTTCCAAGTCAAGACAACCATGGAAGGTAATTTAACAGTGATGTTCTAAATTCTGATGGAATTTATAGGTCTGGAAGGTGTCGATACAAAATACTATAGATATGAATAGAAAATGACTGTAAATGACAGAAATATGGATGCATTTGTTTGGGTTTTGGGGGTTTTTTTTTGGTCACCAAAAGGAAAAAAGACACTATTTTCAGTTTTCTTGAGGTGATTGTTAGATGAATGAATATTTATATTGTCTCAAAGCTCTCATAACCCAATTTCCTTAAAGTGTGTATGTCTTTGTGCCTCACATTTGATCTCGGACACTAGACAGACCAAGTTCAAGGGGACTGGCTTGTATTGAGTGAATTCTTCCCTCCATCAGTCCTTTCAACCTGAAACCTTTTGGAAGTCTTGTTGTCAGTTCCTACTTTTGACTTCTGAGCTTTTAAAAAACAGGTTATTGGATAAAATAAGTTTTTACACCGTGCTTATCTCAAAGAAATTAGTCTCCATCAGCTGCTCAAAACTGGACTCTTTAGACTTTTAATGATGCAAGTCACATATGTGTTCTCTGCCAAAAATGCAAAGGAGGGAAAGGAGACTTGATAATCTGGGCACTGAAGCTTTAATGAGACAAATTCTGTGTAATCATGCAAATCACCATTTGGCTGGCTTTTTTGGACAAAGTAGCTCATTCTCCACCTGCTAAATGGTAAGACTGTATGGCACAAAAAAAAAGAGTATTCTTGCTGCTTTTTGTCATCGCAGTTCAGTGGTATTACTCTGTCACTGGTGTTTGCATTTTGCTATACTGATACTCAGTGGGTTTTTTTTTATGTAAGATTTCTGTTCCAACAGAAATGCCAGTCTGAACATTCATTTAGTCAAAGATAGCGTAATACTAAAATAAGACTATAAAATTACTGACTCTTTGATGTATCTCAGAGTAGCAATTATAATTTTTCTTGTTTAACAGCCAAATGACAATGAAGACCGAATATCTTAGTATTCTGCACTGTTTTCACACATGAAGAATATCCTAAAACACGTTGTTCATTGAATTTGCATTATAATCTATACCATAAGGTTGGTGACATTTTCTGGGCTTTATACAATAGCTTGCAAGTAGTATCTGCAATATTTCATTTTAGTCAACACTTCCACAACAGGACATGTAAGTAATGTCATGCTGGTAGTATGTTTAGATTTTCTTATTTTGGAGGGTTTTGGCTGTGTTTTTCGTAGTTGACTGTATGGGTCTTTTGCTAACACTATTAAACTATGATCTATGACTTGATAGTACTTATGCTGCATTCACTCTTGTGTTTTGTCTTTTTTTTAATTAATCAAAGATCTTGTTTGTTATAAATTATTAATAATTTTGGAGAGCTATTCTTATCTAATCCAAAACAACATTTACTTAAATCCAGATGCCTGCCATCTGACTTCATTATCATCTCACTCACTGTCCCAATTAAAGAATATTTTCAAAAGTTATAGGCATACCAAGTACATATTCATATTGACAGCAAGATATTTTTCCTTTTGTGTTCTAATAACCATACGTCTGCCCATACTTTCTCCCTACAGCAGACCCTGGTTTAAAACCTGGAGATTATTTACGTTTCAAACAGTTTACTCCAAATTTATCTTAACACATCCAATGCAGTTGCATACTTAGCAATGTGTTCTTGGAAGACCCTTACCATTTCCCCCTGGGGGTGCTGATGCCTGCTGGAGTACTGCTGTGCTCCCTTCTGTCTATCCTTTCTCTAGCTTGCTATGTAGACTGGAAATCTGTAGAGCAGGCAACAAGCTGTGAAAGACATTTACTGTCCTGGTGCTGCTTCAGTTCTGTCTTATTACTGGATATGATGGAACTACTGTCCAATAAAGAGGGTGTTAGCCTGCTCTTACTTTAGAAGGGTGAACGCTGGTTTGGCCAGGCTTCTAGGAAGCCTCTAAGGCAGCCTAAGTTTCTACTGCAGCTAAAAGAAGCACTTATTAGCTTAGCTTAGTCCCACTTTTGTGCCGTTACTTTTCTTTTGTTGGCACGAGCTTTTGAGCAGCTGTGTGTTGAAATGAGTTAGAGAAACAATCCAGGTTAAAGTTAACGCAAACAAGGAAACAAACTGAAATGGTTACTTTGAAATCCAGCTGATAGTTCAGACCTGATAATACTTAGAAACCCTGTGGTGAGAGCCTTTCCAAGGAAGAAATATTCAGAACCATCCATCATCTATATTTTCAAGACGAGACTTTGTTAGAATACCAGGTCTTATGCGAGACGTTGCTCAGTAGTGTTGCTGAAATGAATGATAAGGATTCAGTTAATGTTAAACCTGGTATTAAACGCTATATTTTGCACCAGATTTAAGGAGTGGATTTTAGGACATCCATGAACACTGAACCACCTGCTTTTATGTTAATTCATGTACATTGTACATCTCTGAAATCAGATCCACAAAGCAAAGAACCTTTTAGCACTTAAGGGGGAAAAAGATAAAAAGCCTTGGAGCACTTCTCTGGTAATGGTTTGGAGTATTTCACACTATAGTTCTACCTTTTTATTCCCTGTGAATCAAAAAATGAGATTTAACAGTGTATTTATTTCCTTCATTTTAGTCTTTTCAACATTTAAATCCATGCCAGACATTTTGCTATAGCCAAATACATACTTTTTTATAAAGTAAAAATTTCATATTAATTTTGGCTCTAATTTTCTAAGACAGTACTCCCTGTACTGTTAAGACATTCTTTAGTCCAATGTCAGTCAATATTTTGTATTGCATCTGCCTTATATAGAATATACACAAAACAGTGAATAGTTTATACATATCATGCACCAAATAAAGAATAATTCAGCAGATTGCTTAGAGTGCCACGTTTTACTGTGCTCTCTGTGTTGTACATATCACAGTGGGATGGGTTCTCCATGATGTATAGTAATGGAAAAGACGGAATAGAGAATAAGGCATCCTTTGGGATCTTCCCAAAGCTCCTAAATCGCAAATTTCTTTCAATATTGTGGTCTGCCAACAGAATTACATAACAAAGGTAAGATTTTACATGCTAACTTTTTCATTGTTAAACCATTAGCTGCTTATATGGTAGGAAAAATCATTGTATATTTGTGCTATTTAAAAGAAATAAAATACATGGAGTATTACTCTATAATTTATTAACTTACATTTGATCCTTTTTCTAAATTTATGAGCACTTCTCATAGACATAGGCAATGCAATAACATGTTTAAAATGTAAATAAATCAAGGAATCATTCATTGTACCTTGAATATCCATAACACAACAGAAGACCTTTACAGAGAAGCAGCCTGCACATTAAATTAATGGCAATAGCATTCATATAACTGTAATCAGTAGAATAAGTGAAATAACCTGGAATATGAAGAAAAGTGAGGATTAAAGACAAGCTAGAACATTTTCAATGCTTACTGTTCCTTCTCTAGCTACACATTTTCCATGTAATAGTATATTATGCCAAATTTTGTCCCCAGTTGCATCCAAGGAGTTTCATGAAGGGCAGTACATATGTGTGATATCAGAGTAGACAGTTAGTGTGCAAAATGCAAATAGTGCAAGAAGAGTAGAATTTGGAGTCTTTGCAAGGGATGGCTTCCAAATCCATGGAGAAATGAACAAAATTAGACTTTATATTCAGTTTATTTAGTTATGTAATAATCTTTCATTTTGAATAGTGTTGCAGTTTCTTAAATTTATAATGTTAAGATTTTTTTTTATATATAAAACAGCACGTTTAATACTAAATACATACTTAAATACCTTAGACAATTGACTAGAAGGTGCATAACAATGATGATGGAGTGAGACGTGGCCAGAATATGGAGGTATCTAAAGAGATTTCAGTATGCTTATTTTAAAAATGGTTGGCAACCGCATGCTCCCATTCAGGTTGGCTGCTCCACACCATCATGCGGAAGAGGTGAGATGGTCACGTAATTAGTGTTTTCATTCACAAAGTCCTATGCCTACTTTATACTTATTTACGCTTCATCTGTGTTATATCCAGTCAGGTCTAAGCTGTAATGGCCTATTTCAAAACAGCAGGTATATATGGCTATTGAACACACATGTGACACAAGCAAATGGATCATGCATTTGGCTGAATTATTCCTTTCATCATCTACAGTGTTTTTCACTGATTAACAGTGGTCTTCTCATTTACAAGACAGGATTTTCTGTTGTTTTCTTTTGACTCTGGTGAGTGGTGACAGGAGTAGGGTCCAAAAAGGCTCGATACCCACGTTCTCTGAAGCAGAGAAAATATTCAGACATAATTTGTGTAGCTATGATCTTCTCATTTATGTTCAGCTTGTGATAATTATTTATTAGATAATTATTTATTATTTATTGAGATTAGCTGAATATATATTGGCAAAACCACCATGACCTGATGGAATTTTAATGCTACAGAAGAGCTTTTTGCCAGCGAGATCCTTCAGAAAGCATAGTCTCAGGCACTTCTGAAAGGTGAGGTTGTTTCTGTGTTTTACATGACTTTTCCAAGACATCTTTATATCTCTTTATCTGTTAAACATATTATCATTGTATGTTTAAGATAGATAAACCTAAAAAGTACTATCAAAACAGAGTCTAAAATGCTCTTTTTTAGTTGCCAAGGTGTCTCCCACTTATCGTTAGTTCTTACAGTATTAGTAACAACTCTAAATAGTTGTAACTACTCTCTAGAAGAAAATGCAAGACTGCAGTAATTCAGCATGTAGCTTTTCTATTTCTAGCCAGTTCTGACATATTTGATTTCTACCTTGTTTAACGTTCAGGTCATAGCCAATATGAAAAAAATCCAAAAAAATCACAAACAGTTTCCCTACATCTAATGACCTTAAAGAATAGAGGAACACATTTTTACTCACTTTCTTCATGTTTCATACCGATGAAAATTTAGGGAAAATTGAACACAAGCAGAAATATTGACATACTGCAATTACAGAATCAGAACATTTTGAGCTGGAGGGGACCCATAAGGATCATCGAGTCCAACTTCTTTCTCCTTGTAGGACTACCTAAAACTAAACCATATTGACTAAGAGTATCGTCCTGACACTGCTTGAACTCTGATAGGGTTGGTGCAATGACCATGTCCTTGGGGAGCCTTTTCCAGTGACCGACCACACTCTCCATGAAGAACCTTTTCATAATGTCCAGTCTGAAATTCCCCTGACGCAGCTTCATACCATTTCCACGTGTCTTATTGCTGGTCACCAGAGAGAGCAGATCAGCACTTCCCCCTCCACTGCTCCCCTTGAGGAAGCTGTAGACTGCCATGAGGTCATCATAGCTTCACTTGATTTCAGAGCACTGGCTAAAGTCACTTTGCCTTTCAAGACTCAAACACAAATTCAGTCCCAATAGTATAAACTATATAGTTTATATATAGTTATACATATATAGAGAGAGTTATATATAATAGTGAATCCGTGAAGTTCTGGAGCTGTGGGTGGGATCAATAAAAATCCCAATGGAATAATAAGGTGATATAAGATGCTAACTGTAGACCATTTATTAATCCTTGTAATATTTAGATTGTTCTTTGTTCAATACCATAGTTAACTTTTTCACAATTGTATTCAATCTTTTTTGAGCCTGATAAAGTAAAGCCACTCTGTACATGATAGCAGTCAAGAAATTAAGCTGCTTTTATGCAAGTTCTTTAAAATATTTCTGGTTTATTGTGTTAATTATTTATTTCTCTCTCTCTAACTTATATTATTATAGATGAAATGTATCCTGGATTATGAGTACTAAAAGTTACTAAAATAGCTCCATATAGCAAATCTTATATTTGGTGTTCCAGTTATAATGAGCCTTTTTTACAACATGGAAATACAATCCAAATTCCAATAAACTCTCACTGATATTTTTAGTCATGTTTACTAACAAGTGAATGAGTAAATTGCTAACAATATTGGGTTAAATATTAAGTGTTTAAACTTCTCTTGACTTTAACTAGGACTGTAATCTTTTCAGTAGGAACAGATAAGTAGTGACATTTGATTGTAGGTTCTTCCTCTTAATGCTGTACTCAATCACAGTTTGGTATTTGGGTTTTTTTGTTTGTTTGTTTCTTTGCTTGCTTGCTTTTTCTGGCATTCCAAAATAATGCAATATTGGCTGAGTGCTTTTTCTGCAAGTCCAAGTCTCATTCTTCATGATTATGGTAGAGAGGTCCATTCGTCTGCAACAGTCCTCGGGGAAAATCGAGTTGCCTTTTCTTTCCTTCCCATATTTATTCCTTCTTTTTTCCTTCTCAAGCAGGTTACAGAACATGGAATGGGCCAGATTAGTTTCATATTTAAATAGGGCAAATTAAGCACTTGTGATTTAGCTAGTTGTGTTTCCATATATTTAAAACTCACAGGTTCATGTTGCTGAAAGGGAATGTCTGGTGAACCATTTTCCAGAAAAAAACCCCAACACTCTAAACATTCATTCCCCTGAATAACCGTTTTATCTTATTTTAAATATAAATTTTTCAAATGTTTCCTAACCAGAATAATTAGTACATCAGGAGCCCAATTCTTATTGGCTTTACAAACTGATCTTTTATATTTACATAAATCCTGCATCAACAATGTTGCCATGGTAACATAATTACAATTTAAACCTGGCAAGTGGCTTATCAAAATATCAGGTACTAAAACAGTGCTGGGACTGAGTCTATATATACCAATCAAACAAGTATCATATTCTTTGTTTTCTAATTAACTACAAGTTCCTCTGTATAAAAATAGTATTCAACAGACTTGTGTCAATCAAAAATCTCAAACCTCAAATTTCTGTTACTGTTTTTCTGAAAAGCTGAAAATATTAACAGAACCTATTGGCATGATTTTGTGATTTCCTGGATCAACATTTCTCTATTGAAATTTGCTTTCAAAAAAGATTTTCCTTTTGGAGGTTGTTATCTAATTCACTGGCTAGAATGTCTGTATTTCAGTGAAAAAAGGACTGCAGATGGCTTTTGTTACTTTATTGATTATCTGAGAATGAAGATAGCAGAAAGAGCTACTATTTTTCATGAGAAATTATTGATATTGATCAGATGGTGACGTTGGGATGGATTACGTATATTTAAATGGTCTTTTTGAAATGAAAGATAATGATCTTTCCTGGGTTTGCTAATAAACAGTCACTCCGGAGGGTTTTTTTTTTAACTGATAAATAAAACACTCCAAGAGGGAAAAGGGAAAAGGACAATCCTACAGAACTTCTTTTTTTTTGCAAAAGAGATGCAAAGAACAGTGACCATTTGTAAAACTGATTAAATGGTGATCTTTGAGATTTTATTTCTATTTCTATATAGACAGTTGAGAACTATTTTTCAAATATCCTTGGAAAAATCACTTTTGTTATGGTTTGTTCTTTTCTTATTTCTATGGCCTTCTACAAATAACAGGTAAAAGTTCTGTAAAAATGAAAATTAAAGCATATCCTTTACTGTAGTGAATGTACAGATATTATCATCATGGAAAAGTAAACTGAGAATTTGTTGATTGTAAGATAATATGAAGTTTTAAGTAATATATCCAGATACTCAAGAATACTAGGCCTATCTTTTTACGTTTTGCTTAGTTCTTTTATTCCATTTCTTAATTTTATCTTGCATATAATAGGTTTACTTAGACATAAATTCATCAACGTATGCAGAAAAAAATGCAACAGTTTTAGTCATGGGTAGTAGGAATATAGCTGTCTCTCATTAAAGTAATTAATAAATGTATATCAGACATCTATAACTCACACATTTTTAATCCAATCAGACAATTTCTCTAGTATTGTCTGCTGAGAGAGGCGGCTGAAGTAGGAGATTCCACTCATTTCATCTGCACAGAAATGAAGGTTCTCCTGCTCTAGGTGACCCTGCTCTGGCAGGGGGGTTGGACTAGATGATCTCCAGAGGTCCCTTCCAACCCTACCATTCTGTGATTTTGTCATAGGGATTGGAGATAGGGATAGGGATAGGAGACCCAGATCCCTCAGTCTTTCTTCATAAGAGAGGTGTTCCACTCCCCTAATCATCTTGGTAGCTCTCTGCTGCACCCTCTCCAGCAGTTCCCTGTCCCTCTTGAACTGGGGAGCCCAGAACTGGACACAGTACTCCAGGCCCGGCCTCACCAAGGCAGAGTAGAGGGGGAGGATGACCTGCCTTGACCTGCTGGCCACACTCTGCTTGATGCACCCCAGGATGCCATTGGCCTTCTTGGCCACAAGGGCACATTGCTGGCTCATGGTCATCCTGTTGTCCACCAGGACTCCCAGGTCTCTTTCAGCTGAGCTGCTCTCCAGCAGGTCAGCCCCCAACCTGTACTGGTGCATGGGGTTATTCCTCCCCAGGTGCAGCACCCTACACTTGCCTTTGTTGAATTTCATAAGGTTTCTCTCCGCCCAGATCTCCAGCCTGTCCAGGTCTCTCTGTATGATGGCACAGCCTTCTGCTGTGTCAGCCACACCCCCCAGCTTTGTGTCATCAGCAAACTTGCTGAGGGTGCGCTCTATCCCCTCATCCAGGTCATTGATGAGTATATTGAACAGGACTGGACCCAGTGATGACCCCTGGGGAACACCACTCGTCACTGACCTCCAACTAGACTCTGTGCCCCTAATCACTACTCTCTGAACTCTGTCTTTCAACCAGTTATCTATCCACCCCACTGTCCATTCATCTAATTCACTCTTCCTAAGCTTCCCTAGGAGGATGCTGTGGGAGACCATGTCGAATGCCTCACTTAAGTCAAGGTGGACAACACTCACCACCCTCCCCTCATCTATTCATCCAGTCATTCCATCATAGAAGGCTATCAGATTAGTCAGACATGATTTCCCCTTGGTGAATCCATGTTGAGTACTTCTGATAGCGTTCTTTTCCTCCACACACCTTGAGATGACTCCCAGAATGAGCTGTTCCGTCATCTTTCCAGGGATGGAGGTGAGGCTGACCAGTCTGTAGTTCCCCGGCTCCTCTTTCTTGCCCTTCTTGAAGACTGGAGTGACATTGGCTTTCCTCCAGTCCTCAGACACCTCACCTCTTCTCCAGGACCTGTGATCATTCTGTGATTCTGTGAAAAGACAAATTTCTGTGAAACGACAAATTTCTGTTAGGATGTTCAGCCTGGAATGCTGCCTGCCTGGTTCACCTTCCCTGTCTGTACAGAATGAAGACTTACAGAATCACAGAATCTTAATGGTTGGAAGGGACCTCTGAGATCATCGAGTCCAACCGCAAAAAAAAAAAAAAAAAAAAAAAAAAAGCACCCACCTACTAAACTCCACACCCACAACCCCACACTGACCTGTTCCTCTCACCTTTCAGGGTATGCTGCAGGTTCTGTCTGTCTCATTTCACTTTTCAAAATTGAGGCCATCGAGACATAAACTAGAAGGTAGTGCCAGTAGGTGAGGTGAATTGTCAATATTTCCTAGGCACTGGTGTGACCGGACTAAAGGTTTTGTGATTTTTCTTTCAATTATAACTGGTAACATGCTCAGACTGCAAAATTACTGCGACTGAGTGACTAATTGCTGAAAGCTTAATATGTCATAGGATTATGTATGCAAGTGATTGTGATTTTCACCTTCAATTCAGTTTCAAAACAACTCTGTGACTAATTTTAATAAGTTTAACAAGCTGTGCCATGGACACTATTGTTTCAGAACATCATCTCAAGAGCTGGCTCAGAAGTGCTTCTGGGCAGTCAATTTATGCTAACTTAGCCTTTCTTAGGTGAGTTATTTCACTGTGATCAGACCATTTCCCAGACCATGTGGTTCCCAGTCTTTTTTAGGAAGAAAAAGTTCATCAAAGAACCTTACTTGGGAAGAACCATAACATTGGAGACAGTAAAAACATGCTTTAGTAAGTCGTGGTCCTCTCCAACTTTCCCCTCCAGAAAACTTTGTATAGTAGCTTAATTAGTCCTGCCTCTCCAGAGTGCTGGTGCTTGATATTTGCAGTTTCTCACAATACAAAGTTCGCTTTTTCCCTTTTTCATTAAACCCTATACAAATATAGTAACGAAAGTCACCTCTGATCACCAGCCGTACATTTCACTTCTTACTGTGCTTAGAATTTCTGGTAGAAAATGCTTTGATTCTTCTCATTTTGTTTCGTTTATTTTAAACAACAACAGCTATTCAAATATGGCAGTTGGTTGCAGATCATGTGTCTAGACACGTGGGTCTAGATTCTGCAGAACTCCTCTGGGAAGCTCTGAAGGGGAATGCAAAAGGGAGAAGACTGCAACTGCCTGATGCTGTGATCTCCTCTGCATAAGGTTGGTAAGGTGTATCTTTGCTCTGTAACGTCCCGCTACATCTCTCCTCCTGAGCTGGGTCAAGGTAGAAGGAAGTTAGATATATTGGAGAAAAAGGTGGGGGGAAAGAGCAGAACCTGCACCTGATTGCAGTGAACGACTTTGTCAACTTTTTATTATTTCAGAGCTGCCTAGGAATTCACAAGATGAATTTTTCAACACAAGTCATAAAGAAGTGTAGCTGACTTCAAGGCTGGCAGAATTAGGGTTCAATAACCCACTCCAGAAAAGCACTCTTCCATCTTGCATGCCCTTTTATTGCAGAGAGAAAATTGAAATAAATGTGTTTCTGAGTGCATACAGAGTTACCTATGCAATGCTCTTGTAGAATTTGAGCATTATGGATTAAATTCTATATCATTATTCAACTTTGTTTTTTTTTTTAACATACAGAAACTCAGTTGGCATAAAAAATTGGAAACCTTCATTTAATATTAAGCTTGTTTTTTCCCTGGGACATTTTTCATTTAGACACACCATTTTTGATTCTTTTTTTTTTTTTTGAGACTTGGCCGCCTGAAGAATCTCTCAGGGAGTCACTTATGTCAAAGTTTTTAGTTTTCTTAGGATTTTTTGTTTTCCTCTCACCTGTTTCACTCTGTTTAGGGGAGGTAGCAGGTCTTAGTATGTTAATAAAACATTTTTATCCCCCTTCTCCTGTTCTTAACTTGTTTAAATTGCTAAGTCTAGAAATATTTACAAATTGTGCTGGGCTGAAACATAACATTGTAACATTATCACACCTAACAAAATAAAAATGTAACATCTGATCCCTGTTGATCATTCTCAGCCACTGAAATAGTAATTAATCATGTAATTGGTAAAGTGAAGAATAACAAAGACTCTATTCAGACTCTGAGGAACCCTACAGATTCTAAATTATTTACTTAAAATTGAGACACTTGTGGCTACAGCCTGACGTTTCAACAAATACATGCCTTGTAGTCTGCTGCAGATATTGGTACTTAAAAAAACATGTTGTCAGTAAATCAAACAAGATTTGGTTTGATATTTAAACACCAAGATATTAGTTTTTAAAAAACATATTGTCAGTAAATCAAACAAGATTTACCTCAAGGCAGTATGGTAAGGGCAATGTTTTGCCTCATAATATTTTGGTAAAATCTGACTCTTTGGATCAGGGGAATTCTGAGTCATGATGACATATAGCATCCTACCTTCTGAAGTATCTGTATAAATATGAAACTTGCATTCAATTTTAAAACTAAGGGTTGCCAGACCTCTCTGCACATTAGGTCTCTGTTGAACTAAGCAATATGAAAGTATAACATCAAATGACCGCCCTGCTTCTACTTGTTGATTCTTCCCTCTCTGTCCATTATGGCCCAGTGTTCTAAATAAATAAGATTCTGAAACTAAGACTGGCTCATCCTTTGTGTTTGCCACATCAGAAATTTAGTATTAGTGGTGAGGTCATCTCAAAATAAAGTAATTTCAAATTCATACTTTGTTCCCTCAATCCCAAAGGCAAGACTGAACAGAAAACCTCATGGCCTCTCCCATGTAATAAGAAATATTCATTCCAAACCACCTCTCAGCATCTTGCAGTGCATAGCTTCTGATGAAACCACGCTACTTTGGTTGTCGATCCCCCAGTGGAGAATAAGACTGGCAAAGAGAATGTTAATAAACCCAGATTTAGCAATGTTAATTGTGAAGAGGAGACCAAAAGGCACTTTCAAATTATATGAGTATCCATGAGTTTCTAATAATAACTAATATTTTTCTGGGCTCACAGAGTAATTGTTACAATAAAACTCTCTCATTTATTCTCAACTGATACTTCTTTTCAAAGAAACATAGCATCATAACAGCCCAAAACTTGCATGTGGAAAAAGATTGGGCAATGTTCAGTAGTAGGAGAAGCAAATTATTCTAGGAAAACACCCCAAAAGAAACAAGACATGACACACACATATATACATATATATGTATATATGTATGCACACACATACACATATATACATATATATATAAAAATTGTGTTTGAATTCCCAGGAAGTCATAATCCAGTAGGGAATTTTTGGTAGGTATTTTATGGTATTTGTCATCATGTAGCATCTAAAATTCAAAGCATTGACTACAACTGTCATTACAAGAGATGACATTTTATGTTTGTAGGTATAATAAATTACTGATGTATGTTTTCATTGGGAAAATGTTTATGATTATTCATGTGTGTTTGGCTGCTCTCTCTCCTGCAGCTTAAGTGTGCACCAGTGTGGGAGTGGTGGAATCAGGGAATTACTAAGTCTTAGTTAGCATTGCTATATTTCTTAAGCAATCGACACTTTATAGAGCAGAGTACTTTAATACAGAAAACTAAAGCTCAGTGTGAGAACTGTCAGTAGAGATTTTGTCTCAAACAGTTGACACTTGCTGCTGATAAGGGAGTCTAAAGATTAGATACCTGCGTTAGCACGTCTTCTCTGCCTGTCTTTTACAGCTTAAACTATTCCTCTTTTCTTCCCTCCTATTCTGAACAAATGCAGATGTATATCAGCTTTTCTTTTTCACAGTTTGGTTGCTACAGAATTTCATTTTAATAGCAGATTTAGAGTGGGCTGTTTATAGTGCCTAGTTATCAACAACATTTTTGCTGGTTTCTGATTCATTATTTGAGACATCTGCTTGCACTGTCAACCTGAGAGCTGTCTTTAAAATAATACATCCTTGACATATATGTTAACTCGCTTGGAGAAAGATAGGTGACTGCAAACTGTACAGGGTCAGGAAAAAAACCCATTACTTGACACATATTCATATGACCTAATTGACCTAATGGAGGAGGAGGAATAAATCATGCTTTCAGTCATTTCTCCTGCCATCCGTGTCTCTCCTTTTACTGTGTTTAATGTTTTCAGTTTTCCCACTCAAGATATCCAATACCTTTCTGCTGAAGATGACCATAGGTTTGTCTGCTTTTTACTGACAGCATGTAATTGTCCACTGGGAATGAAGGCTAAGAGGACCAACTTTCATTAAGTGGAAAATAGATTGAAAGGTTTCAACAATGGTGTTTACAATGGATCTGCAGAAAAGCAGGTAGGAAGCAGTGTAGACGGCATACTTAGAAGGGGGGGAAAAAAAACAACACTAAAAAACATAGAAGGATAAATATCACTTCAAACTCTATTAAGCATCTGAATTGGGGCATTATTGACTGGAAATCTCAAGTAATATGGATTTATTTCAATTCAAACATTAATCTGTGTTTTGAAAAGCACAGATATTTTTTTCAAGTATTGTGTTCAATTCTTGATTTAAGAATTTTTCTAAGTAGGTCATGTGTAACTCATCATGGATCAATTAATACTAGAAAGCTATTGTCAGATTTACCTTAATGCCATTACTTGTCACCAGAGCAAAGACATTTGACCATTCAATGCAACGCAGTTCTTCCATATTTAAGCATTGTTCCACCTTTCATCAATATAAAGGATCAGGGTGTTAAAAAATTAATTATTCTGAATTGTCATTTCTGCAAATTTGCACTGCTTCTATAATATTTGAAAAAGACCTGCATATTATGAATTAAGCTAGGCTCATGTTTCAAATACAGCCGGTGCCTTTTTCCTTTTTTTATTTAAATGTATATTACCTTTGGCTCTGCTGGAACTCACACACTGTAAACATGAGTTTTGCATGCATGACTGCACACAGAACACTTCGTTAATCTTGAACATTGTGGTAGGATTCTTAAAATGACTTAATAGGTCAAAGTTTTGATTGCACGTTTTACAAATAAGGGTATTTGTAGACATATGCTTTATACTTTTCACAGTTCAAGGTGAGACTGGGCAAGGGCCAACCACTGAGAGAGTTCCTGAACTAATAAATAGCACCAAGCTCAGGATACTCTTTGAGCCAAAACCAGTTATGTGATAGTCGATTACTTGGGAAATGCTTCAAATAAACTTCCTGCAACTTGGCATCCTTTCATAGCCCTGATGGATGCTGGACTAAGTGATCTTCGGTCTGAAATAATACCACCGTTCTTATACTACTTTAATAAGCTTTAGATTAACATGACTTTTTCATGAGGAGACTATGGCTTGAGTAAGACTTGCTTTGTCTCTCAGAAGGAAAATCAACTTGCTGATTTCACAAATAGGATTAAAAATAAATGCATAAAAATTTGGTCTGCTTGTAATTATTGAGACTTCCAGCCTGCTTCAGTGGGCTAATAGTTTGTGAGAAACAACAGTATTCTGGTCTTCTTTTTAATAATGTACTGGTTGGAAGAAACATAAAATCTGTTTGATTGATTCTTTTTTTTAATGTGTTCTATTGTTCTAGGTAAGAAATATGTCCAAGATTTTCTTTTTTTATGTTATATAACTCTGAATGTAGAGTAGTCCAGTGACTTTATCCCAGTTTCACAGAATTTTCATTTGGCTACCCAAGTAAAAAAAGACTATAGCTTTCCATATTAATGTAATGTAAGCAATATTTCTCATATAGGTAGTAAATTTGTTCATTTTATATAGGTAGTAAATTTGTTCATTTGGACATCTTCAAGCATATTATCTTAGGTTATATATACATATAAGCTGCTTCTCCTGCCATGAAAAACTTTGGCAGTAAAGATCAGAAAAGAAACTAAAAAGAATAAATTCATAGAAAGAAATATATTATTCACAGGCCAATATTTGTACAGGTAGTCTATCCCTACCCAAAAGCTATAAATAAATATACCTGGACCTTAAACAAATATAATCAGAATGTGATCATTATAAATGTTTTTTCATACAGCTTCAGAGAGTCAAAAAGATCACAATTCAGTGCACACTAAAATAGCTAATGATATAGCATTATTTTCTAGCTATTTCAGCAAGTAACTTAAACATTGATTTATGGTCTTACTGAGATACTTTTTCGATTCTTTTACGTTGCCTTTACTTAGATAACATAAAAAACCTAAGATGGAATATTTATCTTCAGTGTATTTCTTGGGAAACAGCTTTGAGAGATATGTATGACGATGATAGTGAAAAGGAAATGAAGAATGCTATAGAAAACGTAAAGATTTTAAGTGTCTGAGTTAGTGATATGTTCGGGTGTTTTTGTCAACACCATCTTAAATTCAAGATGCAATCTTTTGTTTCAATTCATAAAATCACTTTCATAAATATCTTTCTGTGTTCTGTGTCTCATTACTTGTTAGTGATCTGGGCACACTCTGAGCATAACAGTACTTGGAGAATATTAGCAGGTCCCACCTCTGATGAGACTATTAAAGCTAGATGTCAGATTAGGCCTGACATTTTGGTATTTGTCAGAAGATGACAAATTATAAGCAAGGTTTTAGGGGGCTGTCATCCTGGACAAAGATAAATTTAAATCATCAAGTCCTTTTGCAAATCTCATCCTAAAGTTCAAAAACAAGCATCTGTGAACTCAATGTAACAGACTTAATGTAACAATTTGGTATAACTATAACAATAGCCATGGCATTGATGCCACTTCTTCATCAACTAAAACATTTCTGCCCCAAGTGTATCTTTTTCGCTTTGAAAACTGGATATATACTATATCTCTAAAAGAGCTATTTTGCTTGCATGAATGTTTTGGCAAACTGACTTACAAAACTTTTCCAGTGCAACCCAAAACTTAAATCATCATAGAAGTATAAATGTAAATTATTTTTCTGAAGTACTTCACCTACTCTGAGAAAAAAGTGCTGTTGCATATACTTCTTACAAAGAATTATAATACTTACCGAAAAATTATGCTCATGGAATTCTTTGTTTACCATTCTCTCCTCTGCAGAAAAGGAATTTTATAACAGATTTATTTAAAAGAGTAAAATACAGTATCTTAAACTGCAAGGTTAAGAGGACTACATAGACATGATAGTCTTGCTATTTATATGATTGCTAATGTCCCTTACCTAGAAACAGTAGCTTAATCTTCACAGTGCTCTGGATTCTATGTTAGACCACTTTCACCGTCTATGCTAGACCAGGTCTAGAACAGTAGATAATTTATGTGAAATGTCTTTGCAGATTATACACATGCTACAAATTTAGAGGGCCACTATATTATCATGTACTCTGCTTCTAATGTTGCACTGGGCGTTCCTGTTTTCATAGACCTTCTTCATGTGTGGAAGCAAAGTATACTAAATCTGTTCTTCCGCAGCTTTTACATGTGGTGCAGCCAAGTCTACCAACCTGGAGGGGAACTGGTAAAATGGCTGGAGAAATAAACTTGGAATTGATAATGGCATTTAGTGATTATTTCTGCTAGTACAGAAGAAATTCTCATAAGTTACCAGAGAAATCCTTTGAATCCTAACCTCTCAGGTAAGCCCTAAGAGAAAAAGTAACAGGATTCATTACTTCAGTCTCTCAATTTAATTAGGTGAAAGAAATGTTCATGGTTGAAAGCAGTTACTTGCATTTTGTAATTTGTTCTTTGCTTTTTACTTCAGGCCTTATACAAAAATAGTAACTCACTCTTGCAGAATCTATTACTGTACTTTGAATCTACAATGAGCAATATTTGCAATAATTTAATGTGAAAAAATAAAGTAAAACTCCTGTTCATTTATCTTGTAGTGAGCATACCAGCTTGGCTTCAGATGAATGTACAGTTGCTGGACTGTTACACTGAGCTTAAGACAGTTTTCTAGCAGTAGTTGCTGTATTGAATCCTTTTTAACTTTAGTTTAATACTAGCTTATAAATATAAATTTAGTTTAATATTAGCTTATAAGTATTAACTGTTGTCTACACAGCACTTCATGAAAAAATAAAGCACTGTCTTTAATTATTTTCATTAAAATTTGTGTTCTCATGTTAAGGAGCCAGTCTGATGCCTTGCATACCAAGGGAACTTACTATGATACAAGACTGTCATCTAGTGAATGATTTGAGTGAAGGACACAAACCCAAATGCCTCAATAGTAACCAGATTTTAAGGCATATCATAAGTATAAATGGTTAGACAGCAGAAATACTCAAAGCATTTTAAAACTATGGTTCTGATCAGCACTACACACTAAAGAATAATTATTTGAAAATTGTACTATTAAAAGGAAAAGGATAAGTTGTCATATACTGCTTTGAGATATGGCACATATTCTTCCTGAATACCTTCAAACCACAGTCAAAAATTCCAAAACTCAAAGTCTAAAAGCAAAGTTAATTAAATTGGAAAGTTAGTTAGAAGTTTTCTTTTTCTAACAGAAGCTTAATTAATCTGAGTTGTTGAAAACCTTAAATGTTTGTTGGCTTTAGCTTAGGAAACAATAAATAACTGTTTTCTCCAGAATGGTCGGAAAAAGGTATTGCCTGTGGAGAACACTTATGTTAAAGGAACTTTTATGCCTTTACAAAAGTTCATTAAACTCTGCAGTAGTCAATTTAAAAATTATGCCAATATGTTCTGCCTGCAATGGAATAAAAGATTTAAAGTGCATCTGAATATAAACTCTATCCTTATTATAGCCTCTTCTTGTTCTTTGGCATTCAATAAATGTGTCAGGAAAGATAGTCGGGAAATACTTATAGAGTTGTAGCTACCAATTGCAATGCTCGCTAAATAGATCATTTTGTTGGGAGAATGAGGAACTTCACTGCATGTGAAGGACCAAAATCTATATTAGGCAGTAATTGTTGATAATTTTTGTCCTACAGGCTAAAGAATGGGAGGAAAACGGAGGGATATTTTGAGCAATATGTTTTTATTTTTAATTACACCAAAATTATTCATTTAAATTTTTTTTATATTACATGAGCATTCAAAGGTACTATAAAAAGAACACTAATTGAAGCTTATTAGACTTCTAATATGAACAATTAAATAAAAATTAATTGTAATGAAATTAAATTTTCGGCTGAGACACTTGAAGTGACAGCAAATCCTATTATTATCCAGACCATGAGGATGGTTCATCTGCTTCATTTCGGCTGTTCCTTTACGTTCTTCCTGTTTGTAATCATTCCCTGGCCCTTTTTCTAGATTCCTTTCAATTATAAATTCCTCTTTTAAACTCGGGGGTTTTTTTCCAATTTTGCTTGTCTTCTCTATCTGTTATAAGCTACCCTTTCATCTTCTAACACATCTGCTTTTCTTCCCTTTCTTTTCAGCCCCTTAGATATCACCTTTTTTATCAGCATTGTAGAGGAGAATAGCAGAGAAATGCCATAGCAGTTGTGGAAATAAAAGCTACAAAATAGCTGTTAAATAAGAGAAATGGGAATCAGTAAGTGATTCAGTCATTGCTGACTTTTCAGTCTGGGGTTATCCATAGCAGTTACAGGTTCAACACTGTTCTGATCACCCAAAGCATGGAAATGCTACACTTTGAAAGTCTATAATCTTGAGGATACGGTCAGCAGAAAGGTACCCTTTTCTGGTAATCAGAATAAAATAGAATTAGACACTCAGTGTAATATTAGCACAGATTTGTATCTGTTCCCAGAATACAAGTCTGTGATACTTGCTTTAAAATGTTTCAGGACTATCTTATTATTATAACAAAATGCTTTTTCTTGGCTGAATGGTCTTTTCCTCAGCTATGGATTCATTGTGAACTTAGAATAGTGGTCATGTTTTGAAAAATCTTTTAGCTTGTCTTTAGTTTGTGTGTGCTGACGCTTTCCTTTAGGAATACTGTCAAATTGCTCTACTCATTAACCAAGCTGTGGACAGTAGTAAAAAATCACATTCGATTCTCCATGTAATATGTGTCTCTAAATCTCTTAACATGTTGAAGCTGAAAATATCCTTTAATAATTCAAGCAATTACAATTCTTTTATTCTTTCATACTTTATTCATGAAGGAACATTTTTTCAAATTATGATCATTAAGGATCACCTCTCCAGAGAGAGGGTCATTCTTGGACAATGCTGGCATCAGCTTCTCTTCTGCCGTTTTTCAGACCATTTTTTTCCCCTCTGTTTTCTTCTTGTAGTGGCTTTTATGTGTAATCGTCTCCTCCTTCAGGGAATGTATCTCTCTTCCAATGTAGGAGACAAACTCTGTGCAGTCATAAAATCAAGTTTGCCTGGAATTAAAGAGAAAGATTTTAAATTGTACTATTATGCTCATGCATAAAAACCACTGTAATCTATCTCTAAACCAAAATAGTCTTTGAATGCATTGCCAGAGGCACTGTAGCAATATCTATCAAACTACATTGCCGACATGGCAGATTTCATTCCTCCTCCAAAACAAAAGCCCATACAGTTTCTTTGAGTTCTGAATGTGCGTTTTTCCCTTAGTGTGCTATAAACAAACTTGGGATTTTTTAGGTATATCACTGTTAAGATTACATCTGCTTCCACCCAATCTTCTTGCCATCTGCTGTGTAGATTGTTACCTCTTTTAGAACAATAGCAATCTATTTAGCAGTTTATTTCTTATGGTACTAAGTTTCCAACTATATTTTCTATTCTACTGTTGGCAGCGTGCTCAGAGCCACATTTCCTGCCTTTCAACAATTTTTAGAAGATGAAGTGTTCTCTGGCACCACACTGAGACAGTCCTAGTTCAGACACCCATGGAAAAAATCAGGAAGGCACACTGCTTCAGATACAATGTGTTCCAGGAGGTTCTGCAGCACTAGGGATGCCACAAGGCTACCATGCAGTGGGTGGCCCTCAGCAAGAGACAGATGATGAGGAGGAATACCTCCATGATGGTGACACGAGGATTTTTCCAAAACAATAACACCCAAAAAACCCCACATGTGGAACCATTCTGACAGGCTTCCTGGTGTTAGTATTAAATCATTAGCTGCCTGGGTCAGTCCTGGCTTCTTCCACCTGCACGTCAGCTGGCCCACTAGCCTTTCCTTGGGAGAAATAGCTACCAGGCTTTCACACCTAAAAGTCATCTTCTTTTCCAACAGTCATACTGAGCTCTCCTACACAATTGACTATTTATGACAGCTTCTCCCCAGGTGCTTGTGGTGGTAATTACACGTGAGGAGATCTCCTCTGTAAGGGAGAATTCCCTGAATCATCTGGGCTATAGGCGCAGTGCACTAATGATCCAGATTCTGCCTCATCTAATCCTCATGGAGAGGAGGACAGCTATGGCTCTTCTGGAAAGATTTGAAGAGAAGGTTAAAAGCAGCAACTTGAAGCCACTCCCTACTCGGAGAATACAGGGGGAGAAGCAGGGTAGTTCCTATTAAAAAGCCAGCAGCTGCACTTCCTCAACCGTACCGAAGAAGAAAGATCATGCTTGTGTGATCATGTCACTATCAACAGCAACTTTCCTCCAGGTAAGTGCCATCCATCCCAAAATAAGAGGACATGCTTGCTCATGGGGTTTGTTGTTTTTCCTAGAGAATCAAATGATGCTCAGTGATGGGGCTGAGGGGGACCCTGCCACAAACACTCACCCTCTAGTAGGACCGCACAACTGAAGGCAAAATGTCTTTGCAAACTCAAGGCTTCCTGGATGAATAAGGAACATAGGACAACTTCATCTAGGCCACAGAGGACGTCTTCTGAAGAACAAATATATTGAATAATGCTGTGTTTAGGAGAAAGAGCTTGCCTTGCTGGAGGGCAATTTACCAGGAGTGTAAGCAGATGGATGAAGGTGGTGTTAAACAGGTAAGCTCACTCCTCTTGTTGCTGTTGCATGAGACGTGCCAGGGTGTGAAGGAATCATCTCACAGGCTGCTCCAGTGACCAGATCTGCAGCTATCCCAGGGTAACTGGGAAGCATAGGTGGACTATCCCATCTACAGGGCATGTGACACCTTCCACAACAGCCTGTTGGGAGGCTGGCCTCATCTGCGCAGGAGGAAGAGGGCATAGACACAAAGGGCATATCCAAAAAATAGGGGTCATTTTGGATGGACAAATGTGGACTAAGCCCAAAATGACAGAATGAATAAGGGTAATGATTGTATTTGTAGTAGCTGTCAGAGTATTAAAGATACTACAAATAATTTGCAATGTAAAGCCAAACACTCCATTTACCTTTAAGGCTGAAGAGGGCATTTTCTCTCAAGTCTTGAAAGTTTTGTTTTGCCTAGCTGGTAAACAGAGACAAACTGGAGAGTTGTTCATGATTTGTGACTGTAGCCAATGATTTAGAGATAAATTCTTCTCCCATTATATGACTAGATAGTACTGTGAAAGACATACAGAACTTCTAGCACATGCCTTAGCAAGGTACTGAAGTGAGCAAAAAATTCAAACGTTAACCTTTCAGCTTCTTATACAAAAGTCAGAAGTATTGTGCTTTGAAATCTCAGAGAAAAGATGCACAGGCTTGGAAATTTCTGTCATACAGCCTAAATCAGCAAGATTCCCTGTGAGAGTGAGTTACACAGGATGTCATTCAAATGCATATCTTGTGATGTTGTGAAGAGGTCACTGGCCACTAGAAAAAATGCAGCTTGAAGTAATTTGCTTTATTGGTGGAATTTTCAGCTGGCCGCTTGAGAAAGATACTATAGCGACCCAGCTATTCTAGAATAACCTCAAGTTTATTGTAAATAGGTGACATTGGAATAATGCGAATAGAAAAGTTACAGTGATGCAAAGCAGCGTAGGCTTTTGTTTCTGTAATGTGGGTTATTACTGGTGTCCATGATCTAATCATGGAACTGGCAGCAATATCAGACTACCAAAAGCCTTCCTTTTTTTCAGTATGTCTTTCTTTCCTCACCTTTCCCTGCTCCTGGTAGGAGTTCTCACTTCATCTGTCTTTTTTTCACATCACAAAACACTGTTTTTTATACTCTCTCCCTCTGCTTTATGTAGATAAGAAATAAGACATAATGGATTTATGGTCCTGTGGTCTTTAGTCAAACATATAAAGACCATAGGACCACAAGTCCACTGTGGATATCACCTCATTATGTGACCCTTCATGGTTCATCTCCCTGCAAAGCTCTTTTCAGGGTGGAATGGCAGCTGGCTCAGTCAGGCTAAGGCAATAGCAGAATGGCAGGAGAGTTCATGACACTGTTGTTCCCTGCAGTCCCACCAAATCTATTAATCTCATTTCCTATTTCTATTTTTCCAGGGGGTCCTGAGTCCTACTATAGTGTTTGTTGTCAGTATTTCTTATATATCTATATAGATATAGATAGAGATAGAGACAGATTATTTTTTTTTCATGGTATATGTTCAGTACAGCTGACTCCCCTTGTAAATGTTAGACCTACAACTAACCAGTGCATGTGAGATAAGTCTACTGAGACTACTGGAGATAGTCTCCACAGGTGTCTCAGTGATTTGATGTGTTGAACACTAATGTCCAACACACAGTCTAAAGTTTGAATCTTTACTGTGGATACACAAAACTGTTTCCTTTTCAATAATGATGGTAACCTAACCATGAGAGTAATAAAATATTTTCTTCTGCAAACTAGGAGTGAGTTTTTTCTTAGTATTTTTAAAGTAAATCAGTGTGTGGGTGTTCAAAACATTCATGTAATTGTAGTTGAGTCATTTGGAGTGTTATGTGCGAACTTAAATAGTTTGTAACAGTTTTTGTTAATAAACTTAGCTAGTCCATGAAAATAAGAAAGCATCCTGTTCCCTCTGGTGACCAGTTCCTTTAAAAAAACTGGACTCAGATAACTGCTCTACTTGAAAGAAGTATGCAATATATGAACAGTGGAAAATCCTGCACAAAGAGCGGTTTCTGACTTGAATAAACTTGCCATTTGAAATTTTTCATTTTCTCCTGTGATATGAACACAACTTTTCAAACCCAAAATTAAAATATCTATATTTACATATTGTAATATAGATATTTTTGTGGAGGAGAATACAATGCTGTCACACTAAACAATACCTCAGAATTGCAGCTTCGTGATGGGAATGAAGTGTAGTTCAATTGCAACAACACTGTCAGAATTAAGCTTCACATGGGGGACTACATAAGCTACTTTTAGGTTTAAGGTACTTTGAACCACATGCCCTTCCTTTATATATGCCCAAGTCATATGTAAACATGTATTGTTTTCAGTTTTAGTGGGACTGACTTCCTTTCTTTGAAACTTTAGTGATAAGCACACAGAGTTGAATTAAAAATGTCCAGGGTTCCTTTACTTTTTTTCCCTCCCCCATCCCCTTTCTGTAGAGCAATGACCCAACTCGAGTATTAGGAGTGGCATTAGAGAAATGATGTTCTTAGTATAGATCTGCAGTTGCAGAGCCAGCTTTATGTACTAAGACGAATGGGTTTTCAGCTTATTTCCGCAGTTGAGTTTTCAGTGCTACTGTTATCCTTACCTGAAGCTATACTGCAAATAGCCCCTCCCCATCTTTCCTGTAAGCCCCTTTAGATACTGGAAGGCCGCTATAAGGTCTCCCTGGAGCCTTCTCTTCTTCAGGCTGAACACCCCCAACTCTCTCAGCCTGTCTTCATAGGAGAGGTGCTCCAGCCCTCTCATCACCTTTGTAGCCCTCCTCTGAACCTGCTCCAACAGGTCCACGTCCTTCTTATGTTGGGGGCTCCAGAGCTGGGAGCAGTACTCCAGGTGGGATATAGGAGGATCTACACTTAAAATATGGTAATTTATCAATTCATGTCAATTAAAACTCTTCACATAGATGTCTGAAGGAAAGCATGCTTCTTTTTTTTCTCCAATCATCTACAAGTCTGTATGGGTTTCATGTAATTCAGATTACTCTGAAATATGTGTTACTGCATCTCAAAGTGGTCTCAGTATGCTCAGTATATCTTTATTATTTCTTGCATTAACATTTTTTTTTGTTGTATTTGGTAGTGTCTGGAAATGGTTTGCTAAACTGTTCTTAATGCTAAAGTGAAATGTTCCATAGTTCTTAATGACAGTTTAGAACTTTTGAGTTATCTTTAACTAATGGCCTGAAACATTTAACATCATGACTGATTTTTATTTTTATTTAAAAAAAAAAAAAGACCTTGAAGTTTAAGTATTTTTTCAACATGTAACATTTTAAATAGGTAGCCTGAAAGAATGGCAGGACTGATCTCAGAAGAACTTCAGTCAGTCATCCTCAGGCTGTTTAAAGCAAGAACAGTAAAGAACATTATTTAAATCGCAGAATAATTTCAGTTGGATGAAATCTCCAGAGGTCATCTGGTCCAGAGCCAAATTTAAATTCAACTTTTTGCTAAAGAAAGTTCAGCCTGACATTTATTATTGAATCTAAGTAGCAGACTATTCCATTAGTTCAAAATAATCTCTTTCCAAAATGTAAGATAAATGACTACTTATCAAGTATATATTGATTTATGAATGCTGTGAATCATGACTTATGCATTTTATTTTTTTTAAGGTGCACACAGACTTTAACTCAATAGTGATTGTGCAAGCAAATTACTTCTTACAGCTTGTGGTAAAGACTGACAGCTAATTTGCAAAGATAATGGATCATGCATAACTTGCATGCTTTAAGTACTGCTCTTTAGCACTTCCAAAAAACTGTAGATTCAATTTGGGTTTTTCTGAGTTTGTTGCTAAATTTAGAAGCTCTACATTTTAATATATTCTACTTCTCCAAATACTCATTTTCCTTCCATTGGCAATAACATCGAATGAGACTGGATTATATTATATAGAAGATTATAGAGCTTTGATTAAGCTAAACCTTTAATTTTTTTTCATGAACACCTGGGAAAAACAGGTAGGGCTTTTGTAGTTTCATTAAAAAGCCATGCATTTTATTCAATGTTATCTTGGCCATAGAAATAAATCATATAATCGAGGTAAATAGAACAGCCACAAAAATAAAGGTAACTAAGACATCCACTCTGTTAATGTAAATTCTCTTTTGTAACAGAACAAAATCAGGCCCAGAATATTACTGTTTTCTTTTTCTAATCTTCTGTAAGGGAAAGAAAGATTGTTCTGGTGGTGCTTTATTCTTATTAGCTGTGATAAACCTTAGGAACATCTCAAAGTGGAAGATACCTTTCTCTTTCAGGAACCAGCTAAAACCTGACCATCATGTCTTATTACTAAACTCAAGTAATAAAGCTACTGAATTTCCTAAGGCATGAGTGTAACAGGTGTAGATAGTTGAAATTAACTGTGACATACAGGAAACTGGAGATAGGAAATAGAATTTTTCCAGATAAAAAAGGAAGGAGATGGGAGAAACAGGAAGGAAAAAGATATACACTAGCTAAGCACAGCAAGAAATTTTAAAATTTTAATTGATGAGGCACTATTTTTAGATTGCAAAACAGAAGTTGGCTTCCAACTACATCAGTTGTCTTAATTTTGGTCTCTTTGACATTTTGATTGCAACTTCAATGCACCTCATGAAAAGTTATTTTGTGTTCATTGCTGTTTTAATTTAGGTGTATAAAACTAAACCTATAACATGTTTAAGAGCATTTTTTACTGGAAGAAAAGAGCAATATTGCCCCTGAAAATCAAAGTAGTGTTAATATTGTATTTGCTAGGCCAAGCTGATATCATCATCAGACTTTGAGGTAGAATATTGCAACTTTGGAAAAACAAATAGATTTAAAGGAAGAAGGCCCTTTGGAAGGACAGACTGCCCTTACGCTTTTCCTGAAATAATATTCAATGTCCCTTCCTTCTCCAATAAAAGAAAGCAACAAAACCATAAAATTATCATAACGAAGAAAACTGATCTTTCAAAGTGCTTACTGCAAATTGAGTGTTCTCATCTCACAGTGAGAGCTTGCCCACCTCTGGATTCTAGCTCAGCTTAGCGATTTCAGTAGTTAACACATGCTTCTGTATTTCACTGAATTGAGACATTAGGTTATATAAGGAGTGTTATTTGCATAAATGCACTCATAGAAGGTTTAGAAAACAGTAATTAAATATAGAAATATCCTGTGGATTTTACATTAAGTAGTGCCACTTTCCATAACACAGCTGTAAATGGGATATATCAAACAAATATCTCCGAGGAGCAGCTAGTTGTTCACAATGGGTTTGAAACATATATGAGTCACTACAGACTATCAAGACACCAGTCGTTTGTGTCCATAGGTACTTTGATGTGATTTGGTAAATATTAGTTTTTCTTGAAGTAGCTCACCTCTCACTGAGAGCATCTGAGGAGAAGCCACAGCAGCCTCAAAGGTAACAGAAAAACCCTTTTTCTAGGGACCTAGAAAAGTCGGTATAGAGTTTATCCTCTGGGTTCACAAATACAGTGAAAATGTCTGGATAGAAGGCCAGCCTGGGGAAAGGACAATATTCTGGAAGAACATGGTGGTTAAGGGAGGTTTGTGTACAAATTGTTTTATATTATAGCTGTTCTAAGTCTCCTTTAAAAGTTTTACAGAGCTGTGTATGTTTTTGAACACTACTTTAGCCATACTTTTCAGTGGTAGTGATGTGCTGTCCTTATGCAAGTTGTTGCTGCAGGCTGCTCAGCTTGCCACTTGTTAGTTGCTGCATTTGTGCATCTTCCTTCTCCTGGCTTAACCCCCATTCCCACTCCTGAGGGAGTGCCCAATCTTCCACCAGACTTGTCAGCGCTTTATCTAGAATCTGCCTTCCTTGGGCCAGGTCTGTGATCACATTCTTGTTTTCATTTGCCTAAAACATAGCACCCATGGTGTGGTGTAATTCCTGGCTTCTCAAGTTTTTTGGATGGCTGGTTGGCTCGTCTCCTACATCAGTTTCTTCCTTTAAGTGGTTGCTGCCACCTGAAGGTGCTATTAGAAAGAGGATGCAGACATCCTACCCTAAGTCTGACAGAGGACCATCAGACCTGCTTTGCATGGGCAGCAAGACTGAAGAAATGTTTCTAGTGTGACCCGTGCTTGACTCCATTCCCCTGGGCCCCTCTAGTTCCTCACTTGCCTTGTTTCGAAGTGTCCTGTCCTCTAACTTCTGTATCCTGAAGTCCTTATAACAGCCAAGATGTCCTCAACCTAAAAGGGAAAAAACCCCAAGTTTTACACTCAGGTGAAAATTAAAATGGAGTTTAACGTTCTGTGAGTATTGTACAGCACTGATGATGATGATGGACTTTTACTCAGTGCAACAGGTAATGCAGCTGTTCTCAAGTGCCTGATTTATCAAGAAGTGGGCATGGTCATCACTAACAATTTTTACAGATTCTGAGCATCTGTATAAGGTAACGGAAGAGATTGTTCACCAACGCATTAGTTGTTTTCAGCTAATAGGTTTCTTGTGTTTCAGTTTTATTTTCTTTTTTAAATTTGGACTAATATTTATGCGCAGTAACAAGTTTAACTGGAGTTTGAAGCATTCTACTTCAGTTGTGAAAGTATTGCAAATTTCAGTTTTCGGTCTTTTCTTCTGCAGTAAAATAAAAAGATATTGTAATATATTCAGGGCTTAGAATGCTGAAGTTGCATTGTACTACCAACTAATTCTTTATTTAAAAAGCACCCTGTTGTGGAAAAAAAAGATTGATGTTATTGCTCTGCAGTAGCTTTACCAGCATGTTTCAGACTCAAAAGTTCATGAGACTTTGTTTTGGTTAGGATGAATGTTTAAAGATTTGTGTGCATTTGTAAAATTAAAATGCTATGATTTTTGACCTTCCAGTTCTTGCTTCTTTAAGATGGACTTCATAAAATTATAGTAGGTTATATTGGAATTTTTCTCATAGCTTAGGTAAATTTATAGATATGTTTCATTCCACAGGAATCGGAAAAGCAGTGAACTTGAGCATGGAATAGCTCCACTGATTTTAGTTTTCTCACTGAGATCTACAGAAACTGAGGACAAATTTAAATTTGAATTTTGTGAGTTTGAGTAAGTTCAGTCTATCCAAGATCTAGTTTAAATTATTTTATGAGTTTGCCAAATCCTGTTTTTATTATAGGAGTTCATAATTTATTTTGCTAGTAATTTCTTGTTTCTCTAGATAAAAAACAAGTGCTAAAATTTATATACTTTTATATATGTTTATTATTCTAATGTGTGTATGTTTATAAGATATGGGGAAAGGTAAAAAATGCATAAATATTTTTGTATTTCAAAGTAACACTGGTTTTGTTCCCTAGTTACTGCAAATTTCTGACATGGTTTGCAGAAAAAAGAAATTGAACACGCAAATGCTCCTGAAAATGATAAAAACTGATATTAAACACCTCTTGGCCGGTCAGGACTTTGCCTTTGGTGGGCGGGGAGAACAGTGGTAGGAAGGAGATCCCCGGGGAAATGGAAGACAAGCTACAGCTTGATGCTGGATCTGTAGAAGTAACCAAAGTACGAATGGCATGATACTGGGAGTTGCAAGCTATAGAAGCATGTTGTGTAGAGAAGAAATGTCTAGCATTATTGAGAGAAATGCTTTTATCAACAGTAACCAGCTTAATTGTGCTTTACTTGGGAAAGGACTGTCTAAAAAAAAATACTTAAGAAGTATGGAAAAATATTAAATAATAAGTTTTCCTGATTTTAGCTGAAAAAAATTCCCAAACAAACAAACAAAAAACAAAAAAACCCCAAAGAAATCCCCCAACTAACCAAAAAAAAAACTAACAAAGAAAACCAAAACAAACCAGTGGTTGCATCCTACTCTGGAATGAGGCATGCTTAAAAGAGAATGTTTACAAGATTTCTTGCCCCCATTGTTACGGGAATTGAGATACAGTAACAGGGACTGCAATAGCTAGTGTGAAAATCCGTTTTCTGCTTGAACTTACAACGACAGCCTAAGCCACAGCATACAGCAGTGGTTTGTACCAAGAAAATGATCCCTAAGCAATACATCCCACATACAAAATTCACTTCTAATTGTGTGATAGAACAGGACATATTTCCATACTGAAATGTTAATCTTGAATTACTAACGAAACCACCTAATACTCTGAAAAAAGGTAAAGCATAATGATGGTTTTATAATAGAATTAAGAGATCAAATCCACTCCCTCTTTAAAAAAAAAAAAAAAAAAAAGTGGGGGGACTGTGGGATTGTCTCCTTTTACCATTAGTAGCTCTTGGATTTTTCAAGGGATGGTGAAAATATTGTTGATATTGTTGAACATCTGAACCAGGAATAAGCTTTCTGGAGTAGGCTGCAATCCTAATGACTTATCACTTTAGTATTATGAATATAGTTATGTCTTGTAGGTAACTATTCATAGAAAATGCATTCATTCATCAGTTATGCCCAAACTCAGGCAAAACAAGAGGACAAAGAATGATTTCCTGCTTTTTCTGAATAAGAAGCTGTCTTTTACATGCAAATCTGTTTGTCATAGCTAAAGGCATAAGAAGAGCTCATGTTACCAAAGAATCTAGGCAGCTCTAAGAAAATAGGTTAAGTGCTTTAGGGTACTGGGTCATTCCCGTGTGATAGTCAGAAATGAAGATCAAACAAGAGAAATGTCCCTTTTGGCCAGAGTTCAGCCAAAAGTAGAGATTTTTATCTTTAATGGCACATGAGCTGCATGAAAGGTCTTTTTTTTGACCTGCAGTGAGTAAAATGCTTATAGCAGTACAATCCCCATGCAGAAATGAAGGAGAGTACAGGATTTGCATACAGCAAATGTGCAGACTGAAAATTGCAACAAATGTTGATTAGTAGAAACATTGGTTACCAAGCAATTTTCTTAGTCCGGTAGAGATGCATCCTGGGGATTGTTCCCTCATTATCAGAACACCAGATGAAGGTTTATTATTTTTGCCTATAAATTAGTAAATAAATCACTGTAAATATCCATAGAGTTGGATAAAGCTATTTATGTATTTCTGTTTCCAAAACTGCAGAGTATGAAGAAAAATAATCTTCCTAATACTGAAAATTGTATGGAAGAGTTCTACTATGGATGAATGTAACATGGAAGAACCTATTTTTGATGGGACAGTTCGCTGTCTAGACATTTTGAGCCTATTTTTAATGGGACGTTAGCACATCTAGGATTTCAGTCTCCCTTCATCTGTTTATAACATGGCTTCCAACATTTAACTTTGTTTTTGTTGTTGTTTTTTTTAATGTGTTTTTAATTGGTGAATGATTGAATACTATTTTGTTATTATTTGCAGACTATTTGCTTAGGTTATCGACCCTTCATGAAAAAAACAAATTCCCTTTCATGTGTATCTCAGCATACTTTCAACTTTGGTGAAAGAATAGGGTTGAGGAAAGACATTTTCTTTAAAAACCTTCTTTCCTGTTCTGTCTTCACCTTTTGCCCTACCACCAAAAAAGCCAACCCAACCAAACAAGAAAACAAAACAAAAAATCTCAAATCAAACTACTGCCCCCCCACCAAAACAACCAACCAAAAAACACCCAAACTTCCATTATGTCTTTTTAATGGACCATTTTATAAATGAGTAATTGTCACAAAATTCAGACGATAACTGATTTCCACAGTATTGAGAAGAAGTAGTAGCATATAAAATAAAGTGATTATTTTTTTTTCATAGCTGTAATGATAATGCTATTGTACCAACATTTTAGAAGTGAAAATGGAGAAGACAAATTCAGGTAATTATTTAAAGCTGTGAAATCATTAATACACTGTTCTAGTCTCACTTGTGTTGGGATAAGAAAGGAGAGAATCTCTGTTGAGTCTACCGCTAATCATGTCAATCTTACTGAGGATATCATCTTCATTTTAAATTTTTATTGTTATTTTAGAACAATATCATTTATGACAATATTTGTGGTTATTTTATAACAACACTAATCAAATATGAATTGCATTTCCAGTTGTTATAAGATTGCAAACTTGAAAAATTAGGACCTTCAAGTTGGGATGTACCTGCATTCAGTTTCTCCTCCCACTATTTATTTTCCCCTCCTCATTACTGCCTTGCTTTTATGCTCTGATTGTCGTCAGACTTTCAATCAGTTTGCTCTCCTTTTCAAATATCGTTCAGAGATAAGCCTCCTACGCAAATTTCGCATGGAGAACACTGGTATCTGTAAGTTTTGCTGTTCCTGTTCCACACTTCAATATGAACAAAACTGCTGATTGAGCCCCAGAGAGAAAAGAATCTCGGTAGAGTAGAAGAACTGTCAAGTTTGTGGGTTTTTTTCATGTACTGGAGTCTTTGGATTCCTGTTACTTTTGGAGCGGCTGATACAATTGAGCAATGAACTGACTGCAGGAGAGAAAGGATTGGCCAAATCTTCCTAGATGAAAAAGAAAAACGAACTAATACAAAAGAATCATCGTTCCTCATGGACAGTGGTGTCCTCTGGCACGCTTTTGGGTTGGTTACCTTGCTGGCACGGATGGACAGCCTTTGTGTTTTAAGTAGGACTGGTGTTCCTCTGTCCCTGGTGCGCTTCCAAAAACTCCATGGGGTCTTTTGCCATGTGCCTCAACTTCCAGGAAAGTGTGACAGATGCCCTAAAAGGGAACTGTTTTGCTTCTTGTCCTATTTTATTCTGGTTTTACATCTGTGATACCTGCTATAAGTATTTTAGTTTCCTATATGCAGAACATAGTGGTGGCTATTATCTCAGAATAAAAGCAGTATCTTGAGCTAGTTCGGAAAAGAATTATTATCTTAGAAAGACATTTCTGTTAGTCTGTGGTATCCAGCTGCCAAAATATATAAGCTCTTAAGACTATCTATAGCATTCCCTTTTCCTCCGTAGAGTTCAGGTGAAAACAGACAGCAAGCCAAATTATTGACAGAATATACTTTTGAGAATTTCAGTATTTTTAAATTCCTCAGAGGAGGGGATGGCGGTACTGCACATTCAATCATCATCTTTATGTTCTCTTGCATTTTAATCTAGCCCGAAGACACAGGAGTTACCAGTGGGTTAATGCTTTCTAAAAACCACAGGCTAAAATAATAACAGTTGGGAAGAAATTCCACTTTGTCAAGTGAAAAATTTCATCCAATATTGTTTGTTATTAAAATCAGTGCATAATTCAGTCTTGTTCCTCTAAGTTCTTTTTATGAAAAGAAGAAGAAAAAAAAATCTTTTAGCCCTAATTTGTTTCCATGATCCACATCTGTGCACTTGGAGTACATTATTCCCCATAATAGCAGCTGATGAGACAACTGATGTTTACTCCAAACAGGGCTGGAAATTAAAAAAAAAAATTAGATTATTTTTTCCCCTTACCCTAAATTTCACATGCTCAAGAAGGCTGTTAAGTACTTCTTTGCCTAAAGCAATAGCTACTTGACATTAAGAAAGTGTGAAAGTTGTTTTTATAATCAAGAGCTAACAGTGCGGGAATGTGTGGTTTGGATACGTGTGAAGAATGGCCTAGGCCCTTGAAATTTATTGAAGGGCTTGCTACAGATTGAAAAGCTTATATTTTCTTACCTGCTCAGTCTTTCTGGCACACCTTTGCTTTCCAGCCTCCCTTTTGCATCTATCCTGGTGAATTTCTCAAGAATATCTACTTTTCAAATGTAGTTTGCTGACCCTTAAGGAAGGCTGTGTCTTTTTCTTTGTGTGTTAAGGACCCAGGGACCACCTCATCCAAAAGTTTCACTCTGTGGGATTCCCCCTTTTCTGTCTTGAGTGGAATATAGCTGGGGCTAAAAGCATGGAAAAGATGTTTTTTGGTAATTCTGGCCTGCCTTTTCACATAATAGGTGGCTGGCAGCGTAAAACAGTGATGTATGCAAAAAGCACATCATCGATTCCATTTAAGTTTCTCGGTATTTATTGTGGCCATTCTCGAATTTTCACTGGTCAGCCACAGATCTTCACCTATGCATCTTATTTTGTTAAGCCTCTTTGAAACATCTATACCCATTTGGGTTGTACTGTAAATATAGGGGGTTGAGGATGTTTTCTTCCCTTGAGTTGTCATGGTTGTGGAAACAGGCATTTTTATCTTCCCGAGAAGTCAGAAAAGAAACAATATAGTAACTTGTTGTTCTTCATCGTGCCAGGTGAGAAATGAATCTGCTGTCTCCTTGAATCTAGTTGAGGAGATTTGTATACGTCTGTAGTTTACTGTATAATAAAGTAGAGAAGGATTCCCAACGCTGCTGCTGAAGGTGGAAAGAGCATCTGAACTACATTTCTCACATTGGTTCATTACACTGTAAGGTGTGCAGGAGCTACAACTTTTTCACATCACACTGTCGTACTTATGAATAAATCCAGGGACAGCTAGAATGGCCTGTTGATGTGCCAAGTAGCCAGGAAATCCAAAGGAAAGAAAGACTTTTGAGTCTTCCAAAGAGGAAAAATGGGAATTGTAAGTTAGCACAGCACTAAAGGGATCTTGAGCTCTGAAACCCCATTAAGAGTTTCATGAGAAAAGTCAAAATGATTCATGTCAGCCAGGGTACATTCTGATTTAGATATTTTAGTGCGTTCATACAAGCTGAGCAGGTACACTTCCCATCATTCATTGTTGAATCTCTTGGGAACAATTCATGTTGCTCAGTGTTCTTCTGAAGATTACTTTGTTGGAGGATTGACCTTTTGCCTAATCTTCTCTGGTTTGCTTTGGTGACTTCCACTGTGTAGGCACTTCTTTGCACTTGCTAAGCCTTTGTTGCTGCTGCCCTTTCATGTAGTCCTGGTGTGAATCTTGAAGTTATTATGGTTTTGGGACAGAGGTGAATGCTGTCTCTGTGAATGTTCATTCCACTGAAGATTATATTCTATTAAGGCTAAGACATTTTACTTTCCTTTTTTTTTTTTTTTTTTTTAAACATTGTAATCCTTAATTTATGCAGTGGAGAATGAATAGATGTTGGTGATTTTTTTTTTTTTTTACTATTACCATTTGAAATTACATTTTTTCTTAATATATATGTAAAATAAAGCAATTCTTTTATAAATTATCAAAATAGAGCTTGAACTGATTCACAGAATGCACAGCATCCATTTTTATGTAAAACAATTTCTAAAAATACCCATCTTATCCTGGAAAAACTGCTTGGCTAAATATTGAAATGAAAAGTAGCAGCTGTTACAAACAGATTTTTTTTTTCTCCCCTACCCGCAAAGAGCGAGGTTAGAATTTGACTATTCAATCATTCAGGGAGAAACTGAAGACAAACATAGCAACAGTTTAACTTTTAAAAGCCGTGCCTTTCCAGGTAGCACAATGGGACACTATTTTCATTAGGGAGCTTTAGAAAGCTTAAACCTGACAGATATGGAAATTCAGTAAATCAACAAAAGCTTTCTCATCTTGGATTTTATACCTAGATGGGTTGCCTAAAGCCGTATTTGAAAAATATTTTATTTGTTTTCCTTTATTTTTCTTTCCCGTCCTTTCCTATTTTATTTTATTTAATTTCACGTTGCAGCCTCTGTAGTATATTAGCTTCAGTAAAAAGAGAGTAAGATGTATTTTGTTTTCAGTGACTTTTCAGTTGGCATTTTCATTTAGTATAACTCACCAGGAGGTTCATGTTTCTTTCACAAAATTACATGAAAAAGGTTAGACAATTCAGCCATTGAAATAGTGACTTTAAAACCTCAAAACATTTCAAATTCTTTTCTTAACAAAAGAAATAAGCAGATTATATGATGTTTTCACTGAATCCCACATTTTCTTACCAATAGAATAAAATGATAGTCAACAGTGATTATTGTAAAGAAATTAAACATTTTTAATGTAATGTAAATCATTTTTCTTTTTTTTTTTTTTCTTATTTCTTTGTCTTTTGCACTTGCAGACAAATTCTGTGTAAAGTGCATTTAATTTTGCTTTCAGAAGCTAGAAAGGTGCTGGAAAATCTGTGAAAGGACCATTCAAAGAACAGAGGGACAAATAAAATTTTAATCATCCGTGTGCTATGTAATTAGAAGTAATTGACATTTCAGCAGCCTCCATGTAGAAGTATAGCTCTCAATTTTTGTGAAGGAATATACTAACTAAACAACACGTTATAACATCGTGTTCACAGAATGTTCATTTTATTCCTTTGGATACATACTGACTGATCTAATGAAAAAAACAGTAAGAATATTGTTAATATTTTGCAAATCTGAAAAAGTAGAATTATATCTTTTCTGTTAAACATTTTCTGTTTGCTTAGTTATGCTACTTGAAGAGGAGCCCATATTTTCTGTTGTTTATACTCCCAACAGGAAAGAAGATTCGTGTGCTTGGGTGTTATGTCTTCCTTTAATTAAGGTAGAATTAATGGAGACCTGAATGCTACCAAATCTCCAGGCCCAACTTTACTCTTGCTTTCTAACCTTTCCCTTCCCTCCCCTGCTTCCCACTGCTTTTTGTGACCAAAACCAATTCAGCTACAGAAGAAAAACGCCCACGGTTTTAACACTGCTTCAGTCATTTCACATTACAACTTTGCCATAGCTCTTATTTTGCTGATGTGGTTATGCCAATCCCTGCTGCTACTAAAAAGGGGTGGGTAAAATGCCATTCCTTCTGCTTGCCCAGGGAAATCTACGTGATAATTTGATTATAAAATACATTCTTTGCTTCTTTCTTCCAGGATGCATGGCAAAGCTGTTTGTACAAACTCATTTGTGATTCCTTAATTAGAAGTGTTTATTCGATAACAGGCTGATAAAGGCTCCCAAACAGTCACATTTGGTGAAAAAGAGATACTATTGTACTAAGAAACAGGATGTAATCGTTCTACACTCCAGCTTCCTGGGGACTATGAATGCACCATTCTTTGCAGAGTCTCTGCACTGAGTGACCTTTAATGTACATCACAAAATCAATATTTGTTTAGGCAGACATGATCTGGATATATATCTCTCTAGAGCTGGAACCCTTCAAAGAGAGATCAGCTTTATTTGAATGCTACAGAACAACATAGTGGGAGTTCTCTGAATGGAGGCTCCCCACTTCCACTACAGGCTATTTCAAGCACTCCATGCTTTATGGACCTCGCCCCAAATAATTAAGATATTTAACATTATCTTGATTGGCCTGCCTTTCCTTCCACTGCTGCCTCACCTTGCCAGTAAGCATTAGACTATATATCCTTTAAGAGTTGATGTTTAGCAGTTACTGGTTCACAGCATATGTGCTTTGAGGGTAAGAACTCTAAAAGCTTTTGTAATTGCCTAAGTGTAAGAGGAGAAAAAAAACATTCCTTTGATTTCAGCTATTATCAGAGCTCCTCTATGTTGAAAACATCAGTGAAAGATAGTTTGACATATTCTTCCCTACAGGGAGAATATAAATATGGAATGTTTGCCTTCTCAGGCTCACAGATACGTGCCATGTCTGCTGGCTTTCCACTAGGACTTGAACCATTTCCCATCTGGAAGCCATTAATCTGGCACTGTGCTGGTGTTACAGAAGTCCGGTGCAAAGGCAGGCTTTATTACTGCTAGCACTGCTGTCTGCTGGTGGGGCTAAACAGCTTCTTGGCCTGTGCATCTGTGCAATGGCATGTCAGCAATAACCATAAAGAAATGCTCACCAACAGTCTCACTTCTGTGACAAATACAGTAGAGCACGGGATAACACTGTTGTATTTTCATATTTTGTCTTGTGTTTTCATTTATTTATTTAAGGGAAGTTGTGTTGTGTGTATGTGATTTCAAGATGTATCTTCATGAATAAACGATAAGTCTGGAACCTGGAACTGCTGAACTTAATCAACTGTTTATAGATGGAGTATTATAACTCATATTTTTCTTTTAAACATGACATTCTTTGAAGTGTGCATAGATATAAACTCTCCCACCAGATTTCTTTTCATTTAGCAACTATGTATATACTGACACAATCCAAGCACAATATGCATATATTAAAACAAAAGTAACAAGGACAACTTTTAGCAATTCTCTTTCATTGCCACCTATTTTTTCATTTTTTCATGCTATGCCTTATTGTTTAGCAATTACATCTTACCCGGAACTTTATTGGCCAAGATTTCCAAGAATTGCTTTTGCCTAGATGTGAAATGGGAGTTTCATCCAAAAAGCCAGCGTGTAGTCAGGCCATAATCTACTTTTCAAATGGAGCACAAAATTACAGTTTTCTCTGATACTGCGAGTGACAAATGGGAACTGTGTAGAGGGCTATTGATTGAATCGAACAGGTTGTGTGACAGCACAGGAGGGTGTTTCCAAAGCTTTACTAACAGAACTGTTGGGCTAACAGCAGGCTAATTTGGAAAAGAAACTACCATGTTTTTTAGGGAGTAATTTTTTCATTCTTTTCATAGCACACTGTAGCCCACTCTCAGTTAACTGAGAAGCATAATAATAGAATAGAATTCAATAATTTTTGAAGCTTGTGTGCATTGGGTAACCACGTGGATTGATTTGCAGAGAGGTAGAATCTTTTACTATGACTTTATGCACGTAAGTTTTGTTTCTGGTAAGGAACATTAAGAAGTGGCTTAGATTTGTAGCTGATGTCACCTGGTTAGCAGACCTAGTGATTGACGACATCATCTAATCCCTTTCAGCCTGTTTCTGTGATATGGATATAGTTGAGAGCGAGCTGCATGGAAAAGCAGAAAGGAAAATTTTGAAACGTATGAGCATGCAGTTAGAATAACAATTTCTCTGTTGCAAAATTCAGTAAGAATATGCCTGCTTTGCAGTGCTTGCAAGCAGCTGCAACTGAAATAACCAAAAGTTGTTGTGTCAGATAATTTCATGCTAATATGGTGTCCTGTTGCCTTTTCTGAGCACAGAGTGGGAAATGGTACAGTAAAGCATCCTTGTGTGATATATGCAGAGTTTTCAGGACCCTTCACAGCATTTGTCTAAATTATACTGAATAATTCATGGTAAGCTAATTAGTTAATTAGTGTTCCATTCCAGTGGAACTTGCACTATTTCTGAATTTGGTTTTCTGTCGTTATCACATTACATTCTGAAAAAATGACAATAGAAGTCCTATCTCGTGCACCTAAATTATTTCTCTATAGCATCTTTCTCAGTTTACAAAAAATATTCTGTCCACTACCTGTCCTAATTTTAAGTGTCTTGTTTTGTACCTTCCACTGCATCTGTAACAAAAATTCTGCATGTGAAATGTATCCTAGCAGTACAGGTTTCAGTGTTGACAGTGGTAAAGGGTACAGGCTACTGCAGGAATACAGGGATATAAGCAGTATAAACTGATGCTGGTACTCTGCACTATGGTCCTATAAAGGCACCTGCATGGGACACTCAGCTGGAGCTGATTACAAAAATTGAAGCTGTGTGCTCTTAAGCTTCCCTGATTTTAAGCAGATCCTAACATTTACAGTTCTCTGAAGCACTCCAACACCCTGTTTAAACTGTTACCGCAGAAGCAGAGCTCAGTGGCTCCCTGTTTTTAGGGCCAGGGATAAAGCTTAGCAGGTACCTGTGGGCATTGCAAGATTCCAAACAAAGCACCAGATTTATGGGCATGCACGGGATGAAATGAGCACACATACTTTCCATGCCTCAGCTTTTCCTTTCTGTTCTTCAGGCATGTTCCATAGCCTTTTGTGGTTTGGATTTTATTGTTATTGTGAGGTGGGTTTTTTTCTGGATTACTCCTCTCCTCCTTCCATTTAGAACCTGATTTTTTTCTCCTTCAAAATTTCAAAATACAACACTGATTTTTTTCTTAACTCTTACTCCCTTGCTTTGCTGCTTTTTCTTTAGGAAAAATATTTTTCAATATTAAAGGCAAAAATATAAGAGCTCTACCCTACAAAATAGCCAAGTCTTTGTCTGTGGCAATATCCACTAGATTACATGATCACCAAGATGTAGCAGTCTTCTACTGTAATCTTGAATTTTATCATCACTTGGGTCCTCACATTCGGTTGGAAAGGGAGAACAACAAAGAGCGGACATAATCTGCAGATTAGAAATAGATTTTTTTTTAAATTTTAAAATAACAAAGGTATTTTATTTCAACAGATTCAAAATCTCAAAAAGAAATAAAAAAAAATTAAAATTGGCTATCCCTGATTTTGAAGCAAATATGATAGGAATTAAGTACACTTGACCACCACATTGCATTACTACATAAAGAAGTAAAAGATGATTGCATAATGAAAGGCATGATCATTTTGTGTGCTCAGGGTCGAGATTCATGATTCTGCATCTCTCGAACTCCTGCTCGTGTCATGCTCAGTTTTGTACCGCCAGACACATTTGAGCTGGAAGGTGGCAGCTCCAAGCTGACACAACAGACAGGAGATTCTTTTGGTGCCCCTTCGACTGCTTTGTTTCGCTGCAAAACTAAACAGGGTTGTTTGTTACAGAAAGGTTATCCATAATCCAGAAATTATCAATACCACTTTAGGCTAATAACTAAAGCTAAGGTCTTGAAACTGGCCTGCCAAACATCTGGGAAATGGTCACATAGTCATACACAGAACCTTTACCAAGTGACTGAGCTATGGCCTCTGTGAGTGCTCCTCTACTCAGGCAAGATGGAATGGTCTGTCTTAAACCGCTAGTGGATGAAGGCTACCCAGGGTCTGGAAAGAGCAGAGGCTGCTTGCTCACCTGGCCACCACATCTGAAATACAGGGAGAAAACTGGTGACTGGCAGTAAGGCTCAACTGCTTCGGTATTCGCTGGCTGTTTCAGCGATCCCCTGCCTTACTACTTTAAACAAAAGTCTCTGAATTTGTCATGTCGAAGAAATCATAAAACCCTGCAGGCAAAAGAAGAGAAAGACAAAGTTCAGAAAGCTGGCTTTTCGGTCTTCTGTGTTACCAACTCCTCATATATACAACCTGGAGGCAGTATGCTTGCAAGAGCAGCTGAGGCAGGGGCAAAATCTTTGCACACAAAGCAATGATAGAAGAGACATCTCTTTAGAGGGGATAGCAGAGCAAGGGGTGGGAATTTTATCAGTTCCCCAAACCACCCTAAGTCTCAAACTAAGAATGGCTCGAGGAAACAGCAGAAATGAGGAAAGGGTCACATAGATTACAATGTGTAAAACGTGCAAAATTCACAATCCTTTTCAGGGCCTGCACGTTGCCCACCATAACTTACCACACCACAGGAAGAGGCAGAGATTGCATGTGAAGAGAAAGTTCCTCCCAATCGATGGTTCTTTTGGAAGTTCTTGTAAAGAGCTATGAGTGTGTAACTATTATTGCCTTTAGCAGGTGTGACTAATAACAGGAAAATATGCTATCAGATGAACTTATTCTTTCCCTGATAGTCATTATGTCTTTTTATGTGGTGTATCATTGGTCAAAACAAATAAGGTAACTGTGGAAACACAGAAACATCACCCAGTGTTGTCTTCGCTCATGTTTATTTTTAACATTATTGAACCTGGTGAATGGTGCTTCACAGGTTGAAAAAGATTTTTCTGAATGTTCTTTCTTATTGTGTAAAAGGTACAAATGGGGTTTGACATAAACATTCAGCCAGATTTTATATATAATACTTCTTGCTAAGGACATGTAAGGAACACAAGGTATTCCTACTGCATTAAATTTTTCCTGACCTTGTGAAAGTTTAATCTCCATCTCAAATTTTGTGAACTGCATCAGTGGCAGCTCAGTTCCTGAAATTTGGAAAAGAGGGTCATGGGCCTCAGTATGAAAAACACTAGTTTAGGGTTTTTGAGTATTTCAGTATATGCTACTGCACTCTTATATAGACAATCACAAGTGCCAACAAGTTTTAAGAACTGCTTGGTTTGCGTACCTTGAGAAATATAGTTGCATACTTAGATTCCTAGACATTGGTTTAGGAGGTAAACATTAGAAATCAATCTTGTATGCCTTTACCCACTGCTTTATCTAAAACTTAAACATATCCTATGAAAAAAAGTGTCCAACTTTTTATTGGACTGTGTAAGGTCATGCTGTTGGTGAAAAACAGAGGTGTTATTGAAATGCCCTTGGTTTTAGATTTATGTTATTAGGAGCACATAAATGGTGATCAATTCCATCAGTAAAAGTGAAGACCTAATTTTAAAAAGGGCAAAGATTTTCTAGCTCTATCACTGTAAAGAGCCGAAATTTTCCTCCCTCCTCCCCTCCCCTCCCCTCCCCTCCTCTCCTCTCCTTTTTTCCCTACCCTGCAAATTTTCACAACAGCAGTAAATTTCTTTTACTGGTAACCTACCAATTTGAATCCAGTAGAACTTTGTAAGCCAAACTTGACAGAATGGGGACACCCACTTCGAGGAAAAAAAAAAAGACATACACCATTTCTTTTTCTTTCTTCCTCTAAAAACATCACACCATTGCCATTTTAAAGCAAAGTAGCTGATACTTTGCATGTACCTACACCCTGATTGACAAGTATGATTTCTTGCCAAAATTATCTTTCTCTCATGAACATCCATTGCAGATCTCAGACCCTCATGTCAGTTGCATCTAAAGTAAGATCTAATGAAATCTCTGAGTGTCTCCTGAGTTCTGCTGTACTATTATTTATTTTTAGAAAAACAAACTTTTACACACTTCCATATCAGCTTGCCATGCTCCTCTTTTTTGATCCTGCAATTATCCTCTCTTATGAGGAGTGGCTGAGGGAACTGTGGTGGTTTAGCCTGGAGAAGAGGAGGCTGAGGGGAGACCTTATCGCTCTCTACAACTACCTGAAAGGAGGTTGTAGAGGCGTGGGGGTCGGTCTCTTCTCCCAAGTAACAAGTGATTGCACAAGAGGAAATGGCCTCAAGCTGCACCAGAGGAGGTTTAGATTGGACATTAGGAAAAATTTCTCCCCTGAAAGGGTTGTCAAGCATTGGAACAGGCTGCCCAGCGAAGTGGTTGAGTCACCATCCCTGAAGGTATTTAAAAAATTTGTAGATGTGGCGCTGAGGGACATGGTTTAGTGATGGTTTTTGTCAGTTCGGTTGATTGTTGGACTAGATGATCTGAAAGGTCCCTTCCAACCAAGGAGATTCTATGATTCTCTGATTCTATTGATTACTCGTGTAACTGAGCCTTTGGAGATTCTGTAGAAGAACATATATGATATCCTAAGTCACCTTACAGTGTTACCAAATCTTCCTGTGTGTTGTGGGGAATACAATATCCAAAAATGCCTGAATGTCATCCTAAATAGGGACCTAAACTACAAATCCTTTAGTATCTATAGGGAGTAATGTTGAATTTCTCTTAAAAAAAAATCTCATGAAGAATACTTTGCAGGAAAAAATTATCTGTTAAAAAAAAAATAAAACTGAAATGAGATTATTTAGTGATTACTTTTGAATGGATGCATTGATGGAGCATTTATTGTCTTAAACAATATTTTGTAAAAGCAAAATATTTGTTTCTCATATTAGAGCAGTAAATCTTTTTCTACTTTATTCAATATCACTTTTGTACTTACTAGAGCATTTCAATTACAACAAAACATTAAACACAGTGCTACCAATGAATAGAAGCATTTTGCTCTTAGAATAATTATAGGCATATACAAAGAGAGATACACAGACCTTATCCAAACCACATGAAATGAAACCTAGCCTAATTAATGATTGATTTATCTTTTTTCACTATAGTAATAGAGAATAACATTTTTTCATTTAAATAGTAGCACAAAACATGGTAAAGGTTAAGTCCTCTCCTGGAAAGACAGCTGAAGATTTTTTAGTCACCTTCCTTTGGCTTTCATACTGTCATAGGACAAGTCAATATTTGTGATGGTTTTTTTAGAAGCACCTTTAAGCCAGATGGTAACTAGCTACTGTGATATCTTTTTCAAATGATGGAGAAATGACTTAAAAATCTCATCTTGCACAGCTACGACAAAGCTTCCACAGAGCCTTCTGAATTTCTGACAAGTGGTTTTAATACCACATTATTGGTAGTCTTTAAATTCTTTCTCTCAGTGTTCACATCTGAAGCTGCACTATTTGTGTGGACCCGCAATGTGATCACGTCTTCCACTTTCACTTGATCATGCTGATCATTACTACAACTGCTTTTTGGGATGATTCACATCTTAACCCATTGACTATTTAATAAATAGCAGATCTATTCTACCAGTAATGCTTGAGGAATTACCTTTGAAGGGTTACTACTGGCGATGAGATTATAACCCTCACCTGAGATTTGATGACACTTGCATTCTCATGTGGAACTGTTTAAGAATTTCCTTCGCTGGTCTTGACCAGAACGTTCTCCCTAAGGAAAAAGCTTGTTTCTAAGGAGAGTTTCATTGAAACAATTACATTTCGGTAAGTTGTTTGTTTTTTTTTCTTCCTACTCAGTCAGTGTTTGACAAAGTAAATGGCGTTAACAGAAAATTTCTAACAGATTCTGCTCTCCAGGTAAATCAAATTTATGTTTTTTCCTGTAATGATATGAATGTTTATTTTTCCTTTTGAATGTTTTGGTTTGGTTTGGTTTTTTTTTAACTCAGTTCTTAATATCTTTTCTCCTAATTCTAGTTTGAAATAGGCAAAAAGGCTCTGTGTATTGAGAAAGAATGAGATAAATCCAAAAAAAGAAGTAATTCTCCACAGGAATCGCTGAAATCAGATTTCTCAACAAGTTTGTGCATCTAGCTACAACTTTGTGTGTAATTTTCTGCAGGGGTGGCTGAAATTAGATTTCTCAATAAGTTTGTTCATCTATCTAGAGCTTTGTAGGAAAGCAAAAATAAAATCTAATTATATCTAATTATATTGTACAAGACAATATGTGTACGTCCCATTTAATTACTAGTGAGAATAAATTAATTTATAGATGAATGAGGAACAGAATGTAGATGAGGAACAAGATGGTTTTGTCTGGTGATACCAGTATATCAGACTGATACGTTAACGTGATATATGCTTATTGTGGTAGATTTTGCCGACGTGCTTATCAATTTCATTGCGTAACTAGTAGTGCAGAGAAGTGGAAAAGAAATAATCATTAATGTGCTGCCTTCTAGCAAATTTCTTTGCTCTCTTTTGTGAAGGGGATAAACAGAGGTATAGCAACTTCAGTAGTAGAATAAATAATAGTTTGAGGTCAACTGCGTATGATTTTGCTGGCCTGTTTCTTTTGTAGAAGCAGAATATTGCACAACATGCTTTTCTAAGTCAAAATCTGCCACGCACCCCTTTGCTTTTGTCGTGTAGGTTTCCACGAAATTCTTATAGCTGCCGTCGTTATTTCCTGCTAGCATGCAGTAGCTACTTTGTAGTTTTTAGGGTTTGGTTTTTTTTTTTTTTTTTTTTAGTTTTCTAAGAAATGTTGAGTGGTCTTTAGGGAAGACAATGACAACTTTTATTTGAAAAAAATTAAAAGATTCAAGGTTTTAGATCTTCATTTTCATGACAGATCTGAGAAACGGCGGGGAGCACAGCACACTGCCAGATTACCCCTTGCCTGTTAACAGAGAGGGTAGGAGAAACCCTGCAAAAAAGGTTAGGGACCTGTTGTCACCGACTCCCTTGGCAATGCGCTAAATTGCCTAATGCTGTAGAAAGCTGACAGGCCTATCTGTGCGCCTGGGGTTCGGCATTCTTCTGAAAATGGCCTTTAACTGCACATCAGGCAACACATACAGATTTATTTATTTTTTTTTAATCACCAGTGAACCCAGCCTTGAAGGACGCTCAGAAACCTTGCAGATATCAAAACTCTTAACAGTTAGAGCCTGTTTCTAGATGGGAAGCTGGCCCTCAAATGATATTGAAGGTGAATCTTCACCTGTGGAAATTTGAGGTTTTTCTCAAAGGCTGTTTACTGGATGGGACAAAGGACAGATAGGTTATGAGTCTCTGCTTCAATAATACATATTGGTAGATAATACTGAAACGTTTAATAAAAAATATGTTTACTACAAATTGTTAATTTGTTAAAAATGGAAAAAAAATTAAACTGTTAGAATAGACTAGAATCTAAGCCTAATAAAAGGGTTTTACTATGTGTCAGAGGAGACACCTAAAAGAAGGTGTCAGACCTGATCTGAATTAGGCCTTGATTAATTCTGGAAAATAGAGTTTTTTATGATTGGAAATTAAAATGGACATGGAAATGAAAAAATTAATTGGATACTCTAATTCTAAGATGAAACTTGTGATCTGAAGAAAATTGTTGTGGCATAGAAGGACAAGGCCAAGCTGAGCCTTATAATCATCCACATGTGCTTGTCTTTGGAATGTAAGCCTTAGAACGATTGTTCTGTACTGGACAGCAGCACTAATCAGGAACCAACACAGTGGAAGTACAAGAACTACTTCAAAAATTAAATAGGTGGTTGTAAAATGCTTTGAGAATCTTTTGTGGAAAGTGCAATAGAATAAGTGAAAAATGGTAACGTTATTGAAACTGGTAATTTTAGCAGTGTGATATCAACTGGTAGTGCTTTGGTGATACTTTAAAAATATTTCTCCAGGAGTGTTTCAACAGACACTCCAGGTGTGTCTGTTGCTCCTGCCCTTTCTGTTATTTTTTTATGTTACAATTCCGAATGCCTTGCTAAGATGAGATCTTAATTATATCTAATTATGCTTTTCTTATTTTTAATTTCTCTCTTTCAATTCAGCTTCTACCAGAACCTCAGCAAGAGAAATTATCTTCAAAATTGGATAACTTAATTTTTATTTCTGACATCCAACTACTTATTGGGCTTTATCAAGCACATTTTGTATCAACGTGTTTACTTGTACGCTGATCACTAAGAATCAATCTAAATAGTCTTAATTTCCCAACTGCTTGGAGGATCTTAATCTCAGCCTTCCATGGAAAGAGCTTGAATTAAGATTTTGAAGGACTTTTCCCTTATGTAATGAGCTAGAGTAGAATGGCTGTCTGGCTCCATGAGGCCATTTGAGCAGAAAGCAAAACCACAGAGGCTTAAACTTCTGTGAATTGGCCCTTTAAGCAGCAGACTCCCACATTTCTGGTAACTGCTCTTGCCTGGGGTAGAGCAGCCCTCTCCTGTGCTTCACAGTCATGAGGTCAGTGACATCTGATTCTAGAAAGATATTTACAGCTGTAGATTCTGTAGAAAAGAGCTACAACAGGTTGGGGTAGGGAAGGTCTTTCCTCTGGCTTGGTCTTTTCCCCTGGTAATACAATGTATCTTAAGGAACTTTAAAAAAAAATAAAAAAATCAGTCAGGTCCGCTTGATAAAAATTCTTCTACCAATGCTCCGTTCTGTTTCTCGTGTTCTTTATTTCTGAGAAGACATGTTACTGAATATACTTTGAGGGGGAGAGGGAGAAGCATGCCTTCCACACAGTGAATGGCATGTCTAAATATACATCTTTTGATCAGTATTTCTAAACTTGGGCCTGCCTGTTTTTCTAACCAGTTATGCAATCAGACCAGGAAACCTTTAGTAGGTTGAGCTGACAACAGTGGAAAAAAGTCACTGGACCTTTACCTTAATCTCGTGTCCAAAAAAGCATGCTCCTACTTGAAAAAGAAAGTAGGAAAGCTTTAAACGTAAAAATATCATCCTTTTTAATCACATGGATTGTGCACTAAATAAATACATCTACTACTGCAACAAACATCTGACTTAGAAATAATGCCATTTGCAGCTCAGCTGCAAGTGAGGCTCTAGACCAATTCATGCTATGTTCAGGGTGAGGAAAAAAGTGTGTGGAGAATGTAAAACACCAAAATTGAGTGAAATGGAAGTCTATAAATAAGGAAACAGTTATTTCGCTTGTCTGGGGACTATATAAGTAGAGCGACTGCATGACACATTAAAGGTCGTTCACTACATATATTTTGTTCTTAGGTAAATAACAATGACAAAGAAAGAAATTACTTTGGAAAAATGAGATTTTCAGGGTACAAAGAACCATGTCTGATATATAGCAGGGATACTGAAAAAGAAGAAAGATAATAAAGTCTTGGTTGTGTGATCTGAGCCTGCTCAGGTTGATTAGAGATTTCAGTGGCAATGCAGGCTTTAAAGTGCTTTTAGTTTCTTGTATCCTGAAAACCTGAATGCTTTTCTTGCTTTGAGGAAACCTGTATAAAAATGAAATATCTGGTCATTTTCAAGTATAAAGTGATATTTGAGAAGATTTTTCAATTTTCAGAACATTATCGGAACTTGCAGGATAAAGTAATTTGAAAGGTGGGGTCATTTTTATGCATTTTTAAACATATCGGCATAAAGTAGTATATGTATATTTTCCCCTGTACCATGAACTGTTATTTGATCTTCTAATTTTGTTCCTTCTCAAGTATCTCTCTGGCTTATTTTGTTTTTTTGAGTAGGCTGTGAACTTGGTGATGTTTTTCTAGTTTTGGACTCCAATATTTGAGCAGCTTCTGTCGTGTCTTATGACATAACATAAAGAACAATCACTCTTCTTTGGGGGGGAAAAAAGAAATGAATATATTTTAGAGGACGCACTACTTAAAGGTCACATAAGTCTAAATATAATACCTTCAATAAAACATGGTAACATTGAACTTTACCCCTCTGCCCCTTAACTTCTGAAAGTTATTGAAAATGACCATTATTAAACTCCTATTGCTACAATAAAACTTTTCTGTAGCATAGGGACCAAGAAAATAATTTACATAAAATGGTGGCGTATACATGCTTTGCAGTGTTGTGTGCTAGAATTGAAGTCAGAGAGAGCACTTTTTTTGGTCTGAGAGTAGCAAATTTGTAGCAAATTATCTTGTCAGTTAACATGGAAAAATATAATGATGTTGAGGTGACTGACACTGTACTCAAGTTTAGACTGAATTTCAGAAATATGTTAACTAAACTAAGTTGGGAAGGTAAATTAAGAGCTAAATTAATAACAACTCTTCATTTTGAACTTCCATCTCAGAAAGTCTGGTCCAGACCTGCCAGTCTCAGATGTCCTCTGTAATGTCTTGGTTTTCAGTGGTGTAATGGTGCCGCTAGCTCAGCGCTGGTGCACCTGTATCTGAAGAAAGCTGGGCACAAATCCTTTTTCTGATCCATTTGGAGCAGCAGGATTTCCTCAGAAGTTTTAATTGAGACAGATGACAGCCACTATATAAACCCTTTGCGGCAGCTTTTGCTTCTGTTTTTTTAAATGGAGAAGAGAGAGCTGTGTGACCGCAGCTGTGTAATCGCGCCATTGTAACCACAGAATGGGAGAGTTTGACAGAAAGTTGTATGAGATTGGGAAAATAACAACTTCACATCATGTTCCTGCACACAGAGGAGAGATCTGATTTCTTTTACAGTCTAAACTGTCTTTCTGGTCTGATAAAGTTGCACTGGAATGGTTGTTATAGATTATTATTTTTTTTCCACTGTTCTTTCCCTAAAAATTTCAAAACAGTTTTTCAAAGACTGATTTACAACTATAAGAACTGTACAGTCCATCTTTGTGGGGTTTGATTTGTATTTTTTTCCTGTTTTTATAGAGAGGAATGTATATGAACAATGTTTCATAATGACAGTGGGAGTGTAATGTCAGAAATGGCTTTAAAAAAAAAAAAAAAAAAGACTGGGCGACACATTGTCTGCCCCTGGCTGTCCTGTGAGTCTCGGCATATGCTTCTTGAGCAGAATGCACCACGAGTTCTGACAGGTTTCTCAATTTTGTTAACGTGAGCAGATGTTGTGCAACACCGTCATGCTGTATTTTCTAACATGTACTGAGGAGAAGAGATAGCTGACCAGACTTCTCGTTGCTATTGTAATGGTGTATAAAGTCACAACTGACTGGTCCTGAATCTTAGCCTTGATTACTCGCACACATAGTTAATAGGGTTTCTGAAGATATATTATCTCACTCCTGTTAGGAAAGGAAAAGGCAAATGATACTACTTTTCAGAGTTTATTCACTGGGTGATCTATACAGTTTCCGGTTTTCAATGAATTCTTTAACAATGATAACAGCAAATCCCAAAACTGTATTAGAACTAATAGAACTACAAGGTTTAGACAGCAGGACTTGAGAGTGTTTCCTCTCTGCATCTCTTGGTTTTATTTTAATGTATGCCTTATTTTGTTATGATGCCATCTTGGGGTAAGACCTGACTTCCCACTCCATGGTCTACTTCCTACTGGCGTTGGAAGGAAACCTGGGTGCAACAGGAGCCAGGAGACACTTTGGTTACCTTCTGCTGAAACGCGTCTAGTCTTCAGTGTAAACGGAGCCAAAGACTATACTGGCTGTGGCCTTAGGAATGTCTTTTTTTCCATTCTTCTTAACAAACAAAACAAAAAAACCTCTCTGACAAAAGTCACAAGTTTTCTGATGTGGTTCTGGGGCCTGTTTAAATCAGCAGGGGAAGTTGACAGCCTTGCACTTCTTTTAAAAAGTAGTTTTCAACAGAATTATGTGCACAATCATGTTTCTCTGAGCACAGTATGGATAGATAAAGATAGAAACTTTAAGCTGTTAGTAGAGGAAATTTCAGCCAGTGCTCAATGTAAAACATATTTCTGGGTTTATCTGTATTAAGTTAATAAGGAAGCAATCAGATCTGAACCCATGACTATTTCTGCTGTGTCTGTTTCCATGGTGTTCTTTGCTGCTTTTTTCCCTTCTTTTGTCTTCAGATGCACAAGCATGCATCCTCGAGATGTGGAAGGGAGGGGAGGAAAAGAGATAGTAATGGCAGTCCCTCCTTCCACTCTGTAGGTCTTGCATACCCCTTCATTTTGGATGATAAGGAGTTGCCCGCATTTGCTGGCAGGGTAACTCCTGTGGAGTCAGGGAGGTAGAAAGAAGCCTGATGTTTTGTTGTATCTGCCTTGACAGGCACGTTAAGTATTAACCATACTGCATGTGGCAATTAGAAAACAAGAGACACAAAAACCACAAGATTCAGTGTAAAGGTATGTGAAATGAAAATTTTAGTCAAAAAGTTGCTCTTCCCTCCCTGCCCTGACACCTCTCACACACATCTCTAGTATCTACGTAGCGTTATTCTCATCCACGTATTTAGTTAGGGATAATGAGTTAAATAACCTTCAAAAGGCTAGACAAGATTTCTGTAATGGAGCTAGGTTTGAACAACAAGCTGATATCCTAAGCTGTGTCTTCACAATTTCACATCTCTAAATTCCTTCTCAAATGTAGACAGTTCTTTTGAATTTTGGAGCTAATATCAGCAGTTAAGGCCACTTCCCATTCCTACTTGATTCTCAAGATTCAACAGACAAAAGCTTGCTCCCTCTTTAAAATGTTACAACAGCCTTGAAAGGTATGGAGTATTACCTAACTGTATCCATATACAACAGAAAATAATAATTGAACAAAATAAATATTGCATTGTGAATTACAGAGAAAAACTGAATTCAATATCTCCTTCTACGCATGCAGCAAAGTGAAGTGTTCTTATACATGTGAGAACAGGTGTTGGTGTTTCCTTTTTTCTGGTTTTTCTTTTTGTTGTTTTTTGGGTTTTGGTTTGTTTGTTTTTTTTTTTTACTGAAATAGTGTGATATTCAACACACAAACAGAAGCTTTTCCTAGAAACCGAGTTACTGGTAAAGGAAAACAAGATCCCAGAAACACAATCTACACCAATTTTAGGGCTTTTGCTCTACAAGATCTTATTTCCTTGGAAATCTGTATTTTCGCAGACAGAAGTGTTTCAACAAGATTTCTGTAAGGAGAGTTGGTTGGTTTTTTGTTGTCGTGTGTTTTTTTTTTTGTTTGTTTGTTTTGTTTTTAATCCAAGGAGAGGTGTGAAGGAAAGTTGGCGTTTCCTTCCTTATTAAGCATTTCTAGGAGCAGTATATATGTATCCAGTTAGTTACTTGCCAGTGAGCATGTAAGATTCAGGCTCCGTTCTGGCATAAGATACCAAAATCTTTTTATAAAACTAGATGAGGAGATACATACATACCCCGCCCAGGCTCAGACTGCTCTGATCCCCAGAGTATGAAGTCAGAGGCTTGAAGAGGGGGGGGGCTGTTCTAATGTTTGTTAGTCATTTCTTACTTTATTGAGAATAAAACCTGTCTATGCTTATGCAGTGTTCCACATTTTCCAATGCTGCTACAATAGTAAAAAGACTTTGCAGCAGATTCTTGTCCCTGATCTTTGTCTGGAAACTGGAGTCAGAGAGAGACCTTGCTGCCAGTTTTTGGTTTCCAAATGGCCTTGGAATGAAGCTATCTTGTCTTCCTTTCCAAAAGAGGAAAAGGCCTTCTCTAGCTTTAAAATGAAATTAATTCCTGCAATCTTGGTATGTTCTAGTACTTAAATGCCTGATTTACTTGCAGAAGTACAAAGCCTATAGCAATATTTTATAGGGATATCTCTCTTCAGTTGTATAATGCTTGGGGGCTGTTCAAAGACTGATAAATGGATGAAACAATACATCATAACTACTATATGAATAGTCTAAATTCTATCAATAGTAAGTCATTAACAACAAATTTGGCCTGTTTGTTTTATCTGAACGCTGCCTGAAAGAGTTGTGCTAGTGTATGCATTCTTTAATGGTTTTGTTGTGGTATGGAGCCTGCTTGTTATCTGCCACCCTGGTACAGGTGCACTTTAGTGTATTTTGTAGTTTTAGAGTTCACATCTAAGGCATTCAACACAATCAACATCTTCATATGAAATCCGAAACATTCAACATAATTTTGAAAAGATCAGTTTTCAAAGTCTGATTTTTTTAAATTTTTTTTTTCTCACATGGATATAATTACTTTTCCCATGCCCAATGCATATGAAGCTGGGAGCAAAGTTTAAAAAGTAAGAGCTTCAAAAGATAAAACGGCTTATCCAAGAAAACTGTAATACCATGAACGTGCTTCCAGGATTTTTAGTCACGTGGTTTAACAACAAGACTTGCCTTTTTTTTTTTTTTTTTAACTACTCATTTGTATTATAAAATCAGTCTTATTTGATTTATTACGAATTTTGGGGGTGGGGGGGGATCATGGTGTCTTTTGGTGGCAGTTCTCACCCCAAAAGGCCCACATTGCTGAAGGGGCCTGTTGAACAGCTTACACAGAAATTCTGGACCTCTATCCACATGAAAAGCCACATAGTTTGTTGCAACTACAGTGATCTAAATGTTCCTTCTCAATCCTACCTCCTCAAAACATAAAAAGTAACATATTTCCCACATACATATCTTGCACCTAAATATATAACTTAAAAATTTTTCACAAGCGGTCACAAAAAGTGTGCATTTGTTCATGAGAAGTTTGAACTTCAAGAAAAAATGAAGAGATTTTCAGATCAAAAAGAATAAAAATCCTTGTTTAAAGAAGGTTTCTACACTACCCCCTTTTGGATTTTTTTTTTTTATTTTTTTCCCCTGCTAGATGTAGAATGGTAGAGTTTTTTTAATAGCGTGAAAGACAGAGTTCGGGTAGAAAAGTGCCATATAATTTGCATGAAGAAATTTTAAAGGGAATAGAAATGAATGCAGAAAATTAAACAGTGCCTGTGAGCAATTAACCTCAACAATACTAGAACGAACCTGACCTAGTAGCAAGAACACCTGCCATCCTGTTGCCATGTAAAGACTGTGGGAGATTTTATGTTGTTGTTTCCCCCCCGCTCACCCCCATCCCCAAGACTGCTCCTATAACTTTCACTATGAAAGGGAACTATCTGGTTGCAGTGCAGGCTTTTTACTTTATTATTATGCATAGATCACAGAAGGTACTGGGAATACACGCACTAGTTTCTTTTTTCTTCAAGTTACTGTTGTTCCCCTAATGCATATTTTTAAAAAATACTTTTTCTAAACCTCGTTTTTCACTTCACGGAGTCTTTTCCCCACTGTTTCAATCACATGTCAGCATGTTGCTAAAAACCGAAATGCAATTTGAAGAAACTGTATTCATACACTCTAAAAAGGTTCAGTGTGAGGTCTTCGAACTCCCTAGACTAAGTAAGAAAAATACTATCTTCATTAATTAGTGTCAACACACAGTAAATGAGTCTATTAAAGTCTTCCTTTTTTTTTCCCCCAGCAGCTACACTTGCATTTTAAATAGTTGCATAACAAATGCATTTTTACCAGAACTTAAATGGTTTGTAGAGGGTTTTACCATCAGTAGCACCTTTTAACACTGAATGCTGTTGAAAGAAAAAAAAAAAAATCCAAACCAAAATCAAAAAAACTATATATATATTAATAAAGCAAATTATGGAGGAAATGGTTAGCTTCCTATTGCTTGAAAAGTCTATTTAAATTCATTTGTTGGTTGGTTCACTACTTCTGATGCTTCCCTGAGAGAGCTTCAGCTTGCATTGTTGCTATCCCTCTCAGTTTTATTCCCTGCTTGCCCGGCTAGTCAAATATTAATTTTACTTCCACAAAATGTAGTGATTTTTGGACTTCAGAAGCAACTCCTTTTTGTAGTTAACTAGGCAAAATTATTCATGCTGTTACCTATCTTAATGAAACAGAAAGGAATATAAACTGTATCTTACTTCCCAAAGAATTAATAAACACTGTATTGACAGTGTTTTTGAATGGCTAATTAGAATGTTATAATGAAGTACAAATACTATTATCAGCTATTTAATGCCTTCTGACTTCAAAACTAAGGACGTTTTCTTACATGTAGTAAACTACAACATGTGGACTGCGTACAATAGAGACTAATTCTGTATTAGCTTTCTTACGTGTGCTTGGATCTTGATGTACGTAAGGGTACTGCTGCTGCTGGAGGGGTCTTCTTGTGGAGTCTGGTCTCATGTAGGTGTCTTTTCTCAGGTTTAAGCTTTAAGGGAGGTTGCGAATTGAGCCTGCTGGCATCCACTTTTACATCCTTGGACTCCGAAGCAGATTTGCTGCTAAGTAGGCAGGGAGTCACGTAAGAACTCGCTATCTACCTGAAAGTTCATTTAGCCTGGAACGTTTCTGATTGCAGCCATCAGCACGTGTGCAGGGAAGAGTAAACATGTAGTCACTCGTATATATTGGAATGTTTTCCCAGTGTACTTTCCCAATCTTCAACAATTTGTGGCTCAAGTCTTCCTTAGCCAGAGGGAAAATCTTTGTATTACATTACAGAGCTGTCTCCAGCCTGAAACTGTGCAGCAACTTCTTGAAATCTCATAAAACATCAGCAGCCGCGACATCCCATGGCACGGAATTTATAAGTTGATTGTACCTTATGTGAAGAGGCGTCTTTAGTTTTGTTTTGAGCCTATCGCTTCCTAGGTTGATTTAGTAGTATCTGGTTGTTATATTTGAAGGAAAAATGAATGATAGCTTTCTGTTAACTGCTCCTGATTTGTAGACCTTTATTAAATTTACATCAGTTAAGTCTTTTACAGTCTGTGCCCTACCGTATTTGGACTTTAAATAAAAGCAGTTTTGTATCTTTCATCCTTCTTGCTTTTTCTGTATCTCTTCTAGCTCTATTATATAGCGCACACAGTTTTGACACAGCAGAGCACGGTGGGGATGTTCTTGATTTTGTTCCCAACTTTGTGTTTTGCTTTTTCTGATTCCTGATGACCTTTGACTGGACATTTTCACAGAATCATGAACTATAGCCTCATGTCCTGAATGGTCTGATTTAGCTCACTACCCTTCGTTACGTGTGTTTAAATCAGGAGTGAGGGGCATTCTCCTTCCCCATTTACTATGGCACTTCATGGTTGGTGGAATTCCACAGAGGTAAACATAAAGTCTATACTATGACCTATAGTCTAAAGATGTGGTGGGAGCTCTCTTAGACAAGTATGCTTTATGGTCCTCTAGAGTTGGGTAAAATGCTACAAAATTCTCCAGTAATAGCCTAAAGATTGATCACTTAGGTGTCATTTTTATTGATAATAGACAAGTACAGACCTCATTTAATTATTTGTTTGGGGATATTTTTTATCACAAAGATACTTCCGTATCTTCTTGACAGTTCAATTTTATCACTTTGTAAATGGTCCTCTTTCCCTTAGTCACAACAGCACTGCTGAGAAATACTTCTGTCCCTCTTCTGGACTTGGAACTGTTCGAGAACTAGGAGCAGCCATCTGACTTTGCTTTTTGGGGACTTGGTTTTTGGTTTCTTTGGTAAAGTTTCTTGTTTGAAGCCTTTTATTTGAAGGGTTCATAACTACTTAGATCTTTGCCTTAGATGAACAAAGTCATGGGGGTAAGCAGAGGAAACTTCTGTTAGTTACAGTGGTGAATTTAATATGGTGTTTTGTATGTGTGCGTGCATATGTTTTTTTTATATTTCCTGGATGCTCTTGTTCCTTAACTCAGTAAGAAAAAGTCTTAATAGGAGGAAACCCTCAAAGAAATATCTCAGGATTTTATGAATTTTTTAGGAAAAATAGCAAATTAATAAATACTTCACAAAGAGTAAAGAATGTTTTCTTTCCTGTGAACCATTGAATATAAAAATCAAACTCTCTGAGGCAAGCCAACAAAATGTCAACATGTTATAAAAAGCTACCTGGATGGGTTCAACACAGCAAATTAAATTTGTTTTGTTGCACTTGAGTAGACTATTACATAAGCATTCAAAATTTATAAGCACTAACTAGAGAGACAAAGTACTAAAATTGACTGCTTCTAGATATATAGATGTAGAGCTATAAATTGACTGCTCCTAGATATATAGATGTAGAGCTATATTAAATGGGTTGCATTCTGATAATTAAATCTACTGGGTTGCAGAATTGCCTCCAAACAAACAAGGTCAAATTCAGTTGCAGGAAATCTTAAATGTAAACTGACAAAACAGTATAGCTATAAACAATCATTCTCTGATGTAGAAAACAAACACGAAGGGCTAAGTCCATAAAATTGCTTAGTTGTATCGTTGTCCCTATCAGTAGATAATCTAAAAATGTTTTCTCAATCTATGGAGATTCCTTAAATCCTACAGATTTGATTGAAGGTGCAGATATCCCTCCGTGCCCCGCTGTGGTGGAGGCTGACTCCAAATAAATTCATGCACCCAAAATTCCTGTAGTCTTCAGGGGAAGCTATTGCTCTAGGTAGATTTGTAGACACAAACCCAAGCTGAGTTTTGCAAAAGTATCAGCGTTCACTTCCTGAATTCTTCCTTTAAACAAATGTTCTTGGGCTGAATAAATCAGGCTTAAATTCCTCCTCGTGCTCAACTGAGTCTAACTAGAGTTATTGTGATGTGGGTCCATAGCAGCCTACTGAAAATTTTGTCATTCTATCCGTGTTTTCTTGCCAAATTGCAAATAGCGTAACCCTTAGATTTCCTTTTATTGGACAAAAGCGGAGGGATTTCCCTGTACTTGTGATGAGTATCCAAAATACTGTAAAGCTTTCTTGTTTTGGGGGTTTTTTTTGTTTGTTTGTTTCGTCAAGCTTTTGAAAATGAACTGCAAACTTTGAAGCAGAAGCTAGAGCTTTGACTTCTTTTCCTCTCCCCTTTGACCAGTTAGATCCATTGAATCTCTGAGCCTGTAAGATTTCCTGGTTTGACAGATAACTCTTCTTCTGCATTGAACAAATGTGAAATATTAGCATGAGGTTGAGAATTCAAGAATTTTGGTCCAGGACCCATGGATGTGCTAATGTTCCATTTGTTTAAATGTTCCTTAGCCTGATACTTCTCCACTGAGCATAAAATATTATCCATACTGGCGGCTTTGAATTCTGTTTCTGCAGCAGAATTTGTATTTCAGCTTTGCCTTGAAGTGTAAATAGGGCAGTTGATTTTCAACAGCAAGATATAACACCAATCCATCCCAGGAGTTTTGCTATGAATGAAAGACTTTTAGTGAATGATGGTGAAGTCTGAGGAAACACAAGTTTAAATGTTATAGTATTGCTTATGTAATGTTGCCAGATCACAAGAATAGCAACAGCTGTGAGAAAACACAGTTGTAAGGGTAAATATGCATTTTATTTATTTATTCAGAACAATGATACAGGGCCTAAATCTTGCTCCAAAACGAGGCTTGCTTTTTTCTATTTTCCTGACTCTTCATCTGCTTCCTAAATACAGTTGTCAGTCTTTTTCAGTGAAGGTGTACAGCCTGCTGTTATATACTCGATTGTAACAAATACGCCAACCTTTTTCCTACCGAGATCCCAGCCAGTCAGTCTGTAGTAACTGTGGGTCATTGCTCTGAAACTCCATCGGTGTGGCTTAATAGTTATAAGTGTAATGGGTAATCTGTACAGCAATAGTCCTAAGAGGTTCTCATCAAGGTCCAGTTGTTTAAATGTCTTCTCTCCCCTGAACAATTTTGTATTCAGAGAGACATGGGAAAGGGGAGCGAGCACAAAACGATGCACAAGAAAGTTGAAGACCTCTCAATTTTTAGGGGGATTTTTAACATCTTGGGATGCAGCATGTGTGTTGATTATAGATCTGTGTCACCAACAGATTATTTTTAAAAAACCAGGGCTATATTTTCAGGTGGTTAGAACTGACATGTTTTGCTGAAAATTGCTGGATGTCAACTTCAATTGCTTAAGGCATTTGGTGATCTTTCTGTAATAAACGTGGAAACACTGTATTTAGTAGAGCGCCACTGCAGAAACTGTGGTCTCTCAAAATGTATAGCTTGTCTGGATGAGGTGAATTTAAACAATGTCTTTGCTTAGTAGACAGTGGGTTTTTTTTCCCCTGTGCGTGTGTGCGTATCTACATACATATATATAGCTCAGCAAGCTCAAATATGTTACCTATACTGCGTGTGCTTTGACCTAGAACTGCATTGCTGTTGCACTGAGTTGCTCTGTGTGCCTGAGGACAAACTCATCCGTGATGGACATAGGCAGGCCAGGGGGAGAAGTTTTTCCAATCAGTGGCAGAGGCGGCAAAAGTGAGGATTATAGGGAGGAAGGAGTAACATAAATTAGGAGTCTGAAAACTCAGAGGGGCTTTGCCATTGAGATGATCCTCCCTCCTAATCATCATCTCACCTCAGGGAATGAGCTTATGTGAGGACCATGTCACGCTCCCCACTCGGTGAGGGTGCCTGGCAGCTCACTAGCTGCAGTCTGGTTAACAATGGTTATGAGTCCATAAAAGTAGTGTCAATCTCCAGCGGTTGGAAGACTTCCTCAGATGTGGAACGCTGCAGTGCTAATATCTCTTCTTCCTTCTGATCCTTCTAACAGGGATTTGAATTGATTTATTTTGCAAGATAAGCACTGTCGCCGATCTTTTTCATTTTTGGTTATGAAAAATTCTATGAATTTGGAATTTTTGAAAGCTTAACTTTACCAAGGCACTAAAAAAAAAGGAAGGTTTGTATGTTATATGTGATCACAAGAGGGAAGAATACATTAATTGTTCGACAAAAATGTTTAATTCTATTCCTGATATCACTCACTCCTAGTTTTCCCAGCTTTTGTGATTTCAGAATAAGGGGGGGTGGTAAAGAGCACATTGCATCCAACCTTCTAATCTCTCTGCTTAAACTGTTTATCTGCAATTCAGTCAATATATGAAATAACACATTCAGTTATTCTCTGTGTAATTAGTATGAAGTGGCTAAGTTTGGGTAATAGCTCTTCCTCAATTTCTTCCAGAAAGCGTGGAGAATGTGTTTGATAGATTTTTATTGTTGTTCTACTTAATTTTGTCAAGGCAATATATTCTACTCTCTTGTTCCCCCTAGATCTAAACCAGCCCAAGAAAGGAGTGCTAAATTTAAAAGCGAAGAATGCTTTAACAAAACCAATTGGAAAAGCTAAATCTGCAAAACTTCTTTGCCTTTGTCTGGACAATAAATAAAACAAGGAAACAAAAATAACCTTATCTTCAAGAAGTTGTCAAAAAATTGTATCTTATAGCAACAGCTATTACTGGAAGAAGAATAGTAGTTGTCTTTGTTCATGCCCAGAGGTTGATCAAATGGCATGAAGAAGAGCAAAGCTTTCTCGCCAATAAAACCAGGCAAAGCATTTATTAATATAAATCCATAACTAATCTGCTGAATATTTTAGGGGAGGAAAAGCATTGTAATATATTTTTTTATTATTATTTTAAGCCAAAGGATTCATGTTTTGATAACTTAAAAAAATAATAAAATGAAAAATGTATTTGGAAACTTGCTTAATAAAGGGGAAAATTTGGCAATAAAACCCCAAATGAACAGAAAATGAAATATTTCATTTGATCTGAGACACTTTTTTTTCTCTGGCTCAGCCAGCATAATGAAAAAATCCATTATTCACGCAGCTCAGCTCTGCAGTAGGCTCTAATACAAAAATACACTACATCAGAACTGTGACAAATTGCGACAGAAACATTAAATTGATAAAGCAGATCCACACCAGAGGACTGTACTTTGGAAGTTATATCAAGCAGGATCAGAAATTGTGTGGAGTTCTTTGCATATTAACCCCTTTATAAATCACACATGTACACTCAAAGTTATGTGAGGTTTTGGGGTTTTTTTGATTCTAGATGTGTGTATGAGCACAGCACTCATTTTCTGTTTTTTCAATGCCTTATTTCAATGCCATTACAAAATATGTAATTTTTCAGTGTGGGCGCACATTGTTATTTTGAGGAAGGCCTGTGAAAAGCTGCTCGTGCTGTGGAAGCCCAGAAGTATTTCTAGCACTGCAGCTCAAGCAGAAGGCTGCAAACACTTTTGAGATATTTTGACAGCTTTTTTTTTTTTTCAATCAGTATCAACAGAAATCAAATCCTTTGTGTTCTTGTGTGGTTTAAAGGGGAAAATACAGGCATGCAAACCATCCCAAAGTGTGTAATAGCTGAATAATTACGTCACGTATTGAGAAAGCGTAAGTTTAATTCCTGTCTCTTTTCTCAGGAAAGAGGAATGCCTTTTCACTGGGTTATAACTTCAGCGTATCTCTTTCCTTTAAATGTGTTGGGTTTTTTAATGGTTTTTGTCTGTTTGTTTGGTGGGTTGGTTTTTTTGGTTTTGGGTGGGTTTTTTTACGGATTTGATTTGTTTCTGACAAAAGTTTAAGAAATTCACTTTTCTAACTAAAAAATCACTTTGACATATCCTCCAAGCAGCTGCTTTAAGGAATAGTATTCCACCTGGTTTTAAAAGTAAATTTAATATTCAACACATGATTATTATTTAGTGTACTTTGCTGCAAAGCAATAAACAGAGAAGCACCACAAATTAATATTTTTTATAGATGGTATACTGAGGCTTTTCCTACCAGCGACAAGAATATTAAAATTTCTGTAAGTTTTAAAATTATTAGTTTCTAGTAGCTGTGCCAGTAACATAAAAGGAGCAAAACATGGGAGAATTAATATTTATTATCTGAAACAACAGCATATGAAAGAAATTTCCCGAAGCCATGTTTTCACTTCAAAAGAACAACTCAACATGTTAATTGTTTGGTGAAAAACCAGGAGATATCTGTTCCTGTATGTACTGTAAATGAGTAGATGACTTAGCCCAAGAAGTGGAATCCTGAATGGACTTGGCTTACAGCTTTATGATTTAAGTTCATTTAGTACTTCAGAAGCTGTTTCTGAAGAAGTGAATACATAAGTTATTGCAGATTTGCTGGTGTGCTTGAAAGCACTGACCATACACACTATGATAAAGGTCAGGGTCATAGGAAGCTTAAATTATTATAGCTAAATAAGGAGACTTATGAACAAAATTGTTGTCTAAGCTGAGAGAGGATGGGGAGAAGTAGGACAAAGAAATAGTGGTGTTTTGGGTGTTTTTTTGTGTGATGTTTCTTTTTGTTTTGTTTTAAATCAGTGTGAACTCTGAGTTTCTAAGGGCTGGAAGCAAACACTGAGACTCTAAATATGGAATATTATGATAACATCTGTTACCACTGATGCCTTATCAAAGAGTAATTTGTTCTTTCTGTTACTACAGCCAGTTTTTACAGCATTCCATTAACAACATAATGAAAGTACACTGGGAGATGTAGACTTAAAAGCGGCGTTGGCATTCTCTGGCAGTTCAACAGTCTTCTATAAAACAGGTTCTTTCCAGCTTCCCCAACTCTTATGCTGGTTGGGCAGATCCACAGTAGGCGGAAAATACGTGCCTTTTACAAATCGGAGCCTGGTGGTTCTTGAGGATATGAGAGGTGGCCTGGTGTTTTGAAGGACTGACAGTCTGTTTTGGATGTATTACCTAAGACAAGCTAAGGGAATAGAAATTGCAGGGAAAATAGTGCTAATGCAAAAAAAAAAAAAAAAATATCTTGGACTCTTTTTAGATTCTGCATGTACTGCGAAGTGTATTGTATAGAAATTGTAGGTTCGTACTTGGTGTGGAGTTGCTGAGCGACATGCTTAATGAGAAAGGATGCCAATACCTGTAAAAGCCTATAGGTCTCCCACAATGTATTTTATTATCATTTTGTTTTCTCTCCCAATTCTCTCTACCAACTTACTGAAAAAATGAAAGTCACTTTCCGCTTTGCTGAGCGATTCTTCGGTGCTCTATTATGTCAAAACTTAGAACGTTTTGACGGGTGTTTTCTCTCCTTTCAAGGTCTAAAAAGAAGAAAATAGCAAGTCCCTTCCAGGATTTTCTGACAGACTACTTCCACACCCAACCTTATACTTTTTTACAAGATACATTTCTCAGAATATGTTTTTTTAATGTGTCACAGAAATAAATTAACACATAGTAGTTTATTAGAAAAACTGTAGCAATTTGTGCTCCAGGATAATATTTCAGCATTTACTGGTAGCACCAAATACAAAGAAACCAAATAATCTTTTAGAAAAATATGCAAATAACAGGGGAAAAAACCCCCAATTTCATTATGTGTAAATCAAAACCAGGAGTACGTGAACCTGTGTCTGAAGCTGAGTTAGTTTCTGTGTAGTTCATGTCTCAAAACCTGTTAAATGTCAGTGTTAGGCCACTAAAATTTTTCATATTTTGAAGCAGAGTGCAGTTCTTACAAGGGAAACAAAAAGCATTTTTATTTGGCAGAATGAGGATATGACTTTGTGGAAAAAAATATATGCAGCCTGGTATGACAGATGGTGAGGACTGCAAAGCAGCTGTTGGTATTAATATCGAATTTAAAATGACTTAATGGTTGTAGGTTTTTCTCTATATGAATGGATTGCATGTGCAAATTGGGTTCAATGGGATTCGCCTGATGCAGATGCTCTCTTGTTTGCTTGGATGCAGCCACTGTAAATGGTCTGACTCTGGTTTTGGGACATACGCAGGTACATGTTTAAAAGTCTGCCTGCTGTCTCTGAAAGGATTTGCTTTGTCAACGTGTTTGAGAAACGTTGCTGTTCTGTGCTTGTGCTCATAAGAGAATGGGATTGTTGAGCTACGTAAATAATGCTCAATCAGGGCACTTTCTACCATCCATTTTAAGCATGGTGGAGGGATGTATCTGGGAGTGAAATGGAATTTTTTCTAGGTAAAAGGATGAAAATAACACTTTATTTAAACATGTATTTTAGAAAGGCTAACCAGAATTTTAAATGTTGGATGCCCGCACTTGAGCTGGTAAACTAATGCTTAAATATATGTGGTTTGATTTTTCAAGATGTTCAGCACTTCTTCTAAAGAACAGACTAGGTGCCAGGCACCCTTGAGATTCTGGCCCTTTTATTTAAAAACAAATAGTGAGATCAGAGGGTTAAACTAGACAGACTTCTAGATTTAAAAATTGTCCTCTGATTTAATTTTGTAATCTTTGCTATATAAAATATCAGGTATGTATTTGCAATTTCATTCGTTGGTACGTTCTCATTATGCGCTCCATCCACAACAGCGCAGCAGTAAGACAGAGGTAAAGCATAGGTTCTGTTAAAGCAGCTCGTTTTCTGGGTAGTTATGCACAGACATCAGGCTCAGCACTGAGGAGGACTGGTGTTGTGAATAACATCTAGCTGAATGGTAAAAGCTAGACATTGCAAAATTCTTCAGAAGATTGTTACAAATTTTATTTAAGCAAATCTAGGCCAGATCAAGCTGTAATGGATGAAAATTGTGACCATTTGCTAGCTGCTCAGTAAAAAAAATAATAAATGAGTTCACTGGAGCAACAATTACATCTCTTATTTCAGAGTTTTTAATACAGAAATAGACAGAAACCTAACAAATTATATTATTTTAAAAGCTGGCCATATATTGAATACGACAATAGAAATTATTTTGTAAAATTTGCATAGTTATGCATAATCACCTTCATCTCTGGAGTCATGTTATTTAGGAATACTCAAGCTAACACCTGAATGTCACTAAGAGTGTTTTTTAATTTGTATTCTCAAAAATAGCAGTCTCAATTTGTGGTTTCAATTTGTAGTTTTGCAAGCTAAAGGCTAAGTTATAAACACCACAAAAATACTTTTAATTTCAGAGATAGAGATATGTTTATTCAGGCATTTCTGTTTTGGTATATTCCAATCTTTTTAAAAAAAAAAAAGGTATTTTAGAAAGCCATTGACGTGGTACTGTTTGGGGAGAGTCACAAGAATAACACATATGGATGATCCCATATGTTCCTAAGATGCTACAACACCTTCAAATTTGCCGACTTTCCGCAACTTTTGGATCTATTTCTATCCAAGACAAACGTGAGTGGAATTTTATTTTTACAGAGAAGTGACCTAATCTAACCACCTTTGGTGATGTCAGAGGCTGCAAAATCTAGTAGCTCATTTAAGTATTTTATGAAAGGAAGCTGAACAGAATGAATGAGAAGAGCAACCAACTTCTCATTTTCAACAACTTCATGATAAGAACATAGCTACTAAAAATACAGTGTTTCATGGTAACTGTGTGTTTGGAAGGTGAGGCAAAATGGATGATATTTAGCTGTTTTTTGTTAACTAGTTTCCACAACCTCCCCTGCATAATTTCTGTAAGGATGTATACTCCTGCTCTTTGAAAGTTTTGTAACACATACTGAGAAGTTTGACACTTGCTAAGAAATCAATTTGCTATTCCAGTAAGTGTTCCAGTTACTGAATTTCACACATGAAATGAGATGCGCTAACCAGTTACCTTCAAAACCACTCTTTGCTTGTACCAGATTAAGTAAAATTTAGATGAACTATTTGAATGCAGCATTCAATTTGACACAACATCTATATTTCTTTATAAGAGACATCAGTGAAGAAAAGAGAGATCCTTTTGATTAAGCAGGGTTTTGGCTCTAGAATTTAACTGACATTATGGATAACTCCTTAATGCATTTATTTGGAGAGTCTGTCCTTCAATTTATCTTATCTCAGGCTGTGCTCTGAAGGAGAACTGTTTCTTTTCCTGGTTTATGTATGCTGAATTTTATAGCAAAAGCTTTCTTGGAAGCCTTCAAAAGATCCAGGAAAATACATTCCTTTCTGAAATATATTTACATCTAAATGTTTCAGAAAAAAACTTGGCACCCTTTTAAATAAACTGAGGAATGTGTTGCTCACCTGGAATTATAGGTGTCACTTTGTCAAAATTTGGGATATCTCTATGTAACAATTTCTTGGTTCAACAAAGGGCAAAACTGTTTCCTAACTTTCAGTGTGAAGAGTCTTTCGTTGTGAAACGTCTTCCTATGTGAACTTCCCATTGTATATAAAATTGCACGTGATCAAACATGCTACATACAAACATCCAAACACACAAATGTAGCTCGTTACTGATTCATGTCTTAGACTAACTGTGAAGGTAATTTACTGCTCTGTGATCCCAAGAAGTTGGAGACGGTAGGCGTTGGTGAATTGAGCTGTTGAGAGAGGGTAGTGCAATATTCATCATTCCTTTAATGCGTGATGTTGTCTCAGTTCCTCACAGACCTCAAGGACAACTAACTTGGTAAGTTTATGTCCCCCGCTGGTTATTTCAACCAATTCTTTCCATTTAAAATATATGCCACAATTTAGAGCAAGACAAATGCTACAAAAAAAGAGTTCTAAGTAAATAATTCAGCTAACACCAGTGAAAAATTCTTCAATAATGTATTACTCGAAAACCTTTCAGCCACCCCTACCATGAATAATAAATATTGAGTAGTTGCAGTGAAAAGGTTCCTAACACAGTGCAGCTAAATATTGTTCAAATTGCTGTAGGAAGACTCACAGTAAAAGTTTTTATTCCCTTATGGTTTTTTTAAGTGCAAAATGTTGGTCACATCAGCAAGAAATAACTGAATGGTAAATCAGTTGACATTGAATCCCCATACATTTTATACCTATTTTATGTAAACAGAGGAATTCCACCTTCTTTCATGCTTTTACGAGCACTGAGAAATGCTGAACTACTTCTCATTATGTGACTATATTAAACAAAGTTGTCTAAGGTTCACATTTTTTATGAACTTTCAGGAAAAAGAAAAATATAAAGGTATATGTTTCCTCAATTTGTAGAAATGCTTGTAAGATAGTTCACGTACATTTTTATCTGGATTATTTCACTGTGCATGGAATCGGTGAAGCACTTCACTTGGCATATTGTGGAGAACAGGAATGAAAAAGAATAGTGAGAACCCTGAGCCATTGTACCTCCAGCATAAGTTGGACGCTCATTTTTTCTCTCTCACACATGCATTACTTTACTCGGTTCCAGGTAAAGAATGTTAAAGTTACCTGAAAGACACATGCTGCAGAATCTATAACAGCAGGATGAGAAGGAAAATATCTTTTTGTTCCTTTGTCTCCAGTCAGTTTTGACTCATTTGCCAGAATTTGTTTCATTTGGAAGCTCAGATTTATTTGCCTGCTTGACCAGGATGCTCTTATTTGCCAAGTGTGCCGTCATAATAATAGCTTTGATACTAGCTATCCATGAAATCACTTGCAAAACTGAAGGTGGTGAAGAAAATAACAGCTCATTATCAGAAATTCATACTGTAAGTCTGTGTATATATACTTGACGTATCTGCAGAAGTTTCTGAGAGAAGCAGCTTCATGTATTACTGTGATTTAGGACCTCCCTGCTTAAGGAGAGGTTTTCTGATTAAGCATACATTCGGTTTCTCAGCATTACACTGTATGGTTATACTCCTCTATATTAGTAATAACAATCTATGGCAGATCATATATCTTTATATCTCTATAACTTAATATTTTTCACCCAATTCCTATTCCTGTCTTTAACAAAGTAGTCATAAGTGAGTAATCACCTCAGAAAAGGATAAACGTTTGTACTGCTAGCTAGATGACACACACAGCATTAGAAATTAGAAATCGTGATTTACCGAGCAATTGTAGACAACAAAAGCAACAAATAAATCCATGAGCATAGGCTTCTGGAGTAGATAGCAGGCTTTAAGTACTATTGGTATCTATGTCCTCCATGCTTCCCGCCCCCCCCCCCCCCTTTTTTTTTTAAATGCAGATACTGGCAGTTTTTCTTGTTTTAGTCAAGGAAATCCTGTGATTTATTGCTCCTGTCTACCTTCCTGTTAATGAGTCAATGTTATGACATTTATGTGGAAAAAGTGTTTTGACTGAAGTTATTCAGGGCAACAGCAAAAGTACTAAGAAGTTTCATGTGGAAAGATTAAGAAAATACTCCGCCCTGTCCAGTCAGACAGGATAGTAGTATTGCAGATAGAATAGCATGCGTAACAAAAGTTACCTAAGACAACAGAGCTGACGAAACTCAGAAACTCATGTAATATTTTAAATACTTCTGAATCTTAATATTAGCTGCTGGTCTGATGGAGAGTATCTGCCATCTGGTGGCCAAATGTGCAGTGCAAGTTACAGGGCAAGAACGAGATGTCCAGGCGTGGAGGGTTGCCTTCACTGTCTGCAAGCAAATGCTGTTAAGTGAGGACAAAAAAGTCCCCATTTGGAGCAGGTCTGCCAAGTTCATATAATTTTGGTTACCCGAAAGAGTTGATATGAGTAACAGACAGACGTAATCCTAACGAATGCAATTCTGAATACACTTGGAAATACTGTAAGTGCTGAAACACGATCTTTAGATCATACGTCTGTTAAAATGAAGTATGATTACTTTCCCTGCTCTCCTACGGCCGGGGAGGAGGTGGGGGAGGAAGAGGGAAGTCTAACAAAATGCTGCGATAAACGTGCTCAGTTCAGTCCTAAACACCAATAAATGGGTTTTTGTGCAGATGATCTTGGCCTACTGAGCAGTGATGACGGTATCTTAGCTAGGCTACCAAACACAACCAATTGCTAAACCCAAACATTTGCCAAGAAAAGGAGGACTGTAACTGAATGTCTGGTTGAAATCACACCCAGATATAACTTTAACTTTTTTCCTGCCTGATTAATATGTAATTTACACCAAGTTAGACATCCTTGCATTGGTATGTGCATGTAATTATGCTGTGGGGAATCCATCAAAATTTTTAAGCTCCTCTGTTTATTTCTTCCCTCCTGCCCTCTCCCCTATGGCCTTTAGCGGTTCCTTTTTAATCTTCTTTCCTTTTATCCTTTACTGCTACCTTGTGGTGTACTGTGGAAACACCATTCAGTGCCTTTTCCTCCCCTTTACTTACAATTAGTAAAAATGTTTAAAGAATGCTGTAAAACATTCTTTAAAGTAAGTGATTTGGTTGCACGTAGGCCTCCATTATCTTTAGCTTGTATTTAAATATTTCTTTGCTTTTAAAGTAAAAGTGGAATATAAACACCACTGAAATATGTTTCAGTCCAAAAACTTCTCTGGTTTTATTGACATAGAAAATGCAGTTCTGAAAACTACTTCTTGTACAACATTTAGAGGAGCAAGACCCTCTGGGCACTAGCACGGGAAATTATTGAGTATATATCCATCAGAGCACTGCTTATTTATATAATCCATATCTCTCACTTTTAACAAATGAAATAATTGCACAGCAATTGCTGTGTGACTTTTCCCACTTCTGCACCAACATGTTTAAGATCTGTCACTTGAGTTCTAAGATAGACTGAGACATTGACATCTTCCTGAAAATTAGAATAAACATCCATAGGTAAGTCAAAGGCAAGGGGTCTGAAAGAGTAAATGGGAAGGAGGAATAGAAACCTAAACTGTAACGAAGTTCAGGATGGATACTAAAACTGAAATTGCTCTAAGCAGTGGTTTATCAATTGCCTTTAGTTGTATCTGAGATGGTTACAGGATCTGACATAAACTTTACTGTTGAAAAGGGAATTCTTCAGAACCAGATTTTTTGGAATATATTTTTCTTTAAAAAAAAAAAAAAACCAAACAGATTTGCAGAATATAATTCAGAAATATGCAAATGCGGAGTTCTCCTTCCTTCTGAGTCTTTGTTTTTTATGGTAAATTAAATGGCAGAACTTTTCAAATTCCTACCATCTATTTGCAATATTTACTCTCTTCTCTTTATTTGCCATATCTTCTATATGTAATTCAAATTTCTGCTTTCTGTTTTCTGAATTTCCTCTTCTTTCTGCTTAGTTTTTGAAGTTGAGAGACTGTTTATATGAAAATGTTAAAGGAATTCACTACGTGAAAGATGATTGCTGTAAGTTATATGACTTCCTCCACCACTTGTTTACATTGGATTGGTTTCTCTCAGATTAAAATGCTGTCTCTAGCACACACTGAGAATTTTCTCATGCGTCTGGAGTCCATTTAAAATGATTCTTAACCCTGACTGAACAAAACAAATTTATAAATTAAGTACAGTACAATTGTTTACTTCCATCTTCATGTTCGTACCTCTAACACTTCTGTAGTGTGGTTGGTAGTAAAGACTTTTGCTATAAAGTTAGGAAACCAAAACCAGTAGCCTAAACGTGTCTCCATTAGCTTTTTCTCACATCTGCCCCACCCTCCCCACGGATGCTCAGTCCAGGGAAGATTTCTTGACACTCAAAATAAATGATGACTAGTAGCTTTCATGTGAAGATTTGTGGTTTTGGTAGATGCTTTCATGTTCTTAATTTATAACAAATAATGCAGAAATAAAAATTCTGATTCTTTCTTTTTCTACACTATTTAAAATTGTCCTAAAAAAATTACATATTACAATTTGTTCCAGTGATGCTACTGGTTCTGTGCTTTTTTGACTTCATACAAGTCCTTTGTGGAATTTACTATTTTAATGAAGGCCAGTCATCATGTATTACGAGAGCTCATGTGGCTTCAGAAATGCTGTATACAGTCTGATTTACTAGTCATGAGCATTTGTGTCCATCTTTTTCTAAATGTTTATCACAAACTATTTGAAAAGAGATATTAAAGTCACTGGCCAAAAAAATCCGTTAGAAAAAGAGGTTAAAAACTCTTAATCACATACAGAGATGAGCCAAGTTTAAATTTAGTGGAACAGTTCTTATAACAAGATTATTCTTGAGTAAAACTAACTCAGTCTTTTAGCATAAATGTTAATGTATGCAATATGTCGAGAACTCATGTAGTTGTAATAAGGTACTGAATAAATGAAATGCTGCTTTGTTCAGCAATGGCTGATACTTATATTTGCTATTTTTTAAGCCAGTGCATGGTTATGATACTCACTGATAGCAGCGGTAGGTCACAAACTCTTACGTCTATTCTCTTTTCTGTGTGTAAGCTTAGTCTACTGAAGTTATTGTCTCCTGAATGTGCACAGTTCAGACCCCAATATTCAAATAACAATGACCCTCTACTCCTTTCAGTAAACCTACCATGTTATATATCAATTCTACCGTCCCTTTCCTAATAAGTCACTTGGACTGCTTAAACTGGTGGGAACATCCATTAGCTGCTGTATGTAAGAGGGCTCTGCTGAAGTCAGCTGGGTCCCAAATCTTAACCTGCTGGTTCCAAAAATTTGGGCAACAGATATTGCTTTTACTGGTACTGTACTGACATTGGTGACTTTTTTGGTCTGCCTGATACAGGAAAAAAGGGGGCTATGCATGTGCAACCAGCCTTACGTTCTTATTGCACTGAGTTAAGATGACCTAGAGTGTGTATGGTTACTCTCACCTTCTCCTTCATCCCCCATGAAATGTTGGCCAAAGTGCCCCAAGTCTTCAATGTGCACCGATGGAAGAATACCAGCACTCCATCAGGTGGGCTGGATCAGGGGGCTAGGCACAGAGAAATTCTCCGGAGCACTGCTACTAAACCTCAGGAAGTCTCAGCAGGTCACTGCAGTCTTTGGTCCCACTTCTCATTCTAATTTGGAGCAAGAAGATCTATAGGAATATCCACTCCTTGTAGCAGGCTGTCATACCTGTCTAGACGGGAATGAAAAATGCCTTTAAAATACCAAAACACCTTATAAAAAAAGTTGCCATCATAATGAGTGATGAAGTATTGGGAGGAGAGGGGAGATACTGGCTGTAACATGCTTTAAATCAGTCTTGGAAATGGGTTAGAAAGTAAAGGCTAATGTTATAATGTACTCAGAGGAAAAAAGTAATGCAAACAATAAGAACAAACTGTTGGAAATTGAGTGAGAGAACTCTGACAGCCAATGTATAAATAGTAGCTGTTAAAGAAATTACACATCTGATTTTTTCTTTTTACTTGTGTGCACAGGCATTTGTCAAATTTATAGAATAATAGGACATCAAATGACTGAGAAATACCTAGGAAAGTTATGAAACACAAACCCAAGATAAAAAACAGTCAGGAGAGATATGTATATAAATGAAAGGAATGCATATGAGAGACTTTATACATAAAGTTTTGAAATGAAAAATATGAATATTTTTTATAATAATATTAACTTGTTTTCAAGCAAGATACAAAGGAGTTACATTAACAGTAGAGTAGTTCAGCTAGTGAAATCTTCTTGTGGGTGGTGTCCAATAAACCTGGAATCCAGGCATGGGTGACATTGTAATGTCTGAAAAAGATTTCAGTCATAGTTGTGGCAGGAAAGGTTATTCCAAATGGTGAATTTGTCATATCAGGTTACATCACTGATGCAACAAGCCTTCGCATTAACTGTAGTAAAATACATCAACTCTACAAAGAAATTGGGTTGCCTTTTTGCTCTTTGTTTTCCCCACAGTTATTTTTCTGAATCTCGCCCATAAAACTATTTATTCCTAGGCTGTTTGATATTTCCTGCTTTGATGAACTGCAATGTTGTTAGTTATACCCAGTGGAACATGCCATTTTCTATACAAGTAGTTCATATAATTGGCATTCCTGGGGGAATTCAGGATCTGAGAGAATAGTACCTACCTGAAACAGAACGTGCTCATGGGTAGATGTCCCATAAAGGAAGATTCTCTGAGGTGTATCTGATGAAGATCACCACCTAGATGGTAGAAACAATTGCCCTCAAGTTTGCTGAATTGACACAAAATCCTGTGAACTCACCATTACAAATGGTCAGTTAACTAGATCACCAAGGATGTACTTTTTCTACCCTTATCCCGTGAGGATACTGGTAATGATGTGTTGAACAAGTTTCGCATGTGTACAAAAGCAAGACACCTCCCTTCTAACAATTAGCTGAGCCAAGATTGGTTACGGTAACTTATAGCAAAAATACTATAACCAGAAGAAGATGACATTTATATCAGTGTATGAATTTAATGATCTTAAAGAAATCTCTCATATGAAATGAAATACAGAATAAAATATTTTGAATGCAAAATCCAGAAATACAAAATGTATTTAAAATAAAAATGGAAGTTAGTCATATTTACTTCTCTTAATGGTTCTGTTGACAGATGAATGATACTTAGGGATTTAGAAACGTAAAAGGGTACGCTTTTGGGGAAGGGAGGGCATAGAAGTGGGGAAGGGAACATGGAGCCAGAAATATTGCTAAGGTAGCAGTATAGCAGTAGTATAGGTTAAGATGCTGGTACAGAAGCATGGAAGTCCTTTGGGCTGTGGAGGGCTTTTGCAGGCTTTGAAAGTCTCCATCCCTTCTGAGCTTTGACTGAGCTTTTGCGTCTTCAGCGTCTTCTCTGCTCCAGCCCTGGCATTTGTTAGCAGAATACTCTCTGCTGTACTCTACAGGGCATTGCCTTCTTCACTCCTTCCTACCATTGGACATTTCCTCTTGGAAGAGGGAAAGCGATCCCAGAAGATAGTGTATGTATGTCAGGGGTCGGGGGGAGGAGAACAGTGTTGAGGGACAAGAGGACAAAGGCATTTTAAAATATAGATTGATAACCATTTACCTGGATCAGAAGAGCTGCACCATTTCCAAAAGACTGCAGAAACTCTTCCAGAAGCCTGTTTTCCTTGACTTTTTCTTATTAGCCAGGAATTTGCTACAAGAGCCAGTATGAACAAGTGTAGCACCTATGTTAGGGCTAAGGGAAGCAAAAGGGTCAGGTGAAAGCAACAGCTCTCTATTTTATTTTTTTTAGTAGGCCATCCCTTATAACTATATTATATATTTCTTTTACTAGATATTGGGTAAGCGCCTGCTTCTTGTTTAAAAAAATATTAGATATCTGTTTTGTTGAAGTATAATCCATTATAATCCAGTCAGTATTTTTCAGACCTTTAGTTTAGATAAGAGCAATAATATGTGCAAAACCTGTTAGCTACTGGTATTTTTGGCATCTTTTTCTAATCAGTGTCTAAAATTCCCTGGGTTATACCTTACACAGTTCCAGGTGATTTTTATTTTTTTTTCCCTAAATATTTGTGTGTGCAAACACAATAGTAAAGAAATAGGGAATAAATATATAAGCTTTGTGTGACGGTTTTTGGAAAATGACAGTATTTTCCTCTGACAAACTGCTTTAGATTTGATGTTGTTTGTCTTCCCAGTAGATTTCTCTTTGATTTAAAATGTGTTAGAAACTACTTCCCTGTAGAAGGACAGAAATATTTTTGGTTCCTAATGAAAATAACTTACTGCCTGCTAGCTATATATATTTGCCATTAAATTTTAGCTAGCTGTGGTCTAAAAATGTTTTATTAATTTTTTTGCTCTTATAAAATGTTTTCTAGCTAATGAAGGTATTGTTCATTTCAGGTGACTGAAACTATGGTGTCAGTCTTAGTGTTTTCCTCTTCAAAACTCCTTTTTCTGAGTTGATACATTTATTTTTTTTTCTTTCAATTTTGGTTTATACTGAAGTGACACAAGGCAACCTTATTGTTTTCTGCTTTCTTCCAAACTACAGCTGAGCAAATTTACTTACATGTTGTGTGAAAATTATTTTAGTAGTCCCAAAAAATCACAAAATTGAACAAAATTGATTGTATAAATTCTCTTTTTGTGAGTTAGTTTCCAAAATAAGATAAGGAAAAAGTCCTCCTCCATTTATGCAATGTTTACTGAACTGTTTCAGGTAATAGGAAATCTAAAAAAAGCCACATTTTTCCCAAAGAGTGTCTCACCTTCCCTGTCATCAGGACAGTCTATCTCTCTTACCGATGTTTACTTTTGACTTCCATGTTCCATGGAACAGACAATAAGAAGACACAGCAGAGGACAAAGTTTCCTGGACTGTATTTACATAAGCCCCTGAAACATAAATTATCATTTTATGTCTGGTATTTCATAGAATCATAGAATCTTCATGGTTGGAAAGGACCTTTGAGATCATCGAGTCCAACCAAACAACATACAATCTCTGCCACTAGAGCATGCCCTGAAGTGCCACATCTAGACGTTTCTTAAATACCTCCAGGGATGGTGACTCAACCACCTCCCTGGGCAGGCTGTTCCAGTGCCTGACCACTCTTTCAGTAAAGTAATTCTTCCTAATATCTAACCTAAACCTCCCCTGCCTCAACTTCATACCATTTCCTCTGGTCCTGTCATTATTCACTTGGGAGAAGAGGCCAACACCCACCTCTCTCCAACCTCCTTTCAGGTAGTTGTAGAGGGCAATGAGGTCTCCCCTCAGCCTCCTCTTCTCCAAGCTAAACATGCCCAGCTCCCTCAGCCTCTCCTCATATGACTTGGTCTCCAGCCCCCTCACCAGCCTGGTAGCTCTCCTCTGGACACGCTCCAGCACTTCTATGTCCCTCTTGTACAGAGGGGCCCAGAACTGAACACAGTACTCGAGGTGAGGCCTCACCAGTGCCAAGTACAGAGGCACGATCACTTCCCTGCTCCTACTGGCCACGCTATTCCTGATACAAGCCAGAATGCTGTTGTCCTTCTTGGCCACCTGGGCACACTGCTGGCTCCTGTTAAGCTGGCCATCCACCAGCACCCCCAGGTCCTTTTCTGCTGGGCAGCTTTCTAGCCACCCTTCCCCAAGCCTGTAGCGTTGCTTGGGGTTGTTGTGACCGAAATGCAGGACCCGCCACTTGGCCTTATTAAACCTCATACAGTTGGCCTTGGCCCATCGATCCAGCCTGTCCAGGTCCCTCTGTAGAGCCTTCCTACCCTCAAGCAGATCAACTCTCCCACCTAGTTTGGTGTCGTCTGCAAACTTACCGAGGGTGCACTCAATCCCCTCATCCAGATCATCAATAAAGATATTAAACAAAACTGGCCCCAAAACTGAGCCCTGAGGGACACCACTGGTGACCATCCGCCAAGAAGATTTCACCCCATTAATCACAACTCTCTGCGCATGGCCATCCAGACAGTTTTTAACCCAGTGAAGAGTACACTTGTCTATGCCATGATTCGCCATCTTCTCCAGGAGAATGCTGTGGGGGACGATGGGTGTCAAAGGCCTTACCAAAGTCCAGATAGACAACGTCCACAGCCTTCCCCGCGTCCAGAAGGTGGGTCACATGGTCATAGAAAGAGACCAGGTTGGTTAAGCAGGACCTCCCTTTCCTAAACCCATGCTGGCTGGCCCTGACCCCTTGGCTGCCCTGCACTTGCCGTGAGAGCCCACTCAAGATGATCCTCTCCATGATCTTTCCTGGTACCAAGGCCAGGCTGACAGGCTTGTCGTCCCACGGATCCTCCTTCTGACCCTTCTGGTAGATGGGTGTCACATTAGCCACCTTCCAGTCATCTGGTACCTCCCCTATTGACCAGGATTGTTGATAAATGATGGAGCGAGGCTTGGTGAGCTCTCCCGCCAGCTCCCTGAGTACTCTTGGGTGAATCCCATCCAGCCCCACAGACTTATGTATGTCTAGGTGCAGAAGCAGATTATTAACTACTTCCTCCTGGATTATGGGTAGGTTGTTCTGCTCTCCATCCTTATCTTCCAGCTCAGGAGGCTGAACACCATGGGGATAGCTGTAGCACTGATTTTATAATTGTCTAATAGGCAAGCTGGATTTTGAGCTAGACTACTGGAATGATAAAAAAAAATTTAAATACGTACCTACTTGTGTACACAAACACATACAATGTCTTATAGATTTATATAGTATTAGGGGCTGCCAAATCCAGTAGTCCTTTGGAGGTGAGGCTGTTACAGCTCTGTGCCCCAAAGTCTACCTATATTCCCAAAAGGCACACAGACGAACGTATGTATGTGACAGACACATACAGCACACACACACACGTATATTCAGCACTTACACAAACAACACCAACAGCCTTATCCTGTTCCTCTGTCTGGTTGATCAAAAGCTAGATCTGTAAATGGGCGGCGGGGCGGGGAATATATGTATGTATACATATATATGCAACGTGTATATAATATATACTGTTGCTGGACCTAGGCACTCAATCTATCCAGTAGCTGTCTGTGGATCCTGCCTTCCACAGTTGCCTCCTGCACAGAGACACACACATGGAAATGGGTCTCTCAGTTAATGCCTAGACCCACAATCTCTCCAACAGCTGTCCTGGCCCTCTGGTACCCAAGTCCTCCAGTTGTCTTATGCTGAGGCACACATGCCTATCTGCTCCCAGGCCTCTTCACTTCCTTGCCAGCTGGCCCACCTTGATAATCACTAGGGATTGCACACTGATTTACTTACCCTTACTCACTCCTGTTACTGGTATCACAAACACATGGGTCCCTATGACCCATGGTGGGACTGCAGTTGCTGGCACTCAGACCTCCATATGCTCACATGCTCACCAAATAGAGGGTCCCCTCACTCAGGAAAATAGTTAAGCATCCCATAATAAGTCTTGTGCGATTCCCAAATCTTCCTTTCCCTGCATCCCATATTGAATCCCATCCTCCCATAAGCAATAACCCCCTTCAATCCGTAACATGCTCTGGACAGCCCTTTCTGTCAGCTCACAGTGATGGACTTGCCCCAGGCCATGGGGCTGAGGCTTTCCTGGAACGACCCTGGGAGGAGCTGGGACACAGAATCCCTTTCTCCAATTAGGTTATTGGGGTTCCCCCACCTGCAGTTGTGCCTCTGCTCCTTTTTGTGTGCGGAGATGAGCTTTTTATCACATAACCTAATACATAACATAACATATGGCAACTCAAGCAATATCAGAACTTTATAAATGACTGTGGAGCAGAGGCGTTCCTAGCAGGATATTTAAAATTGAATATAGTGACCTCAAAAAACCACAACATTGTGATTAAAAAGGTTTTTAAATTCCAGGAGGATGGTAGTAATGCTAAGTAATAACAAAGAAACGTAATAGATGAGAAGAGCAGCTTTGGCGATGCATAGAATATTGCCAATTTCTTCATGCAAGCTTTAACTTCAGTTTGGGAATCACTGATACAGAACAGATCTGCACTGCAGGCGTGCTGGGCTACTGGCAGGAGCTACAGGCTGGGGTTTCATGGCCTGTGACGTGTAGAAGGTGAGATTGGATGATCGCTATGGTCCCTGTGGTTTTAAAATCTGTTGCTTAATGAGCTGAAAAACTCTATTATTTAACAATGCCACATGTAACTCCCTTCCCTTCTCTAAGTAAAAGGAAACTTCCAGTTTTCTAAGCAGAAATGGGAAAGTGCCAAAAAAGAAAGTAGCAAGTGAGGGCAATATCTTGGCTGTTTGCTACCCACCTCGTATAGTGAAAAAGTAATGTGCCATAAAAGCAACACAAGCTCAGATTATTGGCAAGAAGGGAAACTAACAATAAATTATAAAAGAGAAAACCATCCCCTCAGCTTTAACCATGAAAAAATCTTATTTGATACCTTCTGGTCTGAATTGTCTCATAAATGGTCTGATTTGGTAAAAGATTTATTTAAAACAAATCTTTAAAAATCTGTTGGAACGGGTCCAGAGGAGGGCCACGAAGATGATGAGAGAGCTGGAGCACCTCTCCTATGAAGACAGGCTGAGAGAATTGGGTTTCTTCAGCCTGGAGAAGAGAAGCCTCCAGGGAAACCTTACAGCAGCCTTATAGTACCTAAAGGGGGCCTATGGGAGAGATGAGGAGGGACACTTTATGAGGGAGTGTAGTGATAGGACAAAGGATAACGGTTTTAAACTGAAAGAGGGTAGATTTAGATTAGATATTAGGAAGAAATTCTTTCCTGTGAGGGTGGTGAGGCACTGGAACAGGTTGCCCAGAGAAGCTGTGGATGCCCCATCCCTGGAAGTGTTCAAGGCCAGGCTGGATGGGGCTTTGAGCAGCCTGATCTAGTGGGAGGTGTCCCTGCCCATGGCAGGGGGGTTGGAACTAGATGATCTTTAAGGTCCCTTCCAACCCAAACCATTCTATGATTCTATAAAATCAAACTTTTATCATCAATTTACCTTGTGAGATGCTCTAAATAAAGGGGATTTACTGCAATTTTGCAGATCTGTCTGGAGGTGTAGGAAAGGGAAGCCTGTTTCTAAACTAAGTGATCTTATAGTACAAATAGAAGAACATCTCTGCTTTTGAAGCAGTTTTTTCTCTATCTTCTTCTCAGAAAGGAGTAGTTGATCAAAACATTGTACTGAAGATGTCTAAACAAACATGGCAGTTAAAATATGGACTGAAATAATAAATTGAAATTGCATTTAACCAGTGAGCCCTGGCAAGACCTAACCCTTTTCCCCTATTAGCTTGTTCCTGCTAATGGAAGTGCTAGAAACAGAGAAGAGAAGAGAATAAGAATTACACAATCCTTTCAAACATGGCAAACCTCTGTTCTCTCACACACCTCTACTTTCCACACCAGCTGATGTCCTGGTGTCTCATAAGCATCCCTGTATGTCATGCTGCTGTTATAACTGAAGCCTTGGTAAAATATACTGTTTATTAAAATGACATACTGTGATTTTTCCCAAATGGCATCTATCTTTAGTCAATAATAGCCAATTGCACAGTCTAGTTACAATCACCTTTTTCCTAATAATGGGTTGGTAGCAGGTTTTTGCATTATGTTAGTATTTTTGGTAATTCACAAGGACCTGCATTAGTGCAATACATGATGCCCTTGTTGTTTTTTCATCCATTACATGTTTCATTATGTGCTTTAAAGAATATACGTTAGCCTTCAATAGACAGGCATTTGCAGATAAAGTTGTTGTGCTTTGGGTTTGTGGTTTTGTTCGTTCTTTTTTTTTCTTCTGAGTACAAATAAGTGTATTTACTTTTTGTGTGCTTTTGCATATTTTCTGTCTTTCTAAAAGTAAAACATAAACTAACCCTCTGATATCTTTGCCAGCTGACATTTTTTCATGGATCATAGTATTGGAATTGCTGAATGATTGTGTCTAGTAATTCAAAATCTCCTTTGAGTTCATGTTCGAGTGGACCATAGATGCCAAAGACCTCGGGGCTTGTTGCCTGTAGCAGAGTGGAGACTTCACCTATCTCTTTCCCCTGAATATCAAGCTCTTCCAAGAAAATGGAAAAAGAGTGCAGCTCTTATAGAGCAGCTATATATATTTATATATTATATATATATAAAAATATACTCAGGATGTCAGGGGTGCTCTTTTTCCTCTGGCTCTTCTGGTTGGGATACTGCACATATAAATAGTATGGGCTGCCTATGTTTCTGGCTCTTAAAACACTGACTGGCCTATGGTTGTAAACTGGAACATCTATATGCTGGGGAGGGAGGGAGGGCTCTATAATAAAACTTACAGTCCTATTGGGATAACTTTTTAGTCTACAGCATGTGTGGCTATTCTGTGCATTCCAAGTTAGCAATGATAGAATGTCATGGTTTGTAAAGCATACAAAATGCTGTGCACTGAGGTAAGGAAGGGATTAATAGTTTGCTGAGGGCAGCAGTAATCTCTGTTGTATAGTACCTGCTGGAGACATAAAGTCTGGGCAGAATCTTTTGTGTACACCAAAAAAAAAAAAAACCAAACACAAAAAAAACCCAACCCAAACAGAGGAAAAGGAAAAGGCAGAGTTCGGGTGTTAAAATTGCTCCAAAGAATTGAGGTAGTACCTTTTTGGCAAGAGGGAAAACTGAACCAGGTTCCCTCAGAGCAGTACAGAGGATTCTTCTCTTGGAATCAACGTCAAAATAGTAAGAAATGCCATGAAGGAGTTGAAGAAAAGAGAATATATTGGACTACATGGGAAGCAGAAGTTTCAGAGAAATGTGGTAGATGGTATGGATTTTGGATTTTATGTTATCTATCCTAAAGGCTCATGGGTGTGATTGGCGTGACAACTCCTGTGTTCTTACAGAAATAGTAAAAACTAAATTTCTTGTACTCTCAAAGAATATGAGTAGTTAATAACTCAAGTCAATCTATCAGTGTTTATTTATAATAATTGAAAAGGAAAAGTAGTATACAGAACAAGAAGTACCAAGATTCTAATTCTATAAGTGTTTAGTGAAGTCCAGTGATTTTACTACTACACAATAACTTTGAGAAATGGTATTTACTAAAGAGGCATGTGTTTGTTTACCAGAACTTGTTATTACCATAGTTTAGCATGTAATAAAAGCTTTTATTCTTCCTACAACAATATATCATAAATAGAGAAGTTAAGAATAAGAAAAGAATAGGTGGGTTGGGAGGGTGGTATACGCAACATTGGAACAATACTATTGAACAGATTTTTTTTCTTAACCAGAGTTACAAAGGTATTTCACCTTGAGAGCAGAATGTTAAACAACGTTTTAACAACGTTACACAGCATCCTGTATGAGACTGTAAGACGTACAATGAAAAAAAAAAAACAGTAATAATTGTGTGCAATTAATTAATATATTCTGCAAAACATGGGAATTGAAAATATAATGTGAATACGTAATCTGTGTTAAGCATTGTGAGTAGGCATCTGTCTAGCTCCCAAAGCTTTGTGAAAGGGTCTATGAGAAAAGGGCAACAACCTGCCGGGAAAGATGTATTTTAGCTTTCTACAGATATTACAAAGCTATCGTTTGCATAAATTATAATTAGATTCTACATTAAAATGCTAGCCAAATACTTAACTGGTGTGCTTAAAGGAGTGCAATGCGAGTAGGAAACGTCTGAATGTATTGTTCTTACATACTAAACGAACTACTGCATTGAAGATTCCGCTAAGTAAAGATCCTTCAAAGTGCCACTAGGTGGTGATACCAACCTTTAAACGGGCTGAACTTGCTCAGCTACGTAACTCGTTCCTGCTCTTGAGGAGCAATAGCGAAAGCTGCATTTCAAACTGGTATATATAGTCAGGAAGCAACAATATCCACCACCTATATAAAACCGGAAAAAATTGTAACCATTTTTTATTTCAAAATAATTTTTAAAGTCGGTTCTGAGTAATGATCATTCAACCATATTCTATCCTACTTTACCCTCTTCTTCAAAACGCATAGTGTTGTGTGCATTAGTGAGGATGTAAATGTCATGGAGCTACCATTTTACAGCTCAGTATTAAAAAGGATAATACTAGTCCTATTTTGAAACACTTCAGGAAGCTGCAAAGCAGATTTTGGAACAAGAATTTATGGAAATGTCCTGTTCAAGTACCTGTATTTACGTATTTCCTACCATTTAAGCAGCACTAGATTCTGGTTTGCAGATTAGAACAGGAGCTTTTGGCATCGAGAAGGGGATGTAACTTCATGAAAATGCATTTCATATGTAATATGAGTTACACGTTTGAAATTCTATTCAGTAAAGCCAGACATCAAAGTGTACACTTACATGTTTTGCTGAATAAGGGCTACTTAATCGTTTTGAGTTCTGAGAATAATTATAAACATTCTGCTGATTTCAGTGATCTCGTCAAAGCAACAACAAATTACATTAATTTTGCAGTGGATAGAATTTCCCCTCTGAAGCTTAAAACATTCTTTGGGTCCAAAACAATGCATGCTTTGGAATTGGAATTTAATTAGGCATCTTCCAGAAGATAGAGAAACTATCCCATGCAATTTCTTCTCCTTCTGCCCCCTTCCCTCCCCTCAGACTTTTAAGGCTGCAAATAAATATTTTCAATTTCTAGCAAAGTCTGTGTAATTTAAATATCTGCAACTAATGAGCGTTTTATGTTAGCACCATTTTCTTGCCTTTTAGGTGTCTTGTATTGGTTGTTTTTGCTAATCGGTGTATATAAATATCCATTTATCATGGAAAATTCTCACAAGACCGGGAATTTAATGCTAACTATGAGGCTTCTGGTCCACCCATAGATTTAATAGAAGTTGTCCAATTCCCTCTGTTAGTGACATGCAATCCTATGCTTGCCCATCCCCATGATGATGTATTTGAGCTCTGAAGCCCCCTCATTTACATTTAGGGTTTCTTCTGTTCCTGTTTACCCTTAATTACCTATGCATAAGTATTAACATGCAACACTCTGTCATTGAGTTTTCCACCTCTTATTTTCCTGAGTTTAAGAAAAAATTATTAATATTCTTCACATAGTAGGCCATTATATTGCAAATTTAAGACATGGTGAATTCAAGGCAAAAGTCCTGTCAAAATCACTGACAGCAAAATGTAAGTCGTCTCAGATTGGCTCAGTGGCTGCTCCAGTTTGCCTTTTCTCTGAAGAATGAAGTAAAGCTGGCTCATAACCAAGGTTTCAAAAAGCACTGTGCATTAGACTTTCCATGTAACAGATTGATGAGACTGTTTTCTATCAGAAGTAAAAACTGAAACCTTGGATAAAATGTTCCCACTAATGCATCCAGGATAGAGGGGAAAAGTGAAACTTGTATGAGTGCTAAAGTAATCTATAACTGCAAAGTGATATATGTAGGGATTTAAAACTCTGAGAGTCAGATAATTAATATCTATCTGATAAAGAGGACTAGCTGCCTGTGACTTTCAAGAACAGTTACCTCCTACTATAAGTACCAACATTTTGTTTTCTGATTATGTGGTGAAAGTTTACTTCCCCTATGGTAACGTTCCCGTAGATTTATATTTCTTAAAATTATCAGCATGATCATTATCCCTGAAAAAATCTGCTTGTTACCAGATGAGCATCAATGTTTAATTCTGCCTTATGAAAAAAATGATGTATCTGGGAAAGTATCAGTGTGAAAAACATTGGTGTTTTAGTTTGGAACAGAAGTGTGTTTTTCAAGTGAATAGCACAATTGTCTCTGCTGTGATTCCATTGATGATGTGGAGAAGTCTCTGAGTGCTCAAACTGGATTCACTCAGACAAAACTAAATTACAGATGCTCTCCAGGAGTGTGCTCAATGCACACCAGCCATCAGTGGGCATTTTGTCCCTCGAGCCACAGTGGAGCTGAAATAACCTATAAAATTCATACAGTGTAGGCAGTAACTCTTGTTTGTCTACGCAAACTGCTAAATGCATGTGTACTATCATGCAAAATACATTGTACTATCAAAATCCAAATATTTTTGCCTATTTATAAAGTTTGATATATTTTTTTAGTAACACCGAATCCCTTAAATTTGCTAGACAGAGTAATAGGGACGGTGGGGCACATTTAAAATCTCAATGGCTAAATAGAATTATTCCTATTGCCCAATAAACCACATATTCAAATGTGTAGTTGGGGATTGGGAAGGGTTAGGTGCTACATCTATAAAGTCACTTCTTTAAATTATGAATGCTATTAAAGAAGACCAGATGTCCCACTGAGCTGATTTTGCTTCCAGTATTTTTCCTGTAGGTACTATAAGAAGTAGTTATTCTGGCTTCAAAATAATGAAGTCAGCTTGGAAGAGGACTAGTTTTCAATAAACATGCCAAAAATTACCTCTTCGTAAGTGCTATTTCTTAGATTTGGCTGAGGAAATTTTATTTGTCATTTATTTCTTTGTAAGAAAGCCATTCCAGCTAACTAGTTTGTCAAGATTATTGACCCACAAGAAAACAGCACTCGTTATAGAAACAAAACTACAGTCCAAGCTTTAGAAAATTTGATGTGAACACTGTTCAGAATTCATGATACTGAAAATTATTTATGCCAATAAATATGCTGGCATGTCCCTACTTCATTTTTCAAGCCTGGCTCTGCACAGGTGGTGGGAGTTCTCAAGTCAGTATTTCACACCAAGAAGCAGGGAATGGGCCAAACTATGCTCTCCAAATACCTTTCTGTTTTTAATATAATATTTCTATAGTTTCCAGCTCACTATACAAAACATCATGAACTTAACTACCTTGTAATTATTTCCTTGAAAGACATCTGCATTGAAAAATCTGAAGAACCAAGTATACATATTTGGTTTCTACCTTCTATGTGTTTCTTTATTTCTGCACTGTTCCATCATGGTCATGTTGCATGTTTTTAGATAAATTGAATTATTTTTCATGTATGAGATTTCATTTCTGCTCTTTACTTTCAGACAGCTGTTGTCTTTGCACAGAATTGAAATTTTTCTTAGTAAGTCAGCACAAGTTAATACTCCTTCATTTTTTTAACCTATATATCTCCTAAGTAGGGCGTTTCCAGCAGGGAAGCCTACAGGAATTCCTAGAAACATCAGTACTTTGGATTATCAGATGATGAGACAAAAGAGATAATAGACTCTCTTTTGCCCTGAAATGTGTCTCAGTGTGTTCCTATCGATGCAGAAAGACAATTGCCATTTCTTTTATACAGTGCTGGAAAAGCTGGCTATATGGCCATAAATAGTGCTGTTGATGGATGTTTTGCACTGTATACACTTCTCTTGCTGTTAGAAAAATGTTTTACTGGAACCATAAAGTCTGAGAACTGAAGTTATTTGTTTTAATAAGAGAAGAACGTACTAACTTTGTGATCATAGAAGCCATTAATAATCAACGGCAGGCTTCTTTTGTTTAAAAACAACAACAAAACACCCAACAACAAAACCAAAACTTTTCCTGTTAACTTTATTTATCATGCTTTGTGGAGTTTATTTCTCCCTTGACATCTACTATTTATTATTTAAGAGATATAAGGAGAGAGGAGAGACATGTTTTCAGAAGAGATTAAAGGAAGAAAGAGACTTAATGCTGTGGAAAGGAACTGGTATCCTATTACCATAAAGCAGGAATTACAGAAAGGAATTATTCAGAATGGTGCTGAATAAGTGAGAAGTAATGTGATCAGTATATATTATATTTGAAGTATTGCCTGCTCCAGTTGCTTAGGAAAAATAAATAAATCAACTTCCTCTGGTTAGCACTTGCAATTTTTTTAGCCAGTGAGACTTACATTGCTAAGCTTTCCTCCAAAATCATGAGAAATACCGAAGTTCTTGAAAATGCAAGATTATAACATTAATATAACTCAAACATTATTACATGAGTCAAGTGAATTCCAAGACAGGGACAAAAACCAGATAGCAACGGTCCATAAACTTCAATCACTGCTTGTTGAGAAACATATTAAGTCTCAAAGGTGTGGCTGTGGCGAATGATCTTGAATTTCAATAGGATGGCGGACAAGTAAAATCTTAAATTAAGTTCATACATGCTGGCATGTTACACTGACATGTAAGATGGACCAGTATTCCAGCCTTGTGGCTTACGCGTGGAAATTTGACACTAATGTTGGTAAATTGCTTTATGATTGTTATTCACGGCCCATATTGCCAGTAAGTTGAGTTCTACAGCATTTCATTTCATATTTTACACTGTGATGCACAATATATGGTCCAGTTGTAAAATGCCTTTTACCCACAAGAGGAAATTTTGTGGGCTGATATTTAAAATATTTCCAGGGTTTTCTGCCTGGTAGAAGATTACACCTCATGTACATAAAGAGCATAAAGAATTTTCTACTGTGTGAGGAGATATAATGGAAAAGCAAGAGTATACATAACAGTAACATAATGGGTTATTACACAGACTCAGAGAAATAGAGAGAATGATTATTTAGTGAATGTTGCAAATTATAATGCTGTATTTGTAGAGCACATGCAAAGAAGGGTGTGATCATAATGTAGTCTGATGAGTCTTCACCAGGCAATGGGTGAAATTCAGAGCAATAGAACTTATTTTGTGTTATTTTGATCCAGGCAGACCCACTTCACAGACTGAAAAATAACTCTCCACAAAAAAAACTAGTAGAAAAGAGACATACTGACTTTGCATCATGAAAAGCTGTCTGTGGCATGCAAAAAAAAAAAAAGAAGTTTCCTTAAATCTTTGTGAAAAACCAGAAAGAATTGTAGTAGGCAGCAGCAAGTGGTTGTAGTTTCTCTATAATCAACAGCATAAATACAGATGGACATGTGACCTAGATGTTTCTATACTGATGATGGATGAACAATGAAAGAAGAATAATAATTTGGGATGTCTTTCTTTTAGTGACTATCTGCATGTAAAGTACAGCCTTCCTCATCACCAATACCACACAAGCACACACCTCATGTGCATACCAAAAATTTATGTAAGTTTAAGGTTCATCGAGCATGAGTTCCCTCACTTACTTCAATCTCTTTGTATAGCTCAGGAGAATAGATACTGCTACAAAATGTGACCAAGCTGGAATTTTAGTCAAGACAAATTTTTCCTCTGCAATTGATTTTGGTTAACAGGAGGTAGAAGGATCACACGGGTTATTAGGGATGGAGTATCAATTGTAATCTGTAATGCAGATGCATCAAGGGTACACTACAAAGCAGTGCTGACTGGAGACATGTGTAATCTCCTAAATATGATGGTGCCAGACATGTAGTAGGTGAAACTATGGCACAAGTCCAAACTTGGAGTATGTGCAAGTATACAGGCCTAGTGATCTCATTAACTGCTGAAGGAACCTTGTTTAGTCTGATTCTGTAGGTTCTAGAAAATAATTCCTCATGAAGAACAGGAGCATAAAGTTGTTAAAAGAGCTTTCTAATTCTGTAGCACTGAGAAAAGGAAGAGCAAGAAACTCAAAGGAAAATTTATGGGATCTCCCTCAGTCTCATAAGGTGATTGGCAGCTGACTTCTCTTATTTGCTTTCCCAAAGAAACTTAGGGGTGTGAAGTGGGCTGCTCATTGCACAACTTCTCTCAGTTTAAGAGGCAGGAAGGTGATGCTATAGTTGTGAAAAGGTAAAGCTAAAAGTTACTTCTCACCATCACTGAGCAGAGTGAAAGGTGATGAGAGCAGGAGTGCATAACATAGCTTTTAAAGATGGAACAGGAGATAAAAAGGAGGAATTAGGGATAACATACGGTCAGGTGAGATCAGTGGGGAAAAAGATGTTCATCTGTCAAAGAAGGGGAGTAGCATACATGGGAGGGGACATTTTTCATTTCGGTTGCCTTCAAAATGGCTTTAACCATTGCGAGGTCAAAAAGAAGATTAAATATTTCAACATCAATTCTATAGCAACTATAAAATTCAAGAACCTAAAAGTCAAAAAATGTACACCATCTTATTCACAGAATCACAGATATGCAGAATGGAAGAGGTTTAAAGGGGACTTCTGGAGAATGTCTAATCCAATCTCCTCCTAGAATTGCTTGCTCTGGGTGATGTCCAGTTGATTTCAATATCTTCAAGGATGGACATTCTATCATCTCTATGGGCAACTTGTTTCAGTCTTTGACTACACTCACAGTAAAAAAAGTTTTGTTTTGCATTTAAACTGAATTTAGTGTATTCCAATTTGTGTCCATTTCCTCTTGTCATGTCACAGGGCACCTCTGAGAAGATTCTGCCTCGTCTTTTTTGTTCCCTCTACGAGATATTTTTACATGTCTATTAAATCATCTCTGAGACTTCTCTTCTCCAGGCTCTCAGCAGTCCCAGCTCTCAGCATTTCTTCATATGTGAGATGCTCCAACCCCTTAGTCATATTAGTGGCCCTTTGCTGGACTTTCTCTGCTCTTTGGTTTGGGTTGGTTTTGTGTGGGGTTTTTTGGGTTGTTTGGGTTTTTTTTCAGTTTCTTAATGATTATTTTTTCTCTCTCTTCTCTCGTTGCTGTTTTAAATTTCATTTTCCTGTTTCCTAAATGAACTAGGAACTTTTTAGCTGTAGTATGCGAATATATTGTAATTCAGGGAGAAGAAACATCTTCCTAGTGTCTTAGAAAAATAAATATTGCAAATCCATTGTTTTTGTCAAGCATAACTTCTTGGTTACTATTTCTGGAGATAAATGAGTTACAATAGAAAAGCTTAAATAGCTGCAAAAGGTGCACAATAAGACTTTAAAACAAAAGTTTTTGCTGTTCTATGACCTTGTAGTTCATATAGTTATTTACACTTCTGTGAAGTGACTGAAAAAATCCCTGATGACAAAATTATTATTTTGTCATTTAGGAATATAAAGTTTGCCTGAGTATTTTTAGAGCCATGGAAGAAACATGGTTAGAGAATCAGTTGTACCCCACACTGCAATATTGATTGGCAACTGAGCATATTTTAGAATAAAATAATTATTTTTTTATTTTAATTTTTAGTTTGATTTTTTTTTTTAAGAACAGTAAAATTCCTTTCCACATGTACTTTAAACCCTCTGTTGCTCTTTATGAAATCTCCCTTCACTATTTGCAGCCATATTCTTTCTTGCTTGATGAGTCTTGCCTGGGCTTGGTTGTGGTAACTGTGATTACTGAGGGATTAAAAGCAGATTAAGGGAGATGCAAAGCCAAGTCCTAACTGTCATAAAACCACAACTGCTACAATTAAGTTATTTCCAGCTCTATATTTTCTTCTTTTATATATCAAAAAAAGGTATCATTCCTTTTCTTTTACTCTTTTGATGTAGTGTCACAAGAAGATTAGTGATGTCATACAGAATTCTTGAACATTATACATTTTCTTTATTTTTTTAAATATTGAAAATATGTTTCATAACCATAACACCTAATTTTTCCTTATGGTTAGCTGTTGGAATGCACGATATGTATGATGTACACAGATCTTGTTTGGTTAGTTGTTACTCAGAGAAAGTCATATGAATCACCATTTACACGTTCTATAAAAGGAAATAAGTAGTGTATCTTGCTAGACACCGACTTTCTTCTCCATCTGCAGAACGCTTGAAAAATATTCCAACATAAATGTAGCTACTGTGTCTAAAAGGTTTTTAAAAGCCATATAAAACTACTTGAGACAGAAATAATGATCTTTTCTTCACCAGCAGTGAGAACAGAATGTGCAGGCAACAGCAACATAGTAAAAAGAAAAAAAAATATTCAGGAACTTCACTAGATTAATTTCTCATACTGTGTCAATCACATTGTATTATCTGAGCTTTTGGGAAATGAGTGTCCCTAAAGAAATTTGTGAGATGTCAATAATCCTGCTAAGTTTTTGAATGTTCTGTTTAATATACAGCTATATAAGAAAGTCGACTATCATCTGATGGTCGTATAATTATAAGCATAATCCTAATACAGAAGTGTAGTGATACTGTCCTGAATAGGCACAAGCTATACAGAAACATTGTTCTGCTTCTGTAAGTCTCTCGTTTTCCAACTGGGGACTGCTGACAGTAAGTAACATGTCAAAGTGTAGCTATTTGACAAAAATCCTCCTATTGTTTTTCAGTGAAAGAAGGTTATTTTGTAGCAGGTTGAGGTATGGTTACCTCATTATGAGGTCAGGTAGGAGTGCCTCGTACTTTTAATTTTTCTGTTCTTTTGTCAAAAAAAAACCCTTATGCAAGGTGCTGAGAGATTCAGATGGGGGGATATTTACACATATCTCTATGTGTAAATAAAGGACAGAACTGAAACAATGCAGCAATATACTCTGAGTACATTTGGAAGTCACTTAGATTATTAGATATCCACTTAGAATTTGAACCTTTTGCAATTTTTCTGCTTCAGAGTGATGTATGGAGGAATAAACTTTCAGTGGCATTCCTGAGTCAAACGAGTATTAATATGGCCATGTGCCTGTGCATATGCTACTTGAACATGAAAGCAGCAGCAACTGCCTTAGCCAGGCATCGAAAAAGTGTAATGAACAGTATTTATAGCTTGGGTTAAGGTTTGACTTACACAAGTAAGAAGAGAAGAGATTTGGATGGATGGATGGAAAAACACTTGGCTTGTATTTATTCTTCTCCGACATAATTTTAAAGTGTCACTTAAAGTAGAATGTATCCTTGGGCTATCTTTTATGTAAGTATATCATTACAGCTGGCCAACAAATGTCGAACTGTTCTAGTATTATAAATGAGTATTTGGGTATGTCCTAATGTAACAGACCCAATGAACATATTTGTCACATTTAAATTAGGGCATTTATTACAGAAGAAATCATTAAAAACTTTATTTATGACACTGAATATTTAAAAAAGTTTGTTCTTACTCAGTTGGGACTTCCACAATTCAACAGCCTAAATTAAAAATGAAAATCAGAGAGAAGAAAAGGAAGGAATAAAATTCTTTTGGCAGATGTGGTAGGAGAGGAGCATGAAACAGCTGGAGACTATTTAGAATATGACAGTCCTTTTCTGTATTTCTTTTTTGTTGCTGCTTCGGGAGAATAACAGAAAGCCAGCTTCAATAGATGTTCTATCAAATAAGTATCTACATGAGTTACAGATGTGACTCTTGCTGGGGCATATTTTTATCTCTGTGACACAGTCATCTTTAGTTTAAGATGCTTGTCATTCTGGCATGCAGCCTTTAACATTTTGTTTTGTTTGTTCTCTCCTGTGGTGCCAAGCAAACAACTTCTTAGCTCTGCTGTCTGCATTTTAGCATCTACTATGTCTTTGCACGTGACTATATTCTCCTTCACTAGTGTCAAAAGTGTTCCTGCTAATCTGAAGGAAATATCTTACAATAGGCACCCATAGCCCCTTTTCCAAAGGTTTCTAACTAGTTTTCTGAATTATTCTTTCCTTCCTAGTTCCAATTACACCTTTTCTGGGTTTTTTCCCCCCTCCCCCTGCTTTTTTTTTGGGGGGGGGGGGGGGGGGGGTGGGAGGGGGGTCTAAGGGGGGAGGGAGAGAGTGTGTGTGTGGTTTTGTTTTTCTTTTATTTTAGGTTGCTTTGGACAAAAGGCTCTTATAGGACTGAGAGTACTCTATTTTTTCACTTTTCTCCAGTCAGTAAGTACCTTGTTCAAGTAATACTTCTTCCAGAACCAAAAGGATTTAAATGATTAGATAGTGTTAGACAGCTTGGCTTATGCTGGCTGATCTTTTTGAGTTTTCTTGGATTTGCCTGAAAAACCAAGAGACAGGGCAGGTAGCAAAATTGACTTGCCACATTTTTTTCAAAATCAGTGATCACTTGCTCTGGGTAGCTCTATAGACATATTGACCAGCTCTCTCTCTCTCTCTCTTTTTTTTTTTTTGTGTTGTTGTGTTGTTTTGTTTTGGTTTTAATGGTCCTTTCATTAGTATATCTCAAAAAAATACAGTTATTTCATTAGTAGATCTTAAATACTTAAATACTTTACCAACAAGTGTAATAACATTCTCACGTTTTATAGATGAGAACAATGAAGTACAGAAAAAAGGGAGTTGCTTGGCTACTGTCACTGAAGGCCACTTTGAATTTCATTTTCCTTTGGTGAGATTGATTTTCTTCTAGAGGGAGTGTTTTCTGTGTCATAATGATATACATGAAGGGGAAAAAAACCTGGTTTCGTCTTGGTAGGAAATTATCAGAGCATCATGGTAACTGGGCTTGTATTCCTGTAGACTTTTGAATCCGTTCTTCTGCTGATGATTTTTGTCCACTCAATGGAGACATTCTTCTAATACATTCTCAAAAAAACCCGATTTAATCTTTGCCTGGGTTCATGGATAATCCTGCATCAACATTAGATAGAGAGAATGACATATTTTTATTTCTATGTCTTATAATGCATCAACTAGGGTCACATGTTCACAGTTTTTTCCTGTCTTTAGGAATTCATGTATGTTGCAAAAGTGTCTTTTAAATTATATGCAAATGTTTCTTGACTAATATTTGAATGAGCTAGTGTATTACGTTTTGTCATTCAATTTACTACTGCTTGTAAGAATATCAATAACCTTCACTTTAAGATTACTAGAGGCAAAGGTACCCTTTAGTGTTGGGGGTTTTTCTGGCTCTTGCCTTATAGGAACAATAATAGGAGCAAAATTTGCTACTTGTTGAACCAATTTTCCCGTTCTGATAGATTAGTCCTGAGGTATGCAGTTCCTTCTTTTGAATAAAAGAAAGGATGATGCTACCATACCAGATCAAGTCAAGTCAGACGCTGAGGTAATGGGAGACAGACTGAGGAAGCAATCTTTGATTTGAGCCCGGCTGTTCCTCAAAATTAAGCCCGAGTGGCACTGCCTGGATCACTGAGAGCTGTAGCTTCACTTAGGTTCTGAGGGAGTCAGTAATGCTTATTAAATGAGTTAATCAGGAAATTGAGTACAGAGAAGAATTATTTTCTTATACTAGCAATTATTTCAACAGTCTATTTACCTAGAAATAGTGTTTCTGGTTGGAAAGATCGGTGCTCATAAATGTGTTAATTAAATGGCAGTATGCAGCATACTCTAATTATAGTTTTATGTTCCTAGATGTAACACAAAATGTTGTGTTAATTCAGTCATAAACGTATGTCCATTTTTAACCACATACTACCTTAGAGTATGTGTAGTAAGAAACTTTCTATGGTAGCAACTCTTCTAAAGAATGTGATGATAAAGTTACTGGTGATAGATAGACATGTTAAAGTATAAAGTATTTTCTAGTTAAGTCTTATACCAAAATTTCCTGTGACTTTTTCCAAGGCAAGTTCATGGTAGAAGATCCTTTTGTAATCTAGTTCTAGTAGCCTACAACTAGCCTTAGATGTACTTTGACAGTGAACATGTCTAGCCTAAGTTCTTGAGTTTTTTCCATAAGCAATAAGAAGCCATGTTACTGGTCCCTTAATTTAAATGCTTGTTTTATTCCAAAGACCAATCAAATATTAATTTGTTTTGTCAGCTACCGATAGAGGAATCAGAAATATTTATATGCAGGGAATTCAGAGATGCTGCTTGGAATTATTCCCTGGGTTGCACAGATATAGCTGTTTAATAATGCTTTTGATAATTGTATCCAACCACATTTACATTGTGACACTAAGAAATTTCTTATATATGTGTCTATTATTTAATTTGAGAATATGCTTCCCAAGGCAGAAAAATTTCAGGGTCTACAATTTTAAAGTTATCAGTAAAACTTTTATCTATGAAGTTGGGCATAAATGGACATGAGTGGAATGATTATTTTATTCTAACCTTATCTATATTAAATAGAGGTTTAGTGTCTGTGGTTTGTTCAATAGACATGTTTATGTCTCACCTATTTTGTGACAGAACAGTAAAGAAAGAGGGTTTCCTAGAGAGTAATCTGTATAAGATAGTTTTAAATTAATCTGTGCTGCTTATTTAGGCATGCTCAACAGATTACTCATCTGAAGACATTTTTTTGTGACAAAATACTAGTTCTTTATCTTCACCAGTTCACTAGTTTATTTCTTATATTAGATGGTCCCTCATTAAATTCCTGGAAGGTCAGTCAGAAGCACAAAGTTTTTCCTCTTGTTCTCTATATATAGAGTTAGGCTATCAGCAATTTTTCTTAAATTTGCTCTGATCATTTGTCCTGCTTGAAGCATTTGGTTCCCGAGGATGGAAAAACGTTTTTATTTATTCTAAGAATTAGTTTGTGGTTAAGAGTGCCAGTAGCTGAAATACACAGGCCATTCTCCTAGGGGCTAGCAGGACAGGTTATTAGGTGTTTGTATGGGAAGTATTTCCACTTACGGGTCTCACTAGAGATTACAGTGTATTAGAATTTGTGCTAAATGGCAATTTCAGTGAGAGACAATGTTAAAATCAAGCCAAACCTAGGAAACAATCCAGACAAACCCCAGGAAGCAGGTGATTTGAGATTAACATTATAAGGCTATGAAAATCTGTGAATTTTTCTGAACGTCTAACACAGACCACTATGTTTAAAATCATTAGCAAGTATAATTTATGCATAAACACTTTGTTTCTATTCCACGGGGAAGGAGATGTCTCTAGGTGTTTTGTGTGGAAAGCCTGCACAGATTTTCTTCTGGAATGAAAGGATGTGCATCACTAATGAAAGGAAATCTTAAAATGGTTTCCACATCTTTTCCATCATGTACAGGCAATAAAAGTAATTAGGAGGACATTTGCTACTTCTGTATGGTCAGATTCAGCACAGGGCAACCTTCAGCATCCCAGATGGGATTAGGCCAGTTGATGATCAGCAGCTTGGCTCATGACGGGGATCAAACAAATCTGAAGCATTTTCCTAAATGCTGTAGAGTTGACCTCAGCTTTATGTTTCTAAATATCTGCATTTATTCCGAATTCTGTGGTCATCTGGAAAGAAAACACTATTTTCATTTTTTTCATTATTTGGGGAGGGAAGGAAAGCTGAACAAGAACAAAGAATTATAATAAATCTATCCAGAAACCATGTGCTTTTTGAATGTGCTGAAATGAACTGTATCATTCCCATTTCTGCTATATTTATTATTAGAACACCTGAGCAGAAGTTAAACTTGCTGATTTAAAGATTAAAGGAATTAAACTAATGCCTATCTTACTCCATACAATGTATTCAAATGCATTCACTAGATGTTATTATTTAGTTTCCCAGATTATGATTCAGTTTATATATGTTGTTTCGTTGTTGTTTTTTTCTTTTTATTCAAAGTTGGTCATCTCAAAAAATGATAACTGATAATTCTTGTATAATTGGAATATATACATCTCTGTGTATTTCTTTTTTTCTCATGCTTTAAAGTATTTATAAAAAATTGTTAGTAATTTTGCCATGTATGTTTTGCTGTGTACTGAATTTGAGGGCGTTATGTCTGATGAACAAAAAGTTTGGGAAAAAAATCTGGGATACCCCGAGAAAAGCATGAAAGATTTAGCCTTAAAAGTTTTTAGATTGAGTAGATTCACTCTAAGAGTGTGGTTATGTGAAGGCGAAAAAATAGAAAAAGAAAAATCTGCTTAATATTTGAATGGGGTTGCTTTTTATTTTGCTAGTTAGCCTTTATTTCTACTTTCACAACCATGTTTAGCTACAGAGAAGGTAGGTGGACAGAATGTCTTTAAATCTCTTTTTGACTGAAGATTAAAAAGCAAATCACTAAGAGACTGGAATTTTCCCTTACCTGCTTCCTGGGCTACGTGGCTTCAGACTCTTACAGAAAGCAGAGCTGTTTGTACAAATTGCTGCACCAGCTGGAGAGCGTTACAGCATTAATCTCTGACCAAACAACCCAGCAGGCAAGAATCCTTTTAAATTGTGTTATTACAGGGTAGGATGAATACACTTGGGATGAACATGTATATTGTTTTCATATCTGCTGTGGGTCAGAGTACATGGTTCTTTAATTCTGAAGGAATATTTCCAGGTCAAATAAGCTCTAAACTGTAGAAATGTAAGAAGCTACTTCAGCCCTGTGGTCTTGTTTCTCCACTAGATAGGCTAGTCATAAAACAGCAGTGTCTGCTTTGATTTGCTTATAGGAGAGGTGCAATGCTGGCTGCACACCTGATACATCAGTGGCTGCAAAATAACGGTGCTGCAATAAAATCCCAGTTACCAGGCATAGGAAACAGATAATGCACAAATGAACAGAAATAACTTGATTTCTGGTAAAGTACCAAAAACTTGGAAATCTGAAGAGAGCTTGTCTATCCCAAGCTAATGTGTTGTAGCTGTGAATGAGGAGAGTCAGCCTTGTGACTTGTCCACCTATAATAAAATTAGTTACTTCTAGTAGTAAAGAGCTGCGGGAGCAACAGTGGAAGTTAAAAACTCTAATGCACTCAAAATGTAAAAACACAGGGCACCCTTTTGCCACTGCCATGAATGGCCCGTGATTGCATTTTTTGTTCTTATCTTTGAAATTTTCCTATACTTTATTGATGGAATGTTTTGACCAGATGTGTGTGTTTGATAAAAAAAGGGTAAAAGGTAACTAATCAAAGGTGAAATGAAGAAATTTTTTATTCTCCAAAAAACCCTGCTTAATATCTCAGATTCCCTAGTGCCTTTTTTATCCCAAGATATATATGTAAACTTTATGTTAAGTTGTAGCCCAAATTTGAACTGCAATTCACTACAAACCCCCACTATAATGCACTTTATAAGCTGAGTCTTACAACTTTTTTGATACTTTGGATTAGAGCAAGTAAACACACTAGTCTTGAATCATAAATGGAAGAAATGACAAGTTGAAATATAAAAGTAGCTTAGGAAACAATCTATGCCTTGAAAAGATGCCAACTAGAAATAATGAGGCTAGCTACTATTTCCCAGGAATTGTGTGATGAAAGGATCCTAAAGTTAGTTTTCACTTTTAGCTGAATCTCTGCCTTCCACCTGAGAGCTGAAGCGTTTTTTTTCCTCTCTATTTCAATCCAATGATAAACAGGTTAATTTAAGCCATCATGAGAGCAGAGCAGGATCATTCACTCAGATAATTGTCTTGTTTGCTGCTGGCTGTTGCCTGTTAATGAGTCCTGGTGCCTTTTTACTGCAATCTGAGATCCTCCCCTGTTTGTGGACACAGCAGCAGTGATATCTGGAGAATTTTTGATGGGTTTTCTGGAAGAAAGTAAAATGACCCATCCATTACAGTTTACCTTGAGTTAAACACTAGCAGCAGGTTCGAATGATGAGAAGAAACAGGCTCCTATGAAGCAAACCTAGCTGCACACAGATCTTTGCAATAGGAGTTTCTATTGCTGTCCTCAATGTAAATTTTAGGGTTGTTATTGAGGTCAAATTACCACGGGTGGTTGTTTTCTTTCCTTTTTTTTTCCTTTTTTTTACCCCTCAGATCTCTTTGTTACATATCTCATTAATCCACTTTTCCCACTAACAACCATCTCATCTGCATTATCATCTGATGGACTCTTCCTGCCAATCACCAGGGCTGGCACCGCATCTGCATTATGCAGCTCTCACAGCTACAGCCCCTTGCTTTCCCTTCCCGGCTTCCCAGGCTTTGAAGCTCTGACATGGAGGCTACCATTAGGTAGGGCAAGACAATAACAAAATAGTAAAGGCAATCATGTTTGAAATCATGCCGTGCAGCAAGGTCACGTCAACCTCAGACACTACTTCCTGATTCGTCTCCATCACAGCTTTGTGCACCGTAATGGGTATTGTTTCCATTTCTGCAGCTGCTTTGGCATTGTAGCACTCAACGTTTCAGATTAACTGTCCAGAAAAGTTTGTCAAGATCCAGTATGACTCCTTTTCTGAGGTGTGCTTTTAGTTCAAATGTCTACCTGACCCAATGAAGGGTGGAGAAGAAAGTGATTATAAGCCTCAAAGAAAGTTGTCCCATTTCTATTGCTGTGTGAAAGGAAGAAAATTTTTGTCTCCAGGACTATCTAAACTGCCAGCTGACAGACAATCAAAACTTTAGTATCTTACTAACCACCAGAAAATAACAAAACAAAACCTCATCCCTCCACAGAAACAACCTTAAATTATATAGGAACTGATAAAGAAGGATATTCACAAATGGTAGGGTGCTGGTTTTGCAGGTCGTATTTTTTGTCTCAGATTTTTTTAAGTACAAAAAGAAAAAAAGAAGAACCCTTATTTCTCATTGCTGCATCAAGTGATATGACACTTCAGTCTGGCTTACGTATTATCCACAGTGACATACCAAATCCAGGGACCATTGCATTAGAAGCCCTAAATCTTTATCCATCCACTGGGATCTAGAATGTAAAACTTTCTTTTGCATGTGATGTTTCTTCAGCTCTAATAAAGACCTTCTTTAGAGCTCAAGAGATCTCACATACACCAGACCCAGATTCTGAAAGTTCTGTTCAAAATGAACCAAAGTCACATCACTTTTCTGCTGAATACCTTTAGCAATTTGTGAGAAGCAAGCAGTTGGTTTTATTTTCATTCTGAAATAATTTCAGCCCAAAGACCAAGGAATGAGCATGCATAAAGACAGGAAAGCTATTTCTAGCTGAGAACTGACATGCATCTTTAGAGTAATTCCAAGAGCTTCGCTTTCATTTATTATCCTGTATTTACTCTTCTGGGATCTGGGTTCCTGGCTTCTGTCACTAGTAGTATGCAGGAAATCAAACAGGTTCTTGAAACTGAAGGGTGAAGAACACGGCAGAAGGAGGAGGATCCCTTTTAATTTCAACTACAGCTGAATAGTTCAATCTTGAAATTATAAATAGAGTGTGTTCTCAGCCCTGAAACTTTTCTTCAGCTATAAATACATTTTAAATATTTAAGAGAAAAATACTTCTGACTTTGAGAAACAATATACGGATGAAAGATTCTCCTGTTTTTATATAAAAAACATATTTCAAGTGGTTAAATTCCATATGTGACACTTTTTCTTTAGTGAGTTAATTTTGTAAATTTAATCATTTGTTAGTGACGTGAATTTTACCTGCAGTCTTGAAACTGTAAGTGTAAAAATTTGGACCAAATTGCAAATTAAAGGTACATGCTAACTGATACATAAGGATACTAATCTTTCTTGCATGGAGATAGATTTTAAGGGGGAAAAATTCCCAGAATAAGCGTGCCAGAATGAGCAACAGATGAAATGTTCAGTGACTATATTCTGATGAAAACATGCACTAGAAAAATATTCATCCAAGTTAAAGATGAGGCATAATGTCTTGTTTTGATCAGTGACCAGAACAGCAGAAATATTTCTTAGTGGATGGGGTGGCTGCTGAACAAGATACATAAACAATCTAGTCTGAATAAGAAATGGCCTCATTATAATGTGATATGCAGCTTACTTACAGAAAAATTTCTACACACACATATTACATAGAATTTAACACTTTGGAGAGAATCACTAGTTGAAAAATTTCATTTTTAAGTTATTGAAACCTAGAAGTTAGAAGATGTTAATCTGCTATGTTTTCTGATTTGAGAAGGTGATCTTTAGGTCACGACAAACCTGCACAGCAATTGGGAATGCAGCTTTCTAAAGTTCGTAGCCTATCTAACAACTTTGAAAGGAAAATGCAGCTTTATATGCTTTGTTGATCTAAAATTATTGTATTCATAAGTTGGTGAAATAATATGCAAATGGCCTTAAATCTCACGTGTAAATAAACTGAAACATATCTCCCCCAATCAAAGGTGTAATTTTGAATAAAAATCAGTTTCTTGTTAACAGTTATAGAATCACAGAATCATAGAATCTTCATGGTTGGAAAGGACCTTTGAGATCATTGAGTCCAACCATACACACATAAAAAAAAACCCCTACAGTCTCTGCCACTACAGCATGCCTGAAGTGCCAAACGTGTCTTAAATACCTCTAGAGATGGTGACTCAACCACCTCCCTGGGCAGGCTGTTCATGACTGCTTTATTTATTCAGGTGAACACCAACAATATTTGACAGTGAAGATGCTCAAAACCTGAAAGACTTTACAAAACAGTAAGTGAAAAAGAAAACTTGATTTACCAGCTCTTTATAGCAATGACATGGCCCTTCATGGCTACTTGTATATATTTAATCTTTATTCTTAATTTGAAACAATTTACAATTATCAAAATCTCATTTCTTGCATGCTTTAATGCAAGCTCACAGTTTTCAAGACATGATAATAAAAGGTGGTTCAAATTAATTTTGTAAGAAACGGGTGTGAAATCCTATTGCTTAATTATAACACACGTTCATTGATACAACAAAGTTTATAGAAAAATAACAAATAAGTGGCAATAAGAAAATATAGAAGTGACAAAAAGAAGTTACTGATAAATTTTTATTCCCCCCCCCAGTTTGCCTTTTCTTCATGTCACAATCATCATGAGCGTGCAACAGTAGGGCCAGGTTTTCCTGTGAGCCATTGTCTCTTAATCTCCTTAGTTATCTAGATGTGTGCAGAACATACAAGTTTAGAATTCTCTGTGTTTAGGATAGCTGCTTTTCATCCTCACTCTTGTTGGCCTGTTGTTGGATCTTATATCATATTCTTCCTTAACAATATTAAAGAGATGAAAATAGAATTAAAAAAAAAAAAGATTACTTTAAACATTTAGTTTTGTTTATAACAGTGATTTGAGTTCTAAGTTCTATAAGTCCGAATGTTTTGCATGTGAATTATTTATTCGCCACATTTTAATCTTGCTTCATGTTTTCACTCTCTTTTCTGTTTCCTCAGGATTTTCCAAATATCCCAGGTTCTTTTAGGTAGTAAATAATTAGAGAAGGAAAGACCATCTATTTTGGTTACATATGTGTTCCCTCTTGGTAATAGCTTCCCTTCTTAAAGATAATTTAGCAAAATGTTACAAGTTGCAAAGCAGAAATTCGAAGTTTCAGACACATTTGATTGTTTTTGAATAAGCCTATGTCCCCATAGAACTATTTTCGTCTGTTTGTTTGTTTGTTTATAGCTAATACAAATAGAACAGTTAACATGTACTAAGTTTCTTGTGGAAATATTAACAGAGAGTAACAAAACTGGAAAGCAGATTTGAACCAATTGCTTGACTTGCAGAATTTAGGCTGATAGTAATTTTCATAGGTAAATTTAAAAAGACACCTCTTAGTACATGCTGAAAGATATGAAAATGTTATTCTACAGTTAAGTAATTTGTCTTGACAATTATGCATAGTAGAAAAAAGCTAAGAAGTCATGCCTTAATTTCTTATAGAGTATACCAAAGCTCATTATAGTAATTTATTAGTTATTATATTTGAGGAAATTAATCAATATATTTTCTTGGTGTACTTACTTGAAGGACAAAAGATAAATGGTTCTACAGGAGACAGATGGGAAAATAATTGCATGCTGAATTTATTAATATTGAATGGAAAGAGCTACAACATCAACAGTTGTGAAAGCTACTGTCATGGCCAGCCTTACCTTTGTTGTAACTCCCACGCAAGGCTTTGAAAATGTATCCCTCAACAGCTGTCTGCTTAAATGGTAGCTGTAGAGTGAATTCTAACTTCTTTGACTTTCTAAAAAAGGAGCCAGTCACTGTGTGGCTTATTAGCATAATTAGTTGTCATAAAGATGCAAGCTTAAAGATGTACTTGCTAATTAGCCATCTGAAATCTAATATTTCTTCCCCTTCCCTTCCTTCTCTCCCTCACTCTTTCTGATTTTTTTTTGAGAGAGTTGAGGATTGCGTCATCATTGACTCCGTTCTTTCACCCTGAAGCATCAGACCTGGGAATTCAGATTTCACGTTACACAAAAATTGTTCTTGTGTGGATTCTGTGGGAGGTGGATTTTCTCAATTTTTTCACGCTAGAGGGAGGACACGTTAAAATGTCAATAAAAGGTTAGAAGCCATTTTCTTGTTTTCCCTTTATATATTACAGAAGGCTTTCTCACAGTCAGATGAGTATAATATCATGTCTGTCATCTTGTGATAAGATCTGTAAAGAAATTTGCTTATACAGTTATCGATTTTGTACTGCATAAATGAAACTTAACACCCATTCAAGTGCTGAACTCCCAGTGAAATCAATAGAAATCTTGTGTTTTATGCACCTATGAAAATTCTCTGCTACCCAAGTGAATCCCAATGTCACAACTACCTTCAAATCTCTGGCTTTTAAGGAATGCTTTTGTATTCCTGTACAGGGCTGGAGAAAGTAGTCAAACGGTCAGGATAACCAATTTGAATAGGGATATTCCCTTACAGCAGAGTGCTTTTATTGCTGCTATCTTTTTCTCTTTCAGTCTTTTCTGCTATTACTTCTAAAACTCATTTACATACTGACATGTTTTGTAGTGCAAACTCCCAAACACTGGCATCAAAACTTACATACATGGTGTAATGCTTCTTGTGATGAGCTTAATGTTGTGGAATTCAAAACAAACGTTTTGACTGCTAGAGCAATCTGGAGTTCCAGATGTTTGTTTTATCTAGCTCTAGATGTAGGGGAAGAAACAAACTGTAACCCAATAATGTATATTTTTAGCTATCTGCTCCGAGTGAGAGGAAATAGGGCCTAGAAATGGCAAAAGAGCCTTCTGTTCAAGCAAGGTGTCTCACAAGGACGATCCTGAACTCCTGCTTATTAACTGTGAAGCTGTCAACAGAAAACGTGAGATACTCTCTGCTCCGGATAATTTAGAATCTAATCTAAAGCGCATACATTTAGAATTTTTGTTTAAATTAACTGCACTGTTTATTTTAAAAGTGGTAATCACCATCTTTTACATCACAACTTTGTGCATAACTCATCTAGGAAACAGTAGACCTGGGGTTTTTACCATTTTTTACTGGAGGCTTTAATGCCATGTCTCCTAGGAAAGTATCCTAGCAGCCTGATTAAAAGTCAAGGTAGGCTCTGCTGGCCTCTGCAACTGTGTAAATTTCATCAAACAGAAGCAAACAGAAAGGAAAGGGGTGGTAGGAAGGTCTTGCTCCTTGTCCTTGCTCCGAGTTGTTTTTGCATTTTATAGTTTAGGATCAAAGGGATCAAATTGTCCTCTGAATTCAAGATAGGAGTCCTCAGTTCCAAGTGGGTGGACCTTAGGTCTTCTCCTCTTTTGCTCTCTGTGCTTTTGGTTCCATGAATATCTTTCTTGAACAGAAAGGTGGAGGCTAACGCTGTCAAATTTGGCATATAAGCTGCTGATTAGGGCTCCTTTGCATCTTAAGAATTGGGACTCCTTGGAGGATTTGGACACTGTGCCTGTATTCTACATGCTAAGGAGTTTGCGAAATTTTCCTGACTGTTCAGACCACAGACATTCTGATTGTGTAAGGAAACAAAAATTACACACCCAGAACATTTTTGAGTTGAAAAAGGAACCATCTTGTAAATTAAAGCACCCCCAGGTTGGGAGACGAATGCTGAGCAGGGTTTTTCAGATTCATTTTGGGGTTTATCTAAGATAATACTAAAGAGCCTAAAGCCTGAATTGGATTTAAGTGTTGATGTACCCTGTCACAATGCCAGTGAAGTTTGGCACCAGTCTTTCAGTTACCACCACCAAGATCCAAGGACAAAATTTTTATTTAATTTTCAGTGCTTAATATGAAACAATCAAAGATGCAAGTACTGCAGGGGAGCTTCCAACAGTTAACAGCTTGGAGTTTATGAACAGTAAGCAAGCAGCAAGTTGGTAAAAAAAAAAAAATATTAAAAAAAGTAGCAGGCAGCTATATACACCTGCCTACTGTGTCAAATTAAAACAATGGCAGCTGCATTTCTTCCAACATAAAGCTGAAAAATATTTTGTAGACTACGATTAAGCTGGAAGTGAAACCTACAAGTACTACAGTCAGCATTAAAATTTCTTTAAAATTATTTTCTTCTCTGACTAAGGAACAGGAGAGTAATATCAGACTGAATTTGCTGTATGTCTGTTTTCATTCCCTAGAGTGTTAAAAAGTTAAATGGAAAGAGCCCCACAAAGTCATGTGCAACACAAGCATTTGATAAGCAACTTTGACCTGACCTTACTGTTTTGCTTTATTGAAATCAGTGCTTGGTAATAATCGGTAAATATATTGGCTGTTCTTAAAGTTTGATGTGTTCTGTACCTCTATAAAACAAGTAAAGCAGAGGTGGTTGAATTCATACATCACCCCAACTGCTGCACTTGTAAAATTTACTACTATAATTTTTTTTTACACTTGTTTAGAGGAGAAAAGGTTAAGAGGATGTACAATTTAGATTTGAGACATACCTTCATTTAAAAGAAAGCAACAAAAAACCCCAGTAACAACAAAACCAAACACCTCCAAGCCATAGCATTTGTGCTGTACAACCTAAACCACGCACAATGTTTTCCTTGACTATGGATAGTAAGAGATAGAGAATGAAGCTCTAATGCTAAAAGAAATTATTAAACTTTGATAAGGAGAAGCATATTCACCTAGCAAAAGGGAAAATAAGATTTGAATGGTAGGTATCATAAGAAATCAAGAAAGCTCTGCAAGGGAATTAGTAATTACCTGATTACATTTTTGTGAGTTTGGTCAAAAAGTTTTAAGTGCGTAGGAAACAGTATCAGCGGGAATAACCATGGCAATTGAACTAACATGTGTTTGTGCTAAAAGCAGAGCAAAATTTTAAAAATACTTTTTAAGGTGACAAAAAAAAATGGCAAAGCCCCCCATCTGGCAACACCCCTCCCCAGACTGAAATGGGTTTGGATTTTTGTTGCATTAAAAAAATTAGTAGTCATTACAGCGCAGAATATGAATATGGCAGGAAGTTTCAATTAACATTTACAGAGATGCATGTGCAAAGACGAATAGTACATATTCCATGTACTATATTTCTGAGAAAGGGTCAAGTACAGAACTAGCTATTTTTTTTAATTTAAACAACATTGCAGTGTGCATTAGTGAACCAAATGAACACTACTGCTCATGCCCCCAAATTATTACAACATCAGCAGGAGAGCGGAGGTTTAAAATTGCTGATATACCTGATACTTCAAACTAGGAGCTAAGCCTGGAAGAGAACCCTTTGTTCTACAAAACTGTACCATATCTTGTTTCTCTGTGTACTCACTACAGGTCAGTTTTCAGTGTGCTCCCTGCTTTGGTTTTCTACTTCCCACGTAGCTTATGCTTTTAGATCCATTAGGAGAATATTTGGCTCCTAGTTTATTTGAAAACAGTTTATTTGAAAGAGTTATTAGCAAAGAATATGTATGACTACATTTTAATTTTGTGATAATCTCTTCTCAAATTTAGCTGGAAAGTTTTTATCTGAATTTGAAATGATAGAACATTGAGTTAGGTGATTGCAAGATTATAACTGCTCCCAGCCATTTTTAATGGAGTTATAAAATTGGAAAATGTGATCACAAGTCTTCTGTGGTAAGGATGCAATGAGATTTGCTTAAAAATCCTGTGTTTTTTTCCAAAATGAGTTGCTTTTCATCTATTCTGGATTTTTTCCTCTTGCTGTTTAGATCTGAGCCATTAGCATATGCTCAGACACAATTCCAATGTTTATTCTGTAATCATGACAGAGAAGAGTTTACATTAATTTTTTTTAAAGGAATTTGTTAAGATGTTAAGAAAAACACAGAAAACACCAAAGGATGTAGCATTTCTATTTCTCTATTTGTTTAATATTATCCATGTAGTTCTGCTTGAGTTCACTTCTCTGAAGTTAATAGGAATCTCCATTTCAGTCTTTCAATAGAAATTTTACTGTGCTTTGGCTTAGGCTCTGAGGGCCCTATTTATAAAAGCATTTCATTACCTAAAGACGTAGATAAACCAGTAATGCAGGTGTTTTTGAAAACCCTAATACACTGATTTAAAAATGTGTGCATATCTACTGTATGAAAACTTTATGCCACTGAAGGTGTTTTGCATTGAGTTGCCATGATTATCATCTGTAGGAGGTCTGTGGAGAATAGAAGACAGCAAATCATCTTAACTATGTAGCCCTCCCAAAGAAACATAATTAAAAATGTAATTTGCCCCTTTGCATGAAATGATTTTTAACATGAATGCTTCAGTAAACAAATCTACCTATATAATTAAAGGAACACGCAAAATCTATTTAAAGCTCACAGAAGGAGAAATATGATATAAGGCCAGCTTAGTGCTTCATCCTACAATCATTTTCATTGCCAATGAGACATAGGTGTACACTACATAAACAAGAAAAAATATGAGTGTGGTGGATGTGATTATTATTCATCTCAAACATCCTTTTTTTTCCCCTTTTTTTCCTCCCTGTTCTAATTAGGTAGTTTCCAGCTGCTCAACATTTGCTGCTGAGATGTGCCATTGGAGAATCACATCCCAAACAAAGCACAACCATTCTGAAAGCAGTATTCCCTTAAAATAGAAATGTTATGGTAGACAGTTAAACAGAGTCAGAAAAATAAAAAAAAATCAGTACTACAACAAAAATTGTGAGGAGAAAAAGGCATTTAAAGTTAATGATGTAAAAATAGAATGAAAACCATCTATGCAGTGGGAGGAGAATGTAAGGTCTCTCGCAAAAAAGAAATGAATTTACGTGAATGAAAATTACACATGTATAATTCTATAATGGTAAAACTGATGCTCGTCATGAACATGGACGAAGCTGCATCTTTCCACAGACTAGCGGTGCTTGAACCTGACATCCCTGAAAATGGGCTGGGCTCTTGGAGAAGGCGAACTGAAAAAATGGTAGTGAAGCAAAGCTTTACAAATTTAGGCTGGTCTGGTTTGCAGTTTGATGCGATTCTGTGTGGTGTAACGGACAAATGTTGCAACCCAGTCTCTAGGGTGGGGCGAGAAACCAAAAAATCAGAGGCTGTCCACATGGGCTAAAGAAATGCACTTACCTACAGAGCCAGAAATTGATTGTTAGTCTGATTAGTTAATGGGGAAGGTGGTTACAGGGAGCTCTTAATCAGAGGTGTATGACGTGGAGGATTTCTTCCTCCTCAATCTTGGGTGTAGCCATGTTTTTATATGCATGTATTTTCTAACATAGTCTGCTTACTTGCTCTTTCTTCATTGCTCTGCAAATTCCATGCTATGTCTGAGTCTTACAGCCTACCGAGTCTACTCTTACCGAGGCTGCATCCCTCTAGCAACAGCTAACTGACCCTTGCAGATTGGTGCTTGTATCCCCAGGGCCCCTCTTATCATCCCGTGCTTGTACTGTTGAGGTCTCCTGTTAAGGTCACATTTTATTTTCTCCAGTGGTCAAGCTGTAATTTCCTGATAACGTAACAAGCATTTTATCAGCACAACCTGTTCACACGTGTGTTCCTCTCCCAGCGTCACTGAGCAGTTGACTCTATAAAGTTAGGCTAGATGCCACTAGGAGATATATATATAGATAGATATATATAATGCTTTCGGAACTACTTATTATTCAGGTCTATTAGTCATGGCAGCAACACTAGTACATAATCAAAGTTGTTTTGCAACACAAATAATGAATTGCTTTTGTTGGGTTTTTTTTTGCTTAAAAAGTCTGCAAAAGGCATCATAGACAGTCAGCCAACGTATGGCAATTTTATTCAGCTACCCTTGAACTTCTGATTTCCTTGCCACATTTAAATATGCGAAGTGGTTTGAAGTACTTCTTTTTGGCGGTCTCCAGGGAGAAACATGAATAAGTAACATTACGAGCTTCTCTGCCTAACAGAGAAGCTAACTAGCAGTACGGCCAGCCTGCCCCCGCGTGCTGGCACCTGAGATGCGTGCCCATGGGATACGTAGGTGAGACGGAAGGAGACCCTCCAGCAGCAGCCAATGGACTGCACAAGTGCCCAGCTCTCTTCTGGAGGGGCTGGATACGGCTGCACAGGCTGCCTGTGGCCATAGGGTTCATGCAGGTGCTGGAGTAGTCCCTAATGGTCTCAGAACTTGCTAATTAGTGTTAGAGGCACCTGCTGCTGTTCCTCCCTGTTGCTTTCACCCAATCAAGAAACGAAGTTTCTTCTCCCAGGGCACAAGGTGTGCTTTTTTCCCTCCCTGATGTCTTTCCAAAGGATCAACAAGATTTTAAAAGTGTTTTTCCTCAAGTTTCTTACAGCTGTATAAGTTGTGAGTACAAATCAGGATTTTGCTGTTTTGTTGAGCACAGGTAAATATTATATATAGACTCGCAACTTTAAAAGTAATCTGTAAGTGCTGAGCGTTTTTTAACTTATTTATGAATAAAATCCTCTCAGTGTTTCAGCTACATAGTTCAAGAAGCTAATATAAATGTTGAACTATGTGTCTGCTTTCTGTAATCATACAAAAAAAGTATAAACACCTGAAGTTTTATTGCTGAGGGAGACACACAGGGAAACTTAAAATATGCAGTCTGAGCATTCAAAAAAATGTGTAAGAAAATCTTCAAAGTTATTGCTGCTATTGGAAAAAGGTTTCAGAATTCAGGGGTAACTTGTGACCAAACGTTTTTAGCGCTTTATTATTGTTTTCATTGCTAATCATTAAAGATTGTTTTGAGATTTGCTAGATAAAGTCGTTATTTTTTTCATATTAATTCTGGATGAAAACTTTATTATTTTTTAAGTGCTAGGTTTAAAAATTTTGCCTGCTTCTTGTAGTGTCTTATTTGATAATCAGCTACCTTTTTCTTCATCGACTTGATGTGTCATATAAACTGTAACTGTTAGTTTACTACTTTTTGCTCTTAAGAGATTTTCTTTATGGAAGGAGTATAATCTGTCGATTAAAATGCTATAACTTTTGACAAAATAAATTATAAACCAAACTTCAGGGGCAAAAAATTGCGAGAGAGGACTTAAGAAAACAAAAGAATACTTTTTTTCTTAATTTCCCATGTTTCTGCTATGTACGGTTTGAGGGGGAAATAAAAATATGGCTGAGCCTGTAGCCTATTAAAATTGTTTGGAAGAATTATTCAAATATGAATATTATCCTTTCTGTTATGTGTCTGAAATTCCAAATGCTTATCAGATGCCATCAAGAAATGGGAACAATTTAGGGTAAGGTTTTCAGATGTTACTGTGCCTACACTTTGTGCATAAATACTCAAATTGGATATAAGTGTGCTAGAGTGTAAGACCCTTCTCCTTTTTCATGGCTATATGTTTGCGTGTCCTCTAACTTAAGGTTTTGTTGTGGCCAAATGGTAATATTATTTTTTTTCTGTCCTTTGCCTAAAAGCTCACACTCATGTATCCTCTCAACTTCTCCTATTTCATACTCTCTTAAGGAGTGTGTATTTGCTCCTAGCCAAGCAAGGATTAAAAAAAAACCCATTCAGACAAACGTGAGATTAAGAAATATTTACAATAGACTAGGTGATCGCAAATATCAAGCTGGTCTAACATCCTGGGGAGTCACACACAATAGCTGTCTTAAACAGCCGCACATTCGATGGAAGTTTTCAAAATCCCACATTCTTGGCAATAGCATTTTATGTATGCACAGTTCATTCCTTGTAATGACAGATTGTGGGAAAGCAGTGACAGAAATTCAGAAGTGCTGGCATTTAGAGAAAATCAGGACTAGTGATTTTTATTTGAATTAATTTTTCATCTAAAGTTGATCTATGCAACTGTGCACTATAATTTCTTTTTTTTTTTTTTTAATTGCTTTCCATATCTTCGGTGATAACAAGAGTAAGCAGTCATGAACCACAAACTGTAGTGACGGGAAGGGCAAACATGATCAGTGTGGTGTTTCTAAAGTAGAAATTAAAGGATTTAACTCTACTGACACCGTTAATAGAGGATAGGCTTAAGAGACTCTTGTGCTTGTGCCATTCTACCACTCCCTCCAAAACAAGAAATTTCACATGAGATTATGGAGCAACTTAGATTCGGGTTAATATCTTGTGTGAAAAAAACAAACAAGCCTGTTGCTTTTATTTATTTGTACTGAGGCATAAAACAGTTTGGCAAGAGTTGCAGAAACAGTTGAGCATCCCTGCTTGCGGAGACATGAACACAAATAATACATATTTGTAACTGATAAGGTCTTTGTACGCTTTTACACTAAGACAAAATAGGCCTCTCCAAAGACTGCAAGTTGGAGAGTAGCCATGTATTAACAGTGGTGGATTCGGTTTAACCATGAGCACAGCACAAGGGATGTGCTTCAGTAAATAGTGGAATTTAAAATACCAGTTCTGGTTTATGGAAGTGAAGGTACTTCTGAATTTGTTTCTGCTTTGTGTCTAAATGATATTGAGATACTTCAGGATTTTGGTTTATTTAAACATTTGGGCTTCACATTTCGGCAGAAAAAAGGAACGTGTGGTCGTTCACCATCTCAAGGGGTTGTAATCATACAATTATGCATGGGGAAAATAGGAGCAAGGTCCCCTCTTCCTCCGGTAGTTTTCCTTGTGATTTTGCCCATGCCTTATTTGGTTCTTTCCAATAACTGTCAAGCCTTGTATTGCACTAAGAGGCTGCGTGTGTGTGCTTTTTAATTTGTTTGGTTGAACTGCAATTCTGTCCGTATACAAGAGGGATTCTCGAGGAGGAGCACTTGTGCGGGGGTACGGTAGAGGAGAGCAGCGCTTTTGCAGGGCTTAGTGGAAATTACTGCAGGGCTCAGAAGCACTATAACACTGTTTCCATAGTTGTTTCTTATCTTTGCAGAGTTTAGATTTATTTAAAGCAAAGAAGGCATAAATCCTGCTAATGCTGTAATAGGCCTATCACAGAAACAAACGCTAATCCTACTTGAGCTACTACTATGTTTTTAGGAAGCCTGTCACTGTATCCAATAGAAATTGTTTGAAAGACGAAGTACATGCACTGCTTTCATTTCGCTTAGTTTATTTGTAATGATGAAGGCCGAGAGCTTGTATCTTTCCTATTCTATGCATAACTACATTTGTGTCTTTTTTAATCAGTTATGGGATAATTTAATTTTCCATTATTAATTATCCTCCTTTTTAATGGTTCTTTCTAGTTCATCTGTCACTCCTGCTGTTAGTATCATCTTACATATTGTATTTTTCCATGTCCTCTTCTCTTAATTAGTGTTCTACATCTAACCTGTTTCTCATCAAAAAGTGCAAAACTTGTTCATTATTATGTTGCTTTCATTAACATATATATTTTAAGTTCAGAATTTTTTTTAAGACCTGGGAACATATTTAAGTGTGCTTTTTCTTATACATCTGAAGACACATCAACCTTTAAGAAATTTCTATGAATTCTTATGAACTTTTATTCATTAACTAGGAAGAACAAGTTCATTAGTCTAATGATATGATAAATGTTGTTGAACTTTTCTGCGGAATTCCTGGCAGTTTCATTAAATATGAATAATTTAGTGATCTTTTAATGAAACTTTCATGCACTGTTCATGAGCAGGATGGTTTTAACCCTAATATGTAACACTAATTAAAACAAAATTTTGTAAAATTCATTGCAATAAGAAGCCTGATTTTTAAATAAAGACTATCTCCAGTTCAAGTGTCAAAATACCATAGAATTAAGACCAGCAAGAGCAAGCTTGTGTGTCATTTGTTAAATAAAGTCTCTCATTCTTTATTGTGAATATCTTTCACAAATATCTTTAAATTACTATTTCTTTTCTCATTATTTTAGGGTGATCAACAACTTTTTTACTTTCTAGAAAGCAAGTGAATCTAACAAAGAATTTCGGTCACACTCTATTATTTTTACAGATTTTTGTAAGGAGATACATAGATGGTGTGTGTGTTTTCTCTGTTTATGTAAGGCACCATGCTTGTGTCTGCTAACACCTGACTCGAGCTGACAGTTATCTGTATCTTGAAGACTGAAATTGGCTAATTCTTGTATGTTTTAATTACATGAAGGTTTTAAGAGGTAATTATTTTTGGAAACCCAATTTAAGTAAAGGAAGAAGCAGCTGTGTATTTATAGCTGTGTTGTAAATTTTGTAAAAGAGGGTTTGAACTTGATGTTGCTTCCACAAGGTTCTTCATTAGCCAAGCTGTCTTATTTATTTATAATTTTTACAACAAGGGCATATAAATCACAGGACTTAAACTGTGCATTTCTACACCTCTTAATTTTATCGGTGTAGTTGAGATGAATGAACAGCTGAGAAGAATCTCAGTGCCAGAACTTTAAAACAGATTCATAAGGAGAATAAATTTCTGAACTGAATATGAAATGTTGCCCTTTTCACCCTGTCCCATTTTAGGGGGTCTTGGCTACTGGGTAATGACGCATACTTGTTTTGGTTTTGTGTCTTAGCTATGAGATTTGATTCTAAGTGAAAATTCTTATTCTGAACCCAAAGCAACAAAATGACATTTTTAATTTCTTGCATGTTTTTTGGATTTCACTTTTATTATTTTACACTTTCTTTTTTTCTTCTATCCCTCAAAATAAAAAGTTTGTGCATGTTCAGTGGAACACTAAAAACTGACACCCTCTGCCTTACGAAGACAACTGCCAGTGCAGTTTGGCTGGGGAATAATGAAGTGAAAAGTAAGGATCTGAATTTGTTTTTTTGCTTCTCTGCATAATGCATTATTTCAAGTGTCTGAGTCATGGGCTGATTTGCTGTGTAGGTTATTGAATCACTTTTCAGTCGTATCCTTGTTTTTCCCCTAATGTGTTGCAGCCAGAATTGTGGAATCACCTCACGCACTGAGGTCTGTTTGACCCCTGTCAGCCTAACGGTCTATGAAATTTTAGTCATTGATCTGAGCACAGTGCATATACTGACATACAATGTTGAGAGAACTAGCTGTATATGTAATCTTACAAGAATTTCAGTTACTGATCCTGACTAATATACTGCTTTTTCTTTTTTTTTTTCTGTTTTTTTTCTTTTTCCTCTGTCATTTCATGGCCTTTTTGAGCTCTGGGAAATTCTAAAATTGCAGAGATTTAACCATGTATAATCTGGATAAATCATTGAAATGTTTAGTGAAAAAAAATTGGAAGATCTGGCAAATAGTTGCATTGCGATTATACACTTGCTATGTAAAACAATGTTCACATCTTCATTTTTAATAAAGATGAGAAAGTTTTTCCTTAGTCTAAGGATTGCCATTATTGCCTTGGCAATAAGATCTTCCTTTAAAGCCACATGTGCTTTGTCACTGCAGTATCTGGAAGAAGTAAATCCAGACCTATGTGGTTTTGGTTTAAAAAAAACAAAACAAATCAAACCAAACGTGGGCATGAAAACTCAGTGCTGTGCTCTGTTTGTCCATTAAATAGGAATAATTCATATTATGGCTACCCTTTCCTCCCCCCCCCGCCCTCCCCTGAAAACAAGACTTTAATGCTCACTTACGAAGGGGAAGGGTGGTTGTGTGTAGTACTCCAAAGCGTTACGTTAATAACTGCAGTAACAGTATGTAGTGAAAGTATAAAGTTTCACTTTTATGAAACACTAGTTTTGGATAACTTCTTCAGAGACTGGGATGTCACATTGAAGTGGCATTGCAGAGAAGTACCGATACATAAACTAGCATTGTTACTAGTTTAGACATATAATTTCTCAGCATTTTGAGAAGTCATTCTACATGCAGCACTGAAACCTGCTAAATGTGTTGGTAAAGGTGATAGGAAAGTAGTCGGTAGGGATAAAGAGGACAATAGTTTTAAGAAGTCCTGATATGTGTCTATGAAACTCTAATGAGCATACCATCTCCTTAGATTTTCCTCTCTTTTCCTCTCTTTCCTCTCTTTTGTTTGAACCTCTGCTGAAACCGTCTAACCATAATCAGGCTTGTTACCACATTTAGTCACTTCTTGCTCCCCTCTTTAATTTGTAAATTAATTTGAAATTTGCAATGTAATGCTGGCAAGCCCTTGGAACAGGAGAGGAGAAGGGAAATCAAATACTGAATACAATAAATGATGTAGAAATTAAAATGAAAACTTGGGGGGGGGGGAGGGGAAACACCAACATTTCTGCTTCTACCATAATCTATATTTGACTGATGCAGGTGTTATATGTTAACTATTTATAGTCAAAATGTACCACATACTTGGGTTTATTAAATGTTCTTCATATTTATTACTGTGATCTTTTTACTGTTTGAAGCGTAGAGGACTGATCGGGTTTCTGCATGCTTTTCAGTGTATGTGCTCCCTTGGTGCCCTTTTCACTCCTCTTCTTTTGAATAAATTGACTTTATTAAGAGGTGGATACCAATGGAGATACTCTGGTTCATCAACAATATCTTAACCACAGGCTGGCATAGTAACAATGGGGGAAAAAAAAGTTTATCTGCTTACCAGGTGCATATCTTTTGTAGCAAAAAAAAAAACAAAACAGTTCTAGCATGATACATTTTTTCTGCTTAATTGATAACATTTGTGCCTGTCAGGTTATTCACAGTGTATTCTTAAATTTACATGGTAAAGGAACTGTTGGCTGTGTTTGAACGTCTGAGTGTATATTGTAAATATTACTGTGATAAGAAGCTCATACGCAAGAAGCTTTAAAGCTGTAACTGCAAAATTGCTATACAGTAGCTCTTTTTTATATTTTCCATGCTCATCTCTGAGTTATTTGGAAGTTATGCAAGTCAAAGCACAGGCATCCTTTTGTGTTAAAGAAGTGGCGTGTCTCCGTTGGAAGTCTGAGTGCCTTTTTCACTGCGTTCCCGAGCAGGGAGGGGGAGGCTGATGGAGAGGTGGGGTGGAGGAGCACGTTCAGTTTCTGGCAGCACTGCGTCAGGGTAGAGCGTTAGGCACGTTTGTACGTGTGTGTGGTTGGTCTGAGGGAAGCACGCCCCTCTCATGGCAACACGGGGCAAACCTCATTACCAGGAGTAATGGTAGCTCCCTGAGCACAGGAGTGAAAAGGGATTTTGGATGCAGTCATCCGCTACAATCATGCATATTTGTTTCCCGAGCACTGTGAGCTAGTCTGGTTTCTGTTGATAATCAGTAATGTCTACCGAAAATATATAGAGTGTTCCTATTTTTTGAAGTCTTTGAAATTTTGTTAAGGACATGCTAAGTAGATAAGAGGCAGCTTGCTTTTTTGTTTGTTTGTTGGGGTTATTTTTTTGTTTGTTTCTAGCAGAAATTGAGTCCATCCTTTAGTTTTCATATTTGGTGGGGGATTTTCAAACCCATATACATGCGGAACCCAAACAAATAACCTGATCTGGCAGACAGTGGGAACAAACACTGATTTCTGTTGCTTGGTAAGTTTGAAAAGATTGAGCCATGTATTTTAGTACAGTTGCAAACTTGTTGGCTTTTTATTTATCTTGGAAAGGCTAAGATAACTGTTTTTCAATATTTTGTATAAGGCCTTTGTTTAACTCTTGCTATTTCTGAACTTAAAAAGCAGAAAAATCAGATTTTCTGACTGTAAATTAAATATTACTGGGAGTGTTAAATATTGACATGAAGACACTGAAGTATATAAATTTGCACGTTGCTCTTTGATATTCCAAAAGAACGTATGGCTATTTGACATTCACATCTGACAGTGGTTTTGAGAGGCCTGTGACTAATACCTGGCTCTAATTTCACTCATAAATGTGCTGTATGTCCCCCAAGCTTTTTGATTCTGATGGGAGCTGCTCAAGATTTGTGGTCAGAAAGAGTTATGAATTCCACTCCAAGCTTTGGAGAATGTATTCGGATGAATCTTGTGATATGGGATGAGGTCTCCTACAGCAATGGATATATTAATAATTTCACCAATTCGAATGGAATTACATCAGTTGAGCGAAACTAGGTGACCAAAGGGTTATTGACCTCTGTTCCTGGTCATATGTCAGTTGAATTAATTTTCAATTTTCAGTCTTTTAATAAAGTATATTTATAACTAAGTTGTGTTTATAACTTTGACCAGATATAGGGAAAATGAATGATTAAAAAAATATAATTGATTGGAATGTTCACTGATGCTAAGTTCTTAAAACCGCATATCACCATGTAGAGGAAAATTAACTAATGCGTTAAGGAGTATGCAAAAAGAGGCAGATAAAACACAACTCTATTTTATTCTGGTGTCTGTAATTATTACTAGGCATGGGTTTTTAAATGTTGATACAAACTGACTATTTAAAGAGTATGAAAATGATTTATGCTTCTAGACAGAATAATCAGACAATCAGTAAAGTGAGCCATGAGACACAATCATTACAGAGACCTTATTTAGATGTTTGTGAGAAGAAGGTGGCTGAATGATACACAGGAGGTTGCAATTGCAACAGCAATTTAAAGGTAAAAATCTTCCTTTCACAAAAACTGTAGATGTGGTTTTGCTGAAAAAACATTCAGTTTTATTTACTGAAAGATTACAGAATTTGCTTCTAATTTACAAGGAGAATGCCGCGACTGCAATGTAAATTGTTCTCAAGGGTAATTCAAAACATACTTGACCATTTTGAATAGTGTTTCTTTTTATTTTAAGCATGTTGTATTCTTTTTGCAAGTGAGTCATACTTCTCTGCCTACAGTAAAATAGTTCTGCCTATAGAAGGGAGTATCATAAAGACTCTGATATCTTTTGGTATCTTAACAGATATTAAGACGATGACAGAATTACCTGTATAGTACAAAAATAACAGGAAACTATTCTTCATCCTTTGACATACTCTTTTTCCTATAACTTCTGAGAGAATGTGGTGGTGCTGACATTCTGCAAAGTGTTGTTGCGGTGACAGGGCTATGACTGGGCAATCTTCAATATAATTAGTTATCATACCCAAAAAGGGAGTATTGAGCAACTAACACCAGCAAAGGAAAAGCAATTGAAGCGTGGAGGAAAGGGAGGGAATACTGTCACTGTCTAATTTTTCCATAAACCTAAAAATATAGTCTGGGCAGCTAAGAAAGAAGAGATATCCAAGATGGAAGTAATCCCCATTTAAGAAATTAAAGTACTGCTGACTTTAAGAAGTATTTCATGGAGCCTGGTATTTGACATAAAACATTTATTTATAATCTCAGCAATAACAACAAAATAACCTTCTCCCCTCTTTCAAACCTAGTCTGAGCTTTCATTACAGAAAGCCTCCCTTTAGAAGGCTTTCTTGAACTACCATTACATCAAACTTGTGTAAAAATCTTCTTAAATAAAATATTGTAAGCAGTAGTAGAATAAAGATTTTGACTGAAAAACAATTTCCTTACAAGGTCTACTGTAAATCCCCTGCAAATTATAGGCTAATGTAGATATCCTTTTACATCGTTGGGCTGATGCTTAACTTTCAGTTACTCTCTGGTCTAAAGAAAGCTTTACAACCTTAAGCAGAAGTTGGTGATGTCGTTAAGAGAGGTTTCGAAATATTAAAAAAGAGATATTAAAAAAAGCTCATCACTGTACAAGATAGGATCTACCTGGCAGAGGCTGGGGTGGGAAACAGAGATATCTAACAAACAATGGCTCTGCATCTAAGATAATAGTGCTTTATGTGGTTTAGGAGATTGATGTTACAAGTTGTGATTATTGGATGCTATTATGTTGGTGGTGCAAATTCTGCCTTGTCTCTTTGTCATGTTGTTGCATCTACCCCCCTCCTCTTGGATGCTGCTTAGCTTGATGGGGTCTGCCAGGTCCTTGACCTCTTTCCAGGGGGACCCTGGGCCACCTCCTGTGGTCCTTGCCATCTCCGGAATATGGATCTTGTCTTTCTCTAGCACCTTAAGAGCAATTAGGGAAAAGAGAGGGGAGCTATAACTTTCCTCGGTATTTCAGAGCTGTAACCTTCAGATTTTTCTCTTTATAAATACGGAGGCCTCAAAAGCTTTGGCTATAAGTAGTGGAGTAGCCCATTCATTAAGGGGAAATGTAGGAGGTACGAGCACATGTAGGATTTTCTCCAGTAAGCCTCAGTTGAGTAAAGCAGGCTTTTCTGTTTTCCTTCATTTCCATTAACTATAATAGCCTAAAATCCTCAGAGTTATACAACTTGGTTTTCATTATTTTTTTCTAAGATGTTTTTGTTGCTCTATTTGAATAGTAAAGGACCTTAGCCTCTAGTTGAGACCCTTGCTTTGTCAGAGAGAAAGCAAGAATAAGATAAAAACATTCTTCATCTACGCAGGAATACATGTCTTATTTACTGCAGTATTTCAACTGAACCCTGTCGTTAGGTTAGATCAAGCATTTGAATGTTTGTGTCTTGCTTGGCGGGGCAAATGCGTCACCTTTAATGTTATGAAGGTGAAAGAGCCTATAAAGAAAGCCAAATGCTGTAGGAATGCAATTACAAGGGTGTGGGAGTTTGCAGTGATCTTTGAGTGATATGCAAAGCTGTCTATTAATATTTCATAAATTATTTTCATGGTCTAGTTTTAGATAAGCTGAAATATATATTTCAGCTTAATGTTGTTTTCAGTGAATGCAGCAGAAGGTATCTGATTAGGTTGTGTAGAAAAATGATTGATTAGCAATTAAGGAAGCTTTATGTAAATCCCTGATTGTTGCATAAAATAATTCTAAATACAAACAAAATATATACGGTACTTTACGGGAGGCTGGTTGTTTTGGTTTGGGGAGGGGGGGGTGGTGGTGGTGGTTGTTTTTGTTTTTTCCAAAGAGAAAATGTCAACAGTGACATTTGCCAGTGCCAGGCCAAATTATCGTTATTTACATTACAGTATAAAAGTCCCATCAAGCATGCAAATGCAAATTAAACTATACAATAAACAATGCTTACTGTGTTTTATCAGTAGATATCTTCCTTTTAACACTAAAGATTTCTTGCGCGCATCCAGTCGCTCCTATGGTTAATGTGATCTCATTCAAAGCATATTAGGGCTAAGGGAAATTGCTTTTTAAATTATAATTATTGTTTGTACATAGGGTAATATTTGGTTTGCAGCTATTTGATTTGACTGTATGCAGTTTTGTATGGTGAAGCCTCTTGCGTCCACTCTGTATACCAGCTTTGCTAAGAATTACTCTATACAGAACAATTTGTCATCTCAGAAATGATCGGCACGGAGCTGCAGCTAGGCTCTTCCTGCCTGATTTATCTGCTTGTCTCCGATAGCATCCTAGTGTAGTCTCAGCCCGGGTATTAGCAGCTCTCAATGTACCTGTAAAATCAAACCCGCTAACTAGGCCAGTTGAATGCATGTAGGTATGTGTCTGAAATTACTACTGTCTGAAACCATTTCTGTGCTGTCTGAGCTTATGCTAGTGTCTTCATTACATGCTTGTAGCTAGGAGCTTTGCACCTGTCAGATTAGATACGTGAAAGAATTTACTTGAGCCTTTTTGAACCCTGTGGGATTGAAGCGTTGTTTTAAGCCAAGGAGCGCACCAAGTGCTTCGCTGTACTTGAGCCTTAGCACATCACGTGTTTTACGGGAACGGGCTCATGTTTTTGTATATGGAATTAAGTTTGCAGGTGCCATTCCCTATATGCACAGTGCAAACATTGGCAAATGCTGCTTAAGCAGTCGCTGAACTTTACAAGTTTGTATCTAACAACATGAAAGTCACTTACCATCTTGATTTGACATTATAAGAAGCATCCATTATCTGTATTAGTTTCCTAGTATCTTCATATTTCCATACAGAAACAGTAATGATACAAACACGGTATTTTAGAGTAAGGATTTGCAAAATGCCAAGTTACAGTTTAGCAAAAAAAAATCTAATCAACATAACACAAGTTTTCTCATCTCAGAATCTCTGAGGTGCTATTGTACGCTATACCTGCTGTGAACCAGAATCTCCCCCAAATCCCTCTATCTCCTTTCCAATCACACATGCAAACAATTACTGAGTCATTAGTATTCAAGAATAAATTGTCTTCTGGCACTTCTAAAAGTTCTATATGGGGGCAAAAGTCTTCCCTCTGCCCAAACTCACCTGTTCTGGAAACTGTGCTGAGAACAGGACTTTATAGGGAAGAAATACTTTAATGAGCTCAATGCACACTAAAATATTCTTTATCCAGTCCCCTCTGGAGACACTGTAAAAGAGTCTCCCAGAAATGTGTAGCATGATAGCTCTTTGCAATTTGTTTGACAGAAAGCATAATTTTCTGCATATTGAAGACAAAATGAAATCTTCCAAAACCCTGTGTATGCTTAAATTGCGCTGTTAAATTTTACAGACAAAATCTGTAGTACTCCCCATCAGTTGTATATATATTTCATTCTGTGCTAATTAGTGCATAGCAAAATTCAGTGAAGAAGGAATGCACTGGAGTGAGAGGAGTTGAGCTGAGGTATTTGAGTTGGGCAACTGACCGTGACTTACTTTGTGTAGTGTGGATTACGAAAATGCCACGTGTAGAATCGCTAAAACATGCAGTCATGGAACGCAATAATCAAAGGCAGTCAGAAAAAGCAATTAATTATTTTTCTTGCGCGCACATTATACAGAGAGAACATCTTTCTAGGTGTTCTGTTTATTTTATTTCTTTATACTTAGGAACAACCCGATGAGGTACTCACCAAATATTCTCTGAGGTGGGGGGGTGGGCAGGGGGGAAGTATTCAGTGTTTTTGATTCAAAGACCAATCTAGCCATAGAGGGTATTTTTGTTTTCACATAATTTTTATAGGAACAAGTCCGGAACTTGTCCGGAACAAGTAATAATCTTGTTTGTTCATGAGTTTGCACGAAAGAAGAAAAAAAAAAAGGCTGATTTTCTTATCATAAAGTTGTCTGCTAAACTATTGTGAAACGAGAAAAACATTGAAAAGTGGGTAAGAGGTGGCAATGTGCACCTACAACTGAAGTGCCAAGATGTGCCTACCAAAATATACAGGGGGTTTATTTGCTTAAGTAGAATAGAAATACTGCTTAGTGACTCCCATTATTTTGATTAATCTCTAGATTAATATTTAAATGATAATTAAACAGTATTCTAGGCATAATTCAGTTGTTGTCCATGATCTTGTTATTGTCAGACAGAACTAAAGAAAATGGTATGCTCAATATCTTGTTACAGGCAAAACAGAAACGCACCTTTTAAGGAAAGTCAGAGTTTGTTAGTTTCTTAATTGAAATCTTAGCAGGCTAATATAAGAATTACTTTTAGCAGTTCAGATTTAATTATTACAGAAAGAGGAAACAATGATAAAGAGAATACTGGTACAGAGAAAAATCATAATCAAATTAAATAATAATAGAATTAGAACAATAAATAATAATACAGCTAAATGCACACCTCCTGGTAGTTCTTAATCTTTCACTGCTGCAAGAAGTAGCAAAGGGGAAGAAGGGAGGCAAATATGGCAAGCAGTCAGCATCCTTTTGCCTGAAGAAGTCTGATCATAATGCTGTCTTCCTCCTTGCCCTAGAACATATGAAACTTGAGACATTTTTATATCTTTGCTAGGACATCTTTGCACCTTGTTGTTTCTTTGCTGTTTGCAAATGTGCTCTGTGGTGCACATTTACATATGTCAGATACTTGTTTCTTTGTTCTGTGAGCCCCAAACCCATTTTTGACCAGACTTGGATTATTGTTTCTTCCCTGACCGTTTGTGAGTAGTCTGCAAACCCAGGCGTTTCCATTGCCTGCCCGTGCCCCATCTCTTGACATCCCTGGTACTCCTCTGTGCCGCACCCAGTGCTGCCGCTTCCTGAGGCCTCTGCTATCACGCCACGTCTCTCTTCCTCTACGCTATGCTATTCTACTAAAGCCATTCTACTAAAGCCACTCTACACGGAATAACTACTTGCTGCTACCATACACACAAAAAATACGCATGTACTATACAAAGATAATTACGTGTAAACCAAGTTAAGCATACCCATCTGGTCGTTAACAAATTCCTGTTATAACCAAACCACATGTTAAGGAAGCTTGAGGCAGGTCAAGACACGCTCAAAGCAAGCAAACCTGACAAGCCTTGGTCCTGAGGCCTTGCAAACTCAATAGGAAGCATGTGATGGCTTCTACTAGTGATGGCAACACTGTATTTATAGGACCACAGGGCTACACATACAGTTTGTTGTTCATTTGCTTCTGAAGGGACAAATCTGAACAATGCTGCTACTAGACAAATGTCTATTTATATTAGGTATTTACATCTCATTTTAATTGCATGAAGAAAGAATACATTATTTGCAGTCAATGCAAATATTGACACCAACTGAAACATGCACGTTTCTAATCAGAATAAATTATTAGACTTCCAGACAGCTATGTCAAGAAGGTCCTGATTATTGTAAAAAAAATTCTTTCACATCATTTTGCTGTTGGCACACATAGCAGCAGCTATGTTTGGGGGAAATAACCTTCACCTAGGTACTCCCGTAGTCACAAACTGCAGATATCTTCATAACATTTTTCAATGTTTAGAGAATGCTTTATGAATTCTAGACAATATTTTTCTCAGCAAGATTTTGACTGGGTGCAATTTTTTTTCTTGCCTTTTTTTTTTTTTTAATGAACACAAAACAAAAAGTTGGTTGGCAGGATTTTGATTCGAAAACTGTAACCATTCAAAAAAATCTAGAATGAAGAGGTAACATTACACTGAGGATCCAGCATATTGGTTTTTATACCTGCAACACATCTGGTTCGAAGTCTCTGCAAAATTAGCCCACAGACTTTCTTTGGTTTACCCACTTGTTTGGAGTTTATAGATAAGAATTTCTTACTCTTTTTCATTAATACTCTTCACTTAATTAATAAGCTATGAATTGTTAATATGTTTATGATGTGATCTTTAAATATAATCAAAAAGGTATAAGCCTAAAGTATGTATGTTATAATTTCCATAAAGACGTGCAGACATTTCTTCCAGTTCAAGAAAGAGCTGCAGAAATATGCGTCATTTTTAGAACCACAAAGGAATTTTGGGAGGTTGCCTTGTCCAACCTGCTGCTCAAAGCTAGATCAGATTGCTGAGGCTCTTGTCCAGACAAGTTTTGATATCACCATAGATGGGAGTGTCCAAACTCTCTGGACAACCTGTTCCAATGTTTGACAGCTCTCTCTCTGTGAGGAATGTTTTCTTGCAAGTTGTTGGAGTTTCCCCTGCTGCAACTTCTGCTCGTTGCCTTTCCTTTCACTGAGCACTTCTGGAAGAGAGCAGGTCTCCCTCAGATCCCCATTAGGCTGGTAGAGGCAGCAATTAGATGCCCCTGAACTTCTAATCTCAGACCCAGCTCTCCCGGCCTATCCTTGCAGAGGTCTGACAGGGTATGGCAGTGGTGAGTAGTAGATCCCCACCTGTTCCTTTGACAGAGATGGTGACCTGCTTGAATCCAGTCCATCTGGTTATTAAATGTTACTATTTTGATGCTGCTTTTCAATGGTAGAAATAGATGAAGTAAAAACAAAGAAAAGGGAAAAAAATAGATGACTAAGTTGGTTATAGAATGTAGTTCAGCACTGCAGAATTTCTTTCTCCTGTGGCCTAAAATATGGGACTTTCTCCTTCCTTTATAGTATGATATGATGCTTCTTATACCAGTGTTTTTCAGCACACATCTCTAAAGCTGAAATGTTTATTAAGTTAAGGTTTTTATTCCACGAAACAAAAGGGGTATTAAGCATTATATTTCATTGTCTTCAGAGAAATGTTAGAAGGTTCTTAAAGGTGAACTTTATTTGATTTTATTGAATCAACCTGAAAACTGGCACAGAACAACAGGAAATAGGAACACAGGAAAGAAGTCAATCCCTTCATAAACTAGTGAAAGCCATTTAATTATTCCTTTTAAAGGGTGACCACATAGCATTTTAAAGTAGGTGAGGTTAGGAGGCCTTGTTAGCCTAAATATATTTTCAGTGTTACACCTGGGATTGTTGGGTTGAGGTTTTCTTTGGCCTGAATTTATAACCAAGGGTATGCCTTTATTGTTTATTCCAGTATTATCTTTCTTTTTACGTGGGAAGAGAATTTTGTTTGCTTTGTTTTTCACAAGGCTTTTTTTATAAACATGAGTTATTTTCCCTGTTGGTCTGGGTTTTGGCTAAGGTAAACAAATCAAGATCCTCTCCTTTAACCCTGTAGCCCGTCTATTCCCCAACCTAGGATTCATTTATTTGTTTCGGTTGTAGTCTGAATTTATCCTCCTAGAAAACAAGTGATTATGCAGTCTTCGTGTGAGTCTGGGTGTGCTACTGCCTGGGGGTTTGTGTGTAGAACTGAACTTATTTCCACACAGGACTTGTAGTTTCCCTCTTCCTTCCAGGAGCTTATGGTACAAGAATATTGTGTGCTGGTACTTTCTTGAGGCCTTTGTCTATCTTTTCCATATTTACATTTTCTTTCCAGATGCATAACTCCCCAGATTTCTCTCACCTCTTCCTACAAAATGTCCTACAAAATTTGTTGCTTGCAATTTTTTATTTAACACCAAAAAATTTATTTTTCTACTTGCTTTTAATCTCCTACCAGTATTGCTCTTTAGGTCAGCCCTGAGGTAGCCAGAGCATTAAAGCAAAGCTCTGCAGTTCTTCTTACTGATTCCAAGCCTCTCAAAAAGGAGTCTAAACTCAAATGACTGTCTTTATTTATAAAATATACAACTTCAGAATTTTTACATTAAAATTGATGTGATTAGGTAAGAGAAGAATAGGACTAAAAAAATCTCTTGTAGAATCTTTCTTAAAGAACGGCCCTTCACTTCCAGGCTTGGTTTCAGTCAGGTCTGTGTCTTTCTGGTTTTCAGTGCTGTCTGCACAGTTTGGTCTGTAGGACTGTGCTCTTTCTGTCCTGGAGGAGGGCTCTCCATCAGCCCGATCCTTTGAGCTATTTCTTGGACTCTGCATAAACTTCAGATTCCCCGGTCCTTGCTGCTGTTCCTGGTGATCCCACCTTGGACTCTCTTATTCCCCATAGGAGAGGAAGTCTTCCCTAGAGATTCCCATTTAGAAAGGTCAACGTTCTCCAAACAAAGGTTTTCAAACTAACAGAACAAGTGTAGGGAGAAGAAACATAAAATGGCACTAAAACTGTGCTTTAAAACACTTTTTAAAAAAAAATTAATTCAAAGACAATTTGACAGTCATAGAATAGTGATATGTCTAAGTGCAACACGAAATAAACATGGTGGGTGTAGGGTTGTTTGTATTCAGAGTGCTTAAGATTTTGCTAAAATAGGTATTCACATGAATCAAAAAAAGGTATTGATTGCCAAGAAAAAGATAAAGGCAAATTCTAACAATTACTTGCAACACATGTAAATTCCATTTAAGTCTAATCAAATAATATCTCCAATTTAGGCAGAGTCATAAATTATAGGGGAGTCTATTTTTATATATCTGGTTCTGGAAGAAAATATCTGTGGTTTATTTTTGGTTACAAGGCTAAAAACAAATGAAGAGTGAACAATGGGTCTGATGGATTATTTTTTTTTAATAAGGCATTTGATATGTTACCTTATGAAACTGTTTGCAAGATCAGTTTCAGTTTACTTAAATGTTAATACTGTAATGCTCATTACATGTCTTCGGAGGAAAAAAAATAGTATAGTATGATTGATTAGACAAATACGATAATTGAAAATTTGTAAGTATATATTTGATCAATTGAAAGGAACAAGAAACCGTTACTGATTTTGCACAGCTATTTTTCTCTTAATCGAACAATGTAAATATTTCATTTGTTTGTGATGACTTCTTTATTTTGTATTTTACTTCTGTTCCTGTACTTCATGGTCTGGCCTTTACAACAGTCTTCCTTTACTTATACTAATTATGATTTCATGTAAAACATAAGTCTTGCAAATGTAGTGAAAAAAGCATAGGGTAGCTGTTGAATTTTCAAGCGATAATGAAGGAAATTTAGGATATCCAAAGTTGGAAACAGAGCACTTTAGGAAATTATGTAGGAGCTTGCTGAGCAATCAAATCAGTGTGAGAATGAAAAGATGGGAAATTTGTCACTGACTAGGGGTTATATACTAAATGAAAAATAAAAGTAAAGTGGCCTTGCATCTAAGCTTCTTTCAAGAAAAACTTGTAGCTCCCCACGTTCTCTGACCAGAGCTAAGTCATCCATCACTTTTGAAAGGAAAACAAAATTGATGTGGTTTGCTGTATTTCATTAGACACCATAGGGCACATGCACAAATGAGTAGGCAGTCAGCTAAGGACTAACAAATTTACCAGTGAAAATTAGTACAATTTATTTTGAAATAAATTACCCTGCAACAGAAATGCTACTGAGGTCATATTAAAAAGCAATAACATACTTCAAATGATGTTTTCTATACCAGTCTTACATGAATTTTATTTTTAAAAATTATTTTACTATGAATAAGTATCATTGGTTATTTTCCTGAGGTAATTTCCTGTCTTTTCCTTGAGCTTTTTATTTATTTATTTCGGTCCAATTTTGTTCAGTATTTTCATTAATGACCTGGATGATGGGACAGAGTGTATCCTCAGCAAGTTCGCTGATGATACCAAACTGGGAGGGGTGGCTGACACTCCGGAGGGCCGTGCTGCCATCCAGCGTGACCTGGACAGGCTGGGGAGCTGGGCAGAGAAGAACCTAATGAGGATCAACAAAAGCAAGTGCAAGGTCCTCCACCTGGGGAGGAAGAATGCTAAGCACCAGTATAGGTTAGGGGTGGAGCTCCTGGGAAGTAGTTCTGAGGAGAAGGATCTGGGGGTCCTGGTAGACAGTAAATTATCCATGAGCCAACAATGTGCCCCTGTTGCCAAAAAGGCCAATGGAATCCTGGGCTGCATAGGGAAGAGTGTGGCCAGTAGGTCGAGGGAGGTAATTCTCCCCCTCTACTCAGCACTGGTGAGGCCACAACTGGAATACTGCGTCCAGTTTTGGGCTCCCCAGTTCAAGAGGGACAGGGAACTGCTGGAGCGAGTCCAGCGAAGGGCAACTAAGATGATTGAGGGACTGGAGCATCTCCCTTATGAGGAAAGGCTGAGAGAGCTGGGACTCTCTAGCCTGGAGAAGAGAAAGCTGAGGGGAGACCTTGTTATGGCATACAAGTATCTAAAGGGTGGGTTGAAGGAGGATGGTGCCAGACTCTTTTCATTGGTTCCCAGTGACAGGACGAGGGGCAACAGGCACAAGTTGGAACATAGGAAGTTCCGTTCAAATACACGGAAAACCTTCTTTACGGTGAGGGTGACAGAGCACTGGAACAGGCTGCCCGGGGAGGTTGTGGAGTCCCCTTCTGTGGAGACTTTCAAGGCTCGCCTGGATGCAGTCCTGAGTAATGTGCTCTAGGCAATCCTGCTCTAGCAGGGGAGTTGGACTAGATGATCTCTAGAGGTCCCTTCCAACTCTGAAGATTCTGTGATATTTTTTTTTTTTTACTTTTAAAATACAATTGTTTATTTCTTTATGAAACGCATACTGTGAAACACTTTGACTAAAAGGTTATGGCACGCATCTTTGCAATCGTTAACCTTCATACTTAGAGTGGAGAATAAAGACGTTTACCACTCCGTGGAGTAAAATACACATGCATTTACATACATATGTGTGTACGTATATATACACTCAAAGAAATCTGGGCATCTGTGTATAGAATTAGGCAATACGAGTGAAAGTATCTAGTGCAAAGAATGCACTTTCCATTGTCACCTTTTTATATACATAAGGCTATGGATTAATTACTTTTATATCTCGTTATAAACTAGAGTCATACCTTAAGTTCATAAGGACCAGCTTCCTTTTGCTGTAATGACTCAGGTGAAAGCAGAAAACTCTTCAGATAAAGTCAAGTGAAGGACTATAATTGAACTGGCCAGTGCAGTATTGACTTAATGATGTTCTTGGTTTTTTGTGGTTTGTCATTTAACAGTGGAGTTTTTTGTCATTTTGAAACGTCTTTAGTCCTCTCACCGAGTTTGGGATTATTTTTGATTGTTTCACTTCTTAATAATATGCTATTAGGGTATAGGATGGCATGAGTATATGAAGATGTTAAAAAGAGAAATGATGCTGAGATGAAACTGGAGAGCTATCCTGGATGACAGGAATATGAGGCAGTTTATTAAGGCCAATGCCTACCTATCAATTGTGTCAGACTTCTCCTTGGAAGAAACTGATTTGTTCGATTGAGAAATACATTATGAAAGCAAGTACAAAAATAATATATTAAAAAAGCAGATATTGGGTTGGACAACCAAGAGATAAGGGAGCTGGGGTGAAACATTAAAAAACAGCACCTCTTCTAGTTTCAACTTTCTTCATCTCTTCTGTTTCTGTGCTTCTTCATGCTCAGCTGCTCTGACCCTCTCACCTGAATGCTAGAAGTACAGCAATATACAAATGAGGAATGGTGCTAAGACAGAGACTTGACTTTTTCTTACAAATAAGAATAGCGCACATAACATTTTGGTTTGTGTTTCTTTTTAGTTACCAGTAGAATAAATAAACAGACTTTACCCTCAATTGGCTTATATATTATTATTTACACATTGTTTAGTCAAATGTTGTTGTTCAAATCAAAGGAAAAACACTGGGTAATTTTAATATGACCAAATTAACTTTAGTCTCTTGACAAAAATTGTGATGAGCACGGAAAAGTATAAAATATTATCTTTTAAAAAAAACAAATCAAAACAAAACCAAACCCTAAAACCCACTAGTGACAAAGGAAATTATACCAACGTCAGGTGCTCTGAGATCCTTGAGTCTTGCCTTTTGTTAAGTCAGTGTGTATTTGCTGTGATAGCCAACTGTCCTATCAAGCCAGTACTGGTACCAGTCATTATTATTGTGTCTGGAGTTATGAAGACAGATATGATGACAAGGAATAAGAAGTGCAGAAGGTAAAGTGAAGGAAATTAGTAAAGGTGATTGGGTGGTAATGGAACGGCAGCCCGAGCTCTGGATATTTATGTACGTCATAGCCAAAGCTTCTGTATATAGCTGAAGGGAGTTGGCCAACAGCTGAGAAATCCTCAGGTGGCACAAAACTGTTGCAGAAGCAGCTTCTAGCTTAGTTCGTTTTGCTTGTGTAATCTCAAAGCAAGACAGCCCTGCTAGCACCCCACTGACTCCCACCAGCAGCTGAGAGTAGTCAGAGGTTTGCAAAGTCTTCTTGCACAACATGGGCACAGTAGCCAGATTAAAAAAGAACACAAGTACTTCTTTGGGGTGGTTTTCATAATTATACCGTGTATCGCATAGATATTTAATTTCTGGAAAAGATTTCTGTTTCTGATGTACTCACAAGTTAAACACCATCATTTTAAGTAAAGTTACATTCTAGTGTGATCTCCTCCCTTGGAATTTAAAAAAGGATCAAAACAAGATTTAATTTGACTGGTTTTCTAGAATTCTGTCAATAAACTCTCACTTCCACAAATGTAGACATTAGAATCAAGCATACCATACATCCTAATATTTGTCTCCAAATACAAAGGTTAATTTATCTTTTTTTTTTAAGGGATGATTATTATGATCTGAAAAAAAATGCCATCAAGAAAGAAATAAAAACAACAAATTAATATTTGAACATTCAAACATGAAAAATCTTGCATGCAACTGAGGTTTCTCTTGTACAGGTTGTACCTTGTATTAATGTTGATACAGACTTATATATAAAGATACATGCATACAGTCTGTGTGTATTTATATATACTATACATATATACACAAAAAATACAGTAAAGGCAGGTATTTGTGCAAAAAATCTTTTTGATCTTAATGTTGCTTTTATGTAAGAATTTGTCATTCTAGAATCCTATGACTTTTTTTAATCATTCCCAGCCATGTTTTTGGCAGTCATCTTTAAAACAGCAACAGTAATGAACCAAGACTGTGCTTAGGAACCTTTAACATCAGCTTTTGAAGTCCCTAAAAATGTTCTGAATTGGCTTATCGGTGATGTGTGGGGGTTTTTTGTTTGTTTTTAGTGTGAAACAAACTAGTCATTATTATTTGCACCATGTAAATGCTTTCAGGACTCCCAAGCTCAAGTACCAATAAAAAGTTTTAAATGCTGTAAAATCTATTATAAAACAAATAGATGTGGCTGGTTATGTTAGCCATCTGGCCTTTCCTTTCCCTGCGTTATTTTGTGATATTCTATATTCGTTGGAAGAGAGTACTCTCTTGCTCTGGTGTTACATTAAAACAATACTAAACACACAAGAATAGCTGTGTGACAATGAGGCCTTTGTCACTGTGTTGTGGGTGTGTTTGTGTGTATGTGAGATGGCAAGCCAAGGGCTGTGGATATTTGTCACAGAGAAGACTTTCAGCTGCGATGCCAACAGTGCTATTTAAATCTGGTATTGCTAGTAATTAGATGCACTCATCACATTTACACTGCAGTCTGGGATGTGAAAGTAACGTTGGCATAGACATTGATGACTTAGATATACATGTGTAAAATTAGCCAACTCGTTTAACTAATTTGATTCTATTTAATCAGTGACTTGTTGGTATAAGAAATGCCTTAAGCATTCACTATCAGTCAAGGAGAGAAAAGCACAGGTTATGACAGTAAATAAACATTACATTTACAGCCTGATGTTGTAGGAGATTAGTGTAGTAGCTCCCAAGTAGTGGGGAAAAAACTTTAGATGCAATGTGTTTATAGTCCAATTTTATAGACTAGTCAGAACACGTGAGTGTGTCTGGTGGACGTAGGCACAGACCAGGACAGCATATTTGTAGTCAACGTTTTTCATTGGTTTGTTTTTGGTTTTTTTTTCCTAATTTGAATCTGTTTCTTTTTAATCCTCCATCAGTTTCAATGTGTCAACTTTAGTAAGTTTAACTGTGGCTTTCTGTTTTCTAATTTTCTCTCAATAGACTTTTTAATTTTTTTTTTTTTTAAAGTGTCTCTGTTTCAACAACAACCCATACCTCAGGAAAGAAAGTTAAAGGAGAAATAAAATCTTAAATGGTGAAAAATTTGAAACCAGTATATCTATACCTATCTATAATTGACTGCTGTTGTTTTGAGGGAAGGAGGCTGTGGTAGAAGGCTGCCGATTGTGAGTGGTTGGGGGTGAGCAGGGGGAAGCACAACTGGATGAGGGGAATTTTCTGATGTGCCTCGTGTCCCAAAGCTGCATCCTCTAAGCCCGTATTGCAGAACACGTGTGTGTCATTAAGTTAAAGCCTCAGTTAAACTGCACTGTATTTCAAGTTTACAGTGTCTAAGTTTTTACTGTGTTGCAGGGCAAGGGACTGATAGCAGTAAACCAGTGTTTACTTTTTCCTTTTCCAGGCCCTAGGTAATGTATAAGACCAAATGAAAGAAGCAGTACTCATTTTCAGGTATCCAAATAGCACAGTTCTCATATTTATCCAAAACTGCCTGAAGGCCGAAAAACACTAGCCTAATTATAGCTCTTATAGTAGAGATCATTTGTGAGCGCAAATAATAACATAGGAAGCAAATAAAAGAAAAAACAAAGATAGGTCCTTGGAGATCTAAAAGTCATGATGGGAATAGAAAACATGATGCTCTGAAGCAGTAACTTTTAGTCTGATGAATAGCAAAGTGTTGAAAAGTCTGAGCATTCAGTAGCGGCTGTGTTGTTTTGCGTCAACAGTCTTCAACAAAATAAAGGGAGAGGAAGGAGCAATCTCAGCATATATAGCATTCAAGGCACATCAAGTACTTGATTCAGAAAAATAACAGAAAGAAAAGATAGAAAAATGTCAGGATAAGCCCTTTTGGTACAAACGCATGGAACCTCAATTTACCCTTCATCTTTATAGATGTAGAATTAGAAAATGAAAAAAAGATAATTTTCCATTAAAGCACACTCCAAATTATATCTTTTGAATTAGAATGCCTTTATTTCACAAGAAGGGCAAGGCAAGTCTTGGAAGGGGTGAAATCCTGCCCTCTTGGATATGTGGGATTTTTTTCCTCTGAAATTGAGAGAATTATGATTTCCTAAAGTCTCCCTGATAGACTGTGCAATTATCTTGCCCAGATGAGAGGATTTTAGATAAATATCCTCACTGATGCTAGCAGAGTTTTTCCTGTACAGATGGGAACCACTAAATCATCTGGCCATTATGCTCTGTTGCACAGGATTTAATAAGATTGAAGGGAGTCAAAAAATGTGGGATAAAAATAAGACACACGTAACTATTTTGCTGAAAAGAGCTTAAAGAGAGGCGAGATTGATCGACACACTCAAAACAGCTACTGGTAAGCATTCGCATAAAACGAGAAATGACTGATCAAGATGAAAGATAACAAATTAAACCTAGTAACAATAAATGGTGTTTGTACAATGCCTATAATTGTATAATTTAAATGCCCACTGTATGATAATTCAACATCTAATAGTTTATCAGATTAAAACACTATTAAACATTTACATAATGAAAATAGCAAAAAACAACCAAACGAATCCTACAAGTGTCAAAGTGCAATTCTGGATTCTCTCAGGTATAGATTTAGAAAAAGTCTTTTTCCACATTCTTATTGATTTAATGATTTCCCTAGTATGAGACATCAAACACTCTGAGCAAGATTAGGAAAATGAATGGCATGAGTGAAGCTGGGAGACTGCAAACCTGGTCTTGTGTAACATTCTCCATCTTATCTGATGAAAGTTTGCATGTATTAACTCTAAAATTAATTTGCTTAAGGTCATTTAAACATTAGCAAATCTAGAGCAAGTTATGTAATCTACAGATTGAAAGCGTTCTCATACAAAATTAAACTGTTCCATTTCTTTCTCAAATTAGTTCCCCAGGTAGCTGCACTAGAAACCAGATGGATACAAAAAGTATCACTCTTAAATCAACTTGACACCAGAGAAAGTTTGTATTTTATAAAGAATTGAAGAAGAAGAATTGATAATCAAAGACTCAGACTTCCTGTAGCTGGAAGCTGGGTTTCCACCACGCAGTTACGGTATCGCAGACAAGTTTGGGATTGGAAATGAACTGTTTTCTCACTTGCTCTAGGTGTACAAGTTCAATAAATTACATTATCGTATTTGGAAGTATTATGTTAGTTAGTCTATTTTTTGAACTATCTGTACTGATCTCCTTAGTGCTCTGATTACTTGAGATAGTTGTCTTCTGCCTTTCTTAGGCCTTTGCTTTTCCAGCGTTGCTACCTCAGGGACTAACGTGAGGAGGGCAAGAGACTGTTTTCCTTTAATATGGTCTCTGGGTAATACACTAATGAAGTAACAAACAGAATTTAGGTAATTATAATACCTCAGCTAGCTTAACTAGATAGGAAAAAAAAGACTAGTAAAGCAAAACCAAAGTGCACAACTCTGAATAGTTAAAACTATGATTTAGTGATAACATGTAATTCTTCCAGCTGCTGTGGCAGGATACAGGAACTTATACATCACAGAATGTTTTTTCTTTTAAAATAGGTTTCAAACAGTAATATTCATACATATACCTTTGGTTCTTCTTTTCAAAATTGCTAGATGTGCTTAACCGTCTTTGTGTTAAGCCGCTGACACTTCACAAACATCCACTTTGGGGACAAACGTTTTGGCAGGGTCTGTTGCAATAGGACAAGGGTTTTAAACTAAAAAAAAAAAAAAAAATTTTAAACTAAAAAGGGGTAGACTTAGACTAGAGGAAGAAATTTTTTACAATGACAGTGGTGAAACGCTGGAACTGGTTGCCCAGAGATGTGGTAGATGCCCCATACCTGGAAACATTCCAGGTCAGATTGGACGAGGCTGTGAGGAACATGATCTAGTTGAAGATGTTCCTGCTCATTGCAGAAGGGTTGGACTAGATGATCTTTAAAGGTCCCTTCCAACCCAAACCATTCTATGATTCTGTTGTTGGAGAATGTGAACAGCATAGGGTGTAGAATTGTTATCTATTATACGTTTCTGTAAAACAGTGTTCAAGAGTGTCCACAAGTACTCTGTTCTCAATTCAGATTCAAACCTCGTTAGAATTTTCTGTCTATCTCTGTGTAAGCAATGCGGTTGATGGACTAAAACAGTGTGCTAAGCCATAACTACCAAAAATGACAACACCATCAAGGACATTTTAGCCAAAATCATGGTCACTGCAGGTTAGTTTGAGTGCTCCCTTGCATTTCTCTCCTAACAAATTTTGACACTGACTGTAGTGTAAGTCTTTGATATTCATAACTTTTATAACTCCTTTTTGGTGGGTATACTTTGACTGAAATTCCACATAAAAGAAATGAATCAAGAACAATTTAAAGTATATAACAAGAACTTAATTTGGGACTAATCAGATTCTTGGTTTTTAGTAGTTTGGGTAACATTCACTTCAGCAGAATTCTTCATGGGTAAGTAAATATCTATTTGGACATGCCTTCTTCAGTTTGGTTTACTGAACATAATGAAAATCCTCTTAACTGTTTTCAAGAAATCAAGCATTCTACCTCAATACTTCACATGCTGACATTCCATGAAAAATGTTCAATATCCGTTGGAATAGGTTTTTCAAGGAGTATTCATGTAAACTCATTCCCTAGAAGAAAAAGGGACAAAACCTTAGTGATGTTGATGAAACCTAAAGGGATAACAGCTAGTGTAGCTGTACAAGGGGGATGATGCCAGGATAGCAGCTTTGAAACACCTGGAGAAATGTAGGATACTCATTACTTGACAAAAGTCAAAAGAATACTGATATCAGGCCCTCATAAAAGGGCTCAAGAACTTAATAGGGCTCAAGGACTCAAGAACTTCACTCAAGAAAATATGGAGGTGAAAGCAGTACAGGTATAATTTTGAGGTTTATATTAAACTTGGGGGGAAGAAATATAAATAATCACATGGCTATGAAGTAGAATAAAGGCTATACAACTAAGATAGCTATATCAACAATTCCTTTTCAGTATTCCAAAAATGTGTTTCTTTCAATATTTATGAGTTTATTAAAAATGTAGTTATTTAATGATTATTACCAGGACACCATCAAAGTCAATAGTATTTCTTATAACACTGTTTGTTTTAACATAGTTGGGAGATAAATAGATTGAGAAGTTCCTTAATTCTTCAGTTAGCCGCAGCCCACAAAATCAGAAGAATTAATCACCTTCTGTAGGAAAAGCATATGTGATTAGATGATTCATTGTAAGTAGATGTCAAGTTCTAAAAAGGAAACAAGTTCAGTTTTTCATATTAGTTGTGATGAAGGATGAAATTTGAAATGCCCACATCTCTCAGGAGAGTACTTTCTCTTCTAAAAATTCTGATCTGAATTGCTTAGTGGAGTCCTACAGCTCTACATAAGATGCTTTTATGTGCGCTGTTGACATTCTGAGTCATGTAAACTTGCAAGGAAAGGAGGAAAACAACGAAGAGTGAATGCTTAATGTTTTACAGATTGCTCCACGCATTAATTTTTTCAATAACATAGATTATACTTCTACGTTGACTCTGCGGAGCACTGCATATGACAGATATATTATAGCACACCAAATAGTTTCTCCCCTGTTCCACGTTTGATGAAAAAGGCACAAAAGATAATGGAAAACTCAGTTTTAAAACAAAAAACAGCTGCTAATGCCAGCATGAAATTTTGAGCTATATGGAGCACGACAAAATAGAGTATGATAAGGTGTGCCAAAATACAACACAACATTCATATTGAGATTTTTCTAATTATTTTACATTTATCTAATCAAAACAAACACTGCTGGAAGAGCTCAAGTAGAACAGGGATGATTATTCTTCAAGTCTGGATGCTTAAAATTAGGTATCTAAATCTTCAGTTAGACTCTAAGGGAGTCTGGAAGCTAATAATGCTAAAATATGAATTGAAATGTGAAGAGTTGGATGCTTGTATATCAACATAATTGTCTCCTTGGTTTGGAGTCCATTGAAGGAAAAAACATGAGAATAGTCTCAGTTATATACTAAATAAAAACCATTGCCCTACACTTGAATTCACTGGAAGTGTCCTTCTGGGAGATTTGGAGACTCTTTCAGACTGCATCAGGAATATAAAATAATGACTACTCGTAAAAGAAGAAATGTTTAGTTGATGCAGAAATATTTATAGATTATTCATGCTTAAGTTCCAAAACAGACAACAGTTCCAAAAGCTGCAAGACGGAATCAGTTAGAAAAACCAATTACAGCTTGTATCAGTAGGACTTTTACTTAATTCCTTCAAAGACAACGCATGGAATGAATCAGCATAAACTGAAGAATGCCTTATGATAGTTTTCCTAATATTACACAAAAATTTGTCTATCACAGTAGGCTGTATATATTGACCTCTACACGGTATACTCTCTGCAGACTGGTTATTAGTATGTTAAGAACTATTGCATATATGTATGTATAATGAATAAGGGCAAGATGTGTGGTGACCTTATTTTGGGTTTAATTACAAACAATTAGTTGTTTCAGATGGGTAGTGAATGAGGGATTTGAAAGCAAGACTTGAAAGCTAGGACAGAATTCTAAGCAGGCTGGCCATGCATTCAGGTGAGATTTACTGGAGTCATTGCTTCTACGTTCGAAATGCCACTTTTACATTCTAACATGAAGTGTCAGGCTTTGATGAAAGTGAACTTGGCAAGTACTTCACCGAATTGGATAGAAATAAGACCCATGCATCAAAATATGTCTAAATAATCTAGATAATTTTGCTACTTTGTTTAAATGACAACAGCACTTTTACAGCTAGGACTTAATTTTGAAACCGTCACACTGCTTCATATACAGTCATGCACCACTTCATGCATAGTCAAATAGATCCACTGGACCAGCTGCTTGCTTAGTTAAATGGATCCACAGGCAGCAAATCAAAGTGCTTGCTATAATAGTGCTTTTAAAGTTTGAAAATAGATGTAAGTTATAGCAGCTTCGTGTTTCCTGAACTGTTTGCTTAACTCTGCTTTTTCTTATGTTGCTGTTGCAATGCCTTGCTACATTTGCAGCACAATGATCTTGGCTTTGGTTTTGCGTATTTTGGTTTAAAGTGAGGCTACTCCACTGACTAATTTTACCGCCAAATTTAGAAAAGAGTGAGAGCATAAGACTAACAAAAGGCCATATCAGAGTTTAATACTGTGTTTTATTTTAAAACTGTGTTTCAATGAATGTTTACACTAAATAAAGCTGCGCTACAGATAGGTTGTACCTTATCTTAGTCTGCTTTTCTACTTACAACTACACTGGCACCTCTACCTGACCTGGTGTTGAACGAGCTACTGAGGTATCTCCATGTTGCGTGGATGGGGTTAGCAGCCGCTGCTGGGATAGATAAGCACTAATTTTGTTTTACGTCTACAGAGAGTTAGAATACAATATGGTCCTGTGTGAAAAGCAGTTTTAAATAAGAGACTGTGATTTTGCTGTGTTTTTATGGTTGGTCTAAGCAATTCTCCTAATAGGCCTTTGTATTGCTTGGCACCTGGCGCAGCTTTGAGCATAACATGATGATATTTTGAAGGGCTGTGGGTAGTTATCCACTATCTAGTCATATTGTTGCTGATTCCACCGTAAGCTCCTTTATGTCTGGTAAAGCCTGTAAGTAGTGCGTAAGTACTGGAATGCATTTCAACAAATATTGTCCTGTCGATTTTTTTTTTCTTTATTTTTTGAGCACTGTCTAATAGAGCTGAGCAAATATATCGCATGAATAACTCATTAAATATTTTGCCATTCCTGTATTTGCCAAATCACTGGTTCTCAAATATATTCATTATTCCAATTTATGTGGGAATTTATTAGGTGAATAAATCTTCGTCTGTAGGCAATTTTTAAGAGATGATTATGAAGATTACCAATTTACATTGGGTTTATTCTGCTCTGTAATAGGAGATGTAGACATTCTAACATGACTTGCAAGTTATTATTTTCAAATGGATGCTGAAACTGAGTTTCCCGAGTTCCTTATTGCTTCCAGAGTTAATAGTTCTTGTTTAGTTTCCCATCCTTTGGATGAAACCATTACCGACTCCATCCCTCAAGCTTTCTCCTCTGCTTCTTTCCTTTTGAATAAAATCTTGCAAAGTACTTTCCAGAAAAAAATCCTGACAGGTGAAACATGAGATGGCCTTTCCCATATCTCTTTTGCCTTTCCTCTCCCGTGTGAACTGAATGTTCTCATCCATTCTTATCCATCCCTCTCTAGCCCTTCCTCTTGTTCCAGGAATTTAATTCTGTTGTTTGCCTGTCTCCCTCCTTCCTTCTGACCTTCTTTTTTCTATTCCAACGCTTTCTCTTGTCTCTTTGTCACTTCCTGCACTCAGCTGTCCAGAGAATCTTTTTGTCTGTGATCTTGTCTTGCCATTTAGCCTCTTTGGCTGCTCCACTGATGTTTCTCTCAAAAAATACACTTTCCTGAAAAATGTACCTCTGAATCCTCTGTTTCTGTCCTTCATCCCTATGACTTCTCCCCTGCTTTTGATACTGCCAATTCAATTCTAATACTGCCAGTTCCTGGTTTTAAGTCAATTTACTTAATCCACACCACTTTGCCTAAACTGCAACTTTAGATTTTTCTCAATCGCCTCTCAGGAGGAAGACACCATTACATTGTGAGTAAAAAAAATCCTATAGGAAACGTCTTACCAGTTGCAAAAGGCTGAAGTTATGTTGTGAATGGGACAGCACGATTGCAGGTGGAGTAAGGAGGGGGTTTCTAGTTTTCTCCACTTCATTACTGCCATGAAACTTGTCTCCTGCCTCTTTGGTGCTTAGTGAGCCTCTAACAACAAACACCTCTCAGGTGATTAGAAATTACATGTGCCTGAAGAAAATAGTTTTTGAAAGCAGACATGGTCTCACTCATATCTGCTCATTGAATAGAGAGCTGCTGGGGAAAACCAGTTGTGTTCAGACAAGCAGTACCATTTATGTTAAAAGAAGTGCATGCTGTGATTTTTCTGAACTCTCTGAAGTTCAGTTGTGTGTCGTCTTCTATTATACTAAAATATTAGATCATCGCTACTGATGATTTGTAATCACTGCTTTTAAATTTACATGTTGATTGATAAGGCAGGATTATCACGTGATTGAGAATGAATAAGAAATAGGAAAATTCTGTTGCCAGCAGTGCCCCAGATTTCTTTTGTGGCTGCTTAAACAGCTTAGCCTTTCAGTATTCTTTTTCCCATTTAAGCAAAAAGAGGGTATCAATGTTTTCTTTCCTTGTGGAAGAATGCAGAAGTAATGTCTCTTCTATTTGTGAATACAGGAGTAAGGTAATCAGACATGTGTTAAGGATAAACACGTAAATTTCATTTGTACTGAATTTCAACTATTGATTTGTAAATCCTTTTGGAAACAGAATAAGATTTTTTTTTCCTGGCATTTTTCTACCAAATATCATTATATTCATATGGGACTTGGGTAATCCTTTTTAAACAAATTTCTATAAATTCAAAAAGAATAAAGAAGAAGAACCTACTCAGCCTGTTTCTGACTCCAATAAAAGCTACATGAGGGTAGGATATACTGTTAAAAAAAATTGATCTTTTAACTGAATATTTAACAAGCTTTAATGCACTCTCTTTTTTTCTTTTTTGAGTAAAGCACTTGGAGAAAATCTGATATTTTTTGACAAATCTCAAGTTTTCAAATATTACTGTACTGTTGAAAATAGATTTTTAAATTTAATTAGACAGTATGTCATATGTAATTAAAAGTCTGTCATTTTAAATTAGATAATTTTTGGAGAAGAATTAGTTGAATCCTGCAATGGGTTCACTGAGACGGTCAAGAACTGAAGACTTTCAAGTAACCCTTTGGCATCCCTCATGTTATTTAAGAAATGTGTGCCTCTTAACACTTCACACCATATTACTGGCAGGAGTAAGGTGGTTTCTTGTGAATGTTAGAGTTTATAGAGTGACCTATAAAAGGAAGGAAAATGAAATAAAATGGGTGCAGAATATAAGACTACAGCTGTAATTTTGTCCCAGGATCTACACCATAGGTAAGAAGTATGAACATATCAATTTTTGCACTAGGATTTGCCAACGTGAAACTGGCACACTGGCCCTTTTTGCATCATCTCATTCCTCTGTATGGGACCAGTTACAAAATGGTTAAAAACTAGTTGCAAGGGGAAAAGGAGAGACTGGGACGCAAGGGAAGAAATTTTCCATATTCCTTGAACTTCTTAGCTTTTTTTTGTTCTGTTTTTCACTCTGTGATTCACTCAGATTGTTATAACATTGTTATAACAACAAAGAAGGATTCTGGCTGAGCAGAACTGTGGACTAACTGATACGTAAGACAATGACATTGTCTCCCAACTGAAAAATGCAATGCATTCTTCGCCCTATCTTGTTGTTGCTATATCAGTATGAACCTTTGATTAAATTTATCTCCTAAAGAAGTGGAAAATTCTGCAACGTCAAAGTCACTAAGACAATAAGCCAGAATATTTGCCCCATTTAATATTCCTTGTGTTCTTCTGGGACAGGCTGATTGCTCTCAAGGAGAGACAGGGTAAGATGTGCCTATGAACCTTATATATTCTCCTCTTGTTCTTTACAACTGTAGGAAATGTCTCTTACTCCGTACAGATACTGGAGTTCACAGACCTGCTTGCCTCAAAGTCAGTAAGTGCATTCTTTGAAGAGCAGGTTCCTTTATATTCTTAGTACAACTTGGGATGGAATCAGGTATATGAAGAGATACGTGACTAGGAGTTAATTAGGCTACACATCAGTATGTATCAATTTAGACTTGTGTTCCAAAGATGCAATCACTATGTAGATTGGCTTATTCCCTAGCAAAACTCACTTGAAAACAAGATATCATGCTTCATCTCCATGATGCAGAATAAGGACAAATGCAGGAAGTCCCAAATTGTAGGAAAAATGGTTCTTTAGTTCTGTAATCACACAATTCCTGGATGCTTACAGACTGCACGGGGCATTTGAGCACACGTGATGTTCAAGCGCTGCCACAGAAGTCTGCGTGGCTTTTTAAAATTTCTGTGAAGATTCATTCCTATAATAATGCATAACATAAACAAAAGGTTGCAGTTTGCTGTGACTGTACAAAAGAATGTTTTTGTATCTTGTTGAGCCGAATTATCCATTGCTGCTCAAGGGGATTTTTATTCATGGGGGAAAGGTTACCTAAACTGCAGTGACAGTGGCTATTAACAATTTGCCAGTGCGCCTCAGCCTCAGGTTAGGTATGTTGCTGTTGCGGGTTTGTCGGTGGTGGTGGTGGTGTTATTTTAACAAAGTGACAGATTTACCTAGAGCTTGCAGGTGACTCTTACAGCTCACTGTCTCCTGGAAAGCACACAAATACATTAGAGAAGGTAAAGGCCCTGACAGAATTTTTACTTAAAAATAAATCCAGCCTAACGAGGCTGATATAGGGTGCTTGCTACTTTATGAATAAAATTACAAAAGCTATCCTTTCTGTAAAATAATTTGAACAATTCTTTTCTATTCTTTCACGAACTAGCTAAAACTCCTAGCTACATAACATCTGACTCCAGTAATCACCCCTGTGTGCGAATTTGAAGAAATGAGGTACAGAATAGAGAATGTTCCATGTTAGTGGACAGACATAAATCATGGCAAGAACGTAAAGATGTTAGGATTACTACCATAGAGCTTCATGGGTAAAAATTCAAAATTGAAAGTATCAAAATAGTCTTTAAGTTTGTTTTCCAACCTAAACAAGCCTAATCCAAAAAAAATTGCTATTCTTATGAATTACCTATGAAGCCTAATCCTTATGAATTAAATTTCTCACTATGTCTAGATAAACACCATATGATGTGTTCAGCTTCATATGTATTTAAATACTCAAGGTCGAATGAGCTGACAAATTATGAAATGTAGAATATTAGCTCGTTCACTTCCATCAGCTGCAAAGTTTTCAGGGTCAGTGTTAAAACACTTTTCTTATTTGGTTGTTTATTTTAAATACTCTAGTCAATCAAACCAGGACTGCTCAGAAGAGAAGACAGTCAGAATTAATGTTCTTGTTTAAATCTGTTAACAATAAAAGAACTTGTTCCTTCTTTATTACCCTTTTTACAGGCTTCTTCTTTAGAGTGCAATACTAAGATCCCCCAATAGATGCCCTAAGAGATCTCTTAAAAACATCACAACCGAGTACTGAAATTAAGTACCTTCAGCTTTCTCTTTGTGCTGGGTTTTGTTTTCTTTTTAATAGAGTCTGTGTTATCTGCTATCGAGTGGTATTACATTTTCAGATTTCAATGATAGTGAATAATGAAATTATTTGATCCCAAATGAATTAAAAAAAAAAAGGCTGGATGATAAGAAATTAAATATTTATCCTCATTTCTCAGTTGTTTTTCGATAGCGATTTTTAATGTGGATATTAATTCTGTAGTGTATTATCTCTTTACTGTTTAATCAGTTGTTACTTTATATTCACAAGATGAGAATGGGGGCAACATCATATTGTCAAAATCATTATCATTGCAAAGTTGATACACACTGAAATGAACCTATAGCATTCATTCGATTGGAAATACTGGAGAAATTTACAGATCTAACCTCAGACACTAGGCTTACCCTCTCCCCGCCTTCCCCCCCCCCCAAGTTTGCATCCGTTGTTTTGAATTATTTTGATGCATTTCAAAGATAACTTTCTTGGGTGTGAACACTATTGCACGTTCCTTTTATTTAAGGAATTGAGTCCCTTTGTGAGAACTGTCTTTGAGGAGATATGGGGTAAACCTTAATGTGCCTTTATGATCCCTGTGTTATTTGGGAGATCTCCTGTGCTAGATGGTTGGCACAACCTTTCTCCAAGCCACAAGCAAGCTAATTTTCTTCTCTACCATTTGCCAGTGTCTGCCATTCTGGTGCTTATGATGCCCTGCTGCTAGGAGAGCACCAGTCCAGGTCTCAGTACACTTTATAGTGCTTTTTGATCAGCACAGAGTTTACAGCGGATGCATTATCATCTTTCATTAAAACATTAAACAGACGTTGAGTGAATTAGACCAGTGGAAGATGAGGGAAAGATGTATGTGTCCAAACTTCATGCTGCGTGTGTGCGAGAGGGAGATTTGGAGGATTATTCATGCCGTCTCGTGTCAGAGCAGGCTGAGAGTTCTTTTGCTGTCATTGACTTCAAGCTAATCAATGATCTTCACCAGTAACAGCTGCACTGAAGGGGCAGCTGTCTTCTTCCAATAAAAAAAAGGAATAATCTGTTAAAAAGAATTGGAAATTAAACCCTACAAAGGGCAGTACTTTGGACTGCATGTTTTGAAATAAGATTTCCTTATAGCTTGAATCTATCACATTGTCTGAAACTATTTTTGATATTAAGCTACAAATAGAAGTGTGTTTGAAGTGTTGCATATTCTTGATTCAAAGAAAAAAAAATTATTTTTTTTTTTAGTCTTGTTTACTACTTTGTAACTGTCGGGTTAGCTGGGACAACAAATTAATTGATGCTTGGTAGTATCAGATTTTAATATCCTTAATTCTTTGGTAACTTGATAATGCTATTCATGGGAACACTTTTCTCATTTTGCATGTTTAAAGATATACCGCAGAAAAATGAAGTGGTGGTGTTGAACTCACAAGTGGTGAGTGGTACCAAGCCACGCAGAAGTCACTGGAATAATCTGAAGAATAAGTAACAGTGCAAGTCTCTGAAATTTCCTATTTTTTTCCTTACTGATTGCTAATACAGAAACCCAAGCACAAAAAATTATTTTAAATAGCTTTAGAAGTGCTAGCAGTAGAAAAGGCAAGCGAAGAAAAACAGACGCTTCTGAAATACTAATACTCTCTAATTCTGCATTCATTTTGCCCGCAATGCGGTTTACAAGGTAAGTAACCCTTTCTCCAGAATTATTTGTGGTAGGAAAGGGCATTCAAATCAGCCAAAGAAAGTGACTGTTGTTCTAAATTCAGTGAGTTATGGACAGGCTGTAAAGTATGAGGGCAAATGTTTTGGACAAATACTAAATGGGTTGCTAAACAACTCTTACTGTGTTTTATTTGCATTGACTTCCCCTTAATATATTGAGGCTTTGATCTTCTCTTTGTCTTACCTAAAGTTTCCTGCTTACTGGATCCTATATTAAACAGCGCCTCATAAATGCAAAATAGAGAATCTTTATTATTAATACCTATAGTCTTAACAAGCATAAAACAGCTTTGAAGTTCCTCTGTGTTTCTCACCTTTACAAGAAAACATTAGTACTTACTGCACGGCTTCTCCTCTGCCCAATATAAGAATGGCAAAGGCTTCAAATACAGTAATTCAGGCAGAAAATTAAAACCAAGCAAGCCAAGCACATGGGACTCTGAAGTATACTAAACTCTGAAAATTGTGTGGCATACTACGTGGGATCCGTTGAGATGCTGCCATAAAGTATCCAAATTAAGGTTATGGAAACCAGAAACATACTACTAAGCATCAACCGTCTCTCTGGACTAACAGTTAATTGTTAAAGACAGAATAAATTCTCCATTAAAATAGCGTACATTGGTCCGCGTCATGTCAAGTAAAGTGATATCCCAGTGCAGTACTCTGTGGATGAAAATGTTTCAGCTGCAAACAGTGATGATGTAATGTATGGTTCAAAAAATAGTGGAAAAAGAATTAGTTCATTCACACATTTATTTCCTTTGTGGAAAAATAGAGCAAACAATATACAAAATGGAGCTGATAAACAGTATCCATTGAGCAGAAGACAGAAAGCCGTCAGGATAAGAATAAGCAAAATTTATTTTCTAACTATTATCTGTGATATCTGGCACAGAGATGAATTAGAGGAAAAATTAGAAAATGTATGTGCTACAAATACATCAAAGTAATTTTAATTAAATATGAGCTTTGTACACACATTCAAAAATGCAAGAATGCCAAGATACCTTAATGTATTACACTGTTTTGTAATTATTTACACTCAAATTTAAGTCAGACCTTGCATAATTTGATAGACTTCCTGACTGCTTCATTAATTGGGATATATAAAACATTTATGTAGTTATTGATGGTTTGTTTCATGTACTTTCATAATGGCAAAGGAGAATGGACAAACAAGGGCCCCATTTGCTCTCACAAGATTTTAATTTCCACTTAGTTTGGAACAAGTCATTTTTAGGTTTATCTCTATCCCAGGAGAGTTTCTAGTGCAGCTGTGCTAGGAGGAAGCAGTGTTGAATCAATATCAGTTTTGAACCCCAAAAATTGTCATTAAGTAGTCCAATTTTATTCTGTTTCTACTTTGCAAAAACACCTGAGAGGCCTTAAGAGAAAAAGGAGGGGAGAAATAGAATATTAGCAGTTCAGAAATGTTCTCCAGATGCCAGCCAAGCTGGCTTTATGATAACTGGAAATTAGAAAGGGTTGGATCAGTGAAAGTTTGGTTGATTTGGGTTTATATTCTATGCTTTGTGTGTAAAAGTTAACCATGTTTCTTCTTGCAGTGCCATGACCTAATTAGCAGTCCAACAAGAACTCCCTTACAAAATATCAAAAAGCTAATGTATTCCATCTTATCCTATTTTATAATTTCCTATGATAACTGGTTCAGTTCTTTAAGTAGGGGATTTACCTAGTTTTGTTTCCCGCTACAAGTTTATTTCACATGTAGACACAAGTGTAATTAACCTAGCGTGCTATTGAACATCAGAACAGCTGACCTCTGTCTGTCTTCCCCTAGTCATGGATGATTTAAAGACTGTTTAATACTTTAATCTGTAACACGTTTTCCCAAAAGGCCAGAAGCAGATAACCTATAATGCGATGAAGAGTAGATACTTAATTTTCATAATGATTTCACATTGAAGATTAAGTAGCTACTCTTTAAAAGTGGTGGAATGGATGGTAAATTAATTTAAAAGTCATAAATCAGATAACTGAACCTACTTTCTCACAATAAAGCAGATTCAAGTGAGACTTCAAACTATTGTTTCTTTACTTGACTTCACATAAATATATTTCTAGTTTTTAAGCTGTTAGCTTCTGGGTCTTTTGTTTAGTTTGCTTCTGTTCATCCAAAGGTACCTGTTCACCTCCTTATATACAGGGGTTGTAATTAATAGTCTTATCTCAGGGTGATTTTTATTTCCTTATGTTTCATAACTAAAAATGATTCCAAGTAACAAGTCAATGCTTTTAGCATGGGTTACCAGCGAGCAGCTCTACCTCGACACTCGGGCCCTAAAGCTTGACATGGATGTCAGGGATTACCAATAGAGGCTGTGCAAAGCCTCCAGCTGACCTGAGCCTTCAGAGAGACAGTTGATATATTAAAGCTTATAAATATTGCATAACATCCACCCTGCTTTAAAAATGGGAGCACAGTAATCCTCTGCCCCGCGGTTGGGAACTACTGGTTATTTCACAGCAGTTGCTGCTCTTTCTGCCGGCGCGATCTGCCCAAAGCGCCCTGGGCGCAGCCCCTCGGGGCGGGGACGTCGTTTTTCCGATGTTCTGTGGGGACCAGGCGACGTGGGGCGGCCGGGGGACAGGGAGCGGGTCAATACCCCTGCGGGGAAGCGTGGGGCGGCAAGCAGGGAACTCCACAAGGCAACATCTCTCAGCGGGGAGAAGGCGGGGGGGGGGGGGGGGGGGCAGACGGGGAGGTGAAATACGAGACGCCCCGTTAAAAAATTAATAAAAATATAATAATGATTTTTTGGGGGGGGGGGCAGTTGAGAGCAAGTTTTGGCAGACGTAGGCTGATGCTGGGGGCGGGGCGGGGGGCGGGGGCCGGGCCGGGCGGAGCGGAGCCGAGCGGCGGCGGGGGCGGCAGTCGGGCTCGGCGGCGGCGCGCGGGGCCGGTGCTGTCCGCGGCGCTGCGGGTGCTGAAGGGCGGGCGGGCGGGCGGCCGCCCCCCCCCCCCAACTCCCTCCCTCCCCCGCCGCCTTCCCCCCCCGCGCCGCCCCCGCCGCGCCTCGGGGCCGGCGGAGCTCGGCTCTCCGCGGCGGGGACGCGCGGCGCCGGCAGCTGCGGCGAGTTTTCCCCCGGTTAGCGGGAGATCCCTCGCCGGATTGCGGCGGGTGCGCTCCTGGCTTTGTTAGACGGAGAAGTGTTCCGCTCTTCGCGACTCTCGCGCGGGCACCCGGCGTTTGGGTTTATTCCTTGCGGACTTTAGCGACTCTTGGATAAGGTAAGCAGGAATATTAGGTTTGGGGTTTTTTGGGGGGTTTTTATGTTTTTTTTTCTTTTTCTTTTTGTTTCCCGGCTGATACCTGCGTATAAGTGGTAGTGGGGTGATGAGTGGGGTGGAGGAGCTGGCAATTAAAGGCAGAGCAAAGTTGGGAGCCTAGCTCAGCATAGGGGCAACGCTTGGGAAAGGCGTGTGCAGTTTTTAGTGAGAAGGGCTCCATAAACAAAGGGTTAATCTCGAAGGAGAAGTTAGAGGCTTATTTTTCTTAAAAACTTGCTGGCAGGATAACGTTTAAATGTTTGAAAATATTTTATTACAGAAATCTTGAGTGTTATGAGAAGATATCAAAAGACGTTACAGAAGCTGCTTTGTATAAGCACCAGTTTTGGGAGACAAGAAAAGCTCTAATTGAATCTGTCTGGGGGAAGAAGGGATATGTAAGGTCATTCTGGGAAGTAGAGAGCAAAGTAGGCATTAAAGAGGATTTAAAAGCATAGCCTCATGTTGCTCTGTGTTCTTGTGGTGCCTATACGCCTGTGTAACAGAAGGACAGTGATACCTTGTTACTTGATGAACAATTTAACCCTGTAACACTGTGAACTTGTGAAGCAGCACCGTCTTGAAAGGGATCATCCCCACCTCTATCTCCAAGGTCAATGTGGTGTGCGTGTGCCTGTGAAAGTTGTGGACTCTTTCCTTTGATATCGACTGATGAATGTCAGGCCTTCCTCCAGGCTACAACAAGGTGTGAATGCGAATCTCTGATTTAATAATACCATATTATGTTGCGTTATAGGACTGATGTTGCTGGTAATTGAACAGAATGGGGAGGTGTGGGCAGATGAAATGCCTTGCTATTTCAGCAGTGTTTAACCTTTCTTTAGCTTGGTAGAGCGCTCTGCTTCACAGAGGGGTTTTCTACTGCTTCAGCAAGTTGTCAGAGTTCTGCACACGCAGAGCAGAGTGCCACACAGGGATTTCTGCACATGCAGAGCATCACGCAGGGATTTCTGTCTGAGATTAAGGCTGATTCCAGAAGGAATGGGCTGCTGCTGCTTGTAGTCAGTGCTGCTGAGATGGCTGAACAAAACAAGCAGGCGAATGAGGTCCCCATCCTGTATATTTTTTAGCATTTTGTAGCACTTCATACTCTTGTGGCTGTGGTGAATTTTCTTTGGAACTGGGACCTAAACCACAATTGTTTCTTTACGTAGTTGTCCTGCACAAGTGCTAACTGTTGAAGTAACTGTAAGCGTGAGGGAACTTTTGCTGATGAGATGAAGCTAACGAAAGGAGACTGCTTCATATAATATTACAGCATTTTTTTACTCCTGCATCATTTATTTAATGTTAAGGAGGGTTGTTTTCACTGAATATTTTTATCAGCTAGAATACAAAGATAACCATCGGGCAGCAGCACTTCACTACTGAGGAGTAAAGCTGAAAGGATGCAAACTGAGGAGAAAGTAGTTTAGGTTGTGAAGGCATTCATAAAATATAGGTACAATTAGGAAATGCCTATGTTTTACTACGGGCCCCCTCCCCCTGCGTCTTCCCCAATTATATAGCACCTATTGCCTTTCTCCCTCAAACAGTAGGGAAAGAAAGTTTATTACACTGCACTTGCACCGGTTGCAAACCTTCGTTAATAGTTTACCCATCAGCTAGGAGAGCTCTTATCATCTGTCGTTGACATGAATATTAATTTGCTTTGAAATGTTTTGATATAATTTTAAATAATGATACTTTTCAAAGTATGAGGATTCAGGATGCTTGCTTTCTAAAGTAGACATTACGAAAATATTTTGGAAAGGTTAATTTTGAAGTATGCAGTGCAAACAGTACATTAACTGGGGGAAAAAATCCCGAACAAAACAATCCCAGCCCACTAAGTATACTGCCCTACTTCTGATGTTTATCTGTAAATATACAGGGCCTGAATCTGCAAATCCTTGTTCACTTCAGTAGTCTTTGTTCATACACGTAGTCCTGTTAACTGCAAAGGGACTATATCCATCATTACATGAGTAAATGTTATTGATTTTGCTGAGATCAGTCATGTTACCAGCATCAATCAGATGATAAACTTTAGTACTAAGATATGAATTCTGCACTTACAAATTTAAATCTTATACCTGATTGTATTTTCTATGTAATGTTTTGCCCTTTTTTTGTATTGGGCTGCTTTATTTTATAAATCATGTTTGAAAAATGGAGATTTGACATGATACGTAGACTTTCAAGGAAGTAAAATGGCACTGCTATTTTTCAACAAAATGGTGTTCTAAGCACACATGTACATCAAGTGTGGTCCATAGCCATTTTGGTCATCTGTTCTAATGAGAAAAAGTCTGTCTTAAGTAGTAATGCTTCTTAAAGCATATTTGTATATTTGTAAGGATGTGATTTTGTACAGTGTGCGGTTCCAAGACCTCTAACAACACCATTCAAAAGTTGAAGAAATCTGGATGCTAATGACTTGACCAAACAGCTGACTGCAGAACTAATGCAAACTCAGGGAGGAGGTTTGTCATAGAACCAGTATTCAGGGAAATTCCCCGTTTAAAGTGCTGCTTTACAGACACTGCTTACACTGAACAACACACAAAGATGCGCATGTGAGGGCATACACTTACGATTATTGATGATACCAACATAGGTACAGCCTGTCAGGTGTCCTAAGCTTACATTTGATACTGAATCACTGGATTATGTGCTGGGCTATAGCCTTTGGCAGTAAACTACTCAGTTAAAAACCTAAATGCTATGTTTTATCAGTTCTAGGTGTGTTCTAGATCTATCTAATCATGCTGGTTTGTCATTCTGATTTTTTTTTTGTGTGTGAGTTTATCAAATAATCCTCAGTATTTGTTTAAAAAAGTGAATGTATTCAATCCTAGAAAAAAATAACTCTTACAAACACATAAATCATGTCTCTAATAAATAGGAAACTTCCCTCCTCCCTTCCCCCCCCCCCCCGGAATAAATGCATGCAGTTCTGAACTGTTGTTTTATATAGCATTTTAGAAAATGTAAACTTTGTGTCACTCTTCTCTGACTTTCAGAGTCTATAAAACACTAATGAAAACAAGGCTCTGCTTTGTTTTGTTAGTTTCAAACCTAAATAAAAAGGTGCAGCTCCAATACGAATAGTTCTGCCTTTTAACAGTTCTGAATTTAGCTTAGAAATTTCTAAGGTAAGAAGTCAAATGAAACTTCGGTAGCCAATTCTGACTATTTTTCTCCAAACTGGCAAATATTATGGGGTAATTCTGGACATTAAATATCACAGGCGTGAATCACAGACTCAAGGGGGAGTAATGAATCAAATGCCACTCTTCTTCAGTTTTTCTAAGCAAAAGCAGGAAAATAATTGTTAATTATTCAGTGTAGCTTGGCCTATTATGCTATGTAATTTTAAAGCAAAGTAAACAGATTAGCAAGTTTATTTGCAAATCTGTTTAATCCTGGTTTATAGGTCCAGCTTTCTTTTTTTTTTTTCTTTTTTTTTTTTTTCCTGAAACATAGGGAATAGCTGTCAAGAAATGAAAAGGCTGGGAATTTGTTTGCGTAAGATATTTTACATATTTAATACAGCTCACTTTTTCCTTGCCCCTTGGTAGACAGAAATGACAAAGAACGTTCTTTTATATTATTAGAAGAACAATAAATTGAAACTTTGTCTCTATAGTAAAGAGATGTTGAGAAGGCTGTGGGTTGAACAGGAGTTGTGGTTGACCAGCACCTTTGAAAACAGCGCTGTACGAAACTCCCTCTAACGCCCCCAACATCAAAGATTACTAATGCCCAGGGAATGTAGTCAAGAGAAATCAAACCCACAGGCTAACTCTCTTTTGTACTATTTTACAAATTCTTTCTTTAGGTTTTGGGTTAATTGAGTAACCTCTAGTTACAAAGTCTTGTCTCCTTGTAGGTAGGTTGTGTTCCTTTCCAGCGCTTACATTTATAAACAGATGTGTCTTCATTCGGTACAGATAAAGAAACTTCTGCACGTTTAGTGTGGCAGAACTGTGAAAATGCTCCCCATTTGCCAGTATCTCCCATTTTGTTGTTTGTATTGGCCAAGAGATGTAATGAAATTAGCTCCAATCAGCCAAACTGTTGTGGTCTAGCCAGGCACAATTCCTTACCAAGTGGGGATGTGAATGACTTGAAAATATGTATCTGTTATCTATTTTTACCTTCATTTGATAGCAACGTTTATGCAGGTATTCACCCCTAGTACCCCAGAAGTGATCATAGCACGTCTATTCAATTAAGTACTCTTTTTGCCATACACTAAGTGAAATTAGTGGTGAATTATTTGGCTGCATTGCTGAGCTGTGCAAATCTTAAGAAAATAAGAAGTTCTAAAGAGTTAAATGAGGGCAGAGTTGGCAATGCTTGCACTGATTGCTTGAAGTAGGTTGAAGTTCACAGTTTATTTGCATTTGAATTAATTGAGATTGGTGTCCAGCAGTGCTTTTCAGAGCAGGTTTCAGAAAGACTTTTTTGTATAATAAAGTACTTGAAAATGTTAGTTGGAAGATGAAGGATATTTAAAATACTTCTTTCTTTTCCTGACAGAGTGAGCTTTTTTTCTCATTTTCCTCTAAGTAAGGCTTATTGTAATTCTGAAATATTTTTACCACTGAATGGGCGTTCTGGTGTTAAAAGCCACTATCATTTTTAAATCAGCATATTAAAAACTTTCTGAAATCATTTTTAGTTTCTTCACAAAGAAGTTCTTAATACCTACAAAAAGAAATAAAATAATCTTAAAACAGCTCATAACATTTGTCAGATAAAGTGTTATTCCTTAGTAAAGAAAAGACAGAAACTTCTAGATTAGTACTTTGCATACTTTTTCTTCCAGTAGGAAACAAAATATTTTAGTTTTCTGCACTGTAACACTGAACTGTATGTATTTTCATTATTATGATAGAACTTTGTCTTCCTAAATAATATGTAAATCATTACTTTTAAACACATTTAAACAAATCAATGAGTGATGAAACAAAAACAGGTAGAAAATTTTCTTCTTTCATGATGGGTAGTGGAAATAAACTTTTTCAAATAGCTTGCAGATTATGAGACATACTTCAAACATTTCAAGTTATATTTTTTTAAATTTTACTTAAAACACCATTACAACTGATAATATATGTTACTTATGGGTTTTGTTAAACTTTGTCAACCATAATTACTATGAAAGAAACAAAAAAAGCACTTTCCCATCATTGTGGCACATCAGTGGAAACCTTAATTCATATGCAAGAGCAGACAAAAATATACTTTTGTTTCTGTTAAGAGACTGAATATACTATCACCAATATTTCAATTATATAAATAATCCTTTAGCATGAGGACTGTATTTAGTGACAGTCATGCCCTTCCAGTGGTAACAAGAAACAGGAGCAACAAAAGTACTGGATGCAGGAAAATGCCATGATATTGAAGGAGATATCCTTAGAAAAAAAGGTAAATAAGCTGCAGAAAAGTGGTAAAAATAACTGCGAAAAAGTTGTTCCTTATATCCAGTCTGAACCTCCCCATTTCAGTTTGTGCCCATTGTCTTTTTGCTGAACTCGCTCCAGTTTATCCATAGTTTCATTGCACTGGGGGGTCCAAAACAAGACACACCACTCCAGAGGTGATCTAACTCAAGAAGTTGATGACCAGCATTCAAAAAAGTTTAGTATGTATCTACATATAAAGACAAAATACATATAAATAATTGAAGAAGAGAAATAAAATAGATTAGGAAGAAACTTCTTCTATGAATTTTATATTCTATAATTTGCCACAAAAGGATTTCTCTTTTTGCAGGAAAGCATAGCAATTTGGCCTCCAGTCAAGACCAGCATAAAAATTCCTGTTGGCTATGATTCCCAGAATGTATTTGTTCCCTGTGTGAATTCTAGATGAGAGTTCACCAAGTACTAGAATGTGTATTTTTTAAGATTGTATTCCCTACATGGAAAAGTTACCAAAATCTAAGTTTTCTTTTAAGAAATTATCCCTGTCACCATCAGATTTATTTTTTTTATGCAAGATTCAAACACATTGAGTATATAAACAGAAAGGAATAGTATCTGCTTTCTGGGACCAAACGCCAGTGTAATGGAAAGCTAAATGCACATGAACAAATGATCAACTCACAAATAACTATGTTTTAGAGTTGCAGCAATCCAACTTCCTATTAATACAGCAGAAAATAACCTATTTTACTTAACTAAAAGAAGAGATGTACCATGTGAATTTCGAAAATGCTTTTTGCATTTGAATTTTTCTTTCAGGAGAAGGGGAATTATTTTTGGTGCATTTTAGAGAGTTTTTTGTCACTTCTGCATCATCATTTCTAGTAGTGTCTAATTTTTCCCTTCTAAGGTTCTGGTTTGAGTCTTAGGTCAACAAAAAGCAGAAGCCTTCATAAGACATAAAGTTTGTACAAAATCTTCGTGACTCTTCACTTTTTATGAAAGATTTGAGGTTGTTGAATCTGTAAAATGAAATCTGAGGCCTAGTGAGTTTGGTAAAGGCAGATTTTCTCTGCGTTGTCCAGGTATTCCTCTGGTCTAAGAGGTGAAGGCTCAGAAAATGGTCAGAAAAACCGTATCATTTCCAAACATTTGCTCAGTTAGCCCCACAGTATCCACAGGAGTGCAAAACCTGATATAAAAATGAAACACCTTATTTTAACTGTGAGTCTTTCTTTTCTTCACTCTGCTCAAGATGGAAACTGGAGTTCAGTTCATCATTTGTTTTATCAGTAGAAAGGCCCCAGAGAAGGAAGAGAGGCTCTTCCTGACAGTATTTTTGGCTTGTCCTTGAAAATGGAATTATATCACATGGGTCCTCCCTCTCCTTGCAGCAACCAAGGTTAGCCATAACCTCACCTTCAGTGAGAAATCGATGTTTTTAATCTTGAGTGCCGATTTTCAAACTGAAATACAGTTCATCACATTGCAGTTCTTCCATATTATCAAGTCCTTTGACAGAGATAATTTTTGTTTAAAATAAACCACAAGACACACAGAACCAGGTTATGATAGTTTGAAGACTGATCGTATTTTGCATTTATTTCCTATGCCTTTTGAGGTGAGTGAATCTCAGATAGTATAGTGGAGAGTTAAAATATTAATTTTAAATTTGCTTGTCCTCTAACATATACGTTACGTTTCTGTCTTCCATTTATGCTACTTGTATATTCTTATGTAAATCTGAAACCCAGCAATAATTAGTACTACGGTAGCATTTTAACATGAAAATTATGTTTCTATTTTAGAGTTTATGATTTTTTTCCTCCAGGCTGGTTTTGATAAACAGTAATATTCTGCAAAAAATGTTCCATGTATTGATGCATGGGCTGACTTAGTTCTTTCCTTGGGACACTGAGAAAAAACATAATTAACATCACTCCTGAGATTTCACTTTTGTATTATGCTAACTCTTCTTTGAACTGGAAACAGTTTTTCAAGTGAATTTAAACTGTGTTGCTTAGCTATAACTACATTTTAGTCTACTATCTAATAATAAGCTGATTCTCTTCTCTTACGCTTGGAGAATTATTGTCACAAAAATATTTGAATACTCAACACTTGTATGTTCTTGTTGCAGTCAGCGAGGTGGAAGGAGGTTATGTGCACCATGGGGGTATCATTTGAAGCATTAGTAGAGTGCTTCAGGCATCAGATCTCAAAATTGGTATCCCCTATGGACCATAACTCTAATATTTAAATATATTTGTGTCCTTTATATCTTTTCAGTGTGATAGGCACATTCATCTACTGCTCTAGGCTCTCAGTAATTTCTTCCATGCATAAGTAAACTTTTTAAAGGGCTTCCATGCTTGCCTTTGTAAAATATGTATGTGGTATACACATAAAAAGTTAATAAAACTATACTGAAAATTTGATTTATATATCCAAAGCCTCAAAATCGGTATCAAAAATAACACCCCCCCAACCCCATGCTATAATTTCTGAGATAGAACAGACCTCATCTTAATTAAAGGATATAAATGAAAGTTTGTCATATAATTTGCTGACTGTAATGAGTTAGAGTGTTTTTGTTATGTGCTAAATCTGACCCCTCCATGAACTGTTTGAAGTAATATGGCTAATAATTTTGGTTTCATCATTCTCTGCTTTCCTTGTGAGAGGCAAAAGGTCTGAATTTAGTGAGTTAGTCTTGTATTTTTGATAAACTGGGTATTTGTTCCTGGAATTATCATGTGTAGATGCTGGAAGAAAGCTTAAAGATCTGACCATGAAGCTCTTAATGGTTAAAATTTAAGCAGAGAGTCTTGTATCTTTGTTCTTTTTTCTAATAAAGAAAGCAAACAGTAGATTGTATGCATGCATTGAAATTCTGAATTCTAAATATCTGTGTTATTTAAGTATTAGATTGGGGCTCTTCCAAAGAGATTTACAATGTTATATACAAAGTATTGCAAAAATCATTGGTAGTTTGGGTTGGTTTTTTTTAAAGATTTGAAGTAAGGACTCATTTTAAACTTCCCATACATCTGAGATTCTTAAGGCCTCAGATTATCATTTTTATTTTCAACATCAATTTTCTTATCTCAGCATGGAGCAGAAGGATGCTGTGGCACATTGATTTATATTTGTTATCATCCCTGTAAGATCCAGTTCTGTATTTTTAAGAAAGGAAAAGATTTGGTAATGTTGGGCGTTCTTTAGCATTGGTTAGCCATCTCTCACTGAAACTGGGTTTCTGAGGTGACCTTTGGAGCTTTTCTGCGCTCCCAGACTGACTGAAAACTGGTTTGGTTACATTTGCATTAATATTATCATAGCAGGTTTGCATCGGTGAAAATATGTGGATAAATCAGACACCATATGTGCAGCTCCACACTTAATTACTAAAAGAACACTTCTGTAATGAAGATTATGGCATTGTTTTGAAATTTGCTTCCTCCTCTTTATCCTTGCATGCATGTTATTTCTGGCCATCTGCAGGAAATATTATGAAATTAGAGTCAGTGGGCAACTCTAACAACAGAAGAATATTAATGGTAAAAATCTGTGTTATTAAAGTAGGTTCCTAAATTACCGGATATTCACCAAGGGCTGTTATGACCCACAATATCAATCTAACTTTTTTTTCCGTTATGTAATGAAATTAAACAACAAAACCCCCAAACTTAAAATGCTTCTTTAGAATGGATGTTTACAGCGTCAAGCTAGGTTAATGTCACATAGTGAAAACAAATCTTTGCAGATGTCATCTGCAGGATGAAAGTCTATTACTTCCGTCTAGATTATTCAGAGTCAACACCAGAAAAGTCTTCCATGTTACTGTGGGATTCAGGGTCAACTTTATATTCACAACAATAAAAGACAGATACCCACGTACTCAGCTTCCTTCAATAGTATTTCAATTATATTTTAAGTATGTTGATTTAAAGTTTCTTGTGCTCACTTTGACATAATAGGGCAAGTAAAGCCATAAATCAGAGAATTAGCTATGTATTTTCACACTGTAGCTAAATAGATAAGTCCTTACTGGACTCTGATATCCATCAGAAAAACAAAAGGTAAAAGTATTAAACTATATTAATCTACCATTTTACAGACAGTCACTAAATGGAATTGGTGGAATGATTTAAAAACATTTTTTTTCTAGTTGAAGTGAAGATGCTTTTCCTGTGTTGTGTGAAGATATTGAGAAAGTATGTGTCATGCACAAACCATGCAAATAGTATAGTTACTTCACTGTTTTATGTAAAGACCAGCTTAGACATCCTGTAGACCTAAAAATGAATATAAGCTTCATTAAAATGTGAAGAAATATCAAGCAGCATGTACTGGAATTAAGATTAGAAAATATTAGCAAAGCTTTCATTAATAAAAAAAAATAAAATTTCTGTGATTATAAGACTTACAAAGAGAAAGTACTATACTATAAACCAAAAAGTATTTTAGAGTATTAATTGATCTGTGTTGGGGCCGCTGCTACCCTCCCATCCTTATCAGTCTTTTCTTTCCTTCTATTGACAGATGATGTTCATATCAGAGGGGAGTGGGCTGAACTAGGGAGCTGATCTGGCCAGAAACTAACCTTTTCCTCCACTGCCCACCACCTCAACTAGTTATGAGTTGGAATATCATGCTCTAACATCATCTTAAACTCTCATGGACCAAACCAGCTTTCTTCAAAATTACGTAAAACAGATTTGAACGAGGGTGTTACTGTGGACGTATAACAGGCAATAAAAATAATTGTCCAAGATAGAAGTTGAACAGAACAGCACAGTCCTGTGACTTCAGTCACTGAGCTGCAGGTAACTACTTCCCTCTCTCGGCCCCCAAGACGTAGTTTTAAGCTTTTCTTTTAGGGCTCCTGGTGGAATACTTTGTCCCTGTGGTATAAATTCAAGTGGGTGATGATAGCCTTATGGGAATGTTATTCTAGAAAGAGATTGCTGGAAAGCAAACACTGTTACAGCTACATTTATCCTCCCAGTCATGTTGCTGATATCACATGATGGTGTGTTTAAAAAAAAAAAAAAAGAAAAAAGCTGGAAAAGGGCTGGCTTGCCTAGCTTTGTACAAAATGGTTCTTCTGGAGTAGATTTTAAATATCGCTTTCCAAATTTCCATCTCCCTTGGGCTTTTGGAGTAGCCAAAAATGGGGTTAAATGTAGACCTGAATCCAAGCTATCTTTCATGAGTGACGTTCAAAGAAGTCAAGTAACTTTGGAAAGAAGGCATAGTTTTGGAGCACTGAATGGTGCTGCACTCTTTTTGCCAATGTATATTGTATGTTACCCTACTGTGCGCTCAAAGCTGTGAGGAGCTCAGAGGCTGTAGTACTATTATGGGCCATGACCAGGGAGCAGTACCTAGTGGCAACTCTCAAATTGGAGCTTGAGTTTTCAGTCGGGGCTGGCTTTAAGCACAGGAGGCTGCCCAAAGCAGGCAACTATTGGGAGAGAGCAGCAATGGCTCTCCTCTTGTTTTCTTTCCGATCATTCAACCCAGAAATTGCAGCCGCTGGCTGCAGTGCCAGCACTGGGTGTTGGCAATCCTTTATTAAGTGAGAAATTAGGGAATACGAGCACTATGCACTGCTACAAGGGACATCCCCTCTCTTTCCTTAGCATCATCCCCTTTCCCCTCATCTCCTGCCCTGTGCAGTAAGAGGAACAATGAACCTAATTCTTCAGTACAGTGCCTTGCGTTTACTGACTCTGTCCTTCGGCACTCTTCTTCCTGACGGAACTTTCTATTGCTACAGAAGTAACTCAGTCCCAGGTCTTATTTTTGGTGGAGGCAAAGAGAGAAGGTTTGACTTGGGTTTGCCATCAGCTGTGATTTGAGATGATCTGTGTGGCATCTTGCTCTGGAGGACAGAAATTGTTATCTCCTCTCTTCACTGTACACACAGATTGCCTCATTTATGCAATGGTGTGCTTAAGATGTTGAAGAAGAGAAAGGTGGATTTTCTGCTCTCTCTTTTGGCAGGGTAATCCTGCTTTTCCACCATGGCCCAAAATGAGAAATTTTGAGAATAAGAGAATGATTATGTGAAACTACTTAATGAACTATATGAATTATAGGAAACTAATAAATGAAAGTCATTAATTAAAGACAAAAAAAGAGGCTTTCTTTCATCTGAATGGACTCCATTGATGCTCTTTTCTCTGCTTAGTTAGTCACACAAGAGCTGTGCAAGAGTATACATGTAATAGTTCTCAGATTGCATTACATGTTGCTGAACAAGATTAAAACCTTTTTTCTGTAGAAATAGTCTCCTGCAAAATAACTTTCAAACCCCTCTTTTTCTTTTTTGATTAATCAGTGGTGGTTTGCAGAAAATCTCATCTGGCTAACAAGAAATATTTGAAATTGCTGAACGGTAGGCAACCCCAGACCTTCAAAATACAGACAGAGGCAAGAGGAGCTTTCAATTCTAATTGTGTAAGGATGCTTACCTGAGTCAGCACTGAGGATGCATTCACGCCGACAGTAACTGATTCATCAATAAAGGACCTGTGCGTAGCTGCAGTACTTGGATGTTTGCCACCAATTATCTGATCAGCGTTTGTAGCTGAGCAGTAGGAATGCGATATTCAGCAATGTCTCCTGGCTCTTTGTCATAGCGTGGCACTTCACAAAGGTGTCCTAGATAACCCCAGGGCCTATGGGGTTGACTCAGAAATTGGGAACAGTGTCAGGGTGGGATGAGAAAAAAGGAAGCACAAACATGTCTCAGGGAGGTAGCATGATTACTCTTGAGGTTGTAGTTTCAGAGCCATAACTTTATATGAGAAGAGAGATGGGATGCTCTTGCCTATACCCAGTTCATACCAGATATGATATGGAGTATCTGGTGGCGGCCGTACCTAAGCCAGCTGAGCTTTAATTTCTTAGTCTCTTCTTAGTGTTTCTTGGCACCATAGATGGTCAAAACTTAGTTCCAGTCAATTTTACATTAACTTTTCCTGTATTTCTATTGTATAAATAAAATTGAAGCTGTTTACCTTTTTGTCTTTCCAAAAAAAATATATATATAAAATACTTACAACACTTTTTTTTTTTTTTGGTCAACAAATGCACACGAAAATTTCATGTTAATATATTATACAGTGGTGGTGGAGGACAGACAAAATTCATTCCTTTCGCATACGGACCGTTTTATCACCACATATTGGCTGCTCCTTACTTTGGTTTTGTATTATCCCCATTTCATTCTTCTTAGAAATGACAGCTTTTTTAGCTAATGAATTATTGAAAGATGTTATTTTACCATTCACTTTAGCTACAAGCTCATCAGGACATTGTCTGTTTTCTGGTTTACTGTCACCATTTCAGCATCCATTTGGAAAGCTTTTGTCTAGTAGATATATCAGACCAGTATAAAACCATACAAAATAAAACTCTGTAAAATAATACAAGGCAGTTAAAACATAGCAGGAAATGAAGGTTCTGATCCTAATGAATGGGATTGTGAGCAGACAATAAGAGAAATGCATTATTTTATTAGAAGTATCTATGCAAAATTTAAAGAAGGATGCAGTTGTTCAATGAAAAATTAATATGATCTATAATGATGCACCATATTTACTATGAATAGTAGAATGTAAAAGACCAAGTCAGCTGTCAAAAAATTTTTTTAATCAGCTATGACACTGCAGGGTGGGATTTTTTTGTTCTATAAAATTTCAAACTGTATGTGTTTGCTTCATATTCTACTCAGTCTAATAATTTCATTTTACATAGGGAGAGAAGATTCTTCTTTTATTCACTTGCACTTTAATGTCCAAGTGAAGCAGCAAGTCCATCAGACATCAGAGTTTCAATTCAAATTGGGGTCAAAGACATATCTTCAAACTTTTTCCCATAGTATTCTCAAAGAATGCAGCTAAGCTGACAGGTTCTGGACATTTCCCCAATTGATGGATCTAAGAAAGCTCTTGAATACAATACGTTGCACCAGCAACCCAAGTCAGCTTTATGACTGACAGAACAAGTGCAAATTTCTGTATTTCTTTCTGACTATGCTGAAATCAGGCTCGTGAAGAAAGTTGACCTTCATGGCAGTAAAGAAGAAAGAGAGACAAGTCACTGCAAAGCAGGAAAGAAGAGAGGAGAAAAACTCCACAGCAATTAAATTAAAAAGGAGAAAATGCCTATAACTATGTTAGGTATTCAAGTATAGAACACTTTATTTGTATATTTCTGTGTATCTGTATGGTTAGACACAGACTTTTTCAAAACACAATCATAAGCAACTTTGGATTTCGTTCATTTTAGTTAATGGAGTTATTTTAGAGGGTTTTTTTCCATCTTTTTGAACCTTCATTGTCACTAAGCCCTATAAATAGGGTAAAATTCTGGACTAAACATACTAAAGTGGATTTTAGAGTTGTTTTCATGTTTTCAATTAGGTCAGCATTTCATCTGTAGTTGACTTAATTATATTAATGCAGGCACTGAGGGAGAGCACTGGAGGGCAAATGTATTTTGTGTTCAATCCCGATAAGGACAGACCGCCCTCAGCTACAAAAAGTCCTTGTTTATTTAAATAGCTGCAACAGTCATCAGTCCTTTTGGTTACTGATCGAACTGTGGTTCGATTCAATGATACCAAAATCCGCAAGCATCTTTATTCTCTGCAGTTTGATGATTTGATATTTCCTGTTGGTGTTTGTACTGTTGTGTATGCTCCTCTTCATCACACCAGGGTGCAGCCATGTCATTCTGATAAGTGTTCATCTGTTTTTAAGCAGTCAGGGAGCTCATGGTTCCAAGTCATAGACTTTCCCATATCACATTTCTCTCTGATATGTCCTCTAGCTATCTTCCCACACTATGAAGGGAAACACTACTTCCCCTGCCCCAAACTGCCTACCTCCTCTCTTTATGTGTTTGTTTTGTAGCACCTGATTTCCTTCTTTAGTCCTTTATAAATTTTTGCTACATCAAATCCCATTAGAGGTAAAAACCCCAAACCCACCTATTGCAATCTTTGCCATTTTTATGGTGGTCTTGAGCCACATCTTCCAGACGAGCTGACTAAAGTGGCTGAGTCATTGAAAAATCTCTTTCACTGGGCAAGAAGGATAGGACCCCATCTCTGTTGGCTAGAACATTATAATAGAGCAAGTTCCATAGACATAAAGGGGTAAAATCATAATATTAACCAGAATATTTGCTTGAGATTCCCTAAATTACCTTGGTAGTTTGAATTAATGGTAGGCATATCACGGTTTAGCATTCATTCAAGGAGTTCAGCAACACCAAGGCTTCAATGTTTTTGTTGGTAACTAACGTTTTACCAAAATCCAAAATTTCCATGAATAACAAATGGGAGAAGTAGGGGTGGTAGATTAGCATGTCATAGCAAATATGGAGGAATTTTAGTCTTTAATTTAGCAGCTTACCCATTTAACAAAAAAAGTTGTATCTTGAGTGGCCATTTTGCCTTCTCCAGGATGACATATTTGCTCAAAAATAGACTGAATGATTTACTATGGAAGTGTAAACAGCTGTTTCTCTTATTACATTTAATTAGTTTGCAGTATTTTATTTAAGAAGACTAAATAAAAAACTTGAAAAACAAAATATTTGTCTTTTCTAGCATGCACAGTGCACACGGTTACACAATGGTATGTTAGGTGTTAAGTTACAAATTTTGCAAAATGGTAACAGTACCAAAATATTTGCCTGAGTTCTAAGCTGGCAGATTTTGTATTTCTGATTTCATAACATAAAGCAGTTGAATTCCCATCGGTTCAGATACTGCCATGATGTTAAACATTAATCCTCTAGGATATTGAGGAACCAGCTGTAACAAGCTTTCTTAATGAGGGAAGAAAGAGACCGCCTTGCCGACAGTGTAACTCCCATAAACTAGCACTTGTATATATCAATGATGGTGAATACACCAGTTTCCTGAGGCTGATACTGAAGTCTTAGGGAAAAGTTAGATCAACACGCACAATTCAGTTCCATTTAAAAAAAGCCCCTCTGAGATGCGTGAAAGATAGTAACCTCTTTTTGTTCTGCTTTCTGTAATATCGAAGAAATTGTGAGATTGCAGTTGTGAGATCGTGTGACGGACGTGATAAGAATGGTTTAAAATTGCCATTTTTCATTCCGTTATAATTCATTGAAACCTGGATCACTGATACTGAGACATCTGGTGTCATCCTTTAAATAAATAAATAAATAAATATGCTTAAAATGGTAAGATTAAATTAGCGCATGAAGTTAACAGCAAAGTTTTCACCTAATAATTGTCCCCTCCGCGTTATGGGTGTTTTGGTCTTTCGGATATGCCCCTGGCACCCTCGGGCCACTCGTGTCCGGAGCCACAAGAGCCACCTGTAAGCCTTTAGGCCCCACTCCAAAGAAGCTCTTCTAGAAAAGCCCTGGGCAGCTGCATCTTGCTCGCTTTCCCCCCCGGCAGACTTGCTGCCTGGGCTTCTGCTGTTATCCGACAGCACCTGACGGCGCAAGCAGCCTGGGGGCAGAGCCCGAGTACCCGCGAAAGGCAGGGGAAACCTGGCTCTTGTGCTGGCTGCTTACCAGGGAGGTGTCCTGGGGGACGCATCCCAGAGCCAGCTGACATGTTTCTAGCGCCTACACAAAGACCAAGTGTGGTAGTGCAGGACCAGGAGCGCGAGGGTCTGCACCCCACCTTCTGCTCGTGCAGCGCGATAGCTTTGCAATTCAAATCAGGAGAGGAGTGAGGGAGGGATGGACAGGAGTCAGCAGAAGGCCGGATTCATCTGGCACGGTGAGTGGTTTTCGTGAGATTTCTAAAAAAACCTGTTTCTCCGCTTGCGTGTTCCAGCGCATGAGCTATTAGCAGCATCGCTGGCTGTTCCGAAATGACTGTGCTAGCCTCTTTCAGTGGGTGGAGGATGAAGAGCGTGTGCCTGCCTAGTCGGTGGCTGTGGCCACGCAAAGTAGCAGCGGAAGGACGGAACAGATGGGTACACAGATGCACGAGCTGTTGGCTGCCGTGGCAGCGCTGCGTTTCGCTGTTGCGAGCCCCAAGCCTGCTGTACGTAGTTAAGGTGACCTAACAAGTCCAGTTGAGAGCGTGGCTGCCGCTTCTGGAGGAGAACTGGAAGGTGACAGCATGAGGTGTGCTGTGTGTGAAAGCCTGGAGTGGAGAGCTGCCATCACGACACTGTGATTTGCTTTCCATGTAGCATTTTAACGAGGACAAACTTTGCTAGATATGGATTATGGCTGCATTCGTAGAGAGAATCTGATGCTGTGATTACTCATTAAGAACCCCATTGTTGGTATGATGGCTTGGAGAAGTTTGTTGTGAGGTTTTTGAGGACGCAGACCGAGGGTAAAGATGTGGAGACACTTTTTAGTGGTAGAGGCAAGCTAATGGTAGAAGACATACTTTTGGCTAAAACTTCTGCTACTTGTTCAAAGCTCATGTAATACAATAATCTCTATTTATACAAAAAATATCTTGTTTGCAGATGCCTTTCTGCCATGAAACCATAATGGTAGGTAAAAGCATTTTAAGAAAGGGTAGTGGCGTATTCTTTCTTGGCAGGTATTTGCATCCATCAGTATATACAGTGAAGTCCTCAAAGTCACAGGCAATGAAGCATGGTTTATATTTATTACTGTAGCCGTATTACAAACTTATTAATAACACTGAATATGGTGATAGAACTTATGTTCTTTTTCTGAGACATGTAAAACAGACAATTAATTTAATCTTTGGTTTTTCAGATCAATAGTATGTAAAAGACAAAGACTGACATGACCCAAGGGTATACAGCACTACTCATTGATATGTTGAAAATGACCTTTTAAATAATGTCAGGTTAATATCTGATGTGTCTTCTCTCTTAAAGGTAGGAGGAATGCAGTGATCTAGCCAGTATTTAAGATTTAATTTATTATACTATGTAGGTGCGTTAAGTTGATTAAATCAGTTTATTGGGGTGGGATGGTTGTATTTTCAAATGAATTATATTTCTGTTCTTAATGCCAAATAACCTGGCTAGTCACCATTTAGTAATGCAGAACAAGAGAATAATAGCTGAGGAAATTGGGAAACAATTTCTTTGAAAGTGGGAAAAAATTCTTAATTTTAAATATATGTACATTTAAAAATAGGGCATTCTCATATTTAGGTTTATATTTTCACTCTTCATATTAACTCTGTCTAAGTCAGCTTTCACTAAGTACACATACTATAACACATTTGGAACTGGTTGTGTGTAACATGATATTTTTTCAGTCTTCCCCGTGAAGATTACAGCATGAGGAGAGGTAAAATTAGTATATACTTGCTAAACTCTCAGAATAGCAACGTCTCTACTAGTCCAACAATTCCAAGGAATAGTCAGGCAGAGAACAAAATTTACCTTACCAATGAACTGCTGAGGAGATTTAGAAAGGATAATAAACTTTGAGAGGAAGCACTCACCATGGTATCCTAGAATATATTAATCATGATTAGATATTCATAAGGAAGGTGTCAGAACTGGATTTAGTTTGTTTTCCATAAGGTATTGAAATCGCAAGGGTGAAAAACACCAGCATGAGAGAAAGGGGAGATAGAGATTTGCCTTGCGTTTTGTCAAGAATTGAAAGAAATTGTCTACCACTCAGGTGTGAGTGGTTCATCAACTGGGATAACTGTGGCAATTACGTGAACTTTTCATAGCAATTTCTTTGCTTAAAAAAAATTCACTGAAAAATACTTGAATTATTTGATATCATACCCTTTACATACCCTTTTATGGAAATAAAAATAGATAAGCAATATTTTCCCTCACAGCCAAAATTTATTGCACCTGGTGGCTTAGGAGCTGAATAAATGAACCAATTATTTTCAAAGCAGTTATTCCTTTCTTTCTGAGTGTAATATTGTCATTGGTTTTAAGATAAAGCAGGCAATGTGCATCACACACAGATACCATAAATACCTGTAATTTGCGCTTATGCATATTGAAGTATAATGTACAAGCCCTGATATGTATCAGTCTAGTGTGCCTTTGCTTACAGAAGAACATACCTTGAATTTACAAGTGATAGTTTAAGTTCAAAAAGGTTGGATATTCAGTTTATGTAAGACTGTCTGCCTTGGAGTTTGTATGTGTGTTTGAATCTTATCCCCATTATTGATACTATTTGAGGGTTTGAGTGCAATAGAAATATGGAAGATTATTCAGCATCAACTACCAGATTTGGAAACACAAAGGGTTTAATGCTGTAAAATCAATAGCCTCAGCTAAGTGAAAAGGTAATATATAATGTTATGGTATTTTTGAGATAAGTAAAATAGCGATTTAACTATAACTGAGGATCTTGCAGCATAAACCACTCCTGAGACAGTCTGAAAGTTTCAAGGCTGGAAAATTAGCCCCAGTTGCTCTGCTGAGCAGAATAAATTGTGTTTGATTGCATTGTACCAAATATATTCACTGTCTGCATTTTTAATCAAGAGTGTATACCAAGTAGAATTTTCTTTAATGAAATAAAATATTTCATACTTGTGCTTCGTAAGTTGCAGTATAAAACTGTGATTAAATGTTTCTTCTTTGCAGTTCTGGTTTGAACAGAGTATTTTTCCCCCATCCCGGTGATAAGGGTCAGCTTGAAGAATATATACACCCTCATAAGACAACTAAATCATAACCAAGGTTTCTGTATGAATGGCTGCAAACTGAATACATGAGAAAATATTGTTTAAAGAGGTGTTCAATATAGAAATGATTTTGGAAATTTTATGAAAAGAAGATGACAGAACAGGAACACAAGTTACAAATTATATGGGGCAGATCAGGTTACTTGCTTGAGGAATGATCTTATGGTCTCAATTCCCTTACCTAAATGAGGCAAGTGAGATGCCCTAAGGTATTCCATCTGCCAGTTCAGAAGGTACAACTCTCCCAGCAGTGTTCTTCACCCAAGGGTTTTAAGGAACAAACTTGTCACAGAATAAAAGAATCCTCTTACGGATAATAATGTATCAAAAAGTTTCAGAAGTAACTGAAATGGAGAGAAGTCAACAGTGAGAAAACTTCAGTGTGCATCAGATTCATGAACGCTCTGGAAATAGGCTAAAAAGTAAGATGACAGACAGAGCTTTCTGAGAATCAGAAAGGAAAATCTAAATTTGATACTGAAGAACTTACTGTACAGTGAGAAATAAGGAATAACCATTATCTGTTCCACATCCTTCACTCTATCCCTCCTCATCTTTTCAGGCGCATCTAAGGTTGACAGAGAACAACGTAGAGGAATCCCATAATATAGATCAGTTTAATGATAAAATAGCAGGCGAAACTCACTGTTAATAAGAAGATTAATACACATGAGGAAAAAAAAAACAGCACCCTAATTATGTACATACAATGAGGAAAACAAACCCCACACCCTAATTATTTATGTGCAACGAGTAGCTGTGAATTAGCTGTTTGCATTCATAGGACATACGAGAGTTATTGTTAACAGTTGTCTGAGAATTTCTGGTCAGTGCTTAGTGGCAGACAAATTGTATATATACTAAAAGATGTGCTGCAATATTTTTTATTTCTCTCTATATTTTAACCTGTTAGTTATATTATAAATGTAATAATTATTAAATACAATTTTATATTAACATTATAAAGCATATATTATTATAATTTGTATTATAATTATATGCGTAGTAAAATATTTTAGAGTATGAAAATTATTGGGAAAGGAATATCAAACGACAAGGAAAATATCCAGCTATCTAAGTGCCTGGTGCATCCCTGTCTTGAATACTGTATTAGTTTCTGGTTAAGCTCCTTAAAAAAATATAGTACGATAAGGAATGTACAGAGAAAGAAACAGGAAAACCCAGAAGTACAGATTGGTCTCTGTTTGAAGACAGAGTAAACAAAATAAATTAAATAAATATGGTTATATCACTGTAAAGAAGCAACACTCTTCACACCCACATAATGTTACGGAAATAAAAATATACATAAATTAAAAAAGGAAGCAGATAAACTTAAGGATCTAAAGTCCATCACTGGCTAGTAGACAAAATGGCTAGCTGCAGTTTCTAGCTCAGGCAGTACAGGGACTTGGGGGAATAAACTAACTTGTCCGTTCTCTCCCTGTTTCTTTACTTATCCTTTAAGCATCTACCATTGCCCACCAATTTAATAATAAGTAGTTATTAAACAGCATTTGCCTCTCTTTACAGTATCACAACAGTGCTTAGTGCAAAAAAAGAACCGGAGCAAGAGTTCTGGAAATATAAGGTACAGTTTGATTAATAGCTGCTTAATGACAACCCCTGGTGAAGTAGGTGAAAAGTAACATCAACATACAGGATAAAGAACTTCTAAACATTAGAGTGGTGAAAATATGGGGTGGAACTACTTATTTCTGCAAAGCCTTAGAAATAACTTCAAAAGACCAAAAGATGTCAGATGATACTCAGGATCTCTAGAAAATGACAGACTACTCATAATTATATTAATCAACATGTAAGTTATTATTTTTTCTTATCTTAAAATTCTTACAGGTATGTAAGGGCAGTATTGTAATATGTGGCGCTTGTATTTACTTAAGTTTGTTACATGAACAAATACATCACTGGAAAAAATGGTAAAGGTCAGGAATGTATCTGCCTGACAATCTGATTGCACAACTTTCTCAGCACAAGTAGATTCACTACACTGCTTTCTGGGTGATGCCTCAGTGACGTGACAAACTCAAAGAAGAAAGATATCTGTTCAATAGCATTTCACTGAAATTGTCAAATATAATTGAATAACACTTGCATATTTCTTGGAATATGTCTTTCAAATCTGGCCTCTCCCTTGTCTTCCCTGGCTGTGCTCCTGCTTAATTCAGATCATAAGTTTCAGTCTGTGGTGACTTCCCTGAGAGACAGAAAGTGAGGTTAACGCCTCATTCATCTTTGATTAAGGCACACACACCATCCACCCTCTGGGCCCTTCCAAAGTTCTCAGAAATACATATACTGTCTGGGAGATTAAAGTAGAACTTTGTTTTCCACTTTTCCAAACAGTGATAGCAGAAAAATACAAAGGATTAAGTTGCTTGTACTTAGGAGCTCTACAGTGAGCTATATTTGTTGAACTCTCGTTTTTCAAAATATTTATTAAAATCTGTATTAATAATGCTCAAAATCTTTGACGATTTGCTTGACCCTGAAACTCCTTAAGACCACTGATCTCCAGTTCTTGTGAAAGATAAATTCTTTTATATAATATCCTGTGCACTTAATAAAAGCATGCTAAGTAACTGTAGTCATTCATACATTCCAATTAAATGATCTATGAAAAAGTCTCTGGCAGCTTAAAACTCATTATGTCCACCATGACTCAAAACAAACAAAAAAAAAAGTGAAAATAAAAGTCATCATTGCGGGTGGCAGAGCACTGGCACAGGCTGCCCAGGGAGGTGGTGGAGTCTCCGTCTCTGGAGACATTCAAACCCACCCGAACACGTTCCTGTGCAACCTGCTCTAGGTGACCCTGCTCTGGCAGGGGGGTTGGACTAGATGATCTCCAGAGGTCCCTTCCAACCATACCATTCTGTGACTCTGTGATATAATAAAAAAACTAAAAGCAACTGCTATACAAATATGTAATTCATGAAGTTAAAAATAAGGAAGAATGTTATCTGAACACTGAAACATCAAATTCTGTCAGATTACAATCAATGACTAAACAAGATCTAGAGCATTAATGCAAGTTTTCATTCAGAAATACACCACTTTGCCCCAGAGTGCATGGCATCCTTTAAAAACCCAATTTCTGATTGTTTGATAATAGAGCTATTAAAAGTACAAAAATCCTTTACGTACCATTTGTGCTGTACCTCCAAATAGAAATAACAAGCAATTTATTTTAGGTATCGTGACTATATAAAGTTCATGCCTTATTTCTTTCTATACGCAGCAACAAAATCTGGAGTTTTAATGAAGCTTTGAAAACTCATTTTTATTCCTTCTCTTTAATTTAATGCTTTAACAATGTAAGTCTTTAAGGACAAATCATGATTTTTCTTAAAATCAAGACTTAATCATAGCATCATTTTAAGGAGAACTGCGGTTTCGGTGGTAGTTTTTTAAGAAGTAGCCACTTAAGTTGTGCAATAAATTCAATAAAAAATTTATAATGCTTTGAAAAAAATGTATTTTTTATTTCTGAAAAAGCAAATAATAACTACAGACACACTACACACTTTTGGGACTTTAGGTGGCATCTGTCCAAAAAAGCTGGCTTTAACCTTTTAAATGTTCATCCAAGTAACAGGCAATGAAGTCAGAAACTAAGCATGTAATAATTTTCTATTGTTTTGGACAAGTACAAAGAAGAAGCCTTTCAGGGTCAAACAATTTCAGAACTATAAGGACTCTATTCTTTTACACCACATGAGGCTAAAATATATGCAGTTTAGATGGGAGGGTGCTGGAATGTTGCTGCCCTTACTGTCTTCTGTGAAATGACTGTTCTCCAAACTAATTTTCATTGTACGGAGACATATTCCACAAGTGCACAAAGGGGACAAAGGTTCAGCTGTGCATAGCTGGTTTCAGCATGCATAACCGCTAAGCTAATCTGATTGTGACCCTGAAAGTCAACAATAAACTATTTTCAAAAACTTTTTTTCAACAAACACGAATAAAGAGGTGTTTTCTTTGAGATTAAAAGTCAAGATTCTGATTTTTCTTCTTTCTTCGTTTTTTTTTTTTTTTTCCTTTTGTAATGAAATTATTGTTCCAATAGCAGTGATACTGAGAACTAGCACAAGGGCAGTGAAGAAAAATGCGATTTATGACATACTGGAATTCTCAGAGTTCTAAAATAATCTTTTCCGGTGTTTCAAGTCAGTGAGCTAGATTTGTTGTAATAACCCCATAGTAAAGGTCCACTGGAACATCAGATTAGTGGTTCTGTTTTGGTGGAAGTATGAGAGGAACCCAAGAAAACTTACTTGCCGTGTCACTTTCTATCATCACTTAATATCCAGTTACTGAACACGTGTAAAAGAACTATCCTTAAATTACTTATGTAAAATATATCTCTGTATTAGAGCTTGTTGTCTTTGTTTCAAATCATTCACTGATTAATATATTCTGTGAGAAATCTCCTAGGAGAGATACCCCTACTATGTATATTAGAATAGCTGTAGTACCAAAAAAAAGTGCTTGAAGTGGGAACTATTGGAATAAGCAATGACAAATGAGAAGAAATCTTAGATCTGATTAATAGGGAGACCCAGAATGAGATTGGTTTGGGTGGAAGAAAAGATAGGTGGTGTGACAGTAGGATGGTACGTTAATCTCAAGCTTGAGTTTGAGTGAAAGGTATGAAAGCTCGGCAGGCTGGTAAAAGTCAGTTGGAATGAGAATGAAACAGACAGGGACCGTTAAGTGGTTTTACCAAGTTTGGTAGACTAGTCCCCAAAGAAGACTTATGCAGGATCCCATTACTGAGACTGTGAATAGAGGTAAGGCTAGAGTCCATTTAATACCTTTGATATCTCCACAGAAATTAATTCTATGCAGCCCCTGCCTTCGGGTGACTGTGAAGACTACTGCTATATGAAGAATGATAGTCAAACCCACAGTTTGTGTAACAGTATTGCCAGGGGCACAACTATAAATGATACAGGATAATAAGCGATCCCCAATTTGTTCACATTTTCTGCTCAGCTGATTTACTATAAAAAAGGAAATGTTATGCAAGACTTTAATGTTCTGTGCACACTCTGGGCTCTTAGGGCACACTTACGACATTTTGTACTTATTCATGTATATCTTTATTCTTATCAGAGATTTTGATATTAGCTGGGTAAGTGCCTTAGAAGAAAGGTAGAAAGGGGAAAAAATAAACACTCATGCATAAGTCAGCCTGTAGAGAAGTTGTTCATCTCTGTCCAATGCTACAGGACTAAATAATATAGACTAAGCAGAATGACTTGCACGTGTCTTGAAGTGATGAGGATCAGTTTGCCGTGTTGTCCGTTTAGCATGATAGTTTCAACACAGATGCTGAATATCAATGATAAATATCAAATATCTCTAGTCCATACTGAAACCACTTATGAAATGCACGTTTGTGGGTCCATTAGGAACCATGTAAGGAAATTGTCATGCCATATAATCTATAAAATCTGTGAGTATGATTATAATAGGCCTTCCATAGTTCTGATCTTATCTTTATGAAGTTACAATGTCTTAGTCCAGTCAAAAGCAGCAATGCAAATTCTCTATGTGTTTTTCAGCATCTCTTGCTGATTTTCTCGTAGATTTAAGAAGTTTGTCAAGGTCTTTAACAGCAGAAACATTTCTGTGCATTCTTCCAGATTGTTGTGTTTCTCCCTTTCTAGTATCAGTATCTAATATCCTAATTTTAATTCTAATGGGTCACACCTTAACATGTCACGGTAGCTGAATAAGGTGGGCGTGGTTCATGAAACCAATCATTCAAATAGAAACTAATTCTTTGATAACCTATTTTAAAATATACCAGAACATTGCCATCAGCAAAAACTGAAGTTTCATACGTTTGTTTGAAATCTGTGATTTTTAGTGTTCTTACACAAATTTCAACAAGGTGCTATTGTTTATGCAAATAAAAATAGTTATTGAACCCCCTTTGTACTCACTGTAAAAGACACTATGTTGTAATGTTATGAAATAGGTGTTAAGAATTATTGCGGAGTCTCCCCTGGGATGACAATATTTTTCTTGCTCATAATAAAACAGCGTTAGACAAGTATGTAGCAATACATACGTACAAAACTGTACCAACAACCCTGTTTGAAATAACTATTTCCAAAGACAAACAACATTCACTAAATGTAATCAATCCTAAAACAAAAGTATTCACATCATTTCCTGAAGTGTCCTGTGACCTAACATTGCTTAAAGATCTATTTGCTGTTTTGGCTTTGTTTCTAAGAAGTATTAGAATGCTGGTGCATTTACCATGGTAGTCCTTTGTCAGTCCAGGTCACCTGCAACATGATTTGTGGGATTCTGAAACAGAAACAACCAAAACCCCAAACGAATCAAAGAAAATTTTTTCAAATAATCTACCTTGAATTTTGCATTTGATTGCAGTGATTTCTGGGGCAAGTTTTGGCGAGTTTACATAATAGACTGAAAATATTCTTATAATGCTGACATATGCAATAAAGCTTATAGACTATACATAATTTCAACAATGCAATTCATCCAGAATATTGGCAGAAAACACAGTGCTTTGCTTACGTTTCAGACTTCAATGCTGGTGAGATAAAGATAATACTAGACGTATGCAGGTATTTTACGCTTTTAGGGTGTGAACAGCGTATCACAGGATGCTGTATTTAAAATAAAAAGTTGATGAACACGTCATTGATGATCATCTTTTTTCCTTCGTGTAAGAAAAACAGTGTTGAATTTTTCACCACTGCTTTTCTATTATGTCCTATGTTTTCTGAGGCTTTTCCCGGTTGTTTCCTCAGTGAACCTCTCAATTGAGTGACAAGAAAGTGTTCAGTTCAGCACAACGGAATTGATACTGTGGTCCCAAATACTACTCACTTTTTTTCTTTTTCTTTTTGCTGTTGGGCCAGATGTATTACGCTATTTATATTATATTTATTTAAGTCCAGAAATGGAATAACAGTATTGTAAACTTTTATTATTTGACTTGATACATAGTAGTATTGCAGTCTGTCGCTGAACTTTTACATTTTATTTTGACAGGAGCAGACCGGTAAAGATGTTTATGTGGTGGTCAGCTGTTTTACTTCTTGGATGCATTTTGCTGGGAGCAGACGGGTGGCCGGCCAAGGAAGGATACGACTTTAGGCCCTATCAGCCCCTAGTAAGATTACGCCACAAGGTACAGATCATTCTCTAGCACTTCTATCTTTTCTTCTATGATCAAGGGATAAATTACATTCCAGCCTTGTCTTGTTTGTGTTTATTGGAGTAACGTTCAGAAAATAATTAATTCAGAAACAATGCTTGCAAAAATATGGACTTGATTTTACAAGTAAACAGGAGCTGTTTTGATTTGAAAGCCCAGAAATCTTTCAAAGATAGTGAGCTAAGTTCTGTTCTAGTTTCACAAAGTAGAGATTATGTTTATCAAAAGAAACTCGGAGAGAGAGCCAGGACATGTTGTCTCAAAGCAACTGTCAGCATCTGCTCAAGGCAATGACTTTTCCCGAAACACACTGGATTTCAGACCAAGCAGCAACCAAGGGAACTGTCTGTCAAAGCAGCATGGTGTTGAAGTTAACTGATCACCAAAAACTTGTCTGCATGAGGCAGATGTTCACAGCGCTCGCCGAATTTAGGAGTTTTGAACCATGGCATAGTGCAGGTGTTTCCTGAGATACTGGGCTTTCCAGCTTCAAGCACTATATGCCATTCAAATTTTGCTTACTTGCCACACCTTTGTCATGAATGCAGGACTCCCAAACCAGTTCTCAGCTAACAAATCCTGCTCTTCTTCTGGTAGCTAGAGGAAAACTGCTGTGGTGGCTCTATAAAAGAAGGAACAGGGTTGTAATATCTCTGAAGTTAGCATAGGTGTGATCAGCTTCCTAGTTTCCTCTTGGTACGGTAGTCATGGGAGCAACATCTGGGGAGGTCTAAGGCCTAAAATTTGGCCAACCAAGATGATAAAAAAACCTTCTTTTTCCACTTCTGAATCTGGGTGCTTCAACTAGATATCCAGAATTATAGCCAGAAACTCTAAATATCAGTTTCTATTAATGTTTCAAGATCTGGCTGGTTTAATTTCTCAATACTTTTTATAAAATATGAAAGCTATTTCCAATTGCTCCTCAGTTCGAAAAAAAAATGATCAAAAAGCATGTGATTCTATCTCAGCATATAAGGAGGAGGAACTGATAATTGAATTCTGCTCAAATGAGCAAAACATTTGCCTATTAGCAAATACCTGCTGTATACTATTGTTGTGGTTTAACCCCAGGTCCCAGCCAGAACCGTGCAGCCCCTCATGCAGTTCTCCCCCTTTGCCCCAGAAGGGGAGAAAAGGGAGAAGAAAGAGAAAAGGAGGATAAAGAGAAAGAAAGAAACCTCATGGGTTGAGATAAAGACAGTTTAATAGAACAATAACAGAAAAGGAAAATAACAACCATAATAATAATGACACAAGTCACTCTCATTGCCCTGTGAACTGGCACCATCCTGAGCAGTGATCACGAGTACCCTCCTCGCACTGACTAATCCCATCTATATATTGAGTACAATGTCTATGGTACAGAATATTCCATTGCCCATTCCATCGTTCTATCTATGCTCCTTATCAGCTTCTATGCAAAGCTGAAATAAGTCCCTGAAAAATATAAATGTCACCTAGTAACAATAAAACAATACGCATTATTGACATTCCTTTCATATCAAATCTGAAACACAGCAACCACTAGAAAAAAAATAAATTAACTCTATCCCAGCTGAAATCAGGACAACTATGCATGTTAAATATAGAAAGTTTCTAACAGATGAAAAATAAAATATTAAAATATAAATTTCTTTATAAAACTGCATTCTCTAGGGAATGTTGTTCAATTAGAATTGAGAATGCATCAGGCCCCCAGTTAAGTAAATACATAAATGTGTGAGCACACAGGTGTTCACACTGAGTATTTTGCAAAATCAGAAACTTTGCCTCATCAGTTTACTTACATTTGTCATCTTTAAACAAAATACAACAAAATAGCACACGAAAAATACTTTGAAATCTAGAAGGAATGATAGAGACTACTAACATAAATATGGAATGAACCATGTGAGAGGGAAATCACTTGTACCACAAAAAAAACCAAAACAAAACAATGAAGAATGTGAGAAGTATCAAGGGATCAAGGGCAGGACATGAGGTATAGTGAACACTATTTGAGATTTACATGGTCTCTGACATTAATATTAGATTGCACGTGGAATTAACAGTATGTTGCTGTTCCTTAATAATACTTCTAATCCTCTGATAACTCTCACATAACACTTGGAATAGGCTATCATAAACATTTCAAGTTTAATATTGGGGGCATCACACACACACATATCCCTGTACCTACATAGACATACATATATATATATATATATATACACATGAAAGGTAGAGATACTTTTCCTTTATTTTTCATTCCTTTTATATTTTTGAAAAACATATAAAAATATGCATACATACAGAACAAAAGCAAATGGTGTATCCTTCAAATAGACTTTTTATTTTTAAAAGAAGATAAGGCTCAAATAGAAAGAAAACGAATGCTAGAAAAAAATATAAAGAAAAAGGAAAAAGAACAATAAAAATATGATATAAAAATTTATTCTGAAATGCAAAGAAAATATGGTGTGTTTTTTTCTAGGCAATATATCTAGATAAAAAAATGCTTTAGTATAATACAGCTTTTGGTATTATGGATACATGTTAGCATAAAAAAAGGAATGAAACATTGACTTTTCTAAAGTCAGTTTTTAAAAACTTTTCTGGCACAGATACACAGCTTCAAAACATGTAAATGATATGGTAAAGGAGACTTTCTGCTTCCATCAAACACTTAATATATCAAGTATTTAGATTAAGTTATGCGAGTAGAATACTTATTACAAACAGAATATGATAATGCAAATCAGCAGAGTCATATTTGCTTTGATCAAGCAATATGTATGCAATTTTATGAGTGCGAATATATTAAAAAAAAAAGGGTAATCACTCTTGCTGTAATAAAGGGGAACTTATGTGACAGGGACAGTAGTCCAAACAAAGTAGCTCCAAATGTGAGACTGCAGGGAAAAACAATCCTGTTGTTACTTAAGTATTTTCTTGAAAAAATAATTGTGTTCGTGGTGAAAACAGGCATTCATATCATAAGGGTTTTGTTCTTTTAAGGGACTATGAACAAATTCAGCACTTTATGCACAGAAATTACAAGTAGGCATTTAGTCTGAGTACATACGGAAAAAATGCACAAGGAAAAAGCACACAAGGAAAAAGCTTTAAAAATTGTGAAAAGCTTTATGCATAACTATACACTTTTTTTACTGTGAGGGTGACTGAGCACTGGAACAGGTTGCCCAGAGGGCTTGTGGATTCTCCCTCCTTGGACATATTCAAAAGCCATCTGGACGTGGTCCTGGGCAACTTCTAGGTGACCATACTTCAGCAGGGGGGTTGGACAAGGTGACCTACAGAGGTCCCTTTCATCCTCAACCATTCTGATTCATTACAATACATAATTAATAATTACATATAATAATATATAATTTATTTATTTTTTTTTTACAATTTTTATAGTCAACCCAATAGCTGTGGGATTTTACTGATGAAACTTAAAAAAGATTTGAAGATATTTTTACAAAAATCTTTTTAGAAAAATATTTTAGAAAATATTGTACAAAAGATTTTTAAAAAAGGTTTTATAAAATCTTTTTTAAAAGATTTACAAAATCTTATTAGAAAATCTAAATGTGATGATAGTGAAAAAAAGATAATATTCCTTAATCCACTGCTTTAATAGGTTGGTAGTAAAATGTGTGAACTAAATATTTTTACCACAAATTTTATTCATAGGTTGTTCAAAACCTTTTGATACTATCTTTGTACTGTCCCTGCCCCCCAGCTACCAATGTACCCAGCTCTACATCTTCAATACTCTCTTGAATATTTATCATTTACCTGCAACAAATAATGCAAATTGCATAACTTAATTGAGATAGTTGAAATGTTAAATCTGTTTCACAGGACGAAGAGTACATATCAGGTTTTATTAACATTGCATACAGCATTTATCCACATCTTCACCCCACTATTTGCATACCAGACTATTTAGCCTGTAGCTTTTTACTTATTTTCATGCCCAGGAGGTATGTAGTTTGGTTGTTTGGTGTCTTTACGTTAGCATGTGATTCAGAGCTGTGTGGTTCCTCAGATCCTGGTTTGCAGAGGACAGCAAGCCGTCCAGGTAGATCACAAGGAAGTCCCGGCATGTTTTGCCAGAAAAGTCACCTGGCGTTTTAGGGAGCTCTAAAAAAATTACTTAACGCTCCAGTTTAGAGATTAGGGAACCTTCCATTTAAGAGATTGCCTTCATGAGTTTTCAGGTTTCTGTATGTACCTATGCTGAATTCAGAAAAGGACTATGAACATAAATTTTTCCAATAACAGAACATTCAAATATCCCGTTATCCTCCTCCACTGATGCCTTTGTCTATTTTCTTGGTTTCCATATAATTTTGGGGTTTTTTTAGATTGTTTATAGTAGACTAAATATGAGGACAGACACTTGAACACTTACATTGCAATACTTCATGCTGCTTTACATAGAATAGAACATATAGCTGATTTAATTCTTATGCCACAATTGTATGGAATTCATATCCTTCTTCAGTGGTGGAAATAACTACGAGAATTGTTGTTGTCGATAGAAATTTTCAGTGCTGTAATGCGTGTGAGAGCCTACAGCCAGTTTTTCCTTAGCAGGTAGTTGCGCTCCTTTTAAGAAACCAGCATTTTCACCAGCAATTGAAACCACTATTTTCCAGTCTCCGATATTACATTTTTTTGTTAAAACTGTGCAGAAAATCATAGTCAAACATTCTTTAGGTATATGGATAACTAACTTCTGAGTCTGGACTGCAAGGTTTCCTTGGCTAATGCCAGAGCAGTCTGATGGCATGTGAAGTTGCTGTGTTTTGACACTAACCAAAAGTTAGATCTAGTGCTTTGGACATTGCTGATTTCCCAACTTTGCTCTTTATATCCTTTAAATATGCAGCAATTTCCTACCATATAGAAATGTATTTTCGTGTGTTTAACTTGATCTGTAGGAATTAAGAGATTATTCTTCAGCAGTCTTTCTAATTTATCATATGCTGTATTAATGAAAAGTTTCCACTTTGAACAGTTTTCTAATTTTATTATATATTAGTTGGAACTGCTCTAGTATGACAGTGGAATTTTTAATATCCAGTACCTATGATGAGCTGATGACTTTCAAGTATTACGTTTATTTTTCTGGAAATTTTCTAACAGAAAATCTGTGATAATTTATAAAATATAGCTCTAAGAACTTGCAGCAGTTCGTATCTAAGTTATAATTATGGCCCAAATTACAAGTATATTCACGTTCATTATTGTAATGGCCACGAAGATCAAACATTTGGCTGCATGGCTTATGTATTAAATAGTCAAAACCAGGAAGAGCTAAATTGGCTTGAACTAGAAGGGAGAAAGAATATTACAAAGCACTCCTGAAAATTTTATTTCCAGTTCCCTTCTGTTGTTAAACTGTGGTGGCTTACACATACACGGTTATGTTGAAAAATACTGGGATATGTCTGAACAGCATGTGAATTTCACGGATTCATGGAATCATGGAATTTTCAGAGTTGGAAGGGACCTCTAGAGATCATCTAGTCCAACTCCCCTGCTAAAGCAGGATTGCCTAGAGCACATTACTCAGGACTGCATCCAGGTGGGTCTTGAAAGTCTCCAGAGAAGGGGACTCCACAACCTCCCTGGGCAGCTCTTGTTACACCACTTAATTCTTGGTTCCTCATTTGTCAAAACACTGGAAAAGTTTGTCAGGGACTTTTCATTTGGGAGTCTTCTTGCAGTGCTGCTGAAATATTTTAAGCAATTTGTTAATACCTAGGTTCCCACCTGAAATCATTAGGAAGTACTTCTAGCATCCTAATGAATTTTCTTCTTGTAATTTGCATGGCTCTGACAGAGAGCGGTGTTCATACAATGTCTTCAGTGAAAAAGCGTATGCTCTGAGATTTCCAGGTACAGACGGGCAGGCGGCAACTGGCAGAACGCTGACTGTCGGTGTCTGATTCTCTGTCAGAAACTAAGAAGTATGGGATATAGCCTGTACATTCATACGTGTATTCCAGAGCATGCCAAGTCTGCGTATCAAACACGTGCGTGCACAACCCTCCTCTGCAAGCCAGGTGATTGATGGGGCTTAGCGGGGATTAACGTTAACAGCAGTGCCTTGTTGTCAATGATATCATTATGGGTAGGGAGTTGGTTGGTTCTAGTCTCAAGCGACAATCAGTGAAGACTGTTGATTATCTTCAGGCTTGTAATGACTAACTAAGAGAGCCACTGGCTTGGGAAAGGGGGTGGGGGCAGGAGGGGCAACGGGCAGGGGGATGTGGGTAAAGGAGAGAGGGAAGAATTGAGGAAAATTGGAATTTGACCTGGGCCTGGGCCTTCCAGGAGCTTCCATCAGGAAACAGCTTTTTGTCCAGCTGAGCAGGTGTGTACAGAGGGTACAGCAAAGGGGACGTGCTTTGTTTTTAACAGCTTTCATGGACCTTAAGTGACTGATTTTGCCATATTGATTGTAACTGTTTCCAGTCTTGTCCTTATTTTGTCTGGTTTTGATCCGAGTCAGGTGGGCAGCAGTCACTTTTGTCTGTGTTGTTTCTCCAGACAAAAATATTTAGCTTCCTGTGAAAAAAACCTGCCTCTTTCCTTTTTTCTTTCTCCCCCCCTTCTTACTGTTGTTGTTTGTTGTTAAATTAGGCAGTTCAACTGTGATTCTCATTAATTTAGGCCTCAGGATTAAGTCAGTTTAGAGGTGATTAGGTTGGATTAGAACTTGGTCTAGTTTAGAGGTGTTTAGGCAATAATGACTTTGTCTGAATGCAACGAAGCAAGAGAGAAACATATAGTGGCATAAACATGCTTTCCCAGGTTATTAAAGGCAAATTTGAATGTATAAACACAAAGCATAGAATACATGTTCTGCATTTAGGTTTTTGACCAAAGGTTATGAAATGTTCTCCCTTAACTAATAGTGCATTCTGTTTTATAATGAAACACCCATAAAATACAGACAGGCTGAGTGTTCAATGATGTTATTTTTATTTAGGGTATCACAGAAAGAAAGAAATGCACAGAAAGTAGTACTTCAGGATTCAAAAATAGCCTGAGCTTTCCTTGTGTGGTCTGGTCTCCAAACAACCTGAGGTTTATAGTTCACAGTGTTTTTCTGGAAAGTCTGTTTGCTTGCAGGATCTGAGAAGTCATAAAATTTGATCCTCTTAAATCCTCTGTCCTAGACAGAGAGAGAGAGAGGGTAAAAAAATCCATTGCATTAAGATGCAATAGTGAATTCCAAGGACTAAGAACAGAGCTTTTCCTGAGCACATCAATGCTACTCTCAGCTCTAAGGTAACAAGAAAATGTTCTTCCTTCTGAGGCTCCTTGAACACAGGATCTATGTCCTATGCAAATTCCATGATTTCATTTAAGTCACAAGACTCACTTTTTCTATTTACCCCCCTTAATCATTTGTCTAACTGTAGTCAAGAAGTCTTATGAAACATCTTTTATTTTATTTTGCTTTTCTCGGGGAGAGAATGATCTGCATTCTAATCTGCTTTTTCCTGTGGGCGATAACATTTAAAAGGCATGGCTAATTTTTTTTAAGTCCCATTACAATCATTGTATATTAATTAGCTGATAGCAATTAAATATGTTATTTTTGCTATCTCTCACTACATGCTCAAAGCATTTTTTGAAAAAGTCTTAGGAGAGTTGCCTATAAAATTTCTTCTGTAGTCCTTTTTCCAACTAGTCATTCATGGCGGGGGCGGGGGGCAAGGATGTCAAAGTCTGGAATTAAGGCAAGTGTGAAGTTCTTCTTTCAAGCTGTCTGTTGATGCTTACATTGATAATTCATTGGCAACACCTAGCTATAAACTTTAAGTTAAATCTATGGGGCTAGTGAAGGAGCAAAGGTGTATCTTCACTATTGCACCGAACATCTTGCTGTACCTATCTTTTGCGATCCTGTTACTGAAAATCGCCCCTGTGAAAAAGATTAATTTTACGCAGTTATTTTAAGGAATGATGAGATCCATGTGTATTACCTACCTTTTGATTAATGCTGCCTTTTAAATTTCACATGTCAGCTTGGCAACAAAGAATAAAATATAAAGTAGTGGTATATGGAGGTAATGTAATTATTTTCTACAGTACTCCGCTTGGCCTTATCGTATTGCTTTCTAGGAAGGGGATTTCCAGTTAGCCTCTGTATAGATAAGACAATGGGTTTTGAACCTTTCTGGTGTTTGGGAGTTGATGCAAACACAATCTATATCGGCCATCACTTCAGATTCTTGATTAGTATGTTTTTTTCACGTCCTATTAAAATGGCAAACCATCATCACAAATTGCAATCACAGTAGTAGCAAAACAAAGCCAGAAGAGACTTGTTTTATATATTACTTGAGGTGCTTTGCTCCTGCTCAAATTTGTGCAGTTGAAATTTCTAAGATCATGAAAGAGTCCAGATACTTGAAGTGCATGTTGCTACAGAAGTTTATGAGATCCGTCTCTTTTCCAGCCTTCCTTGCTGTCTCTTATTCTTCAGATACTCAAGACTAGTCTGTATATTATTAAATGAGTTTTAAGGTTTTTTTCTATCAGCCAAGTGTTTTATTTTAGTCTTTTCCACTGCTTCTTTTTCTCGGTCATTTTTCCCAAGGATTTAATACCTATTTTCATTACCTAGGAAGATGTAGATTTTTATTATCTTTATTAACCTTTATTATCTGGGTTCGTTAAAATGAAAGTCATATCCTGTAGCATAGACAGTGCTTCTAATATAAGAAGTAATATGCAAAAATCAATATACAAATATTATTAAATAATGAACATGGTGTATAATAGCTTTATTGGTGTGCAGGGAAACTGGGATGTACCTCAGTCCCATTTTTTTTTATCTAAATAATGATATACTTAGTTTATGGTTAATTTTTCACCTTTCTGATTCTAATTAGCTATTTAAATACTGCTTTTAAATGAAAATAATTATTTACTATAAACATTTGTTTTAAACATCAGTATATTGTGCATCTATACAGTGATACATTCCCAACTGAATATATATTTTATATATATATTCTACTGCTGAGTAAATGCAGCAATAACATATAGTAATAATGTTTTGTAAGAAAACTGTTAATTACATTGGGTTTGAGATCAAATTAAAGTACAGTGTGTACAATTAGACTCCTTTTAAATTGTCTCTAATTAGATTGACTAATATTAGGTCTTACGTTCACGTCTCTTCAATATCTGTATTTTAAAACATCCTTAAGACTTTCAGTCCTATACTTTCTGTGGCAGAAAAACAAGTTCAGAAAAAAATAGCTCTTTTTAACACTAGAAAAAAAATTTCAGTAGTTCTAAACTCTTTCTTCTTCATTAGTTAATTTGTCTTAATTGTTTTTTTAGTAGTAATTTTGAACTGTGATAATTTTACTGAGAATGTGATCTGCAGTGGGAGCACAAATCTGATATTTTTTGGATAAAACCATGTTTGATGGAATGTTACTATAGTTTTTTTTTTTTTGGTTTTGCAATATCAGCTGTCCTGATCTCATGTCACCAAGATGTCAGGTTAAGCAACCCATCTGTACCTCATGCGAACCATGGCTTTTCTTATCTTGCAGTAAAAGTATTTGCTATCACAATATGTTATTTCTCTACCACTTATTTTCATGATCAGTTAAAATTTTTTCATCTGAAAGCTTTGCAAAGAAACATAGATCTGTGTTTATGTATGTGAGGTCTAGGTGTATTTCATTTAGCTTTCTTCAACAGCCTTTCCTTTTGAGAGTTCTGTAACTAGAAAACTCTGTGACTATCTCCATTGTTTATAAAGCAAAATATCAGTTAGAAAGTCTCATAGACTTCTGTCCTCTTATCCTGTCGACCGTTGTTACTTAAGTAGTCTATGCTTACCTTAAAATGCCTCCAGTTCTGGGTAGGGTGACTCTGCATAGACTACAATAGTTATCGTGACATCTTATTTTTACTCTTCCTCTTTTATACTTGCTGCTGGGATCATAGTCCAGCTCAGAGCATTCTATTTGTTTCTGCTAACTAATTCCATGGTAAATCTTACCAGATAAGAACACTACATCTGTCAGTATCCTCAAATCCCTTCAACTAAGAGCTAAGGGAATGTGATGTCTTTCAGTTTCAGATTCATTTTCCATAAATAAAACCTAACAGCAACAAAAAAACCCCAACCCTAACCAACCAAAACAAAACAACCTGCAAAAAAACTCAACCCCAAAACACTGGTTTTATTTGCCTTTGAAATAATGGGGCTAAAACTTAAGATGCCCATTGAAAACATTAAAGGTTTTGGTAGCTTTGCTCAGGCCTGACACACAAAGAAAATGGAGTTTAATGACAGCTTAACTAAAAGCTGTCTTAATTATGTCTTAATTTTTATTGTTATGCATTGATATGACTATGCTTAAATGCTTGTAAGAACATGGAAGGTTAGAGCCTAAAATATAAAGGTCAAAAGAAATATCTCCTAAACTTTAATTAAAAAAAAATACTATTTGACCTTGTTGAAAGTGACCTGAGAGATGAGCAAAAGATTATTGTTTCACTTGATGTGTCTTTTTAGCTCTTTGGCATATTTAAGTTTTCATTTAATGTATTTTGTTAACTATGCTATATTTATTCTGTTCATACATATGAATATGTAATGTATGAACATTGCAATGTATGAACAGTGCATTTATATGAATTAAGTAAAATAGCAATAAATATTTCTTTAATATTGCATGGTATTAATAACAACTGCTTAATAGTCATTGTTAATTCTATCAAATACATTTTTGGAATTGAGTTCCCCTACTCAATATTAATTTGAAATACGAAAAACATAACAAACTTATTCCTTCTATGTCCCCCCCTTCCCATGAAAACAAACGAAACAAAAATTGTTAGTCATTTGTTTAATGTATAGCCTCTGGGCATGTAACCTGGAATAAACAGCCTATAATTCAAGTCTAATTTCTAAGAAATAAGGTCTATCACTCTCCTCAGGCATTAGCAAAATCCTTCATTCTCTAGAGTCATTCATGGAAATGCTATTAATTTCTACCATTCTTACCTGAGGATTATACTCATACATCAATACAAGTAATACAAAATTAATATTACATTATTTTAATAGAATTTATTCAACTTCATTCATATATCTAATATTATTTGGTGTTACATCATTTGATGTAACAATTCTACTGGATAAAAAAATATGTTAAAAATAATAGTAACTACTATATTACACTAAAATGATCCTAAAGATTGTGAAAGACCAATCCCATTGCAATTGATAGTTTGTGGGTTGGTTTTGTTTTGTTTTTTTTTTTTTTTCCAAAGGTCTGAGAAACTATTGTATTAGCCAATCTGACTTTCCAGATGAAGGTCACCCATTTATTTCTGTATTCCTTCATTGCTCCTGTAACTGCAGCATGAGTAAAGCATGTCCTTCAAAAAAATTATTGAGTCTTCCAATACTTTCTACACCTTAATATTTCCAGATCATTTCCCTTGATGGTTTATTATTAACAGAGTTTATCATTTGGATACATCTGTCTTCTCCTTCCAATGACTGCATCCTGATATCTACTCCATCATTAGAGAGAATGTAATGAAAGTCTTTGGTTCGGTACAAGGGAATGTTTGCAAAACATTATTCATAGTTCATTATTAAAAACAAACCTGATTTTAGCTGTATCAATCTAGGGCAGGGAAGAAAAATGGATGTCTTTTATCTATATAAAAATTAAGGAACTATTATTAAAATACACTTATCAATTAGATTAGAACTTTGGATATTTACTGAATTGTTATTTCAGCTCTTTGCACACTTTTTTTTTTTTTGTAAGCTTCTTGCTTCCAACATGAACTCCACGAGAAAATAACTAGAAGCTTTACAATACATTCCCTACTTCACAGTAGGGAGACTGTAACCAATTGTTGGTACATCTGTACTGTATATAGCTTCACTTCATGATTTATTTTGAATAGTTAGTTGAAATTCAACAACCAAATACTGAGCTAATCTTGAATTTTCTAAGATTCAACAGAAAAAAATCATCTTAATTTTACTTTCTAGTTTACTAAATGTCACACAGTGGATAATACGGTATAACCTTTCATCAAATTTCTGGCTAAAATGAATGTATACCTCAAATGTACAGTTGAACACTTTACAAAAGGGCAGGTGCAACTGATTAATATTCATATCATGAGTTTCTTTTTTCCTTTGCAACACTACCTTATCTGCCTTTGTAAGATGAAAGGCAGAAACAAAATATTATTCCTAGAAATTTATCAGCATATCGGTTTTAATCAATACTGGTAGATATACTACATTTTTACCCATATTTATGTCCTAGCACAGACTATATATTACTTGCATTGTAAGAAGGTAATTGATGTTGACACTCTCGTGTCTATACTCTCTAATTGTCATTCTTCCTGCACATTTTCTTTTATCTAGACAAAAATTTGCAGAGAGGAAAGATAAGATCTGAATGAGCCTCAGAAAGGCTGAATAACAAAATGCAATGCACATTATGTGGTTTATAGAAAATTACACTTGAGAAAATTGCACTTAAAAACCATCTCTGAAATTTAAAAAAAAAAAAAAAAAAGAATAGGGGTTTTAGGCAAATTACTCCCATTAATGTCAGTGGGAATTGTGCAGCTAAGATCCATCTGTACTGGGGTTTTGGGGAAAAAAAATAACACTATTTTGTCAGGAAATATAATGCTTTTCAGTAATTCTGGGGTTACCTGGAGTTTTAGGAGCTCACATGAGGGGGAAGATAATAGAACACCCACTAAATACTGTCCCTTAGAATTTCCAGTGATAGAATCTTCATGGTTGGAAAGGACCTTTGAGATTGAGTCCAACCATACACACACACACAAAAAAAACCCCTACAATCTCTGTCACTAGAGCATGCCCTGAAGTGCCAAATCTAGATGTTTCTTAAATACCTCTAGGGATGGTGACTCAACCACCTCCCTGGGCAGGCTGTTCCAGTGCCTGACCACTCTTTCTGTGAAGTAATTCTTCCTAATACCTAACCTAAACCTCCCCTGCCTCAACTTCATACCATTTCCTCTGGTCCTGTCATTATAATTCAGTATGCTAAAATATTGCCTCTTGGAGATCTCTCTCTCCCTTATTTGTCTACTCAAATCTGGAGTGTCGTCAGATAATTTCAAAATAAATATATACAATGAGTATGGTTAGCTTATGACCTGTATGAGATAAGTAAATTCATTTACAGCACCTTATCAACTGTCCTGTGTTATCTCATTTCTTCCTTGGTAGGCTGGAATCATAGAATCGTTTAGGATGGAAAAGATCTGTAAGATCATCAAGTTCAACCATTAACCTAGCACTGCTAAGTCCACAACTAAATCATGTCCCTCAGCACCACATCTACACATCTTTTAAATGCCTCCAGGGATGGTGACTCAACCACTTCCCTGGGCAGCCTGTTTCAATGCTTGATAACCCTTTCAGTGAAGAAATTTTTCCTAATATCCAATCTAAACCTCCCCTGGCACAACTTGAGGCCATTGTTTCTTGTCCTATTGCTTGTTACTTGGGAGAGGATACAGACTGCCACCTCGCTACAACCTGCTTTCAAGTAGTTGTAGAGAACGCTAAGGTCTCCCCTCAGCCGCCTTTTCTCCAGGCTAAACAACCCCAGTTCCCTCAGCTCCTCATGCTCGAGACCCTCCACCATCTTCATTGCCCTTCTCTGGACTCACTCCAGAATCTCAATGTCTGTCTTGTAGTGAGGGGTCCCAAACTGGACATGGTATTTGAGGCGTGGCCTCATCAGTGCCAAGTACAGGAGGACAATCACTTCCCTAGTCCTGCTGGCCACGCTATTTCTCAGACAAGCCAAGATGCTACTGGCTTTCTTGGCCACCTGGGCACACTCCTGGCTCATTTTCAGCTAGCTGTCGACCAACACCCCCAGGTCAACAGCTATAGTTACGTTGTATTTCTGTAAGAATGAGCTACCTGAGAAATTTACCCAGAGTAAGCTTCTATGCATGTTCCATTGATTATTTATTTTTTCCTATTTGGCTCAGAACTGCGGCCAGTTGTTTTAGGATTAATTGTCCTAATGAAAGCAGTGTATATATAGAAGGGTAACAGCCGTAGAAGAATTGATCCTTAAAGTTAGCATGAAGATTTTCTCTGATTTTTCCATTTAAAGAAAGACAAAATTTGGAAAACAGGCCCTTCTCTGCCTCAGTAAGATGAAGGAAAGACTTTATTTGGCCTTTGCCTACTGTTTTATTGGGCCTCTAGAATCCTTAAGATTCCTCTTGGACAAGATCTTACATCGGAAATGAAAAGACAATAGAAAACTTTACAGTCCTACTTAAAAAGCAATGATTTAGTGAAATAAGAATCCTTGAATTTAAAGATAAGATAAAATCAAATCTAATTCTTAGCTTCTTTTCCACTGCGACAGTAATCAGGGCATATAAGCCTAACTCCAGGGTGCTTATTTCCCTTGGGAGCTCTCTGCAGCCTTACACTAGGCAGCAGTTTTAGGAAACGTGAACACGTTAGTCATGAACTACCAGAAGAATTGTTGCTTTTAAAATGCATTAGTCTTTCTATCTCTGCCTGTTTTGGAAAAGAAGTATTATTTTGTAGAATGTAATACGCAGTTTATACAAGATTACTGTGACATTAGTATGAAGCTACTTCAATTTGGTTGGTACTGAAGAACATTGTGAGTCAGGCTGTAACTTTATCCCAGAACAATTGTTTCACCTTGAGGACGAAGGCTTTGTCTGCTCTGCTTTACATGGTCCGAGGCTGCCTTTAAGACTAGTATGGGCCCTACCAACACGTCTAGGTGATTTGCTTTAATGCACAGTCAGATGTGCCTTAATGGAAAAACCGTGGATTAGCCTTTGTGTAGAACTTTAACGGATGGAAAAGCAAACAGAAGGAAGTGCATGCTTTGTTGAAGCCTGGCCTAAAGATAGTTTTCTTTAAAAGTATAAAGGCATAGACAAGATGATGTGGAACTTTTGCATATCTTTATTTTTTCTTTGCTTCCCCTTTGCTTTGAAGGGTTGTAATTTGCTGCACGCGAAGAGGAACAACTGCTTCATGCCCCCCTTTCTGAGTCTGCCATGATTGTTGTACTCCTCAGGGATCTAAATCAGCAAACCAAGAACCAAATCATCAGATTTCACAGTTGCCCTCTACCCCCAACTCTATGGTTGGATTTTTTTTCTTGTTATTTTGTTTTTAATGAAACAATATTTCAGTCTTGTATCTAGGCTTCCCAAATGCTGTCAGGTCCCTTTCATAACGGCTCATGAATTCAAGGCTTCATCAAATCTTCTCCACAGGCCTGTAAGCCTTTTTCTAAGACTGTAATACCTAGTAATACCAAATCCTGGGAACGGTGTTAATTCTGAAAACTTCAACAGCTTTATATTTTTCCTTATTTCTGCCTAGCCACCTTGCTCCGCATCTTGTTTCCTTCACACAGTCTTGCATTCATGTAATGCATTAATTGATACAAGAACAGCCTGTGTCACGTTGTTTTCCCAGAATTTGCTGCCATAAACGGTGGCAATTGCTAACAAGACTGAGCTGTGTATGCAGGATACCAGCGCAAGAATCCTGGTGCAAACATTAAATTACAAAGCTCTCTGTAGTAAATAGTATTCTGACAAGAGCAACAGGAAAATGGATCACTTTTTGCTCATTCTTTCTTCCTTAGTATAATAACCAAGGCCTTGCTTACTGCTATTTAACAGAATAGCTTTACAAATGTAAATGTTGTTGCTTCTGCTTTGCGTGCATTTGTAGTTTAAAATGCAATTGTACTGCAATTGCTGGGTCTGATAAGTCTGATTCTGTGAAACTTTTTTGAAACACAAACTTTCAGCATAATGTCATTGACCAAATTGGTTCTGAGAATAGTTTACCAAATTGTCTTGTGCTGTATGGGCACTTGCTATCTATAGCTGTTACCATGCTACTATTTCATCCATGAATAAAAATCTGTACGTGTATAATTCAGATTTCTTGTAATTAAAGCTGTTGTATTTTTTTATATATATATAAGATTATATATGTATTGTATATATAAACTAATATGTTGTTGTACAACTGCCATTGCTTGTGTGTGTTTTAACAACATGGTAGGAATAATTATCTTGGTACCTGTCTCAATGAAATAATATCTTTAATAACAATTATTCCTTTAATTACTTTTTTAAAGTAACTATATAGTAACAAAGTATTCGCACTGCAAAATGAATGTTAAAGGTAATGAACACAAAACTAATTTTATGCATTTTAACTACATTTTATGATATGACTAATGATAAATTTTCATTATAAATTGTTAATCAAGCAAATAAGTTTGCACTCCCTCTTTCATCAGAGTTTCTGTAATTAGTGGTTTATGTTTATTAAATTATTTTAATTTTTGTCACATATCAAGGACAATCTACCATATGTTTTAGACTAATTAGCAATTTGTTTATTTTAAGAATTCCATTAATTCAGCAGCTACTTTTTAAATATGGCCAGCAGGGAAGAGGAGACTTTGCCTGAGTTTTGCAAGAAGGAAATATTCTTCTTTATCACTAGCCCACTCTGGCAGACATGTACCCAGATCCTCAGCAGATGGTTCAGGCAGAGAGATGGGTGAGGTTCTCTGATGCAGTACAAGTATGTAGTTTGTCTTTCAAAAAAACCCAGAATTAAGTGGAAGTCAATATGCTTCTATGTCCAACATCCATGGTTTATAAATACTGGCTCTTCTTTCAAAAGAAAAAAAAACAAATGGAATGCACGTGATACGTATTTAAGCGGGCCTAAGAAACTAGCTTTGCTGTTTCTAAAATGGCTGGTGGATTTTGTTAGTCCTAAAATATTATCTACCTTTACAGATCAGTTCTTGTCTTTACTATAAATTGCTGTGTACCTTCTTTGGAATCACTGTACATTAAGAGTCCCTTTAACCATCCTGCTCTACTCCCTTATTGCTAATATGAAGCCCTTTCTAAATAAAATTTGATACTATGCCAACATTATGTACCAAACGTCATTTTTGAACAAGGATGATGTCAAAATGTTGGGACGTTTTAAGAGATATTGACACTATTTGTGTGTTAAGACAAAGAGAAAATAGCACTAGAAAAAGAGCTCTTATACCTTGCAAAAGCATTTCTGTGTATATTTAAATAAGTTTCTTTACAGACCCTAGTTTGATATATATTGCAAATAGCTTATAAGTTATGATTTGCCTGAATAGCAATTTGTGTGGTCAGCCATCCATGATCTTTTTTAGTTCACAAACACAGCAGAAAACTTGACATTTTCTCCACTTTCATCCACTGTGCTTTGAAAAGTTTACATTGAATTCACTCTGTTAGACACACAAGAAAGGTTTCTTTACGGTTCTAATATGTTCTGCATCGATACGTTTTATCAGGCTTATACAATATGATGCAGCACAAAACCATGCAAAGCCACGCAACTTGTCTGATTAATTTGGTTGGAGACTGTTAAATTCAAAACCATTTTGCTATATTGAGGCAGATAAAAAATCCTGGGATGCAAGATGATTTGTTCTGCTTACAGGTGACTCGTAGCAATAGATAACAATATAATATTGTGGTTCATGTAATTATTCCAATATTACTTAGACAGTAAATATATATAACTATATATCAGTTGAGAACAAGCGAGGTGAAAATATTTTGTTTATATATATAATAGTGCAATACAGGAGAAAAATAACAGAAATGTATGTAAAAGCAGGTCTGTTGACTCCTCCACACCACAGTGTTTATACGGAATTGGTATATTTTACTTAATACAGTGATGTTTGCACATTTACATGCTTTCTAATAGCATATGGATAGAGATTTTTTATTTTCAGGCCAACTAGCATCAAAACGCTAGCATGCTGCACAAATGCAAGTGGAAGTATCTGGCATGATGAACAATTGTTTGTTTACCTCTCTCATGTTCCAAGGCTCTTAGAGGTTTGTTTGTTTACCATCAAACAGGATGAGCAGTTCCTATTTCTCTGAGCATCCGAACTTAATTTTCCTAAGTTGTAGGTGCTTATAACATCTACTCACTAACATAAGTCATTGCTTCTCAGTGGTTTTCTACATAAGTTAATTCACATACTTCATCTTTTAATAATAAGGAAGAATCTGTATTTAATGCACCTTCAATATAAATTTTTCTATATTTTTTAACTCTGTGTTTTCAGTTGAAAAGGCTAATATTAAATCAGCTTTCCCTAGGCAGAAGGTTAATTTCACAGTTCAGAGATGCTACATCCAGTCTAATCACTGGTTAATCTTGAAATAACTTGAGGCTTACAGACTTCTCTTTCTATCTGGATGCACTTAGCTGCTACCAAGCATCTTGCTGGCCCAACACATATCACACTGAGGCTGGTCTACGATCTGCTAGCAAAGTTTTTTCTTGATAGATTGAATGGCATCTTGAAGTTAAAATTCAAGTCTTTTGAGGAAACTAAGCCATGAAAAGGTGATCAAAAGTCTTCATCTGAAATTAAAGAAACTAAAGATATTAGAAAAAAATAAGGTCTTTAAAGAAAATAAAAGATACGCTGCATCTAATGCCTTCTTTCCTTGAAATTTTTTTGGTTTTTTTTAAGTCACTGAAATCTTAACATGTTCCATTTTTAAAAAAAATCCTTTTTAATTTTAATATTTCATCTGAGTAATTTTCTTTCCTCTCCTAACTTTGCTGAGCTTGTACTCTGTTCTCCCTAAAAAGTCCTTCTCATCCTTTTAAGTGTTTCTCTTCTCCTTTGATACCAAGATTTGATTTTTAAGATTGCTCTCCTGCAAGGCTACTCTGATCTAGTCATCAATGCTTGGATTAAGTCTTCAGCCTCTAAATTGCGGTATCTGAACACTGACAAGACTTGGCTACGTATTGCCTCTAAATCCTTTTTTTTTTTTTTTAGGCACAGAATGCTTATCATTAATAAGATTCCACTGAGTTAACCTGCCTGTTAAAGTTTAAGTTTCACTCTCCGACCTATAAAGAGATATAAAATGAAAACAAACCCAAATTCTCTTTTATGAAGACTAGAAGAAAGTGCTAGATAGATCTATATCAAATGCTGGCTGTAGTTTAAAAAGAAACATCAAAGGAGTTAAGCAATACTAAAACTATTGCTTTAGTTGTAGTACAGCATGAAAATCAGAGATTTAGAGTTACTTGTAAGTTCAACCTGTCGCATCATATCCTGTATTTCAGGAAATACTATTCATTGCATTTTAGACACATTAAGAACATACGTGGAAATGCTTTACAATCTAGTACACCATATTTTATTGTTAATAGAAGGGTTTTTTTTTGTTTTTGGTTTTTTTTTGTGTGTGGTTTTTTATATCTGACCAGTATTTCTAATGTATTAATGGAGGAATTTGAAAACATACCTTCCAGACAGGTACAGGTTTTGACACACTTCTTTATTTTGAAACAAGAAAAAAGTCATTAACTTAGATTTGTAAGATTGGGTTGCAGGCAACAACACAAATATAGCATCACTACCCGTATTATTTTACAAAATGTGAGAAGTTGTAACCATACGTTTTACTTGTTTGTAGATTACATGACCTCATTATTTAAGGTTATGGTAGCTAAACATTTCTATGTCCCTGTGAATTATTAACTACTCTTGTATTATTGATTATAGCTTTATTCTTCTCATTGGTAGAGTTTAAAAAGCTGTGTGAGTGCACAGAATTAGTTACAGGTGATATTTTTCTATATTGCTCAGACAGAGATATGTAATAAGTCTTATTCTGAAATTATTTGCATGGTAACTGGGAAAAATGTTATCAAAAGGTATACTATTAGAAGACCTATATATTGGTGTAGACGTTAACTTTATTCCATAGATTTATATGTACAATCTGGACATACTTAAGACTAAATGAACCTGATACGAGCACCATAATAACAAACATTCGTTGCATATAGATGGAACAAAATGTTGCAACTAGTACTGAGGTGTAATTGGTGCACTCTTTATTATCAATAGGTTATAGAATGTTAAAAATACCTCATAAATTGCAACAAAAGCAAAAAAAAAAAGTTATCTGATTTCTTCTTTTTGTTCAAATTTAAAAATCCTGTTATAGAAAAGGAACATTGCAAGTGTTTTGCATTTGGCCTATTCCCAATGCCATTTTTACTGGCATAAACTTATAAAGCAGCAAATATTTGAAGAATTGCAGTACATAAAACAAAGAGCATCTCTTTGAGCAACTTTTGTGTAAAATCAGAGTTTGAAATTTTGGGGACAGATTACTGCCTTGAGTAAATTCTCACAGGTTTTTCTTATGTCATTGAAGACAACTAGATCAGTATATACTTAACAGTGAACATCAGGTTATAAAGCAAATTGTTTATTGTGTTCGTTCTCATGTAGGTGATCTGGTGTTTAGTGAATATATGCAATTACGTACAAGTGTGCTACTGAGGAAAACTTCTTGAGTTACATACTTTAAAACTTTCATATTACATTGACTTCAGCATTTCTGAAGAAGCAACTTGTCAGTCAGAAAATAAAATAAACCTAAAACTTCAATTAGGCGAACGTGCTATGGTAGCAGTTATTACTTGAGTGGAAAATAATTGTTCAGTGTTTGCCAAGCAAACAACAGGATGTGTGTCAGACAGTGAAATCAAAATGAATAAACAGAAGAGCTGTCGACTTTAGTTGTAGTTTCAGAGTATTCAGTGATCCCTTTGGGAAATGAACTTAACGAACTTGATGCTTTTTTTTTTAATTTCAGTGTGTATTTTACTTGTTTCTTTTTTATGAATGAGTTTTTACTACTAATGCTCAACAGGGACATCTGGCTCTTTAGTTAAGACATTGTCATAATGTTTTACGTGTAGAAAGTAGAGCATTTAAGAAATATGCTGCTTAATAAGTTACTATGTAAATATACCATTAATTTTCAAATGGATTTTCATTCAATATTTTAGCTTGTGAAACAAGTAATATAACTAGAAAATATGGCTTAATAAATAATTGCTCAAATAAAACAAGAAATAACTTCATCAGCACTTAGACTTCATTACTTAGAAACTGTTGTAAAAGAATGGTTGTGCAAGTAAAATTACAAAAGGTAAAAAGTTTTCTGAACAATTATCAGGCTATATTTATAGGAAACTTGAGGCTGGAAATGGTTGTGTGTTTTCAGTAAAGTATTGCATTGACTTAATTTTTAGTTCAAAACAGTAAAATGATAAATTTCAGCCATTTCAAACTTTTGACTTGATAACTCTGAAACATTTTCATAAGTAATTTTTGATGCAGTGCTGCTTTGTTAGCTTGATGGCAGTAAGTCAACACATTTAACATGATTAAAGTACCTTTTTCACAATTTCTGATTACCGCCTTTGTTCTATAAATATTTACAAAATTTGAGTCTAACACACTGATAGCATAGTATATCATAGAATCATAGAATGTGTTGGGTTGGAAGGGACCTCTAAAGGTCATCGAGTCCAACCCCTCTGCAGTAAGCAGGGACATCTTCAACTAGATCAGGTTGCTCAGAGCCTCCTCAAGCCTGGCCTTGAATGTGGCTGATGGAAAAAGTATTTTCTTAGACTCTTATGGAAGGGATTCAGGATTTTGTAGGAGAAGAAAGCAGAGCTAGAATTAAACATAGGTAAGCCCAATACTCTGATCTGAACTAGAAATAAGTGGGTCAGCCTAAGAGGTTGTGCTGGTGGCTTTAAGATAAAACAGCATCCTTTAGATAGATGTAAAAGTTGTCCCAGTTCCTGGTAACAACCAGTTAACTTGTCCTGTATTAAATGTGATACTTCTCTCGGGAACTAATTGATTCAGAGTTTTAGCCTGGCCATTCTGCCTCTGGTTTTCGAGCCCTACTGCTGTCCTATAGTTAGCACTGTATCAGGTTGCTCTGTTTGGCCACCTTATAGTCAGCTTGTAATGGAGTTATCATGTGCCATCCAAAGGCCTCAAGTATCGTTGTGCTTGTTACAGGCACTTTTACTGTGCCTATTCTCCTTTTTTTCTGCCACTTACTTACATTTGGTGGATTCCTAATCATCAGCCTTGCAAGCATTTGCCTATTACTTCATAAACTGTCAAATTTCTACTTAAGCTAGCTGTGACCCATTTCATATATGCAGTATGTTCACACATACCCACTGGTTGACATAATTTCAGTTCTTGGTATTAGTGTTGAGAATTAATACTATATTAATATGTATAAGGTTTATACAACAGTTATTGTTTTAATGGGAATATGAAAGAAATGTCCACCGCTGTGAGGTTTTGAATTACCTATGAGTTGTTTCATATCATGTGCACGTGATGTGATACTGGTCAGTCATAGGATCATAGTATGGTTTGGGTTGCAAGGTACCCCTGGGCTAATTCTTGTCTTAATTTTCTCTCCTGCTCTCTGCCCTCCATTCATAGAATCATAGAATCATTTAGGTTGGAAAAGACCCTTGGGATCATCAAGTCCAACCATCAACCCCACTCTTTCCTGTTCCTCTGTCATTAGAAATAATAACTAAGGGACTTACATAACCAGTGTGTCTCATGCAGACTTTCTAACAAATAATAGAAATACAAATTTAGTCTTCAAGATGTGAAAGATAGGTGTTTTTGCATAACAGGAAATATAAAATCTCTTACTCCATCAACAACTTGGTCAGGTTTCATCTTCTGGATGTAGGTGTGGGAATAACTTGTTCTGATGGTTCAAAAAAGAGATTCAGAAGCTTTATCAGCTGATTCTTTTCTAAACATGGAATTTTACATCCATTTTTGTGTGGTGTTGCCTCAGTAGAAGGAATCTTTTCCTCTTATCTCCTAACATATTTTTACGTTATTTTTAAACACATTTTTACAGAAAAATAGTACAGTGGTATTTAAAAGAAAATCCAAAACGAGAAATAACTAGGTAACAGTGTTATGGGAAAAGATTCATGGGTGAGAGGGAAGAACTAAGGGGATCGTAGTGAAAAACTTGTTGACTGTGAATCAGCTGTGTCATATTGGTTTTTTGGAAGGTAAATGTTATTTTGAAAAATGTCAATATATGTTATGTGTTGCTGATGCAGTTATAGAGCTGATGTATTTTAAAAAATCCTTAGTTCTAAACAATTCTGAATTGGAATATTGGAATACTTTAGGCAACACATATTAAAAAAAACCCCTAAAAATAGAAAGAGAAGACTGGAAGATAACTGAAGCAAGGGAAGATGTCTTTGTTTTGCTTTAAAGACAAAATGTTTTCTATGTTCACTGTGATGCAAGCAAGTCAGGAAAAATAAGAAAAAACCCAAACCTATTTGTAGTTGAGGGGACTTTGGCAAAGTTTCCTTCAGGATGAAACTGAGGACAGTTAAGCACTGCTTCAGGGCTTACAAGGTTCTGGAACACCCTCTTCATGTCACGGAATAATTTAGGCTGGCAGTGGCCTCTACAGCTACATAGTTCAATCAGTTGCTTAAAGCAGATCTGCCTTCAAAATTACATCAGATTCTACAGGGTCTTGCTCAGTTGAATTATGAGCAACTCGCAAGATATAGGTAAAGTGACAGAGACTGCAGGGACTCTTTGGACAATGTGTTGCAGCATTTACTCACCGTCATTGTGAAAAAAACGTGAAAAATACTAGTTTGAAAACAGGTTATATCGGAATATTTCTGCAGCAGGAAAAGCATAGCTGATTTTACCTTGGTGCAGGAAGGAGGATGAACTAGATCGTCTCTTTTTGGATCTGTATGTCTATGATTTTTGTGGTAAATAATTCCATAAATAACATATTTTTCTCTTTTCATTGCAGCAGCAAAAGAATCAGGAAAGCTCAAGAAATAAAGGTAAGTGCTAATTATTTTCAAAATGTAGAGATTCTTGTAATTATCACAAATCTAACATCTATTGTTGGTAAAAAATTATCCAGACAAATTGTTCGCTGAGTGTTTTGGTATTTGAAATGACAAAAAGATATCTGGGAAAGGAGGATGCAATGTAGAAAGTAAATGCGTAAGCTACTATATTTGGAACTATGCTTGAGGTGAACAAGGCTGACTGCTCTACTCTGGACGGGATGGGCTGCACAGCTTCTCACTAAATTTGCATCCTCAGCTGTGTATGCTTATTATACTTCAATGAAACTCCAGTAGTGTCACTTTAGCTTCTCCATTTCCGTTCAGCAAATCTGTAATTGGATGTGATTCCAATTTATGCAGAAATTAATCAAGTCCTTAGTGGGCTGCCTTGCAAAACTATTGTCATCTGTAGTTTTTGCATATAATTTTTTTTTTATACTTCCACTGCACCTTCCTCTGTGCCAGTGGCTAGGTACTACATGAAATAGAATATCCAAGTTAAAGAAACAGCCTTGTATCAAGAACATTAAAGAGTTCAGAAACCCAAATTGTGGATTTCATGCTTCTTTCTAATACAAATTCTGATAAGAGACAGAGCACCCAAATCTCTTGGTTAAAAATCTGCTAAGCAAGTAATGAAAGGCAAAATTGCCAATAGAGGCAAAGATTGTTCTCTTCATATTTTAGTTGCTTATGAAGGAAGGCTATGAGGTGCTTTAAAAGGGAAACCAAAAGGAAAGTAGAAGAAGAAAGAACACCAGTTAAAGGTTATAAAGAGAGGAGGGAATTAAGTGACAAACTAACCTGTATCTTTTTATTGCCTGAGGAAGCAATGCTTAATCACATCACCTGAGTTATCTGTTCTTAATTCAGTTATTTATGTATCACAGTACTCATTAATCTCAATTTCCTTGCTTTCCCTCACTCTAAGGCTATACACAGGCATCTAAAGACAAACCAAATCTAATGGTTGTTTGGAGTTGTGGCAGGACAATGACATCATGATGATATGATTAACATCATCTGAAAGACCTATAGTCCTTTGTTTGAAGCATTTGCATGGTAAAATAAATAAAAAAAATGTCAGTTTCACCAGTTTGTGATTTATAATTTTATTTTCTGAGGTAGTACAATATAAAGTTGAATCATCTGTCGATGTAGTTAGTGAGTGTATCTGTGATGTATTCTTCAAAGACCTTTCCTGTCTTACGACTTAATACAATACAAGTATTCCTTGTATTCACAAGGCTATTCCTTGTGAATTTTTATGATTTATTTCAGTTATATTTGGCTGATTGACACTCCCCCTCCCACCTCCTACCCCACCCTGTTGCCATGTGTGTGGTCGCTACGCTATGCGTGTGAGGAATGAGTGAAAGTAGGAACAAAATAATGAGCTAGTTGGGAGTGCCCATCATATTCATTAGCTGTTAGTTTAGTTAATCAACCACAGAAACAATTTTCCAAGGCTTGTAAAATATTGTCCACAACTACAGCCGAAGGAAAGCATTAAACCCTACTTGAAGTGAGATATCCATTACCTCCAAACAGGCAGTGAAATTGGTGCTCAGCTGCACAAAATTTGTTGTGATTATATCTGTAACATCTCTTGAGGAAACTTTTAATCTGCTAAACTTCCTGCATGCTGTGCTTGTCTCTGCCTAAACTGACAATTCAACTTGGAGGGTTTCAGTGGTCTGAAAGACTACTCATGCACAGAGTAGGCTTCGGAATATATATATGCACACACACACATATACAGATACGCTTACCTGCTTAATGCTTTTTTGTGGTTTGTTTTGGGGTCGGGGGTTTTTTTGGCCTTCTCTTTTCATATTTTTTAAATTTCTTATTTGTTTTCGTGTGCTCTTTTTCCATGTTATTGCAAAGTTTCAGAAAGATATTTTTATTTCACTTGTAATTTATAAGATATATATAAGATGTTAAAAGTGTTTCTGTGTGAAGTAGTGGTTGGTTTGGATGAAACAAATCTAAATTAATGTTTTGGCATAAATGTTCCTGCATTGTCAATGAGCAACCACATGCAGCATCCAAGTGTACTGGGCTCTGTGCGTGTTCTTTTGAGATAGGTAAATTAACCCCGGGTTCTCAGGACAGGGTTCTAACAGCATTCCTTACACTTTCGCACATGACAGCTACTGTATACGGTAAAAGAATAAAAACATTTTCTGTGGTTTCTTAAATGTTCTGAAACTTTCAGAACCAATGTTGTCTTCCAAATCCAGAGGACAATTACAGCTTACATTAAACATCCCTACTAAATGAAACTCTGGAATCTCTGGTGTGCCTCATAATTTCCATTGATATCAGTATTTTGGTATCTAATTTTTATTACGAATTTCTTTAAGATTTTATTTTTATAAGAGGAAGAGATTGCAGCAGAATGAAAGTCAAATGCCCTTTGACTTCAGCAGGATCAAGACAGTTACAAGCACCATTCTGTATCTTTTATTATATTATAAATGCCTAGTAATTTTTCATTTTAATTCATTTTTGCTTTAAAATAAATCTGATTCCTATTAATATTTTATTAATGATGTTGCTATTGTTTTGTAGTGTTTGTTTTTTCTCCTGACATTTTTCTGACCCACTTGTCCTTCCCATCTGTTACTTCTACTGTCAGCCGCTAAGTCAATCACACCAAAATAGAAGCCAATACTCAAACATGCCCTGTTCTGACACTAATCCCATCTCTCTCTGATCTGTGATATTCTTTTTCTTGCTTCATTTAATGGATAAGAGCTCTTTGTGTGCACTGTTTGAGAAAAAAGCAACATTGCTTTTATGTAAAATACGTTAACATTTCACAATTTTAGCGTACGCTGGCAAACTTCCTTACAATTCTGAGAATTTTTTGTGCATGAAAATGATTATCACCACTGCAGAATACAAATAAAATTAGTTTCATAACGCATCTTTAATATGAAAGAAATAATAAGGCAAACAATCACCAATTAAAACCTTGCTAAATTTTACTTTCTGGTTTGGAGTCACAATTTGACCTTCCTTACCTCTTTTTCATTGTTAACTCCTTCAGACAAATGCACATTTTATTCCAAACCTATGGTGGATGATAAAATAGGTATTTTTGCAATGAATTGGAAATACATTTGCCAATATCAGAAATGGTGTTGTATTTTAGCAATGTGCAGAATTTTCTTGCCAGTTTATGCTAATTTTGGAGACTTTCAGGTGCTTTATTAAAGTACGTTATAAACTTTAAAGTGGAATTGTTTCTGACAACATTATTCTGGAAGACTTTTATTTCTGAAGAACCATAAGGTTGACTAGTGACATGTATCAACCTTTTGCCAAACTTCAAAGTCATCTCAATTACTTTGCTCAGACAAAGCATGGGCACCCTGGAAATAAGGAGTCACAAAATATTTCAGTTAACTGGTAATATTTCAGAGATCAATTCCTAAACTCAGTCGAAGATATTTTGATTTATGGTACAATAATTCTCTTTTTTTAGGAGTGAAAAATTAATTTCAATATAGAAAAGCAGTATTTAATATGTTTCTAAAAAAAAAACAACCGCAAAACCAGAGAAAATCAACCAGAAGTAAAAAGCTAAAAAACAGTTTTGAAGTTAGGCTGAGAGTAAGGTGGTCGTTTTGCTGACATTGAGCAATGAGATGATATTGTACACAACTTGTGTAACTTTGGCTATTTGTTGTAGCAACTTAAAGAACAGTTACTGAAAGATATAAAAATTCCTCCAGCTAAGATTTGGAAAACATACTTTTCATAGCATTTGCTAGCTACTATTGATCTAAGCTTTGAACAACATTAACACCCAAAACTAAACAGGATAATATTGACAGACGGTATTTTAATTACAACCTGAGTTTCTAATTGTATTCAACCCTTCTCATTTTATGCTTACCTTAATAATCTGAATGTCAAATCATTGTTGACTCACAGATCAGTTTCAAAAATACAATTCCGTATTATTATGAACATATTGCCGGACTCTTCTGATACCATTAACAAACATCTGTTCCTTTTATGATCTTTAGCTACCAAACATAAAGCCATATGGGCAACACTTGCATATCCTACTTGTTTTTCACTCCTTAAGCAGTTAGCATACCTCCACAACAGTTGTGGCATTGTCTGGGATTTCCGACTGGAGTTGTAGTCGTCTTCTGTACAATGGTGAATGTAATGCAAGAAGGAGTGAGAAAAGATTAAGATTGTTCAAATTGAAAGTACTTAAAGGACAAAAACAGTAAGGCCTTAACTAAAGCAATAACTTTTAAAAGTGACAACTTAGCTTGAGATACTCTCAAATGCCAGCGGGTGAGCAAACTGTTATGCCTATCCTGCCATATGGCTGGCTGCTAGTATTTTTGATAATGACCAAAGCTGTGCATGTTCTGATGCAGAATACATGGCATCATTTTCTTATGTCATGTTAAACCAGTTAACTATAGCAAAAAAATGCACTTCATTACTTTCTGTAACATATCCAGTCACTCATTATGTCTCATCGATCAAATTATTCTAAATTCATATTTCAACAGTTGTATTACATAAGTATGGTTAGAATCTGAACTGCAATCCTCCTGAACTGAATTGAATAATATTTTAGTTTGTTACACTATAGTAATCCTTCTCTGGTAGAGCAGTGAATATCATAAAAAATGTAGTATTTTAGAGAATATATGTAACAGCAGGCAGGTTAGTAAATGTTTGTCTGAGAGTGTTGTTTTTATTGGAATGCAAGTGCTAAATAATCTGACCTACAGTGTTATTTCTTCTTAAGTTTTTTTCTTTGTCATTATGATCCAACTTACCTGAATGAATAAACTTTTAAGAGGTAGTATAAGAATTATTTGAATTGTGTGCCAAATACTGTCCTCTTTACCCCATCCCATTCTCCTCCAAACCTAGTCAACTGAAACTCAAATCTCTTCTGTCACTTAAGAATCGCCGTAAGAAATGCAGCTCTGTCTTCCATCCAAACAATTCTCCATTCCTTTTAATTTCCATGCTCTTACAAGACACCCGCAGATACAGTGTTACTAACTGAATGTTGTAGGGTTTTATTTATTTACTATTATCTTGGAATGGCTTTAGTGTGATTAACGTTTGTAAAAATGCCATTTTTTTTCCTAGATGCTGAGTAAATTCAAAGTCAAGATTATGAAACGCATTGAAAAGAAACAAAATTCTTTATCTGTGAAAATAGTTTTAATATAATAGTTATTCTTACAATCTTTTTGAATAGACCCAAAGCTCACTGTGAGAAACTGAAGTGTGTGGGTCAGAGGGTGAGATATCAGTTCTAGGTAATATCTTTGATAACAGCGCAATTACCCAGGCTTTGAAAGTATACGTTAAAGAGAAAGGTCTGTGCTGTACTATACAGCTTCGTGAAAAGGTTTTCTTATTTATTTTAAAGAAAGCATTAATTGATGAAGCTGAATTCCAGTTTCTGTCCGTTGACACAGCACAGTATTTTTACAGTAACCCAGTCAGCCTTGCTATGCCGTGGAGATAAACAGAGCAAACTGCAAGAACATGTTTGACTCGCCAGTTGTTGTCTTGAGGTAAATGTTCTTTATGCTAGTCAAGAAAGTAAGTAAAAGTACTCAAGTAACAACAAGTGGATACAGCACAGTTCAAATATAACAGAATTGCAGCACTTACCATGTTTTAAAACAGAGACATACATTCCATACCAGTGAAAAATCGTCAGCAGTTTTAGTATGGTGGTGTCAGGGGATGAACAGCATCACGTAGAATTTCTTGAGTGTCATGTTACAAATGATGTCCGTATCTCAGCGTAGGAGTTATGTGAGGGGGTCACACATACCTTGATGACCACTACAGAGATACCAACTAATATATATTACATATATATTACCATATACATATGTATTATATTTTTAGTGATAATGGAGAAGTGAAGACAGAAATGTTCTCCAACTGTGTTTTATTGCATTCATAATAGAATGAAATTCATGTGAGATGTATCTGAACTTGTTAGCAGCTTTAGGAATTATACGCACAAAGAATTTCTTTCTTCTTTTGGTTTTCTTTATGGCAGAGAAAGGGACATCTGACTTCATTATTCTTCTCATATGTAACATTCTTGCCATTCAGAAACTTGGAGGGGGAAAAAAATGCCTTCTGTCATAATTCCATCCAAGAACTCTTCTTCTGCAAAATAATGTATCTATGCTAAGAAGCGATAGAATGGTTATTTCTGTATGTAGTAGCATTGTAGAGCTAACGCAAGAGAGTGGTATCCCTACCTAGGTTTTTTTTTTTTTTAAAATTAATCCACATCCTTCTAAAATTTAGGTTACATTCTGTTAAGTTGTGAAATCTGTTTCAAAGTAGACGTTTTGAACTTGACTAAAGAGAATATGTTCAGTGGTATTCAAGAAGTTTCTCTCTTTAGTGCACAAACATTTCATTTGAACAGATACAGCAGAGAAGAGATTCAACACTGGCGTGGGAGGGAAGTCCTGAATACTTACTGGAATACATATTCATTCCTGTTAAGACTCTGCTAGCTTTAAAGAAGTCACTCAAAGGATGAATGTAGCAGTTTTGCTTATTTGAATTTAAACGTATTAGTAGTCTGAATTTTAATGATGTGTGACCCACAAATGATTTTGAATAGTAGTGCAGTTTGACTAGCACTCTGATTTTTTTTTTTTTTTTAAATAAATTATGTTTAAAAGCTTCCATGTAAAAGTAGCTACTGTTTAACACTATTGAAAATGTTTTGGAGAGTTTCTTGCATTGTTTCTGGTGTAGGCTGAGAAGAGTTAATGAACCTGACTTACTTTAAGTTAGTCTATTCTTTTATTATTAATAATATAGAATTTTATAAGTTAAAAATTCATGTTAAAAGCTTTGTAATTTCATATATTAAGTTTCCCCTCTATGCTTAAGACAAGAAATATGTGTATTTTCAATAATATTAAGCTTTGGTTTACTTCTTTCTTTCCTCTTAAAAGAGGTATGCAAACCACAGATGGCTTTATGAAGTAATTTGAATTAGCTCTTGAGCACTGAAGACTTGCACTAAATTCATACAGAGAATGCAATGCAGTGAGAAAGTATACTTGGATCCTTTAATATACATAATATAAACATTACTGCAGTGTCTCTAGGCTATGCGTGTCATGTTTCTCACTTGTAGTGAATATTCATTTGATTACGTTAGCAATAGAAATCTAAGAATGTGAAATGTGAATGTAAAATCACATTCCCTGTGAAACTTGGAGCTCTCATGGCTTTGGTGCGTTTAGGTACACTGGTTTAAAATGTTCCCCACCTCTTCTGCATACCCTGCCCCTTTTCAGAACCTTACCATTCTCATAATGGGGAGCAAAATATGATTTGTATCTGTACTATAGTTGTCTTAGATAAGTTTGGTGTACAATAGCCATTGGGAGCAGGTTATTTCACAGTACTTGTGATGTAGAAGGCAATTGTTATGATTAAAAATAATCAAATCAGAATAATAGAAACAGCAGCTTGTGTTTTATGTTGCAGACTGTTGAAGCAAGAGAGTCTTTATATCTTAACACCTTGAAGTTTTCCTTTTAGAACAGATTTTAAAAAAGAATAGTGTATGTTAGAAACTATTATAATGCTGTTACACTAGAAACTTACATTTTATTTGTAAATAAGTACACAATGTAATAGCAAAAGAATCAATGTAGAATTTTGGGGAAAGCAACTTTACCAGACAGACATGGGCCTGTTGGATCACAAAAATGATCAGAGGGCTGGAGCACCTCTCCTATGAGAACAGGCTGAGAGAACTGGGGTTGTTTCAGCCTGGAGAAGAGAAAGTTCTGGGGAGACCTTATTGTGTCCTTTCAGCGTTTAAAGGAGTCTTATAAGAAAGATGGGGGGAAACTTCTTAGCAGGGCCTGTTGTGATAGGACAAGGTGTAATGGTTTTAAACTAAAAGGGGGTAGATTTAGACAAGGTATAAGGAAGAAATCTTTTACAACGAGGGTGGTGAAACACTGGAACAGGTTGCCTAGTTGCCCCATCCCTAGAAACATTCAAGGTCAGGTTAGATGGGGCTTTGAGAAACCCAATCTAGTTGAAGATGTCCCTGATCCTTGCAGGGGGGTTGGACTAGATCACCTTTAAAGCTCCCTTCCAACCTAAACTATTCTACGATTCTGGGAACTTTCCTTATTTGTTTTTATTCTTCTATAGCATAACCCTTGCTTTATCAGTAGATATCAGCATAATCTCAAAGTAAGCTTCTAAAACAGCCTGCTGTGATACCTTGTTACTGAACAAAAAGGAGGCTGTGATATTATATCACTGAAAAAGGTATATAGACTGATCTTTTTAAAAATCCACAGGGATCTTTACAGGCTCTACAAGCATTTTTTTTTTTAGATATGAACTTAAAAAAACAATACAGACAATAGTTCAACTAGCCTGTTCATAAAGGAGTATTGAAAGGAGATGAGTGTTGTCTAGAAAGAAAAAGTGAAGTCCAGGAGGAGAACATAACATTCAGAAGCAACAGATCACAGGTACTGGTAGTTCATAAATAAATTCTATTTAACTTATATTGTTTTAAAATAAATACCTGGAAATAGATGTCTTTTTAATCATGTACTGTGTTTTTTATTGTGCATTTATAACATTAAAGTTTAATAGCTATCAACATAACTTGCAGATAGGTTTTCTGTGCTGTTTATAGGCTATAAAACATTTCTTCTAAGAACAAACCGGGGGGGGAGACACATTTGTATTACATGGGACAAATTTCCTTACTCATGCCATCTAAAAGAGAATTATTTTTTGCGCTTATTGTGAATTATTTAGAATGCTATTGATTATATATTGGGAACATATTTTCTCATATCAGCTATCTCTTGCAAGCAATTTAAAGGACAATCAGAACTTATATAACCTTGAAAGACGAGTCTGGTGAACATGATTTCCACCCCCACCCTCACGCCCAATTATTGCAGCAGTGTATATCACCCAGATGGCAGTTGAAACAATTACAGTATTCATTTTTTGCCTTACTCCTTGCATAGCAAGGGTTGTTGCATTTCATTATCCATTAAGGTCATGTTCTAGTTTACTCCAAGCACACTCTTTTGCCACTGCTTCAGACACTAGAACACGATTAACAGTGTCAGATCCTGTTAACGTTTACATCATAACTGGAAGCAGATATTGAAGTGAAGCACAAATTAAAGACTGCTAAAATGCCTGCCACTAACAATTATGGTGGGGCAGTACTAAATTTCTCATTTGTTTCCAAAGGTCAGATTAATAAAGCTGCATGGCACATTATCATAAAGGGTGGACCCAGCTGTCTGTTTTGATTATGCTTAAAAGTCTGGTGTTTCTAAGGAGACTTTGCAAGGAATGAATGCATCCATTTTAACTAGCAGTTTAAATATGGGTAATTATCAGACCCTTTTCTGAAAAGATACAAACCAGAGGTTGCTGTCGATCAAATGTCTGCTTTACAATTTACAAATATAAAAAGTAGGTTTCTTTTATAAATTCCTTTCAGTTTTAAATCCTTAAATTTTAAATAGCTCCCCAAATACCTGAAAAGCTATTTCCTTAGACAAACCCGCTGTAAAGTAAACTGCATCAAATATTAAAAACAGACCTATCCGTATGTATTCCAACACGACTGTGGAGTGGATAGGTAGTTTATAGCTTAAACTTTAATCGTCTAAAGTAAAACCAAAAACTATATTTACATTGGGGCTATTCAAGTTATTAGTATAAAAAGATATAACACTTCTTTGATTATGCAGTTGCATACATCTTTAGTAAATGAATGCAACTTTCTACCCTTTCTTCCTAATAATAAAAGTTCTGGGCATTTTTGAAAATAGCTTTTTAAAGTTTTGTTAAAATGTAAAAATGAATTAGATGCTGTAAAAAAAAAAAAAAAGAAAAGAAAAAAGTTGTGTGGTTTATTTGTTTCTTTAAATCCACATAAATTAACAAAAATCACAGCATCCTGTGACGAAAAAGGAAACTACTGAATTGGCAAGAAGTTGTCGGTAGAGTTACTAAGATCTGCATATATTGCTGAAGGAATTGAATGATTTTCAGGTTTATATTGAAAACGAGCTTAAATATGATGGTACGAATTTCAAGGAACTGGAATAACCTTTTTGCTAAAATCAAGGTTATAATTTTGAAACAACAAAGGAAAAAGGAAAAAGGAAAAAAAAAACAAACACCCAAGACTTAATCAACTGTATGATGACTTGAGTAACCAACATGTCATAAGGAAACATATGTCTTCATAACACATAAAGGAAGGGTTTCCTAGCAGAGATAGAGAAATAATAAAAAGTGTTATATATGATGCAACGTAAACCTCATCTGACATACTCTGTCTGTCTGAATGTTCATGTTTCAGATTGAATTGAATTTAATCTTGAACAGGTACAGAGAAGGGCTACTGCAGTGATCAGACTGTATTTTATAAGTGAAAACTGAAGAACTCAATTTCTTTTGCCTAGCAGAATGGAAGACTATAAAGCATTTTGGTTAAAATACTTGAAAAGAGTATGGAACTCCTGAGATTAAATATTAGCTATATTATCATTATTTTAGACAAGAGGCAGTTCTCCTTGCATGCAGCAAGACAGACTGCAGATTATTCCTCTTTGCATGAATTAGTATGATAGCACCAGATTTAAAACTACCATGTGTGATTGTGTGCAAATGATAAAGTAAAAGTGGAATGAAACCTGTTTCAGGAGGAATTTTTGGAACTTAGGAGGAAATTTGGTCCTTTATATGAACTCAAACAAATTTTTCTACTGGCAAAGTGATTCATTAATGAAAAAAAAACCCTCAGGAAATTCCCCAAAGGAGATGGTAGAAAGACCCACAGCCTCTCCTTTAAATTGAAGCAAGACTGGAGGACTAACCTAAGGTAATATATTTACAGGTGAGGTAATATGCTTCATTTGGGATATGATAAAACCTCTGTTTTGTGTCCTTCTGTTTCCTATATAAAGATAACTATTTGTGCAGCCATGGCCTGGATCATTTTCTCTAAAGCCTTCTTTTTCAGTGTTCTTTCCCAGCTGTGCCCCATTTTGTGTAAGCTAAGTCTCCATTTTTCATACCAGCCATTCATATCTTTGATGATTTGAGATGGCAGAAAGTAATCCATGTTGCTGGGAGACAACGTGCAAGGCTTTAGAACGCAGCCTCCCTTGAATAACCAAGTGTAGGATATGCCTTTGAACTGTCAAAGCTTTTTGGAGAGAGATCACGTATTTGAAGTCACTTCTAGCCTTTTTCGCAATCATGGGACACATAACTTTCCGGTTCAGAGTCCAAAGAGGAGTGGACTTTATGGGATAGTCTGAGTGAAAATAGTTCAAGTGAACACTCAATATGGATCATGTCTTTACCTGCATATTGTTTGTCATTTGACCTAATGCGTCCATTACCTTAGAGGGTCTGATGAATCTTCAAGAAAGAATTGTATTTTATTAATTAATGTTCATTCAACTATTTTCTGGTCTTTAAGATGTTATCTGAAATCCTAATAGGATAACTTCCTAATGATTCTTGAAGATTTTTTTGATGTACGTGATGTATGGATAATTGTCAGAAAAAGTTTGTCTTACAAAATTGTAACTGTTGACGCTAAGGTTTGCCAAATTTTGTTTTGCTCAGATACTGAAAAGGATACCCATATGGTATCATGGCTATGGTAGTAATACACTGTCATTCTGTGTGGCCCTGCATAACTACAAGTGGAGGCATTTGTCTGTTTAGGCAACAGTTACTGATCAAAAAGCTGCTTATCAGTGTTACCAGCCTGGGAAAGAAATACAGTAGGACAGAGTTTTGTCCATTCATCTATCAGAATTTTCTTGCACAGGTATTGGTTCAAAGGTAAATCCATGGTTGATAAAGTCCTGGGTGATCCTTGGTTAAACAATCTAAGAGAGCTGATGCAAATGATTACACGTCTAAATACCATGCTACAAGCAAGTGTCTTTGCATCCAAAAGCAAAGTGATATAGTAGGATGCTTTCTTTTCTTCATGCTTGCTGGACTTTGTAGCATGTAGAATCTATTTGCACATATGGTGCACTAACTATAAATTTTTGTTTTCCTAGCATTTGGCTTCCGGTCTAGACTTAGTTTAAGCATAGGCTTAGATTGCTATGCTGGCAGCATCTCAATACAAAAATTCTCAATAATAAGGTTCAAATTACTCTCTATTTAAATTATGCACAAAGAACACAGATACAATTGTGAATGCTGGCCCACTAGCAATAATCAGTCAAATCTTGATGTTTCTATTCTCTTAAAACACCATAAAAATCAATGATGGCATTGCTTGAATAGGAATTTAAGAAAAAGTTTTATTATGGTTCAAAAATAAATAAATCTGAGAATATTAAAGCAAGCATTTTTCTTAGCTTTGTAAAATCCTGCATAGAGATGATTAAATGAAGGCTCTCTGGAGGAAAGGAAGAATAAAGAAATTTAGCAAATAGAAAGGCATACAAAAATCCCATTCGTATTATAAGTGCCACCAAGGTTCTAATTAGCACACATTGATTCTTCCTCATAAAATGTAAAAGCTATGATTTTGTAGCTTTAAGGATAATTGCCCACTAAAAATGCATTAAAAATGGGGGAAATACTCCAATAAAATAATATTCTGGTATCATAATTTCTGTGCTCAAAGGATCCTTTATGTAACTTGCACTCTGGTCTAATCAGCAGTAATCTGACCTTCTTTCCCCAGAAACAATGAAAAATCTTGTTACTCTCTATAACTGTCATTGACATTACAAAATAAAAGCAGTATATAGAGTTACAAGTATGATTAATGAAATAAAATTGTCAGAAGTTGTACAGCAACACAAAATCTAGAAAGAATTTTTTTATATTGCTTAAACAGAGTCTTTCTAGGGCGGTTCAACATGCTCCTATGTAAATACATAAGAATAAATTTATAGAAATATGTGTGTGTACTTTCATAGACTTACACACACATAGAATGCCAGGGCTGAGCCATAAATAGACAGGGGTTTGGGTTTTTTTTTTTTTTTGGTTTTGCTGATTTTTGTAAATTTAGCAGGGAATTAGTTGTGTGAAGAGTGGATCTAGGCTCACACTTGTTCACAATGAAGAGTGGTACAATTACTAAGCTCTTCAATATGTCAGTCAAAATGCAGATTAGCTTTAAACTGCTTTTATTATAACTTGGAAAATACAATTCAATAGTATATTGACACTAATTGAACAATTCAGATTATTTTTTTGCTTTTGTACATCATTGAAACATTTGTTATCTTTACATCTGGAGACAAAAAAACCTGTAAGACAAAGGGGATTTCACGTGATTTCACATGATCTACAGTCCTTTACATTTCTAATGAAATTATAAACCTTGTGTACGTACTTGCTGCTTTCCACGTAAGTTCAAAAACTTAGTTTCGATGTAGGGAAAAAAATAAATAAACCAGAAGCTTAAGTTAGATGCTTAAGGCAGTCAGTGCAAGTATTTTCTGTACCTTTACTGTACTTTTACTTTAGCCACAACATTCAGAGAAGTACTGCAAGTTTTATGGTATCTATTAAATTCTATTCTATATTGCTGTGAGTAATGGCAAGGGTGCCTCCTCCTTTTTCTCCCACTCTGCTTAAATCCAGCAGGAACTTAATTACAAGATAGGTCTCTGCACAAACCTTCCAGCTCTGGACCTCAGCACATCCAGTTCAGATTGAAAACATGCTGAAACAAGCATGAAACTTTTTATCCACAGAAAACTTGATAATGATGATGAATACAGAAATTTGTCGATATGGTAAAGATTGCTTTAAATTATATATTGGGATAGATGATGATTAAAATATAGATAATTCTGCACATGGCTGGTCATTATTTAGACTGTTCCTAAATTTGAAATAGACTTGGCTGGATAAAGCCCTGAGCAACCTGGTCTGACCTCATGCCTGACCCTGCATTGAGAAGGAGCATAGACTAGAGACCTCACAAGGTCCCTTTCAACCTGAATTACTTATAACTCCTTCTTTGCTCTGTGCATTTCTAACTTTGCTTAAAAACATGATTAGCTTGACAGAAACAACTCTAACCATTAATGATGCAAAGATAAATCTTACAAAGTTACTCAGTAACGGTTTTCACAGGCTTACAAGCACTGCCGGTTGGAAAAATGTATCAAGAATTTTTAAATGAACAGCAAGTATGTTTGGCCATATCAAGTGCAATTTTTAATAGTGACTGTTATCACATGTTGAATGGCTGTATTATTAGAAACCATTTCGGATCTCTGCAATAGAAGTTTTAAAAATAATTCAGTTTAACAGCAAAACTTGTTGAAACATGGCATTTCATTCTATTGAGGGAAGTGTTCAGGTTGCCCTTGTGTAACAGTAAAAGCAATGTCCTGACATGTCACAAAGATGAGCTCTATCAGCTAACAGGCTTTTTAGGTTTTATGTAAAGTCCTTAATAAACAGGCCTTTTTCTGCTCCAGAAGAAGGGAAATTAATTTGTTCTGATCCTTCTGCACTTTGTCTTTATTTATTTAACATTACCCTCATATAAAGACACCTAAACAAATAAGGAAAAATACCCACCTCATCATCTCCATATCTGGTGCAAATGATTTCCCCTTGATGCGCCTGCATAAAAGCATTGTCGAGTAAAATAAGTACATTAGTGGAAGATGGAGTTAAGGATTTGCCATCGGACCCATATGGTAACTTAGAGTAGGCAGAGGCACAGCAATGGAACCACTTGTTTTTCAAAGGCTTCACTCAGATATTTCAGCAGTGTAGGGATTGTTGTTTGTTTAAAATATATTTCTGTCTGTGTTTCCTCCGAATAAAAAAACCAACGTGCTAGTCTTTGATCAAAAAAAAGAAAGTTATTTGGAAAAGTCTCAAACTGTTACTTCAAGTTTGTCTTATGGCATCTCTTTATTTCCTGCTTGTGGTCAGTACAAAATGTGCAAAAAGAGAATACCTACCCAGAATAGAAATGAGAACCTAGAAAAAAGAATTTCTTGTGAACCTTTAATAGGCTTTAAATACATATTTTAAACACCCATTTGAAGGTATCATGTCATCTACTGCAATTGTAATAAAAATAGCAGGAAATCCTGAGCCTTTTCCTGTCCATTTCTTTATTTCCACTTCAGCTTGAAGTGATGGATAAGGCAAGATTTGGAAATGTAATGTTGTTTGTTTGGTTTGGTTTTTTTTTTTTTTTTTTTTTTTTTGGGGGGGGGTGGGTGGTAAAGCATGTCACCAAAAAAGTGACTATCTGCATGACTGTATACACTCCGTCTGGATCAATGCTCTTTGAAACATTAACATTTTTCATACGCCTGTGTATTCTAACATACTTGCTGGGCATATTGATTGCTGAATGTTCAGGTGTGTGACCTGTTATGATCCTCTTTCCTTGCTTATTAAGAAAAAAAGAGCCTTTTTATGTGACCACTTATCTTTATAAGCAGTCAATTGCAAATGACATTTCTTTCTTTCCTTGCCTCTCCAGAGAGATGTTACGAGACATGAAGCCTGTTAACTTTCTTTCAAGCTTTTCTTTACTGAGACTGCCCTTTTCCACATGTCTACTTTATTCTTCCAGTTGTGGCAAATGCTTAGAGGTTAGGGGAATCACAAATGCAAGCAGGCTACATGCTAGCCATAAAGAGCACGAAGGTCAGTACAGTTTCCCACACTGGGATTACGGTGTCCCATCAGACACCTTAGCAATCTGATCTAGTTGCTATCAGAAAAGTCAATATTTGCATTTTGTTGAATATGCATGCCCACCAGTGTTTGGGAAAAGGGCTATTTGGTATCTGTGCTTGTATGATTATCCTGTTTGCATTCACAAGATACTATCTCCAAATCCTCTAATGATTCAAAGACAACGCTGTATGGAGTTATTTCATTATTAGGATTAATTCTTTGCTATTCTAAATTAAACAGGCTTAGAATTTGATGTTCTTTAATTTCAGCTAGGGCACTGGAAGGACAACTCGAAGAAAAATATCAAAAAATGCTTTCATTCATAGAATGTTAAGTGTACGCAGAAAAGCTATTTTAGTTCATGGTATGTTTGTGTATCACTTAAAAAAGTCATGAATCCCGGTGGTTACTGAGAAACATTAGTTTACCTGAAACAGTAGTACAAAATTGAGACTGATTTTTAAATGGTCTAAAAAATATCTAATCAACAGAATTTTAATGAAAACTAATTTGAATTTCAGGATTTTTTGGCTGGTGTGCGATCATGTTTTACAGGCCACAGAGTCAAAAGGTGTTCTGTATGGGCAGGATCTTGTATACATATACTGAGCCCGGTTGACTTCAGTGAGATTCTGCAGGTGTGCTGGATTTTGACTGCAGAGAGAAACTTAAATCAGACCACATCATTCTGAAGCTTTTATAACGCAGAAAAAAATCCTTTTCAAAGATCCATGAAAGTATCTCAGAAAGACATTTACAAAATTGCTCCCTTATGCTTTGGAAAATATTGGGTAGAGAACAGTTATTTAAAAATTTGTAGCTCTTTTCAGACTGATTGTATTCATGAAAATGCTCTTGCTTTCCATATACCAGTAATACAGACTCTCATAAGACGTTATGAGTTCACTTGCCAGTAGTGTGACTTTGCATAGAAAAATTCTACATTCATTATGTTGAGGTAGAAAAGTGGGCTGTGGTTAGCAGAAAAATAAGGGCCAACAGAATCTTGCCATCTTGCTGCCAATCCTGCTGGCTCCTGCCCGCAATGCATGGATACAATGCATTTTAAAATTTTATTTTGAAATTAATAACTATCTGTTAAACCAGCCAATTTAATCATGCCTTGTGTCATTCAAGATGGCATCTGTAGAAGATGGAGCTGGACATCAGAGCAACCAGGGAAGAGTTTTAAGATAGTAAGAGTGAGACCTGGGCACTTCTGTCAACATTCTCAAAATAAGAGAGAAAATCTGGACACTAGTGAACAAATTCAGTTATTTATGCCTTAATTTTTCCTTGATGTTTTACTCAGGACTTGTGAGTTTTAGTAAGCTTTGCATTGGCTGTGTGAATCATGTCATGCATACAAAGAAACCTAATAGACTCATAACTTTTTACTCTGTCCTGAATGTTTTCTAACTTGACAAGGTGACACTATGTTGAGAAATATTGGAAGATTTTCCACTAAACAAATAGACAGAGGGGAAAGCTTTTCTAGAAATCAGTGAACAGGAGATCCTAGGGGCTAAACGTGTTGTTATTTTCTAAAGAAAAAATAAACAGTAACAGTTTATCAGCCACGAAATAGAACAGCAAAAGCTGCAAGGATAACATTAAACTTAAAACTGTCTATAGGATGTATGTTCTCTAATTTAAAGGAGTGCTCATGTCATGTTAATGTCTGGTTTTGTCAAAGTTATGGAGCATATATGTAGCCCAGCCAGTACTGAAAATGACCTTTATTTGGAGTATCTGTATACCCTCAGTTATTAGTGGTTCTTCCCCCCACCCCCCCAAAGAGCTCTGCCAGATTGGGTAGGCCTCTCAGAAGTGGGAACTAAAATCCATATTACATCTAGTTGAATTTCTTAGAGCCTTGCAAAGCCTGTGGTGAAATGCTTGGGAGGCAGACCCCTGCCTGTGGAGTCTGTGAGTCTGCCCAGACTTTCCACACAGTTACGTGATGAAGAGCTTGAAATATACATCGTACTTATTTAAATGCCAATGCTTATGTATGGATTTCTGAAACTTGGTCACATCATGTGTAAAACAGAAACTGAAAGCCAGTTTCAGAATGAAAAATCAGAACATTTTATACATTCTATACATTTTTGATGTATAGAATTCTTCCACTCAACTTTTAAAGGCACAAAGAAATGCCTTAGTTTTGATGTTCCTTTTCATTATTATTTTCTCACTAAATATTCAATAGGGTTTTTTTGTTCGTTTGTTTCTGTGTGTGTTTCTTTCGTTGGTTTTGTTTTGTTTTCCTGAGAAAAGGAGAACGGGGTAGGTCTTGCTCCTTTTTTGTTCACCTTTTATATTTTGACATGTTTTCCTGGAGCTAGAAAGAATGTCATCTTGAAGAACATCAAACTGACTTTTTGGCTTTTGGGCCGAAATGTGTGGCTAGCCCCATACTAAATAAATAAGCAGCAAATGATAAATAATGGAGTAGTCATTTTATTCTACTAAATAATGAAATTCATATAATGAAAAAAATAAACCATTCCATTTTATGTTAGCTGAAAAATTGATAACTAGTTTGTGGTTTTTACATTATTCAGGTAACAGAAAATGTGCAATACCTTTGGATCTGCCTCTTCCCTTCAGCGATACAACTATGAGGCTTAGCAGAATATGTATTACCTACTCATTTCTAAAACCAGAAATATTTATGTCACAAAATAGGTATTTGAAAAATCAATATATATATTTTTTGGCCCTCAGTGGAGTAACAGTCTTTGATTATAGTCTGAATGATAGTCTGAATAGTTGCTGGGATTTCTTCAAAGATATGAATGTATTACCTAATTGTTTGGTACTAAAACTACATTTTCTGCTTGTAGTTTAATAAGGGAGCTGCAGTTATTATAGTTAATAGGTGGTATAACATTCCCTACTTTTCCAGTAATAATGTCTACAAAATCAGTGTTACCTTGATTCCCGTTTGCACACATCACCAACAGAGAGCCACAGGATGTCTTAAGGAGATACCAAATTCTAGAGTTTCTCTTTTATAGTAATTGTGTTTAAGATCATGTGTTTGCTGTGTGTGCTTTAGTTGCAAATTTCAAGATGTGCTGGAATTTTAACTGAGCTTTTGTAGTGTGTTATCATACTGAACAGATTTGGTATAAAATATACAGTGCAGCAAAGATACTTCTGTTGTTCACATTTTTTTTTTTTTAATGAACCTCAAAACTAAGTTTATTGCCAAAATGGTTTAATCCAATGACACCAAAAATTTCTGGATGAACCTATGAGCTAAAAACTGTACCACTTCTACATTTTTGACTGATTCGTATTTTTTTCCTATAAAAAGTAATAATTTTACTAAACTAAAATAGAAGGAAAAATGAACGTAAAAGAAAATTGGTCTACTCCAGTGAAGACCATGTACTATAAGAAATGCAAAACCTCACGGTTATATACCAGGCAAGCAAACCTTATTTTCCTTTCTGTTTCATCATTTCTCTTTTCTTTAGTATCTTGAAGTTTTGAGCAGTGCTGTGAAAATTCTGTTAAAAATAATTGATTAAAATCCAGCAAATGCAAGCAACCATTTGTCTTTGAATACCATAAAATAAAGCTAGAAAACTTTTTTCTTTTTATTTTTTTAAGTTTAAAAAACCTGTTGAATAACAATATAAATGTTTGAAAAGATGTTGAATTTAAGGAAGTTATGCATTGGAATTTGTTTTAATTATTGTAATTTGGTTTTCTGAGCTTATTTTTTTGACAGATAAATTCTATATGGCATATAAGCACTTCATTTCAGGGAGTGGGAAATCTTTGAAGAGAAATTAGAACATACAAAAGTTATTTTTTTGGTATACTACATGACCGGTGAACTTACACCTTTATTGAGGTTCCTGAAAAAAAAGTTGTCTACTGTCTAATGCTTTTAATACACTGCTACAAATCAAAAAGATATTAAATGACATGGAAACTTTTTTTTTTTCCACTCCAGACAATAATATGATTTTCAGTAGAGGATGCCAAGGTTACAGGATTGCGTTCCTTAGAGGACACGAACAAAAGGCATGTGTCCTGTAAATGTGAAATTTAGACCCCTGTGCTAGCTTCTGAATGAAACTTCAGTGCATACAAGTTTTCAGGCATCTACGTGAGGGTATTTTTTTTTAGTTTGCACTTTCAAACTTTTATATTCTTTGTATATAAACCCTATGCAGAATAGGAAAGTATCTTCCTATGCTGCAACATTTCAAAAGCAAAAAACTAAGATCTAAATAGAGGAAAAAGAAATGTAATTATTTTAATGCCGTATATATAGATATTTGATGAAATATCATTCAAAAATTATTTTCCACAGATATTTTCAAAGAAAAGTTAGAATTAAAAATTTAAAAATAAATTAAATTTGTCAATGGTGCCCAATGAAATTTTTATCTGTAACACCCAACTTTTGTAAACTTCTCTATAACGGCCCTGAGCAAATAATCTGTTTTAGATATATTTTGCTGCCTTGTGTAGTGTCTTTTCAATGGCTTCCAGAAAAGATGTAAGATCTCAAAAGCTATATTCTCCATGAGCTGAGAATGCGTATGCATACAAATTATTGTAAATAATGGTTCCAGAGTATAGTATGCACTATAGATTTATTTATATTTCTCTTAAAATAAAACTTGTCTCATGAATTACTGAAAATTACAGTAGGAGGGCATGTAGTCAATGCAATTATTTTTGGGTCCCTGCAAAAATATTAATCTTTTTTCATTGCAATAGTTGTCTGAGTGAAAATCTTTTTGGGTAGGGACTTGAAATATTAAACTATCTTTGATTTACCATGTCAAAATATAGCAGCCAGTTTAGGAACAGCAGTGAGAGACCAAAGATACCTGACAGGATAAAACATCAGTGAGATAGAAGAAAGTCTGTGAGAATTGTAAGCCATCCACAGATAAGTAAAATCTGAATTCGAGTGGATATCAAAGATGAAACTGGTTGGAAAAGGTTGATTTTATGGTTGTTATTAAAAATTAGATAAAAAAATATTTGTAGTGACCTGGTTACATAGTTTGATTAGAAACACATAAACTAGAGCCTATAAATTTTATCTGTTGATAGCTGTCAGCAACCTAACTTTAATGCAAAACCAGTCCAACAAGTGTTACAAAACGTGCATTTTTTTAATGGGTGAAATTAGTTTGTTAGCTAGTTCTGTATTGATTAACGGAGCTTCTGCCAGCATAGAATCTAGAAGATGCGACAGTTGTAGGGAAGATTCAGGAAATGTGTATAAACCCTTAATGTTAGGTTTTGCGTAGCTTACTCAGAATGACTTCCCGCCGCGTTACTTAATTTTCTTTTTTTTCCCCTCTAAACACTGGGCAGGAGTCACTTTCTGAAATGAAGATTATGCTCCCGTTTTGTCATGTAGAGGTTAATAGGATGTGAAAGACCTGAATTTGAGTCAGGTCCTGCTGATTTTCTGTGATGATTCTGTGATTTTACTGTTGAAATTAGGCCATAACGCAGCTCAGAAAGATGGTCAAGACTGTGAGAGAATTTGACCAATAGGTTAGCAGATATTTTGCTCGTTTTAATTCAACCTTAGGTGACTGTTTATTTGTCAACAAGGTCTGATCAGAAGTTATTCTAAAGATTACGGTATTGACTTCATGAAGCAGCCGCAGATACTTTGTGGTTTAGTGGCCGTTAACCTGTAATCTTAAAAAAAATTCCTTGAAAGAGCATAGAAAACTTTTTAGGCAGCATAACAGCCACTGTTTCTGACTATCCTGAGCTTCCTTCCTACACATGAACTACTGTAATTCATATAATCCTTCTGGGCCAATATGCTCTTTCCTGAATGTTCATTTGGATGATGTAGGTGCTCTCTGCGGCTATAGGATTCCGCAGACATCTCAGTATTGAAGATTCCTGCATGTATGGGTTTCTAACCATAGATATTAGAGTCCCTTAGTCTAAAATGCAGAAATTAGTGTTAGCCTATGCAGTACACTTGTGTAGCTAGTTCATACTCCAAGAGTTCTGCTAAAGTTACAGACTTTCTGTGTCTTTATTTTTGGCACTAAACGACAGTACATATTGTGTAGCACATTAGCCTGGTTAGATTTTCACAGAGGAATTATGTATGTCTGGAAAAATAATACATCTGCACAGACCTTGCTTGTCCTTCTTTAATGTCCTCAAGAGTTTTAATCTGAGAGTTTCTTCTGTATTTTTTTCTGTCAGCTTTTCTCATGGTACCTCCTTATCCTAAAATATACAAAACCACCCTCCTGACTTTTAAACACTAGATGCATCACAAGTCATATTCTTCTGTGCCTAACAGATACTTTGCCTATTTGGTAGCAGAATTTGGAACCGAAGAGCTAGCCCCAGTATGAGATTACATTTGTAATCCTTCCTTGCATTAAAAGAGTCCAGACTTTTGTCTCAGAGGAAACCATTAAAATATTTGCAAACGCTAATCTGTTCAGGGATTTTCTGTTGTTTATCTAGGGCAAGTCTACTGGCTAGTGATTCTCTTTAATATTTCCTTATTTGGAGGAAACACAGTTAAGATAAGAAGGACAATAATAGTACACAAGATAGAAATTAATCATAAAAAAAATCAAACTATCATGAATGAACCCACAGAGTCTAAAGTTGGTGTCGTCACATTTTTATCATTCAAAAGTAAAACAAATACCAAAACGCAATTTAAGAAAACCTAACTTTGATCTTGGAGAAGACATCTCTAGTTTCTTAAAATTGTCTCGCTTGACTCAGCTGGACACGGTTGAAATGTCTAATTACAAGAGAAAATGGCCGTGCTGTTGTTAAACGTTTATATTACGGTGTAAGGTGCCTGTGAATGGGAAAAGGTTATATTATTTGGTGACATTATTTGTAAGTTTGTTTGGGAATCACTATTTTTCACTTGAGAGATTTGTTGGAAATTTAGGAGGATGGACAATAGACATTAAAAAATTTAGGTAATCCAGACTACGTGGTTAAGGTATTATGTTTTCACTGAATCAAGTGTGTAATTACAGAATTTGCAAAAGAAAAATTAGATTTATGTTAATGTGCAGGAAGATTATTGTACTCATATTGAGGTTGCCTAACATGACAAACAACCTTCAACATGAATTGAAGAAATAAATCTCGTATTTGTTTATTTTTCATGTCAGCCACAGAAATCTACTTCAATTTTTCTATTGTTCTGGGATGTGGCACTCTGTCACAGAGAAGAGAGGCAATTTTTATGTCTCCCCAAACCATGTAAGATTGAAATCGGAATTCTGCCTGAAAGTTAACAGAACTCTCACACCTCACAGTTCGGTTTCTGATGTGAATTTCTCTATTAACAATTGGGCAACAATAGTCTGTACCAGCCTCTCTCTTTCAGAGTTTAGTTCTGTGTATATACTGCCTTTTTATACCAAAACCAAAAAAAAAAAGACACAACTGGCAATTGTAACACAGAACGCACATAGGGGAGGAAAGAATGAGAAAATTAAAAGAATGCTCCTAGCAATACTCATGACATAGACACAAAGCAGTGCCAAGAACCTAATAATAAGGCACTTATATTTTGAATGTTTGCGTTCCTTCTCAAGGAATGTTGCTACGTTCCTAACAATTTATCGTTATGTTCTTGGCTTTAGGAAGACAGCTATAAGAATTGAAAAACGACTATTTTCAGAAGATGTTTGTAGCATATGTTGGATTAGTGAATATGGAGCATATTGGTTCAATGGAGAGTACTCTCCCATTGGCCTAATTCTGGTCAACATTACCTGTACACCTTGAATGTATTTCTACACAGTTTTAAAAGAAAATGCAAGGAAAACCAGAACACCACCACAGTTTGAATTAACTATGTCTCCAAGGTTTAAAGACAATGGTAGAAATGCAACAAAAGTCACCAGACCTCAAGCTCAGTGTATCATACCTTAGACAACACGGTTTCTGAAATATATCTGTATCTATAGGTATCAGAATTTTTAGTAGTATGAAAAACAGTGGGAAAAGTTGAAGATCTGAAAACAGTGTTTCCCTTTTCTTTCCATATCTCATTTTACGTTATATCTTGAAGCTAGAATAGGATTGGATATTATGCAAATAAGAACAGCTTTAATTTCACTAGTTAATGTGTGTGCTTATACGGTGCTAATTCCTTTTTTTCTGGAAGCTGGTCACATTATCCACCACAACAGGAAATACATTTTCTATGCCATATCTTGTATTCAATAGGAATTTTATGCCATAGCTGCTATGCTCGCAGTCACTTTACTTCCACCCCCCATCTATCTGTACTGTCCATAGAAAACAAAATTCTTTGATAGGTATATTTTTTGAGTATTGATGCTGGTTTTTCTTCGGATTATTTTTTTCTGAGTGAAAGATGGTGAAAATTCAAGTAAACTGTATCATGAAAAGTACATATGTTTGAAACTAAATGAGATAAAGCCACAGAAGCAGACAAATTACATTTTCACATTATCTCCTTACTGCAGAAGTAAGGTTTATGTAAACATCCCCAAAGCTTGAGAACTGGAGCTTGCCTAATACATACTGGGATTTCTTGAGGTGAGTCTTCAACACACAGCATGAGTTCAGTATTCCTAGTTAAGGCTTTTTTAATTGGAAAGTGTGTAACTCAGCAAAAGTTCTAATTTCTGAAATCCACTGAGCTTTTGTAGTAGTAGTTCCGAGGTACTATGTAGCAAGAATGTATGATTATTAGTAACAAAAAGAGCTAATATTCCTCAGTAACAACACTATAGTGGTGTTGATGATGATGTACTCGAAGTATACGATGTACTTTTGTGCATCTCACAACTGTAGGCAGCAGTCTGAACAGTCTGGCTGCTACAAAAATCTCTAGGATCTACAACAAAAAAAAATTTAGAGATAAATGAGGAAACACAAAGGGACTTGCGTTCTTTCACCTCTCTGAAATAATATTTTACCTGTAACCTTCCTGTGTTCTGTCATGTGCTCTAATAACTCTGGATTTGCTTCTGTGTTCTGGAAGTAAGTAGGGTGCCAATTCCCTTGTGATTGTAGAGCAGAGGTGCACCCCTAGGCCTGGTTATGATGGGATCACGGAGGAAAAAGGAAGCTCCTAACCTGAAGAGAAACTACAAAGACTGGGAGGGTTTTATGTTGGTGTGTTGAGAAAACTGAAGATCAGATGGAGGCAATTTCAGGATGACACATGACACTTAGTACAGCTTTCAACAAGAATCAGTTTTTCAGTAGTTGATTTCACAATTGATACTTTAAAAAATGTAATCTACCCTAAATACTGAAGGGCAAATTTAGCCTATCTGCAATTTCAGGCTTCAAAAGTTTGATGTCAATATTTAGAACATGAACTGTTCATGTTCTTCTACTGCATTGCCCACAGGTTACTCCAAAGCACTTGAGTCCCTCCCCGCCATCCTCATCAAAAGAACAAGATGTAGTTTGTATATTTTAAAGTGATCAGGAATCATACTTAAAATGCATTGATTCTAAAAAGCAGCAGGCTTATGAAGTTCTATTTCTATTGCAGACAAGATTTAAGTTTTACATCATGCCTGCTGAAAAAAAGATAGTGGAAAAGAGCTACGTATTTCTCCATATTAACACATGAACATTGCCACAGAAGCCATCTATGATTCGAGTACAAGTTACAGAAAGAAATTAGTTTTAAGAGGATTGTATATGATTGTAGCTCTGACCTCCTCACACTTTCAGTGAGACACAGATAAAAGTGAAATTTTAGAAAAGTTCAGAGTTTATTTTTCATATGGAACTTAGGGCTGTTTAAAAGATGCTGCAGGTGATTAACCTTTAAGGGAAATGACAAGCAAAATTATGCACTAGTGGATATAGGTAGCAACGAAATAGGCAAACAAATCCAGTGGCAATGCTAACGTGCACTCATCTTGCATTCATAAGATGGTGACTGCCCTTGATGAATATATTGAAAATATTTGCCAGCATTAGGAGTGTGTTTACTTATGAGAGGTCTTATAGACCTAGCACAAGGAGTTTAACTGATGGATCAATTTTAGGTAGCATTAAAAATTTTGTGAAACCCTTTCTCTCTTCAGTAAAGCTCCTGGTGGTTATTCTACCTCATACAGGTTGGGGTTTTTGCCTTAATAATCAGCTGTATCCAAAAGTAAATTACGTGCTTCCTAGTCAGTACATCATTAACTACTTATTAGCTGCCCGAGGATTCCTTATATTTTTCTTCTTTTATACTCTGGCTTCTTTAGAAAATGAAGCTTATGGAGTCATCTTTTTTTTTTTTTTTTTTTCCTCTCTTCTATTAGTCCCCTCATAATAACTTTTAAAGCCCATTGATCAGATTGAGTCAGCTTTGAAAGAGAAATCAGAGTCTCAGAAATACATTCTACTAGTTTTGTCTTAATCAGCAACTTTACGAAATGAACTACTTAATTAGTATCTCACAGAGAAGAAAGGACATGTTCACAGTAAGTGCTGCACATGAGTAATGGCAGGCCAACCACCATATACATGCTGACATGTCATTTGGCTTATATATTTGGTCTAGTCAGCATGTCCTCTGCTTATTGTGAAAGAAGAGAAAATTTTGGGGCAAGGGAAAATAAAGAGAATAGGTAGAGCTGAGAGATAGAAGACAAAAATCTGCAAGACACCAAGTTTCCTTAGGCTGATGGCTCACAGAGCAATTTATATCCTTTATTTCTAATTCTTACTGGATATTGCCAAATGATTGCCATTTTATCAATAAGGAACCAATGTAAGTTCATAAAAGATATGTAAAAGGCAAACTGGATCATAAACTTCATTTTTCTGCAAAGGGAGGACTGACTGCCTTTCATAGAGTACACCTCAGATGTCACGTAGGTAGTACTCAGGATTTAAACAGAAAAGTGTGTGAAACGTTGATTCTTAATCCTTATATAAGCAGATGTTTGTTCATATTCATTTTTGTCCCTATACCTCAGGGATGAATCATGTGGGCTTTGAACACCTGATTCAAAGTAGTCATTAGCCAACAGCAGGTAACGTGCCTGTCTTCCCTCTCTGGCTTCCACATCTTCCTCAGAGGAATGGATAACCTACACGGACAGATTGCTGTTGATGTACAAAGTGGTGTGAACTGCTTTGCTTTACTGCAATGACCGAGAGAGTGCCTAGTGTTTGGAGAACTAAGTTACTATTAACATGGCTTGAATCTGCCTTCAGATTGATTTGTATTAAATGAAGTTCAGCTATCTTAAATTAATTTTATAGAAAGTCATCCAGTTTGCATATGGTGGTATTGTAATAACACAACATTGTTTATGAAGCATCAGTATTATTCTGTGGTGTTAATATGTTGTTTATAGGAGTATTGCTGTCTAATAACAGCTATAGTGGTACAGTGTTCTGTGGGAGAACTAAATTATTAAGATTCCATTGTCTTACCTTTACTAGCATTCAACAAATGAATATGAAAATTATCTTGGAGTGGGTAAGGATTTTTTTGCACTTTTTAAGAAGTTGAACATAGAAGGAATGGCAGGAGGCATTCAGAAGATGTGATTACTTAAAGGTGGAGTAGTAGAAATAGGAAAAAATGAAAAGAAGTGCTAGGTTCTGTACTTTAGGAGTAATGAGACAGAATTCTGTTCTAAAGTATTACAAATGACAGCAGAGAAGAGAGATGTGCATGTGTATTAGTGCAGAATGAGCAGTATTCATCATTTTCCTTTTCTGAAATGACACTAGAAAGAATACTCATTTCACTGCAAGAGGATGGAAGAGATGAGGGCTCTGAACAGATTATAAGACTCCTGTACTGTGTCATCCGTTGTCAGATTTTTATATAGTTAAAGCTTAACCCTAGGTGTACCCTCTATAAAGAAGCTCTATACTACTGAGTACCATTAATGTGAATAGTATTAATGGAAAGCAAGCTGTGAAGGAAGTGTGAATTGCTTTCCAGTACAGAAATAAGTGTGTTATTTCAGAGATATATGGAGAAAACTTTCTTAATACGGGGAAAATCGAAAGTATACTCAAGCTTAGACAAATTTTCAACTGAAGATGCTGGTCCTCTTTTGTTTCAGAAATAAATCAAAATTCCATGGTGACGGTTAATTGAGGCTTCTTAGAATTTATTGTAATTTTTTCAGGGCCAAATGGCTTTTTACCTTCAGTAAATCCTATTGCCTTCAAGTATTTTAAATACGAGCTGCTTTAGTATCCTGTGCCCTCAGCAAAAATCAGGCTACTGTCTATTACAGTCTTAACCATTTTACCTGGTCAATTTTTTCAAGTGAATGCCCTCCTGTGGAGATTTTTTTTCCAACAAATTTATATTTTCTAATAAAAAGCTATGAAACTGGAAAACATTAACGGATTTTGGCAAGAACGGTGTTTTCCAGTCAGCTTCATTCAATATGATCACTATTCTCTCAGTATCCTTAGTGTCAAAATGCTTACTAGTGTATTTTGAACCCATCTGTGACCCTGAAGTATGTTAAGCAGTAAACAAAAGAACAGAGATGACTTTTACTGTATTTTGTGATTTTATCACATGCTAGAAAACGTGTGATGAGAGTTGAAAGTCTGAAGTTAAAGTCCTCTCTAGCAGAAAACAGTATTTATACGGATTTAAAGAGGCATCTATGAGAATATGTCAAGTGCTGACAATAAACCCTGGACTTAATAATGAGTAGACCCTACTGTGCACAAGAAGAATTTAGATATTGCTCTGTTTGGTTGGTTCTTTTAATGCTAAAATATCGCATAACTTTTTTTTCTAGTTTTGTTACATTACATATATACAGCAGCATTTTATATCCAACTGATTACTCCAAAATTTGAAAAGATTTTCGATCATCTATTTAATGACAGAGTACTAGATTTATTTAAAGGCCCTTTGATATGCCTAAGTGTCCATTTGTGTCAAGTTACTCTAATATTTTAATTTTGGAATGATGATTTAATTAGGATGATCTTTTGATCAAAATTTGAATGCTATGGGTGGAAAGAAAATGAGCTGGGTCTGCAGCAGGAAGATGTGTAGTGGTCAATGCATCCTCCTTTTGCATGGTCCTGGTATCTCACACAAGAGATTTTTCTGGAGGAATTTTGGCAATTGACTGACCTTTCTTCTTGAACTGGAATATATGAGCAATGGCACCTTCTCCCCATAGCTGTGCCCCTTTGTCAGTAGCAAGGATCCTTGTTTATGTGAACTCTGCTCACTTGCTTCTTGAAGGGCTCTTTGTGTTCTGTATCTTTACAATTGCCTAAGTTCTTAGGAAAAAAGGCAGCTCACCATTTAATGATCGATATTTTCTTCTTCAGCTGTGTTAACTGTTGACATCAGTGTGGTCTGGATGTTGTTTTGTAGTTTAACTTTTGATCCCTCGGGAATATTCTACTTAAAAAAGAAAGAAACTGAATCATAGATTGCAAATTGACCATATTAATGTGCATTTTTGCAATGGAGTTTTGTAACTTCTGTTAAGCTTGACACTGTTTCTTGTTCTCTATGAACAGAGATTGACTTGTCTACAGATCACTGGAAGCTCATTCTGAAGTTAGTCTTCTTTGAAAGCAAGCTATAAGCATCCTACTTTGCCTACACATCACTTTTTAATTTGTAGAGTTGTGGTATAGTCTATTTCTCCTCTCTATATAATTCTTATGTATATGATTTTTACAAACTATGCATTTCTTGGTATTCCAAAAGTCATCTGATTGTGCACTGTTTGTAAGACTGTTAGGTCAGAAGGATTGGCCTAGGTAGACCAAAACAGAAGGACGACTTTTTGTGGCAACGTCAAGCATCATATAATGATGGATTTCATTATTGCACTACCAGAAATGCAAGAAGAAACAATTACAGAATAACAAAGCTGCATGCGTTAGCTTTTCACTTTAGGCAAGTTTTAACTGACTAAGCAAAAAGGTGTAGGTGTTTGTGAATTGTGAATCTCAGAAAGAGGGAAGTTTCTCTCTCAGTGGAACAAAGCAGAAGATAATAGAAAGAAAAGAAACTTTTTGGAGGGAAGGAACAGGAAATGCTTGACTGGAACACCTTATTTCCCCAAAAAGAGCCACTAACTATATTTTCAACTGTAAGGATGGCTGAGAGTCATAGAAATAAATCAGCTTTTTCTTGAAGAGCGTGAGGGAAATAATTTTTTTTACCCAGCTATTCTTCCATTTTACTTTCCAGAAGGGACAGTAGTATTACAAAAAGTAATCAAAGAGTTCCAGTTCCTCTCTCTCTAAAACACAGAGAAGAATGCAAGTTTCCTTTGCTCTTCAGGTGTCTTTGCACACAAACTATGTGAATTACTTTATAGATTCCTTGACAAATAGCTGTCACTAACAACTCTTTTCAATTCACATTTTACTTTTTGTTGTTTTCACTTCTTCAGAATTACATGCATTACTATATTTCTTGTATTCCGACCACAGTAGTGCATGTCAACATTCCATAAATTTGGTTGTGTAATAGCTTGAAACTCACAGTTTATAAAATAGTTGGATATGTATACTAATATACAGGTATCGAGTTATTTGCTGGTGAAAGATGTTATCAGACTTATTAATAAAATGCTTTGTTCAGTTTAGCCTCAGATTTTATTGATAGTTATTTATGAAAGAATGTGTCAGCACTAGAATTAAAATAAATCTGGTTTTTAATGCTATTTGAGTCAATTTTATGAGACACATAATATATATTAATTATGCATTATTTCATACATACTTGTAATGCTGTCTTTTTAAAGAGAAGATTTCACTTTAGAGTAGATTTCATTTCATTTAATTTCATAGTTTTATTTAACACTTAACATCCCAGTCTTTGGGTTGTGGGTATTCTACTGTTTCCTACTTTACCTTAGGGTTTATAGACCCTTTTTTTGGGTCTGTATGGGAGTTTTCCTCCCATTTCTTCACATACCTGTAATATTTAGCTTTTCTTCTTTGTTTTTGCATTGACTGTTCTTCAGGAAAGTTACATTTTCAATGAGATTGTTGAACCATTCTGAAACAACAGTAACATGATAATAAACACTGAATTTCTTTAGATAACTCTTTGTTTCCTAATATTCCTCTTCTTCTGGGGGGAATGTAGAAATGACAGTCTTTCCTCACATTCTGGTCCTTGTCGCTAGTTGGGTTTTTTTGTAACAACTGCCACGCTTGAGGGAATTCATCTTGCTCACAAAATTTCATGATCTCAAGAACCAATTTCTACTGCTATCTCCAAGTCTCTTATGATTACTTTTTTCTACCTGGAATGGAAACTCAGGCTATTCAAGGCCTAGAATGTACACCTGACTGAATTAATGCAAAATCGGATTCTCTCGGAAAATATTAGGAAAGTTAGGACAGGTAAGAAATATAACCATGCAAAATAAGGCTTTTGTAGGGAAGCAATAAAGCAGCACACATCCTTGCATTACTTTACATTGCAAAATTGAATTTTGTTTTTGGGTACTGAAGAGGATAAAGCCTGTAGTTCAATACAGGGCTTCTGTGTTTTATTTTATTTTGCAAAACAGTTGCCTTATTTAGTTCCCTCGTTTTCTTAGAGTAATCTGAAGCTGAATTATTTTCTGCATGATCACTGAATGTGTAATTTAAGTTCACCCAGAAACTCTGAACATCACAAACCAAAGTGGAGAGTTCAGTAGAACTCTGACAGATAAATGGTTCAAATTAAAGCAGATTAAAATAGGAATGGTTGTTATTTTGGTCCTCATTTTTTTTTTCCTTTTTCTTGTATAAGTTAGTAGCAATGGAATGGTACATCATATGAATAGGAGGATATTCTTACCACTGGGAAACACCTCAAATGACTTGGTATTGCAAGCACATCATGGCAGATCTGTAGATTATTAACACATTTGAGATCATAACACAGGCATGCCTTTTTTCTAAATGCTTTGGCTGAACCAAATAATGAAAAGGAACCAGATCTTTTATTATTTCTTTAGCTGTGTTATGTGTATTTCCTTAGATGTGAACTTAGGAACCAAAATCAGATGCTTAGCATGTTTCACTTTAATTTTTTTCCTGTCTTTGTATCATCCATCAAACTCAAGCTCAGTCATGACAAATGGATTTTCAAAGCATTGCACTGACTGCCTATCCCCAAAGAAGCTTGAACGGCCGCAAAGATTCTTCCTTCCTCCCACAAACGAGAATAAATAAAATAAACTTATGGTAGCCAGAATGGTCTTCAGGCTGAGTTCAGAAGTGAGAAATGGGAGTATGTGCTCTTGTTGTTTATTATTAGATTCTAGGGACTGAATTGAAAATTGTGGAAAAAAGTAATACTTTGCTCATCTGCTGTTTCTTGTGGGGTGTTTTGTCTTAAAAAAGGGTCTGTTAGATATTATTACAAGATCGCACATTATTTTACAATCAAAAGCACTAAATACTATCTGAGAAACTCTCATGAGAGATTTTTCCTTTTTATTAAAACACAATATTAAAAAATAAGAATGGGGTTAGAAAAAAAATCACTGAGCACTTTTTGTCAATTGTTTTGTTATTTATTTATATATTTATTCAGTATGAACTTAGCTCACTCTCAGTACTGTTTTACAAAAGATGGTGTTCACCAGGCATGAATTCAATAACGACCACAGCTCATTCACTCTACTTTCATATCAGCGTAGATCCAATAATCTAGAAAGGGTCACTTATGAGCTATCTGTTAATATCTATACTGTAAAATGGTATTTCCTTGATTTCACTAAATAGAAACTGATAGAGGCACAAAACACACGCAACATGACTTCTCATTTTTACAGTCCTGAAGGGAAGCAAATGCTAAACTAAAATGGTAAATAGCCCATTTATAGGAAAAAAACCCAAAACAAACCAAACAAAACTCAGACCTTGAAAGTCTGCCAAGTTTAGTCATTAGCACTTGGTATGCTTTCTGTGTTAGCTGCAGGAATCAGATGGTACCAACACAACTTCAGATGGTGCACTTAACACTTTGCTCAATTATTTTGAATATTCTGATTCCCTGTCTTTGTTCTTTGCATGCACTTTGAATGTTCTACATAACACTACATTTACATTTATTTTTGTCTAGTTGCAATTGTTCTATAAAAGCCTAAGCACAAAGTCATAATATTTTTTTTTTGTAAATGGGCACATAAATGTTGACATTGTGCATGCAAGAAATAGAAAGACAGACTGTGTTGAGTAGAGAGCTCCAATGAATATTAACAGCATTTTTTTAATATTGTACCACTAAACAGTTAAAAGCAAATGTCTTTGTATCCAGCCATTAGTGGCTAGCTCACTAATGAATATGTTAAACTTTGTGAATTTTAATCAGGAAAACACATAAAAGTTTAAAAATCAGTATGAATCAAAGAATTTCAAATGTTAATTAATTTTTGGCTTTATCAAGTCTCTTTACCAAGGAAAAACTTTTTGGAAGATTTTCTTCCCCCAGAAGTTATTTTACCCCTTGTTTTATTTTGGTTTTGTATAATGGTTATTAATGAGATGGTAGTAATGAGAGAAAAGAGAGAACGTTAATTTTATAAGGTCTCCAGCTGTTGATATTATTGAATGTCTGATTCTTATTCTTTAAGATCAAAACAGGATTAGCACAGAAAAACAGGAAAAGAGAAGGCTATCAAAGGCAGAAAATGCAGCTTCTGCCGCTGGGGAGGTTTCATTTGTAACCTAGTTCCTACACAAAACACAAAGCAAGAACATGAACTTATGAGCTATTATCATATCTGGCAAAATCCCACAGTCGTTGGGGATTGTTTAGGATAGGGCTTTAGGTCAAGGAGCCATAGCAGTGCTCATAGCAGGTAGAGTTGTCTACGGCAGACCAACCGGTCTCATAAAAGATAAGATGTTAAGAGACTATCTTCAAGGTGAAGTGAAAAACCAAGCCCGAACAAAAATCACTGTAGTGTTGATTTCAAGAAGAGTATAAACTACTCGTCAGGTCTTCAGATTAAAATGAAACCAAACCAAAGCAAAACAAAAACCCTTCGCAAAAAAGACCTTAAAACAGCTCACTTTCTCCTGAATGTACCTTTCATCAATAATTATGTAATGCTCTTATACTGGTTAAATCAAAGCTACCTTCCCTAGCACTGCCTCCTGAGTTGGGCAGTGACTCACGATGCAGATTTAGAAATTTGTGTTCTCCATGGCCATGGATAGTCCCAACACCCCAGCATTCATCAATTCAATTTAAGCTCTCTGAGTGAATGTGACAAGTGGTGTAGACCTCGTCTGAACACTATTTTCCAGTTTATGTAGAATATGAGCACATTCTTTGAGTTTAGACTTTGGGACCACAGATCACCACAAAGGCTGAATAGCATCAAGGTTTGAGTCGCTTCCTGAGCAGTCCTACCTTAGATTTATAATGTGTGGAGCATTAGAATAGATTATTTCTCAAAGAAGAAAGCGTTCCATTTTCATGGGAAAATACAAGCTTAGGGAAAAGGGACGTATTGGGGAAAAGTGTCAAAACATTTACTGGGATAGAGTTACTGCCTCCAAACTTTTGGTCAATAGGGAGGAAACTAGCCACTTCACAATAACTTGCTTTCAGCAGTTGAAAATGCAGGAAACCCAGAATCAGAGTAATTATTTGATCAAAGATTTCTGCATCTTACATACTCACCAACAGACTATTACATGTCTGACAGCTTCAACAGATCAGAATAATGAGATTATTCCCCAAATCTAGCTTTCAAAAAACTAAATTTGTTTTAGTCACATTTTAATTTCCCAGTACTTCTCTAACAATATGGATTTGATAAAACTCATTTTTAAACTGTCCTACGTTATATGCATTAACTCTGATATTATTTTGGAGAATGATACTTATGTTTACATGTATTCTTTGTAGTATTGTACACACGTTCAGCAATTGAACGCATTTTCAGTACGTATCTAACATTTTAGGCTATCTAAATACGTCTGTCAGACTTAAAGTTCTCAGCGTCTGTCACATTTTACATCAACAGTATTAAAAGAGTTGTGCAAGCATTGCAGATAGAAACTTGTGTGATTTAGAGTTATATTTAAACTGATCAAATATGAGCAAGTGAGTTCAAGACATAAGCCAAGCACATTCTTACCTGTTTCAGCTGGCATAACTGCCCCGAAAATCTTCAGCAGCTGTTTTACCATAGCACACAGATTACAGGAGAGCCTGCCTGCCTCCATCTCTGAAAAAATCAGTTTGACTTGACTGTGTTGCAGAATCCACAGAACTTTGATGAGTTAATCTGTGGTGCTTCTGTGCTGTTCACATCAGTGGAATATTACTGTCAAGTCTGTTGTCCACTCCGAAAAGTTCCTTCGAGAAGGGAAACATGGGAAGGAAAGGCATATAATTCTTGTGTGCGTGAGGAAGAGGGAGGAAGAAATGAGTTAAATACTTGCATGTTGTCATAGCATACACACTCAGAGAAAATCACTCCACTCCAGTAAAGTTATGTTGAAAAAAATAGGCCATATATATTTATGAATTTTCTTTACACTGGCAAATAAATTCAGGTGAAAAATTAAGAATAACTATAAAGGAAATAAAAAGCATTCTTTCTAGGTCATGAGCTTTCCAACTATTTTTCAAGGAAGGTGTATGTGAGCTCCAGAGCGCTTTACACACCAAGTACATTATCCATCATTTTGCTGTTTTCTAGAAATTGCAGCACTAACAGAATTCTGTGAAATTTCTTTATGAATACTATTTAACTGCCATTTAACTTTGGTTGGACATTCAAAAAATGATGCAGTTCAAATTCTGTATAAAATAATGGATAGGTTTAAAGACCAATTAACAGCCAGTTTGTGCTAACCAGCATGACTGGAAGTACACTGACATCCAAATTCTTCAGAAATAGCTATGGCAATTTATGGAACAAAGTGCTTTAAAAGAAGTGCATACCCATTCCTATTCCTGTTTGTACTTTTCTTGTTGATGAAATTACGACAATAAAATAAGCTCTGTCATGACTTAATATGTACAGAAGGATTATATGAATGTTACCATACAGTGCAGTAATGAAAAGAAAATAATACAGTTACAATTCAGTTACGCTTGTGTGTAAGGATAAATGTATATTGTAAAGATATAACTGGTTTATGGAAAACTAAGCAAGTTAGCTGTGTCATTCCAGTAACTTTAAACTAATTAGTCAAGTCACATTCTTTGCCACTTTTCGAACTGTTGTAAGTTGAAAGATCGCTGGCAGCCCTTAAAGCACAGAGAAAAAAAATATTCTGCATTATAATTTCAGTCATTTAACTAAACTGTTTATGATAAAAACAATTGTAAAAATTTATTTACAAAGGCATTGCAATTTTAAAAGGATTTGCGATGAAATCTTTATTTTTGTTCAATTATTAACTTAGATTTGCCAAGCATAAACAGGGTTTGTTGACCTGCAATAACTTTGAATTCAGTATAATAACACAGCAGTGTTTGTTTCGCTAGTTATAAAAAGCAAATTCATGTCTCTGTGTGGTAGCCCAGCTATCCTGGGCTGCATCAAAAGAAACGTGGCCAGCAGGTCAAGGAAGGTGATTCTGCCCCTCGGCTCTGCGTTCATGAGACCCCACCTGGAGTACTGTGTCCAGCTCTGGAGCCCTCAGTACAGGAAAGACATGGCCCTGTTAAGCGAGTCCAGAGAAGGGCCATGAAGATGATCAGAGGGCTGGGGCACCTCTCCTATCAGGATGGGCTGAGAGAGTTGGGGTTGTTCAGCCTGGAGAAGAGAAGGCTCCGGGGAGACCTTATACGCAGCCTTTCAGAACCTAAAGGGGACCTACAGGAAAGATGGCGACAGACTTTTTAGCAGGGCCTGTTGCAATAGGACAAGGGATAATGGCTTTAATGTAAAGAGGGGATATTCAGACTAACTGTAAGGAAGACATTTTTTACAATGAGAGTAGTGAAACACTGGCACAGGTTGCCCAGAGAGGTGGTAGATGGCTCATCCCTGGTAACGTTCAAGGCCAGGCTGGACAACCTGATCTAGTTAAAGATGTCTGTGCTCATCGCAGGGCAGGTTAGACTAGATGACCTTTAAAAGTCCCTTCCAACCCAAACTACTCCATGATTCTACGATTCTCTGATTCTATAACGATGGTATATTTTTCTTCTAAGTACTTCCTAAATGATGAACAGTTCCATAAATGAACAGTAATTTTCAGTGTAGCATTTTCAAGCACGTATCTGCCTCTCTGTGATAGATGGTAGTCTTCTGCTGATGTTCAGAGACATTTTCAAATAGAATCATATTCTTCTGTTGAGGATGATCCAGATGTAGTTTTTGAAAAGCTCTTGCCTACTCCGTGTCTAATTACAAGATGGATACAGTCTACAAACTGGGGTATGATACAAATATTCAGTGTTTTGCTCTTGTTCTCTCTGAAGGGCTTTAAAAATCATAGCCCACCTTAATAACCCTTACACTGTTAAATTCCACGTTTATGGAATTTAACACAGGTTTATATACCTGTGTTTATGTTCCACACAGGTATATGACATGGAAAATATTAGTCTCTCACTACTTTTGTCAAAGAAATTGATTTAGAAATCCTGTATATAAAATTATTCTCATATTCTTCCAAATATACCTTTTCCTAAAAAATTCCACTGATTAACAGTTTAGATTAACTATCCTGCCCACCCCCCCTTACCTTGCTGGATTTACTAATGCCTACAAAGCTCTCATAGTGTTTTCCTTTACTTGGTATGTCTGGGATGAAGTTAATTTTCTTCACAGCAGCCCTCATAGTGCCGTGTATTAGATTGGTGACGAAGACAGTGTTGGGTTTTAGCTATTGCTGAACAGTACCTGCACGGCATGAAGGCCTTTTCTTTTTCCCACTCTGCCTCCCTCAAAGCAAGAATTTGGGACAGGACACGGCCAGGACAGCTGAGCCGAACTGACCAAAGGGATATCCCATACCCTATGACATTGTGCTCAGCAATAACAGCCGGGGGAAAGGAGGATGAAGAGGAGGACACTGGTGGTTAAGGCACGGCCCTCTTGCGTGTGCCAGTTTCCAGGGGATGGCAGGGCATCTGCCTGCTGGTGGGAATTAGTGAATGAATTCCTTCTGAATTCCCGGGTGGGTGTGAGCAAGCAACTGGGTGGGCACTTACTGGCTGTCCAGGGTCAACCCACCACAGTTCCTTAGTAAAACAACTCGAAAAAAATTGACAACGTCCAATTTTCTAGGAGCAACTGTTTCTAATCAGTAAGACTGAAAACGCTTGACATTTCTTTTTTAGCTTTCCTTGAACAGTAATGATGCTGCACTTTAACCATATGGTGTAATGTCTATGCTACTTTTTCTATTAGAGGTCCCTGGGGAAGGTAGCAGAAAGCCATCACAGCTCTTTTCTTCAGGGAGGGCTTTGAATTAAAAAAACCCAACAAAACAGTATTGTTCCAATGTTTAGCACAGGAATTGTATAGTATCTGGATTATGGTATGCTAGTTTGCACTATGGGTAATTGAATGACCTTTTTAGTGCCAGCTACTTGATCAGGGGATAAGTTACAATTTCTGTTTATAATACTGTTTCATATAGGAGCATATTTAATCCCAGCGAAAGCCACATATGCCTATGTAGGAAACTATAGTCTTTTACTGTACTATTCACTCAAAATCGACAGATCTGTTTTTCAGGTCAAAAGTTACCATACAGGAACAGTTAATATTATTGTGTGATACAGTAATTACTACCTTGGTTCTTGAGACCAAATTCTAACAGCCTTTCTAATTTTTAACTAAGTAAAAGGGAAATTCCAGTCAATAATTTCACTGCGAGTTTTGCGTATTTTGGTCATTGTTGCCAAAACAGTTTGGTTTTTAAAGAACAAGTGAGCAGTGGTCAGGTTTGTTTTGTCTGACTGCGAACTAAGGTAGCCCTTTGTGATTTTCAGCAAGCTATATTTCAAATAAGCATTAAGATGTGTGAAAGGTTGTTCAAACTATGACCTTTTCAAAACTGCCGTCGCTGTGATGCACATTTCCTGCTCTTGGTGACACTGGGTAACACATTTGACAGAATAGAGGATTGCCTGCTGCGCTGCAATTGAAAAGCAATCAACCATTTGAATAAAGGTCCATGTATCTGTGATGAGGCAAACGTGTCATTTCCCACTTTGTTTTAGAGGATACACTGTTTGCCACTGGTTAGATGTTAAATGAATAATAAACATTTTTCAAAAGACAAAGATAACATGTGAGAAAGAAAAACACAGTAAATGCTAGGTACATCTAAGGGTGTAATTGAAAGTAATGAACTGCCGTCTTGAAACTGCTCAAAGGACATCAGTCTGTATTTACACGTAGACCCAGCAGTGCTCTTATTCCAGATCTGTTCAGCTGTTTGTTTCAGATGTGTGTATGTTTTCCATTCTCCTGCATAAGGCAAGTAGTGTGTCTTAAGCCCACAGATAGTTTTACCAATGTGATGGTCACTGGTCTTCCTCATAAGGAGGATCATCAACAAAGGGGATGTTTATAAGGCTTAGTATAGTACCAGAAGGTCACCTCCTAGCAGTGAAAGAGACTTTGGCAACACTTTCTTGGCTCCCCCGAGCACATGAACAGCCTCAGCGAGGACAGTAATTTCACCTGGGGGGAACCCGCAGATCCCTGGGCTATGAGGTTGCACACAAGCCCCTGCTGCTGGGCCCTGGGCACAGGGCCAGAGCATCGCCCAGCACCGCTTTGGTGACACGGTTAATTGTGATTCAGGCAGAAATCCGAACGGGGCGCTACTCCGGAGGGAAGGCCGGGCCGCCGAGCTGTCACAGGCATTTGTTATGCTCCGACGGCGCTGGGAGTGGGTGAGGAACTTTATAGAGGCAGGAATCCACAGAAGGTCGTCTTAATCGCAGGAAGAGAGCGCCGGGCGGCTGCTGCGCCTCCAGGTGCGGGACGGGGAGGGGAGGGGAGCCGGGGCCAGGGGAGCCCAGGGCAGCCGAGCCCGCCCGCGGCCGCCCCGCAGGAGGCGGGGAGCGGCGGGGAGCGGGAGTGGAGAAAGGCCATAAAGGGACCGCTGGCAAGAAGGAGAAGCAGCTCAGGGAGGGGGAGGCGCAGGTGAAGGGTCCGGAAGGTGAGGAAAAAGTTTCTGTCTAATAAGCCGAAGATGTTTTTGTGTAGTGCCCGTTGTGATTTCATGTCTTCTCTTTCTCTTACATGGCGTTTTGGTCCCTGTCTTCAGTTTTATTCAAGTAGAAGGGGCTATGATTTGATTTTTCTGAGGAAGCTAAATTCCGTGAAGCTTGCTTAAGAGAGCTGCAGGGCGCTGGTAAGGGAAAGGGATTGATGTGGGCAAAGTTGTTTCTGACCAAGAGATGCACTTTTTTGGAGGATATCAATATTTCAGGTTAATAGCTGGGTATGCAACTTTACAATTCTTCTTGTTATTACAGTTTTTTTCTTTTACTCACTGTAGTTTTGCATTTTTATTCCTTTAGAAGTGTGGCACTTTTTTCCTATTTTCTTTCTAATTTACCTTTACAGGGGAATAAGAAAATCACTTTATCTGAATACACAAGGCAGGCATTCTACCAAGTGTATTTAGCCTGACTTTTAAAGTTTAAAAAAAAAAAAAAGCATGTGTAGTCATAATTTCTGTGTCTATTTCTGTTAGTCAGCCCTCACAGATAAACGTTGAGCACACCAGGAGATTTCAATCAAATTCTAAGCAGGTGCAAGTCCTTACGGTACTTCCAGTCCCCCTACAAAGAGGAGGCTTTCTTTGTGTGTGAGGTTGTGGGGGGGTGTGCATGCTGATATGAACTTCTGTATTGCCTCGGTCTCTGAGAAACTTTGAAGTGATCCAAATTGCTGCTTTCAGTGACAGGTAGGTCTAGCAGAGTTATGGAAAAGAGTATGTGACAAGGAATTGCTTGACAGGGCTGCTAAGAGGAGCTCTTTCTGGTGTGGAAACAGGAATAGCTCACTCTTGTTCTATCCCTTTCAAAGCAGGTTTGCACCTCCGCTCTTGAAAGCCTCCTGGGAGGAAGAACAATATTCTAACAAAGGTTTATTTCTGCCCTGAATTTTTTAAGAGGTCCTGCTGTACAACGATCTTACACTTTTAAATCATTAGTAAATATTGATTTAAGTAAACTTTACCTTGTTTTACCTCTGTGCAATTGTTATCTTGAACTCCATGGTTTTTACTCCTGCTTTGTGGTTTAAACTGTTCCTCACACTTTATCCACTAATTTTATTAACTTTTTTTTTTGTAACTGAATACGCACAGGCCATTTTGTTGTCGTTAGAGTGATGTAACACATTCTTGTGCCTATATATTCGTCATCTTCCAAAGTTCTTTCAGCTCCTATCTTGTTACTTCAACATTACAAGGTTATACCTTAACAGTGCAAGGCAGCAGAGTCCCTCAGATTTGTTAATCTATAATTCCATATGTTGTTGAGCTCCTCAGAAAAACTCTTCGTGTGACCAGCCTTTTGTGAATAGTCATGTAGTAATTTTCATCTTGTAGTTAGTGTTATGAAAGACTGTTTAAATTGAAGATGCTCTGTAATCGTTAAGAATAAGTCAGTCACAGAAAAAGAAAAAAGTGCATGTTCCCATGAGCCTTTTGCATGCTAAAACATCCGCTTAATTCCCAAGTGTAAATGATGCAATTTTCACCTAAAACTTGCTCAACTTTGGGTGCTGTTGAACTGGCCTTTAGCTAGGAAACACGTAAGAGGAATCCATAGTGACATCGTGAAAGTGTATTTATTACAATTTGTCTTAAAAGAAAAGTCAAAGCCATTTAGCTTTCTCGAAGAGTTTTTTAAGTAAAAACTCTTTTGTTTTTGTTTGTTCTTCCATTTTATGTCTGTTTAGATTCTCTTGAAACTTAAACTCTAAAAAAAACTATGCGACTGCTTTGGCTGTCTTGGGCATAATACATTTTTAATGATATTTCTTAAAGTGTGGGGTTTTTTTTAAACTTAAGACTATGATAATGAGGATAATTTGAGGAACGACTGAGGGAGCTGGGGTTGTTCAGCCTGGAGAAGAGGAGGCTGAGGGGAGACCTTATCACCCTCTACAACTACCTGAAAGGAGGTTGTAGAGAGATGGGGGCTGACCTCTTCTCCCTGGTGACAGTGATAGGACGAGAGGAAACGGGTTCAAGTTATGTCAGGGGAGGTTTGGATTGGATATTAGGAAACATTTTTTCACTGAAAGGGTTATTAAACATTGGAATAGGCTGCCCAGGGAGGTGGTGGATTCACCATCCCTGGAGGTGTTTAAAAAAAAAAAAAAAGGGTAGATGTGGTACTTAGAGACATGGTTTAGAAGTGGCTTTTGTCAGGGTGGGTTAATGGTTGGACTTGATGATCTTATAGGTCCCTTCCAACCTCAGCGATTTGATGATTCTATTCTATAATTTAGATGTTTCCTGACTTACTTTCAAATTGAACAAAGTATGTTTCATTTTCCATAGTATTATAGACGCTCTCAGAGTGCATAGGCATTACACTTTTTTGGCTGAAAATTCAGAGTAAGCTAACATAGCTAATATGGGTGCACACTTTCCTATTGTGTTGTGGCACTTGACACATGGAGACTTACCTATCGCATAAGCAATACCAATTAAATTGCTGGGAAAAGATTATCATTCATGGGTAGGTTATTTGTCATCTTGAGTTACTTGTTCTCAGTCTCTTAATATTGAATATGTTAGGCTGCCTATCTTCTCTACTAAATTACTGAATTATGAATTCCAAATATAGGAATCGAAGTTCATCTTGGACTAGTTTACTTTCTAAATCTAGGTGCTTAGATAGAAGAACAGCCTTCAGAAAAACTCAGTGTTTCTTTGTTTGTTAGCTTGGGGGGGAGGTGGTGGTGGTGCTCTGCTGAAAGGGTGCTGCAGGAGACCTACAGAGTCCCAGGAGACTTATCTATACTGGCATTAAAAAAAAAAAAAATAAAAAAATCCACACAACCAAAAAAACCCAAAAGAAACAAAGCCATACAAAAAAAAAAACCAAAAAACTTCTGTTATCACGCTCTCAAAAGTATATCACCATTAATAATAATTCCAGGTAGGAAAAGTAATAGTGGTGATTTCCTGAGATGCATTGGAGTAGTCAGGTTTTCATGAATGGGCTGCAGTTCACAGCCCATATGGGTTTAAAAGCCGGTTTCTTGTTTGATAATGACAAGATTCCTGTAGCTTTGTACCCAAACAGGAAGCAGCTCTATTCCAGGATGAAAATTATTGCCACCTAAAGGAACTACCCTTTTTGGAAACATAAAATAAAATGAAGGATTTGCCAAATACAGTGATTCTTGTAAGTTGGGCTGGAACAATGAAAAGCAGCAGAAGTTGGTTTTATTTGAGGGCTAGGTTGTGCAGTTGAGTTTTCATTCCTCCTACCATGATACGGACAAGGAGACAGCTGGAACTTGATGAAAAGTATATTAGGCGAGAGTCCCGAATACCCTGCAATAGCTCTGCCACTCAGAACAAACACTCAGGTCTGTCTAACCAAACGCAGTGGATCAGAACAGTAATGAAGCTGTGGTTTACTTGCCTTTATCAACTAAAGCTTGTTATGATTACAGTGAGCTAAGACTTGAAGATGATGCATTTGTGTGAACAAAAAGGTTACTGGTATTGTTGTATCAGCATGTTTGGGTCAAGCATTTTGCTTTGTTTTTTTAAGTTCTGACAAAAAATGCTAGTGCTTTTTATGCATAGCTAGTAAGCACCCCTTACTAAGGCTGTTCAAAACATCTGGTATCTCCTTTGTTTCACTGGCTTATTCCTCTGTGAATTTGAAATCTGACTGTCCCAGTATTTCATGAATAATTCCCCAGAAATGTAAAGAAGAAACATAAGTATCCACGGGAAAACTTCTCTCAGTAGTACTTAAAATAGCTCTTTGCAGTTGTTTTGTTATTATTCAGTTGCAGCAATTAGTGCTTTATCACTTGCTCAGGTGAAAGAAAAAAAAAATCCAAGATGACTGCATGTGCTGTGCACCTTTGGCTAGTTTGATTTGTTCCTCCACAATAAAGTTAGTATTCAGAGCTAACCGGTGAAGATCAGATTCATGCCATTACATATAACCTTATTTTCTGTTGGTAGTCTTAAAATTTGTAGATTTCTGTGTCACTAGCTTATTTAAAAATGTTTTTACTTATGTCTAAACCCATTTATATTTATATCACAGTAGCTATTTCACATTTATTGGTTTATTTACATTTTCAGAATTGGGTGCACTTCAAGTTCAAATTTGTATCAAAGTTGTGTTTGTGAACGTTTTGTCACCTCATCTGAAATTGGCCAGATTTTATTTATTTTTTGTTATGAGTAATTTGGTAACCACTAGTTGGTGGACTTTTTAAGAATAAACGTTTAAGCTGTTTCTTCTTAAATATGTACTGTAAAACACTTGAAACACTGCATATCTGCTCCTTTTCATCAAATACTTCAGAAGATCTTCAAGTTCCTAAATTAAAAATAGCACAGAGCAGTGCTTGTTAAACATGCTGAAGGCATTAAAAATAGCTGAACTTAAAGCAAAGACTGTATCAGAAGAAAGAATCCTGCTTCTGTTGAGGTCAATGGGAATTTTACTATCAACTTCAATAGAAAGAGTTGTGTATGCAGTGATTTATGCAAATATATGTATTGTTTTGGGATAGTTACTGGTGTAAAATGGAGACATTTATAAAACATTTCATAACAAAGTAATATAGATTTTCATTAGGGCAAAAACCTTGCTTGTTTACTGATGTACATGATTGGTATACTCTGACTCATACCAATATCAATATATATTATGCAAATCATTCTCCCTCATCTGAAAGTAGCTGTTTTGCATTCAGGCATCACATTCAATTATAGTACTAAAATGAAGTCCCAAGTGAAGTTTTAAATTGGTTTCTACTTTCACAGCAATATACAGCACAGTGCATTGTTGAGTCACCACACACCTCTCGATATTTCAGAGCGGTTGTCAGATTGAGATCTTTATCTTCCAATTCAGAAAGCAGAAATAATAATGATTTATGGACTTTGGCCTCAAACTGCAACAATTCCATCACTTCAAAGAAGTCCTGTAATTCTTTAGCATGTGTACATGATCTGTGCCGTAAAGTACTCTTGGACATTGCAAGACTTTATTTAAGGTTAATGGTAGTATCAGGAAACTGGATTTACCTTAATTTCTGTCACTTAACATCTGTTGCTTGTATATAGTGGCGATTATGTTGTCACAAGAAGTAGTATTTTCAAAAAGTTATGGGAATTCCTTAATGTTGAACTGGGTTTGCCCATTTCAAGTCAGTTTGACGCATAGAAAGCGAAAGCCACCATCAGCACGGTCTACGCTGTTTCATCCATGTGTATAAAAGCCACTGTAGTGTATTTGTATCAGACATGCAACATCTGAGGTGAATACGTAGTCCTCTCAACTTTGTGCTCATACTGTTATAAAATAATACAGCGAAAGCATTTGTCACATTAGAGCCAGATTTCATGGTTGCGTGCTTTCTGTAGTACACTTGTCTGTAGAAAATTTGTGCTGCGTGAGAAAGCAAAGAATCAAAGCACCATTGTCTTAGGTCTAATTGACCTGTAGGATAAGAAGGAAGTGGTAAGAACTTACTTCTGCCACTGAAGCGAAAGACATAAATTCTCAGTGGTTAGAAGCAATGTGTGTCAAACTATGGCATTGACATGTTAGCTCTTCACTACAGAAAACGAGTCTAATACTATCAAATTATGCATTGCTGTTTGTGCTATTTTTTTATGGGGCAGCCAAGTATCATTCAGCTAGGCTGTGAGGATGAGAAAAGTATTGCAAGGAATTATAATCAAGTTCTTGTTTGTTTGGGAGATTAGGGTTGTACAGCAAGAGAATAAAATGTAGTAACTCTGAAGGGCAGTGTCTGTTCCCACATTTGGAGACATTTTAGCATTTTTGTACTTATTTTAGGGCACAGTTACAGTATTGGAACACCTACATAATTGAAGTTTTGGTAATTGCAATTAACAATTCTGTGTTTTTTCTTGTTGTACGCTTTGCCTCGCCAAGAAGTGACAGCCAAGGTGGAAACTGAGGATATACTAAGGAAGTATTACTGTGCACGTAACTCCACTTCACCTAGAGATCTGCTAATGACCACAGTACTTATTTTTCTGGTAGCAGCAGCACAGGTAGAATAGAAAGCGGACAGATGGATTTGGTAGCCTAACGTAGACAGTTCGTTTCCATGTTTTAGGGGCAGAAGGAAGTGGGAGTTGTGGCCAGCAGAAACTCCTTTATCTCTGCTGCAGCCCTCTTAAAACACAGTTCGTTATCCAAATCTCATTTGTCTCATTGAAATACCACTAGAGACTCATTTGGCTCCTTCTAGCCACTGTTCCCTTGATGTATCGGTCCTGCTCTTCCACTGTGCTCCGTTCCCTGAAATGTCACTGTCTTGCCAGCACAGAGCTGTTTGGTTTTTTCACTTCTTCATGTTGATTAAGAGCTTTGACCCAGCTCTAGTTATTCATGTGTATCAGTCTCAAGGTGTGAATGCCTATTTTATCTGCCTGTCAGAGTTCAAGGAACATCTGGACGACACTTAGTCATATGGTTTAGTTTCAGGTAGTCCTGTGAGAAGCACAGAATTGGACTCAGTGATCCTTATGGTTCCTTTCCAACTTGAGATATTCTGTGTTCTAAATTCTAGGGAATACATTGTTCTATTACATGCAATAGCATAGCAATCTTAAAGTGACAAACTTCAACATGCATTTTAAAGAGGCATGATTTACTATGCATTTTTTTTAAATGAAGAGTAACTCTTGTATTGTTACTAGGTGTTGCGCTTAATTACAGTTAATCTAACGCATGACAATGACTGAAAGTATACCTAGTCATGATAATAAGATTAAATTTGTTTCATTTCAGGCTGACCTATGTTAATCATTAATCAAGGATGTAACAAAGGACATATTCTCGCTTCATTTACATAATACAATCCTTTTTGTATCTTGCATGGAATTAGACAAAATGAAATTAATAATTTTTTTCTTTTTAATTAGGGTATATGGGTCAAGATGGCCATTTTGGATCATGTGAAAACAAGTACTGCGGTCTGGGTAGACGCTGCGTTGTGAACGGGGAGACTGGCCAAGCTGAGTGTCTGTGCATGGAGCACTGCAAGCCGCATTACAAGCCTGTGTGCGGTTCTGATGGAGAATTCTATGAAAACCATTGCGAAGTGCACAGGGCCGCCTGTCTGAAAAAGCAAAAGGTCACCATTGTGCACAACGAAGATTGCTTCTTCAAAGGTAAGCGCGGCTGAACAATGTCTGCAATATTGCCATCAGGTAGGTGTTTTCAAGCAGTTCAATTAAAGCTCTATAGAGGCTGCACCAAGTGCACAGTGAATAAATGAGTCAAAAAGTTAATACAGTAAGTATCTCACTCCAGAGATATCTTATAGATTTTTTTTTTCTTTTTGTTTGCACTTAGTACTCTGGGCAGTCACCCCTTTTTAACCTGAATAAACCGATTCTGTCTTGGAAACGAATCCACACCAGTTTGTCTTGGAAATGTGGCTGTTGACCTCATTCATCTGAATGTACTTACATTCCCAAAGCCCAAAGGATATTAATCTCTGTTACAGGAAAAACAGAATTTAGGCTTTCAGAGGGGTTTTGTAAGGCTGCAGGACCTGTGCTTGTATTTGGTGTTGAAGTGGATAGACCAGCAGCTTGTTCATGGCTAAATAGGTCTTGCTTGCTTTGAATTTGAACAGTGAAGAGTGTACTTGCGTATTGACCAAAGCATGCAAGTTTAGCTACTTTTTAATCTTCTGAATGCTGAGAGATATACCTTATGTAAAGCATCTTATACTAAAGATGTCAACAACTGCAGCTTGCTCTGTTTTATGTAATTTGAGCACACTTTTCAGTTTTCTGCAACTTTGCCAATACAGGCCTTGATTAAGCATGTTTATGAGTACTTTGACAGATTTGCAGCATGTTTTTACTGGTTAAAACAGGCAGGTGGCTTTTTTTGGGGAAAAATGTTTTTAAGTAAGGCCATTTTTTATGAGTCTCCCTAGGGGTTGAATTAATTCATATTCTTTTTAAAGATTGTCTTATTTTTGTTAACATTGTTTTCTGTTGTGGGTATAGTTTCATTCTCACTAATAACTACTGTTCACCACAGAAAGAAGTCTAAAATATTCCATTAAATTAAATTCACCTGTGTAGGGAACATTCCTTTAAATTGCAATATTTCACTTAAATCTTAATCTGAATTTTCGTGATTGTATTCTAGTATAAGGTTGTTCAAATGAAACAAATTTTAAAATTTTCAGTTGAATTTTTCACTGCGTTTATGGCTGAGGGATTGTCCTTTAAATTAAGAGTTGGGCTTTTTTTACCAAATTAAAACATCTCAGGTCATGCAGAAATACCAATATATTTACTATTATGACGGGGTTTGTAGTAGAACAATTGAATACTGGGGGCGTGGGGGAACCCCTCAAAAATACCTTTTCTCAAGAACTTAATTAAAGAAAAAAATATAATGCTTGCACAACTGGGCTTTATATAATTGTTTCTTGTTGGGTAAATCTTTGAGTCTTGCCAAAATGAAATGCCTTTCTTCCTTGGCCTCCTTTAACAGACATGTTAAGGGACAGGGGTTCATAGATTAAAGAGGGTGTGCGTGGAAATCTTGCAATGGGAAATACATTTGTAAGTAATAATGAAGTTTTAACTTTGTTCAAAACTAAATGTGGACACTGTATAAAATTGATATATCATCACAATATAGAGACTTAAGGAGCTAGCACGTGTTCTGAGGTAGTGCAAAATTAAAATTTGATTTAAGGAGTGTAGCATATAGGGCTTGTCAGGGATGGTTTCTGCAATGACAAGAAAACATGAATGCTTCTGTCTTGTCTTAACAGTCACAATCTCTCTTTTAAACCTTTTTTGATGATACGGCACTCCAATAGAACAGATGACACTAATAAACACTGAAATGTTTAAACTTATGGAGCTAATTTCAGTTTGCTATATACAGTACAAATAAATTCAGGGCATGTTTGGGAAAAAATAGTGTTTCTTTTTCTGGGGGAGGGGAAATGTGGTGAGATTTATTTACTGAAATAGAAAGTGAGACAGTACTTCAGCTAGAAATGTCATCCAGATGCTGCCTAAAGTTTTCTTAGCTCATCTTTATGTTTTAAATTTGTCACATTAGTTTCATATCTGTTGTAGTGGACAATGAAATATCTGAATGGTGTTCAACTTCAGGCACCTAATGTAGATGCTAGATTAAAAAAGTAGGTTTCTCCTTTAGTCAGTGATGACCTTCAGAAGAGGACTAGGGTATCCAAGTGTGAGTTGTCTTCATGGATAATTTTTAAGTTTTAGACAGATGAGTATTGATCTGAAGATCAGAGAAGCTGAGAAATACACCTTATTTAAAGGAGTAAGCTTACCAGAAAAAGCTTCAGTATTGTGTTTGGAGAATAAAATTTTATAAGCAAATGTTCTATATACCTGATTAACATTACTGTAGCAGCTAAGTAGCTATAATTATTTAAATAATATGTCTTGTAATCGAATGATTTATAGTTGATCTCAAACATTATGAGTTCTACTTAACAATTTGATAATTACCCTTTTAAACAATTATGTGATCAGTGGAGTTAAAGGCTTGACTTGCTAAATGAAAGAGATCTTTGGTTTATATGTTGAAATTCCATTAACATCACTGAGAAATGTGTGTCTTACCTAAGCTGGGCATGAAACAGCATAGACAAAAACATCAAATCCTTCACAAAGAGCCATGTCTGAAAAAATTGATAAATGTGTTTTGAGATAGTGAAAGCTACCTATGTCAATGCTGTACTCTTCCTGATATGCTAGTTTTCTAAACTAAAACTTCAGGTTCTTGTTCCTTACCTGCTTTTTATGTAGATTATTTTTTTATTGTCACATTTTTTTCTTTTTTTTTCTTTCCTATTGTAGGCTGAAGTGATGCAGGTAAACTTGGAACAGTTAATAGAATATAAGAACTGTTCTTCCCATTCCTTTGTCTGACATGGGCACAGCCGGATTCATTGGACTACTTCCTTTTTCTTTGTCACTTGCTTTGTGTTTTTGTTTGGTTTTTTTTTTGCCTCACGCTAAATTAAACCATACGTTTGCCCCAAATTTGCATGAAACACAGTCATACAACAATAACTGAAGTAGGAAGATTTAAGTATTTCTTTGTCCTTCCCTAGTGATTGAGGCTGTTATGCAAATTGTGTGGTTTTGACATGGATCAAGATAATGGCTATCCTAAATTAGAAATTATGTTTTCACCACTCTTACTGTAATTTTTCCATCAGCTCCTTATTGGCATGTCATGACGTCTTCCATCAGATGCTGAACGATTTTTCCTAATGGCTTGGTTAGATGTTGGCTGTGACCCTTTGAGTTACTCAATAAGCTGTCTCAATTTCTTCTGGTATAGAAGCAGAATGTATTCTGCAGATGCGCTAATTACTTTTAGATCCATAGAAAAGGGATATTAGAAGTATTTTCTATACTTGTTGAGTCCTCTATTTCCCACCTGTGAAGTCCAGTGTCCTCTGACTGGATGTTAGTGAATGCCAGTTCCACAGCTCCTTTCAGAGGTGCTCTCAATTGTCTCTCTCTTAAGTGTCTAAAAATGTTTTAAAATATTTAAGATTATTCTAAGAATTTAAGAGAACTCTTTAGGAAATCCTTTGTGATCTAAGGAACTTTCTGGCTGAGAATGATCTCAAATAATTTTTTCAGCTTCTAGGAGAATGAAGAAGGAATGGGGAAGGGAGCAGCTGGCTGGCGGCTAGTTTATTTAGCCTTGGTGGTTATCATATTTGTGATTCTATTAGTTTTTAATCCTGAACAGAATATAGGGGAAGGTAAGAGAAGAGGAAAAGGAAAGGATGGAGTGAAGGTGAGGAGCGAGTATATTGAGGAGAAAAGAGAGATGGCTAACCGCAAGCATAGTGAGCTCAATGGTTGGAAGAAGAGGAAACATAAATGATGAACTAAAGGAAATACTAGTGACAAAAATCAAAGTTCAGAGCTTAGATTATTCATTAGATGTGATATTGACAGTGTGAGCTGGGAAGCCTGATACGCTGATGCCATTCTGGTTTGGCACTGCTTTGGTTGGCTGGCTGACTGCGTAGTTCTTTGGCTGGGCAGCCTCTGCATGCTCTCTGCTTTCAGTGCCCTGGCTGTTCTCGAGCCATGCACTTAGTGTTTCAGAGCAGCTTAATGTTTTGTGTGAGAAAAGAAATCTGACCATCTGGCTTATGCTGTGCCTGATACTATTGTATAATGCTTTCCTGGCTGTACTAGCCATAGCTTTAACAAGCCCCAGAGGGGGGCGATTCAAATGGGCTAGAATTGCTTTACTTGATTCCACCACTATCTTCGTCCTGTGAAGTGGCACTGTGAAATTAATGGGTTTGTGCCGAATTTAGAAGTCTTGGAGGTATTATTCTTTGGCTTCTAAAAAGTTCTGTTGGGCAACGTACTGAGTGGTGAATGCCCCGCACAGGGTGTCAAATAAGCTTCAGCGTTTTTGTGTTAAATTTTTGCGTTCATTTTTCCTTAAATCTAGGTCAGTAAATCAAAATAAGAGACTAAAAATTTCCCCATGACAAACTTAATCTCTTATTTTCTTTGCACCCTGAGTTTCTTGTACATTTTACATTAAATCTATTTTATACACAGTGATACACTCAATCATTACGACAAACTGCAATTTACTAGGAATCCTCAGGAATGTAACACTCCTGTGTCCTATGACTTTTATAGAATATTTCTGGAATAAAGGTTACTTCATATGTAAGCTTTTTACTTACCAAGTAGCTTCTGTAGCATCCTTACAATGTTAACAATATTTTACTTTCTTCTCTTTCTATATTTGTCTCATTTTTCAATTGGTGAATCTTTTAATCTGTTGAACTGCCTGTGAGCTTCAGGTTTCCTACTACTATTACTAAAATGGCTAGATTTCCGAGGACTGCCATAATGTTTGCTTTTCAGTCTGTTCACGAAAGTAGAAACTTAAGTAAGAAAGTTTGCTGCTGATCCTAAGTTATTCAGGGCAGTGAGGATAAAACCTGATGGTGAATGAATTCAAAAGAGGTATGAGCAAACTGGAAAAAGTACTAAATGACTTAAAAGGGACACGGAGGAGGCTTATAAAATCATCAGGGCATGCTGAGGGTGGATATAAGTAGACTGTCTTGTATTCCAATAAAAGAAATAAAAATTATCAAATAAGGCAGCAGAAACCGATTCAAAACAAGCTTTGGTGTTTGTTTTCTACACAGTGAATCTCATGAGTAAAAGCAACGTAAGATTTCACAAACAGACTTTGTAAATACTAGGAAAAAGGCTGTAGGCTTTTTATTTTGAAAGGCAGCTAGGGGAAGTGAGTTGAAGTGAACTAAATTCTAACAGTAGCCCACAGAAAAGATCTAGAACACCCGTCTAGCCTCTCCAGTGACTGCAACAGGATTAGTTCAAAGATATTTTTTTATTATTTTTTTTTGTATGTGTGTGATTTGTGCCCTAGGTGAGTGTGGTCTTAGACTGGTTCTTAAAATACTGGCACATTCATTTAGCAGCACTGACGTTTATTTAATCTGATTTGATGTTCATATACTTCGAAAGTAAGCATATAAGTCTCCATCTTACCAATTTCACTTCAGGAAATACTTTATGTGGTCTTAAATATGAATCTTGAACACTCATTATTTAATGTTGATCACTAGCCAGTCTTTCAAAAGAAATTTAGGATATGTTAATCTGAATGACATTCTGGTGCAGTGTTTTCATTGCAACAGAATTTCTTTCTAAGATGTCTTTGCTTTTTTCTCTGGCTTCTCTGTTGAAGCTCTCAAAAACATCATTATTGTACTCCTCCTGAAAACTTGGATTCCTCCAGATAGCATACACCCTTAAGGTTGCTGCTGTCAAGTTTTAACTATCACTCCAGACGTATATTCAACATAAACTGGATTATGAAAAGAAATACGAAAAATCTTTCAGAACTCTTATCAGAAGACTGAGAAATAAGAAAAATTCTGCTTGATCTTAAAACATTTTTGATAGAGCATGGGAATTATTCAGCTTGCATTAGGAATTCAGCCCACAATCTACATCTGTTCACTTTAGTGCAGCACTTATGATTTAAGATTAATTTGTTAAGTATGGCTTTATGCAGGGATTGTATCTGTTTTTCAGTATTAACATTAGTAATTGCACATACACAACAGTGATTTACCACTCTGTGATAATGACAGGTATATATATTCTTCTTCTTTCAGCGTTTTTTTCTTGGAAAGTGATGCTCTAACCACTGGTTCTTTTTATTGCCCTTTGAAACTATGACCTAAATTGTAGTAATGTTTCTCTAGTCTGCTGTCCTGCTCGTGAGACTTGGAAGACTGCCATTGTTTTTCTTCAAGCATCTGCGTAAGATTTGTCACAAACATCTCTCTTGAACTGCCCACAGTTGTCTTAAATTGCCTTAGCTAACAGAGATGCAAGGCCTATGTATGTAGTATCTGCTATTCAACCTGCAGAGTGAAGTCGAGTGCAAGATATTTATGAGAACATGCATATAACATGCTTAATTTATAAAGTAAACATTCAGCATACCCTGCATAGATTGCTGTTGGTAATATTTTACCACTGTGCAACTAAAGCCTGGAACGCTGTTATCTTTTTCCTTCCTTTGAGTTAAATTTGCACTTCTCCGATGTAGGATAGGGCAGTGACAAACACATTATAAATATAGGATTTTTTTTGACTGTCTAAAGACATCTCTTATTTTCAGTAGCTAGAGCAGGCCCAAGTTTTGTATATTAATTCCTTCAACATTGGTATAAATGTGTTAATAAGCTGTAACCTATTATGTATTCTACATTCATATAGTGATGGGGAGTTAGTGCTCTCTAGTTAATCTCTGTACAAAACTTAATGAAGTTTAAAATTGCTTGTAGGGACATCACTGCTGTTTGCTACCACGCAAAGAAATGGGCCTATTGGTAGCACAGATTTTCACTGGTAGAAGAATTTGAATTTTAAAACTTTTTCTGCTTCTAGTAATGATGTTGAATCTCTTCAAAGAAGCTGCAATTATACTGAAAGCTGCATTCTAAAGTCTCTGTCAAGTCACTGTATCAGTCGAGCAGCATTTTAAATGTAGATATGATTACCCAGATTGTCTGTTTCCTCAGTGTAGGTGGCAGCTCACTGCCTATTTGTGATAATATACTTTACTTAAGATCTGTATGAGCTTCAGGAATTTGATTGAAACAACATTTAGTGGTTTTGGCTTGGGTGGTTTTTTCTTAAAAAAAACCCTTAAGAGTGCTTAAGGGGAGAAAAAATAGTTTTAGTGATTTTTGGCTTAAAATGGAGATACTGTGTTTGCATGAACAATTTCACAAATGATTACAACTCCTATGAATTTGCTGAATATAGTACAATAGTTCCTCCAAATAGGTAAACCTGGATAATATTTACTAGAGAAAAAACCTTGAAATCTTTTTCTTTAGAAGTGTATATGTTATTCATTCGTGCTCTAAATTAACTTATTCTTAGACATTGTGTTTTATGTGTTGAATAAAGTGCCTCATTCACCTCTACTATAACAAATACTGCATAAAGTTCAGTTTGCATTTGGTTCAATATTGCAACAGTAGTTATTTTTAAGTGTTATTTTCTAGCTGCACATCATCTGCTTCTATCTTCTATCATTCCTTTCGTACAAGGGACCATGATGAGAGAGGGACCTCGTAGCATAGGACTGATATGGTGAGAAGTTAAAGGGATGAGCAACAAAGTGCCCTTGTGTCAAAAAGGGCTAATAGTATCCTGGGCTGCATTAGACAAATATTGCTAGCAGATCATTCCCATCTACTCAGCACTGATGAGGCTGTATGTGGAGTACTGTGTCCGTTTCTGAGTCACCTAGTACAAGAGAGACATGGGCATATTGGAGAGATTTCAGTGAAGGGTCAAAAAGAAGATTAAAGGACTGGAGCAGCTCTTCTATGAGGCTGTGATGTTCAGCCTGGAGACGAGAAGGGTCGGGGGGATCTCTTCAACGTATAAAAATACCTGAAGAGAGGGTCCAAAGAGAATGGAGACAAGTTCTTTTCAGTGGTGCTCAGTGAGAGAATCAGAGGCAATGGGCACAAACTGAAACACAAGAGGTTCTATCTGAACATCAGGAAACATGTTTGGTTTTTTGTTTGTTTTGTGTGTGTGTTTTTTTTTGTTTTTTTTTTTTTTACTGTGAGGGTGACCAAGCACTGGCACACGTTGCCCAGAAATGTTGTGGTGTCTTCTTCCTTGGAGATATTCAAAACTGGATGTGGTCGTTGGCATCCAGCTCTAGGTGGCCCTTCTTGAACAGAGGGGTTGTAGCAGATGACCTCTGAAGGTCCCTTTCAACCTCAGGCATTCTGTGGATAAGTGTCTCCAAAAAACAGCCTTACTTACACATCTTCAGCTTGGTTTTGAAGAGGCAGAAAGTATCGCAAGTGCTTCACTTCAGCCAGTAGTTTCCAGTGCTGTTGATGGAGAATTGAAGAGAACGTAGGAAGAGGAACAGAAGTAGAGTTTTGGCAAAGTGGAAAGGTAGCATTTGAAGTCCTACTAGCACTCTCCCTTCTAACCTGGTAACTTGGGGTTGTGGTTACAGCTAGGACTGCAGATCACAGGACAGATTTCCTTTGTTCTTCTGCTCATTCAATACTGTCAAAAAAGTATTGACATGTTGCTAGGAGCACAACGATTGTGTAAGTATGGTTCAAATAGTCTCTGCATCATCAATTTCTGTGCTCTTATGGCCTTTAAAAAAAGTCTTGGAAAAGGCAAAAAAGCCACTGTACAACTCTCTATGGCATTCTAAAATATATATTGGTACTCTCTAACATTGAGAGTGCTGCATGTGCTCAAAATTGGAAGAATGATCATAGAATGGCTTGGGTTGGAAAGGACCTTAAAGATCATCTAGTTCACCACCCCTGCCCTGGGCAGGGACACCTTCCACTATGCCAGGTTATTCAAAGCTCCATCCAACCTGGCCTTGAACAGAGGCATTCCCTGGAGGCAGGGATGGGTATCCACAACGCTCTGGGCAACCTGTTCCAGTGTCTTGCAGCCCTCACAGTAAAAAATTTCTTCCTAATATCTAATCTAAATCTCCCCTCTTTCAGTTTAAAACTGTTAACTTCTTGTCCTATCACTATGCTCCCTGATAAAGAGTCCCTCCCCACCTTGCCTGTAAGCCCCTTTAGGTGCTGGAAGGCTGCTATAAGGTCTCCCTGGAGCCTTCTCTTCTCCAGGCTGAACAACCCCAACTCTCTCAGCCTGTCTTTACAGGAGAGGTGCTCCAGCCCTTCAGTCATCTTTGTGGACAGAGTGGTCCATCCATCAAATCCATGTCTCTCTAATTTAGAGACAAGGATGTTGTGCAGGACAGCGTCAAATGCTTTGCACAAGTCCTGGTAGATGATGTCAGTTGCTCTTCCCTTATCCACCCATGCTGGAACCCCATCATAGAAGACCACCAAATTTGTCAGGCATGATTTGCTTTTAGTGAATCCATGTTGGCTGTCACCAGTTGTCTCCTTATTTTCTGTGTGCCTTAGTATAGCCTCCAGGAGGATGTGCTCCATGATCTCCCTGGGCACAGAGGTGAGACTGAATGGCTTGTAGTTCCCTGGGTCTCCTTTTTTTCCTTTTTAAAAATGGGGGTTATATTTACCTTATGCCAGTCAGTGGGAACTTCACTGGGCTGCCATGACTTCTCAAATACGATGGGTAGTAGCTTAGCAACTTCATCCACAAGTTGCTCAGGACTCATGGCTGTATCTCATCAGGTCCCATGGACTTGTGCCCTTTCAGGTTCCTTAGATGGTCTTGAACTTGGTCTTCTCCTACAGCGGGCAGTACTTCATTCTCTCAGTCCCTGCCTTTGTCAGTGAGAACAAAGTCCAGCATGGCACCTCTCCTCGTTGGCTCCTTTGAAACTTGGAGAAGGAAGTCATCATCAACGCGTTCCAGAAATTTTCTGGATTGTTTGTACCCTGCTGTGTTATCCCTCCAATAGATATTGGCGTTGTTGAAGCTCCCCATGAGGACCAGGGCTTGTGAATGTGAGGCTGCTCTTATCTGTCTATAGAGGGCCTCATCCGCTCAGTTTTCCTGGTCAGGTGGCCTGTAGCAGACCCCCACTGTAATATCACCTGTCCCCACCCTACCTTTAATCCCGACACATAAGCTCTTGGTCAGCTCCTTATGCATCCCTAGGCAGAGCTCCATGCACTCCAGCTAGTCATTGACATAGAGGGCAACACTCCCTCTTTGTCTCTCCTCCCTGTCCTTCCTAAAGAACCTGTATTCCTCCATTCCAACACTCCAGTCATAGGAGCCATCCACCATGTCTCTGTGATGCCAGTAAGATCATAGCCCTGCAGGTGTGTGCGCGTCTCCAACTCCTGTTTATTCCCCATGCCGAGAGCATTTGCACAGAGGCATTTAAGTTGGGTCCCCAATGAAGCTGACTCACTGGCTGGAGTGGCTACTGTTCCTTTGTGCTGCATTCCAGGTGCTCTACTGCTGACCTGCGATCGTTCTCCAGGCTCTGGCTGTCTGTTGCTGGCACTGGCATCAAACTGATGGGAATGAGATAGTTCCTCTCTCCTGTCAACTTTAGTTTAAAGCCCTCTTCACAAACTTGTCAAGCTTCTGACTTAAGATGCTTTTCCCCTTGTCTGACAGATGGACCCCATCAGCCTACAGTAGACCTTGTTTCTCAAAGTGAGTCTGATGGTCTAAGCAGCCAAACCTCTGGCTGTGACACCAGTCCTGTAACTGTTTGTTGTCTCGACAGATTTGACCCTTTCAAACCCCCTCCCTTTGACCAGGAGGATTGATGGAAGAAACAGCCTGTGCTGCAGAGTCCTTTACTGCGGCTCACAGGGCTCTGTAATCCTTGATACTCCTTAGACTGCTCCTGGAGGTATCACCGGTGCTCACATGAAACAGCAGCAGTGGATAATACTCAGTGGACTGTACGAGGCTTGGTAGCGTCTCGGTGACATCGCTGACATGAGCCCTCAGTAAGCAACACAGTGCTCTAGCGTCAAGTTGGCAAATAGGTGCTTCCGTACCTTTCAGAAGATAGTTGCCTACTACTAGTTGCTTTTTCTTAGTTGGACTGGTTGTTATATGGGGAGCAGATCGAGCTGCCTTACTCAGCCCCAGCATCTCCCCTGATGTGACGGACTGGTCTTTCCTCTTCACTCTGCAGAGTGGTGAAGCAGTTCTGCAAGGGCACCTCGGATTTTGGGGGAAGTCTTTTCCTCCTGCTGGTCCTTGCCGTTGCAAGCTTCCACTCTTCTGCATTACTGGCCCCCCTCCATTCTGTGTGTACTCGTGGGGGAGTTTTTGGTTGTTTGGCCCTGGGCTGTGGGTCCACTGCAGACTGCACTTGGAACCAGCTATCTCTCCAGCCTCCCTGATGCTGCGCAGCTGCCTTTTCGCCTCCTACAGCTCACAACAACAGGCAACAGTAGTCCGTAATGTAGCCACACAATGACTTGCACGTACTCCAAACCTAAGACTTGCTGCCAGTTATAATTCTTCAATTATTTTTATCAAATCAGGTTGTTTTTAAATATCAAATTGGGTACTGTGGGATAGTGAAAATCATTGCACAATAAATAAAAGTAAATTTAACTATTGTGTCAAACTTACAATAAACAGAGGAATTCTTGTCTATAGGCAGATATTTAAGTGAGGGTTGTTTTTCAGTTTAGAATAACAACAAAGCCTTATGCTAATGCACATCAGTTTGTTTAATGCAAACTTTTTAGAGTTTTAATTACAGTCATGTCAGAATTATCATTAGGTCTTGTGGGAAATTAGTCTGATGGAACATATTGTTGGCCTTTAAAAATCATTAGCAATTGGATACGTATACAAGGAATTGGCATAATATTTGTGATTCAAGTTGGCTAGTGTATGGTATACCAACTGAAAAAAGCAGTAGCTTTTTTTACAAATGCTGGAGAGAAGGAAGCATGCAAAACTGATCCTGAATTTCCATTTCTGACCGCAGTAGCTGGTAATTGATGGGGAAAGTAAATCTACAGTAGATAAAACCTGTAAGATAAAAGCTTATCCTTGTGGGTTGCCATTTACTCTCCTTTAGCATAGAATAGTACAAAAATTTGTGCGTTCACTAAACAAAACCTAAGAAAGTAGCATTGCCTTTTCAGGGTTGTCTTCTTGTTTTTAATGTGTAGTGTCTTAGTGGAACCTGGGAAATGGGATATGATTCAAAGTAATTTAATCTACACAGTTGGCGGTACTTAGTTTAGGCAAAATTCTATCAATTTCTGTAAATATTGTATGGTTTTTCATACTTGGAATCGATTAGAAAGTGTAGACTGTAAATAATGAGATGTAAGAGCTGGGCACTTCTAAATTCAAATTCTTAGTAGATCACTACCTAGATAAATTCCAATTTGACCCTTTTTTTTTTTGTCTCATTTTGTGACTAGAACACACTGTGGTACAAAGATGACTTTCTTCCACCTCCATCCATGCTTGTGATGACAGCTGTCAGATTATTATTATTAATAATAATTATTATGTTATTTTTAAAGTTATGGTATTAGGTAAGTGTGAGAAGTGAACAGAAAATAATTATCTACAAGCAGTTTCTGACAGAAGAAGACTTGAGCAGTATACTCTGTTAATTGTGTCATAGTTAAAAAAAAAAATAACTAAACTAGCATGGTTTTGATGAACAGTGTAGTGTATATATTCTGTTTATTACCAGGACTTGGCAGTTTTTAGATATTAAATATATTACCTTAGTTTTAAAAAAACCAAGATAGGTAGTTATAGCACTGTACCAGAATGCATTGCAAGCAAAAAACAATAATTTGAAGCTTGTCAGAGACCTATAATAAGTGGAGTGATCCAATGACAGCATTTTATTTATTTGTTAAGGAATTGTTGATGTCATACAAAACTCCTTTTAACATAAACTTCAATTAAAAGAGAGCATATTATCAAATTAAGGGACAGACTTTGTCCTGAGATAAACCAGACTTAGCTCATATTGAAATTTATACGGAATGGCCCAAAGAATACTCCAATTGAAACTGATTTTTTAAATATTAATTTCAGAAATTCAAAACAGTTAATTTTTGCCTCAGTGTAGTTTAGTTCTCTCTTTGTTTGACTCTGAACTTCTCCCTTTTGCTGTCACTGAAATCATAGAGCTTTGCTACTGATATTAAAATTTATATTAATATTTATAAAAATTATATTATCTGAAGGTTTTGTTTTTCATGAAGAAACTAGATTGCTTAAAAAAAAAAAAGTTATTTGAGATTAGAAAATGTTTCTACTGTCATTGGCCTTAGCAAATGTACTCTTCCTGGTACTCAAGCATAGAGTAAATGAAATTTGATAAATTGGGCAATGAAACCTAATTAGATCCTTTATTTTTTTCTTTATCTGGCATGATAACATGGATTTAATTTAAAATTGTTGAAAACAAACAACAGAAATAAAGGAAAACAGATTACGGCAAAAAATAGGTTAAAGTGTAGCCCAAAGAAATAAGCTAAAGTAAAGTTATACAAAACTTCCACTTGCTAGGAATAACGTTTTATATTTTTGCATTTACTTGTATTGGCTTTGGGTGCAATTAAATCCTGAACTATGTACTGCCAGGAAAGTTTGTCTCCCTCAAGGCTGAAACAGATGGTGGAAGTTTTTTTTTTTTTTCTTTCCACCATTTAGAGACCAAGACTGCTGAATCTCTAGAAGAAAAAGTGTTTTTGCCAAAGAAAACTGCTGATGTTGGCCTTAAAGCAGTAGAATTCTTAGCTGTATTCTCTATAGGGTTACTACTAAGACTCCCAGTAAACATGTAGAGTATTGAAGCTTTGCTATTAGCAGTGTTGTAATATAGATTTGATATCTATCTAGTAATGTTGGTTGTATAGAACAGAAAAAAGTGCTACTGACTAATAAAATTGCAAGTATTAATTTCTTACTCAGACTTTATTTGTCAGGATCTTTCACTAGTCAAGGAGGAAGCTATGCATTTAGTATTTCCCACTCGTCACTTGGATAATTAAAAGAATAACAATCTAAATACACAAAGAATCTTAACTGAACTGTTGTTAAGAATACAGAATTTACTTGTGTTTATGATTAATCCCACCTGGAAAATGATTAAAAAAAAACCCACTCCTGAAGTCTAGTAAAATGGCAAGTCTTGTATATCAGTAAAAAAAAGGAATGTGATAAAAATATCTTTGTGGTGTTAAATACTAATTATTGTCTAGAAGTTGTTTCATTAGTGCTCCTAAATTTAAGGCAACTACTGAATTAATCATTTCTTTGTTATTTTGCTATTCCAGCTTCTCTTTGATAAAGGTCCTTGCCGTTCGAATGGAACATAAAGACTTTTATTGGTCCCTAATGATGCAAACTGTAGTTGTACAATCATCATTTTAGAATATGAGCTCTGTGTGCTCTTAGATTCGCTGCCATTTTATCACAACTGTAGAAGCATCTTTAAGTGTATTTGCTTAAGCAGATGGTGAATGGCCACACTGGGAATATATCCATCTTTTTTACTGTATGATGAAGTTTTAAAGCAGAAATTTTAGTTACGGTGGTTGGAAAACCATACTTTTGTAATAAACATTGTAGGGGGAAAAAAAAACGGTAAAAGATTTTAAAGTCCCTGGTAATGCTGAACATGGGAAATCAGTATGTATTAGATACATGAGGACAAGTGACTTGCACTATGTGTAAGAATGCTAATTCTTTCTTTACTCTTTATAATATTTTTAAATTCAGTATTCTAAAAAGAAATTAGAAATTATGTGTTTCAGATTTTTGTAAACAAAAAAACCCTAAGTGGTAAGGATTAGTGGGGGGAAAAAACGTGTCTACTTGACATGGAGGTTTCTCTGATGCTGTCACCTGAGTGAACTCAGGGCCTGGTTCAAGCCTTTGTACCGTGTCTAATGAACATGAGGTTCATTGAAGTCAGTCACTTGAAGAGTAAGTGGTATATTGCAAGCATGAAAGATATAAGAGGGAGTCCGTAGGAGGAAATATTGGATTAGAAGTTTGAAAAGGATATTCCTTAAAAAAAACCCAAACAAACAAAAAAAAAGAAACCCCAAAACCAAAAAAAAAAAAAAGAAAGAAACAACCAAAAAAACCCACCCCAAAACCCCGAAGTAAATTGGCAAATGCTGTTTTATCAAAACCATGTTGTTTATACCAATAATGTGGTGTTAGTTCTTATATGAAATGTGAAAATGCAGTCAGGTTGGTGCTCTGAAGTCTGGTTTTAGATCACTGTCTCAGGCCAAGTCTTAAGTCCTGAGCTGCCTGCTTGTCGTGTTTGCTAATTTTATTATTCAAATGGAAAGTCTGGAATAATACTAAAGAATAGTAGTAAGGGGAAAACACTCTGGAGATTTTAATTAGTCGTTCACAGGCCTCATGGTGCAAGCACTAACCTTAAAGATGATGAGAAACATGACAAAGTTTTTGTTCCAAATTGGCAAAAAGAAGCTGTAGCCTAGGTTTTTCATAAAGCTGGCTAACACCTTGCTGCGTGGCGGTTCAAGTGACATGTTAGGATCGTGTTAGGACCATTTCCAAAGATGCTGGGTTTGTTAACATCAGAACAAAAATGAATACTCAATCTTCAAACTATTTTTTTTTTTTTTTTTTTTTTGCATAGGAAGGTTAGTTTTAGGTAGCCCATTGACGACATGTAGCTGACAATGAGTAGCAGAGAACTGACGTCAGGGGTCATAAGGTACATATAATATGCTGAACTGGGGCTTTTCCTGTTGGTATACCTAGGTTCCTCATCCCTAATGATGCAGGAACCACATCCTGATTTCTCCCTCACTTGCTTAACATATTCCACAGAAAGTAGGGATTAGGGAAAAAGACACGAGTTAGCTGACTTGAATGTTGTCCTGAAATTTTCTCGGGATTTGCCCGAAATGTAAATCCAGACCCAAAAGCAAGGAAGAGCTCCTAGCCCCACTGTTCTAGAGAAAGGCGTAGTGTAATGGTGCAGCATTTTGTGAAACTGTGTCTGAAAGGTTAGTGATGTGGCAAACATCACAGTTGGTGGCGCTTCTCACTTATAATGGATATGGCTGACCTACTTTGTATGTTTTAGAAATTGACTTCGCAGTTTAACTAAGTTTTAAAAGATTTTCTTGTATGACCTCTTTAAAGTAATAAAATTTTTGAAAGTATTCAGAAAATTCTCATGCTTTGGAAAAAAAAAAAAGTTAGACTTGTTTTGTTTATCTCCAGTGTTTGTAGAGAATACGTATTTGGAAAACCAACCAAACAAACAAAAAAGAGGTCAGAAGGAACTCATCTTCCCAGTGCTGCTTGTGGTTTGTGTGTGTTTTTGTTTTGGTTTGGTTTTTTTTTTGTCTTTGCTTAATACTGTTTGTATTAGACTAGCAAATAACTCTGGAAATAAATAAAAGAAAAAAAAAAAGCATTTCCATTAATCTTTTGCTCTCTGTGGACTTAACAATAGTCCCGTTCCTAGGCAGTAGGAAGTCTAAATAGAAAAACATTAATAGGTTGAATTTTGACTTAACAGGAGGTTAGCTGAATTACTTAGTAATAACAGGTTACAACCTCTACTCATTTTTGTAATTCATAGATAAATGAGCTTATGTCTATGCACAATATGTGTAGCCGTTAGAGTTGTCTTGATAGTCTCTTCTTAACACCAACCTGTAAATACATATATAACTTCAACATCAGTTAAAAAAATCTCCCACCTGTCCCCAAAAAATAGTGTTTAATAAAAAAAGAAAATGAAATCAGTGCCTCATTTTGTCAGTTGTTTTCCTCTATTTTCAAATATTAGCGGTGGTGGTGGCAGTGAGGACACTTCCAAGCCTCGTGGGGTCTGTAAGTGCATCTAAACATTCCGATTTGATACTGTGAAAGATCCGTGGATGAGGCTAGTCCATGGTGTCCATTTTGCATACTTTTTTCTGGAAGATGAAAATCTGGTTATGTTGACTAAACCCTAAAAAGGGTTATTTCCCAGAACAGTGCTATTATTTAGACGATCAAAGGATTAGGACTATAGGATGCCTTGTGGATGTATCTTTCAATCTACATCTACTAAGAATATTTTCCTGAGTTTTATACAAATGCTCTACCAAACATTCTGGACCTTGAAGTGAAGGAATTTTTGAACTAAAAAGTGAATGGTGGCACAGATAAACTTCTAATTTTGTGCTTGTTTTTGTTAAAGTTCAGACAGTGCTTTATTCCTATTTTGACATAGAGAATGGGACTCTGAAATGATAATTTGATAGCACGGAAAATTTATGGAGAGTTCACCTGATGAATGGTTCAATATTTGCAGTATTTAAATGCTCTTTTGTAATGGGTAATTTAAGGACTTGGGCTTTCGGTGCAGAAGGCTGAATGGGGTATTGTTATTTTTAAAAGCCAGAGGAGAAATCAAAGAATAAAGGATCTTAATTCTCTGTCTCTTGTAAGAAAAAGTGTGTGTAACCATTACAAGAAAAGGTTAAATACCTTCGTTTTAATAGGTAACCCTTTTTATTTGTTGATTGGACTAGTGAGCCTCGCTTCACAAGAAGCTGAATGCAAAATTTATGGTAACTTGTGCAAATAAAAATTAACAGGAATGTTCACTGAAAACTCTTCCACTCTGAAAAATTTGAAAAAAATTATTTTAAACCACAATTATTCTTTAAAATTGCAATAGTAGCAGAAAACAGCTTTTCTTTGTGTAGAGCTGAATACATGCAATACTACAAAGTCAGGGTGGTCAATCCATACAACATGTCTAATAAGGCCTAATAACTCTCCAGAAATGGCATCAACTTAAATTTATTTACAGCATGTTATTTATGAGCAAGTCCATAAAAAAAGGAAAGAAAAGATTCTTCACAAAAAAGCTCCAAGTAAAAGTTAAACATTTAGAGCTGAGATCATCTTTTCACTAAACAAGAACTGTTACTATGCAGGTGATATAGTGCAGCCACAATTTTGACTAATAAAAAAAGGAGTTCTGTTTGTAAAGTTGGAAAGTTTCTGTGGGAAGAGAGTAGAGGAATAACTTGGATTTTCTCTTCTAACTTAAACTTGCTATTTTGTTTTTTTCATATGCAGTACACTGCCATGTTGCTTGGTTATTAGGAGTGTTGTAGTGTGTGATTTTTTTTTTTATTTTGTTCCAAATGATTTGCAAGAATTTCTACTTTTATTCTTTTACTCTCTTCTCCCTCCCCCCCCCCCCCCCCCCCCCCCCGTAAATAAAAGCTCAAAACTGCCAAAAGAGTGAGAAACTGAGATACTAAATTGGAAAGAAGAGCGGAGCCATAGTCCTTAAAAAAACAACCAAACATAAAACAATGAACCGACCAAAAACAAGCTGCAAAGCAAACAAAAGAACCCCCCAACAGACACCAAAAAAAAAAAAAAAATTCCCCACCCCAAAACCAAACAAACTGTCAGGCTGGAATTCCTGTCAAGAAAAATTCTAAAAAAATGGATCCTACAGGCGTTTCGCTATTTTTCCCCAGCATAAAAAATGTCTGCTCCAGTCTGTGAATTGGCTGGCGGGGTACTGCCCTTGTTCTCTCAAGTCTGTTGTGTGCATGAGATCAGCAGTACTCAGTTATGCCGAAAAGTAGCCCAGAATGAACCATTGATATTAGTTTAAAGGTGGTTTATCTGATTACCGGATTACTAAGTTAAAAAGCATCCTAGAATCAGCGGTTTTACAGTGGCACAGGTATTCACAGGCTATGATCGTTATTGCCTCTTTAATCTTTTCCTTGATATACAAAATTGAGCTAGGTAATGATGCTTTCTGAGGGCTGAAAATGGGCAGCTGCTCCGTGATGGTGTGTTTTTTTGTTTGTTTTTTTTTTTTGTTGTTTTTTTTTAAATATATCTTTTCACAGGAGCAGTGGAAAACCCATGGGTGGCTGTACAATTATCTAATAGCAATTTTCTGCATTTCTCATCACTTTCCTAATTTAAGGAATGGAGGAAAGTTCTCTTAACTTGATGGAATGTACTTCATCCAACTGTCTTTCATGGATTATTAGGGATCTCAGAATGAGTTGTGCTCTCCAAGCTATTTTTGAATGCTGAGAGGAGGCTATATATACTTTGGTCTGCTTGTTTCAACAAATCGCTATGTTTGAAGCTCAGATTCACATTCCTAACTTTAAATTTTTAGTGTATGCACATTTTAAATAGTCCTAAATTGTTGCTCTGGGATTTTTACAGAGATCTCGTTAGGTTATACAGAGAGAAAATTAGGAAGGCAAAAGCCCAGCTGGAGCTCAACTTGGCCACTAACATTAAGGACAACAAAAAAAGCTTTTATAAATACATCAACAAAAAGAGAGCCAGGGAGAATCTCCATCCCTTACTGGATGCGGGGGGGAAACGTCTAGATGTGGCACTTCACGGCATGCTCTAGTGGCAGAGATTGTAGGTTGTTTGGTTGGACTTGATGATCTCAAAGGTCCTTTCCAACCATGAAGATTCTGTGAAATTAAAGATAATTAATTTAGGCACGGTGTTTTGGTTTAGGCCTCTGAAATGTAGACGCTGTTACAATTGCCAGGGAAGTGAACTGTGTTCTTCCCTTTAAATTCATATGCTTATTGATAATTGAGGAATAGTGATGTTCAGCGGACTGTCTAGGTCTTTTAAGGATTGGGTAGAGCTAACACTAGTTTGTAACAGAACAGAGTACAGGGAAGGAGATTTCCTTAAGGAATTCCACTTCCTGTTGACAGACTACATAAGTGTCAATCCAGAAAAAATCAAATCTACTGGTATATTTTGTGGGTTTTCTTACCTGTGAGGCTGTCCGAAGTTGAAGAATTTTTCTCCCTGAATGACTTGAAGGGATTTATTTTCTGTCCTGAAGAGGATGCACTTCCATTGTGCGAAACCGCCATCTTCCTGTATCTTTTAGGGAATAAAATCCTGCAGAGATACATCACTGAGTCTAGGAATTTTATTGTTCTACTTTGTTCTGCCTTTTGAAAACTGCATCAGTGAGTTACTTCCCTGGTTTACATGGCAAGTGTGACAGTTGAGACAAATTGCTGTAGCCTCAGTGTTCTGTCATTAGTATTCAGGTTGTGCTTGGTCTTTCTTGAAGTGGCCTTGGTCAAGGTTTTTCCTAAGGCTGAGCTTTTCTTTCTCATCTCCATCAGAGTCTCTGTGGCTGTAGAAGTAGTTGTAATGCACTGGGATTTCAACAGTGGACTCATTTTGTTGTGTTTGTTGTGTAAATTGTAAGGTTTTATTCTGAATTGCTGTATATATTGCAGTAGTTTCTGGAGCCCAGGTTAGTTAGCCAATTTCTTTGTCAGTGTATATAATGGTCTGATGAAGAACATTCTTAGCTTGTAAGGCAAATTAGCCCGCATAGGTTATAGTCTGTATATATTGTATGTATGTGTGTATATAGAAACTATATAAATAATACTAAATATGAATATGTTTACAGAGACCTTGGCTGTGGAATTGTGACTGCACAGTAGGACAGTTTACCTCGGTTAATTATGCATAGGTTTTTTTTGGTGGAGAACAAAAAATCAAAATCCAGAATGGCAACTGTGAAGAAAGTGAGAGCAATTAGGCAACATTCAATGGATGTATGCTTTCACAATCCTTTGGACCTGATAGGGAGATGAGAAACACAAACATCGTGAGGAAATGACAACTTTTTATAGAGAACTTTAAAAAAACCCCAAAACAACAAACATCCAAAACAAAAAAAACAACACCCCCAAGAAACCCCAAACCAATGAATTTTAATTTAAAAAAAAAAGTCTCAAGTGCTTAGTTAAAGAAAACTGTAGTTTATACATGACTGATAAGAGATAAACGAGAAGAAAAATCTCAGAAGTTCTTAAGAATGAAAATTGTCTCATTCCTTCTGCCTCTTCTCTTACCTTCCACTTTTTGATGCTTTCTCAGTGTCCAGAAGTTGCCATGTTACGCGACCTCTGTTTAGTAGATACCCATTTGTTACACAATGACTTAAATCCAAAGGAAGGATTGATTTAAAGGAACCTTGATAGTTTTTCCTTCTGCTGCTGAGATTGAGTTTCTGTCTGTTTTGAATCTCTGCAGGGAACATTTTCATCAGCAGGAACACTAAATGACCAGTTCAGACTTGCCTATGGAAAAAAGTTCCTTGATTACCTGATTATCATCTCTGCTGACAATAAAAATTCGTCTGCTCTGGGCAGCATTTTTAAATGTTTTGGTGATCTGAATTTTCTTGACTGCTAATAAGATGCAGGAAGAGACATCAAATAGCTTTGGGATGTATTTCAAAGTACAGGCATTTAATAGCATTTTAACTCCATTTACAGGCAATAGCACCATTTCCTTTCTTAATAGAAAAGAAACCTCTTAAAGGTAGAAACCTATCAATTGAACTATTTTCAATTTTCTCTGCTGACATCCTGTATCAGCTCTGAAATACATCCTATGGCATTATGACAGTCAAATCATGTCATAGCGATTCAGACAGATTAGTAAATATATAATTATTCCCTTAATTCACAATTTGAAAACAATGCCTCTGAACAGTCCTCCAGACATGGTTTTCATGGGATAATTCATAAAATTTGTTTACATATCTGTAAGCCTTTTGCTGACTTGTCATTCTTTGAGAATGCACAATATTTTTGCCTGCAGTTGCAAATCCAGAAATGTTTTTGTTTTAATTGAGTTTATATTATTTAAAAACAAACAAACAAAACAAAGCAAAAGAAAAAACCTTCTTTCCTGGTAAATCGTCTAGTATGCAAAAGTAACAAAGTTGTCATCATAGGGATAGACATACAGCACTACTAGCAACAAGGACAGGACTCTGGTATTTCTGATTTAAGGCTTAATACGAAAGTCTGCTTCAGTAGCTACTTGAGCCTCTCAGCATAGTGTTACACAACAAATTAACATACTGACCAGCTTAAATGGCTGTGCTAAATTTACCTCATATCATCGTTTGGTGATTCACTTAATGGTGTTTGGCTGCTTTGCCGTGAATGTAGTAATTGAGTTGCATTTCTCAATGTGAAGTCTTAATGTCAGTAAAAAAAAAAAAAGGCTTGGTACAGTCAGTTGCTAGGAAGAGATACACCAAAAGATAAAGCTGCCAAATTTTGACCAGCTGTAAGTGTTATATGCTGCATAAAATATTAAGTCAGTTCATTTGCACATAATCATTTTAAAAGGATGAAAATGTTTTGTAAATTCATAGATTTATTGCTGACTAAAGAAATATTATTAGAAATTGCTGTAACTAAAATCTTCAAATAACAAACAGGCAGCACCAGTGCAAATTTCCCAATCGCGCTCTCTAGCCAATACGCTTCATCTCTGATACAGAACTAACACGAGTGTGCTCCCTGTGCTGTTCGTGTCTTGGCCTCTTAGCTGAGTGCAAGGGGAACTTTAAATTTATTGGCAAATAACTTGTTGGCTGTTGTTACTGACAACAGGGGGTGATCTCTAGGCTGGACCTGGACCGTGTGTACCAAGGGTTAGACAAGAGGTAAGCTCTGTAGCAAACTGCTGCTGTGTCATGGAAACAAAATAATCTGCGTTTTTCAGTGCCTAATAACTCATGCAATCTGTAGGAGGGCATTACAATTCTTTAAACTTTCCATTTCTTCTTCTGTGAGTATGAACTACGTTCAACAGTCTGCCTGAAGTAACATCATTGTTATGTTTCTGTTCTACCTTATTTGCTAATATAGAAAATAGTGGAAGTTGTAGTTATCTGGTGTAGTTATGTGAGTCTTCAATAGAAGGAATTCTAACTGCGTAAAAAATATTAATAGCAGTCAGTAGAAGAGGCATGTGGCATAGCCAACTGAAGCAAAATTGTTGTGGGAGGGTCACGCTAGTGTGTGTGTGTGTGTGTGCGCGCTCACGCTCACACGCTCTTTTCTTCTCCCTCTCTCCCTTTCTTTTTCTTATTGCAGATGGGCATAATGTACATGTGTCACTTGGCAGGTCTTCTGTTCTGTCACTATGTGGAGCTATACTTTATTTATACGCTACAAACTCAAGAAGGTCTGCTGAGGATAGTCTACATGTAGTTGCTTGACCATATAAGATTTAAGATAGCAGCTACCAACCACCTCCATGAAGTGAACAGGAGGCCATCAAGTGTCTTTGTTTTTACCTATGTGTACTTTTCCAGAGTGGGATTTACAAATGCCATGCCCATGGTAAAATACTTCCTAATAAATCAAAGTCAGTATCTGAGATGGTTTGAACAAGTGTGTCCAACAAATGAGTTTTGCTGTGCACAATACAAAATTCTAATGCTGAACTAGTAGATGATTTATGGTTATACAGTAGTAAGTCAGTAGTAATTAAAAAAAAAAGCCTGAATTAGACAGGTACTCATGCGGCGTACAGTACTTGTGTGTTCTAAGAAGAAAAGGTTAATACCTCTCTAGCCATGCTGAGAGCGACGTCCAGCAGGGGGAAAGAGAGACTGAAAATGAAGTCTTAGAATGGGTATCAGTGATGGATGAGGGAAAAAATTCCTTAAGAAATGTGATCAGAGCTCTATCAGGAGGAATGGATGAACCTGTGACTCAAGCAGTTCTAATGCAAGCAGTTGCAAAATAAAGTATCTCTGTAAATCAATATGAGGAAAAAAAATGCTTAAGATTTAAACCCAGGAAAAAATGGGAAAATAAGTCATAAAGAAAATATTTTCAGACTTGCCAGTTGCAGTCTGCAGTACAATTAATCCTATGAACACAAATATCATCCAAGCCTTGCGCAGGGAAAAGAATTTTGGAATCTTAAGACAAATATCGTGTCATTGATGTACAGAGTTTTTCTAGATTTAAAAAAGATCTTTAAAAGACTATTTCCTAGCTCTTCTTTCAACAAGGAGTAATGCTATTTTGACTAATTAGTTAAAGAAGCAATAGTCTTGGAGGTGTCCAAGATCTTCCTTGGAAGATTAGTGACTGTAATATCCAAGAGGAAAAACAATTGCAGGAAAACTACATGAGATCTTTGAGGAGACGCTAATTTTCTGTACAGTACCACGATCCTTTAGCTGGAACTTGTAATTTATGTGCTAGTGATTCTTTCAATAAATTAATTAGATCAAACATCCCTGAATTCCCACCACATTTAACATCAAGAATTTCTGAAAGCCTAGTCTGATTTCACACAGTGCTGGTTTGAATTTGGTGTTGCGTGGCAGAATGGACTTTGAAAATGGAATACAATGTATTTATGCTTTTTGCTGTCTTTTAGACAAGTGAGAAGTAGGTGTGGTCACACTGAGGTGTAATTACCTTGTTAAGTAATTGTTATATGGAAACTGCTACTGTCCAAACATAAAAAATACTAGGCTGATCTTCTTTGTAAGTATTATAATTTTATACATGAGGTAATATTGTTCGACTCATTTTTCAGGAGATAAAGTGTGAAGTGGGAGAAATTTATAACAAATATTTGACTAATAAGTATAAGATATGCAAAGTATGTTTTACCAACATCTATTTCATGTCCCATGTACATTATGCAAGGTGAAACTATGTTAGCTTTTGGAGTTTGAGTTAATGATTCTCATTATTTTTAAATTGTTTATGAACTGCAAATATCCATAACGAGTTGGCTGAGGTTTCATTTTATAGATTTGAATGTGAAGCACTATTTGACTTTAACTGGTGATCATATACCTGGATTTTGCTTGCTTAGCGGTGTTTGATCTGAAGAACATTACATTGTTGATGTTTCCATACAGAGTATACTTTTTCGTCATAACAGATTTGATGAAACGAAAGACCTCTGGAAAGTGAATATGTGTGTGTTTTGTGATGGTGTCATGAAGAATGATTTTAACACACGTGTGCAGAAAGTAGTGGGGTTAGTATTGCATAGGAAGCTTTAATTCTGCGTTTGTACTTAACAATATGGCCTGGCTTACTGTTTCAGACACTTTACAAGTTTTATCTGTCATTTCTATGCTTTAGAGAAAAACCTCTTAATTCTGTGTACCTACTTGTGTACCTATTTCTCTTTTTCATGTCCTTTTAAAAAATTACTCTGTTTTAGATAAACCTATTGGTTAACTTGCACTGGTGCATGCTCAGTAGAAGTTAAATTTGACACAAAATAATCTCCAAAGTTTTAATCTGAACTGGATGTGCTGAGGTCCAGAGCTGGAAGGTTTGTGCAGAGACCTATCTTGTAATTAAGTTCCTGCTGGATTTAAGTAGAGTGGGGAAAAAAAGGAGGAGGCACCCTTGCCATTACTCACAGCAATATAGAATAGAATTTAATAGATACCATAAAACTTGCAATGCTTCTCTGAATGTTGTGGCTAAATTAAAAGTAAAGCAAAGCATTAATGATGATAATTTTGGCAAATCCACATCCTCAGTGACAAATTTCTCATGTATAGTTTTTTTGTATGGGTATCATCCTGTGAAAATTCCTGTATGTAAAAGTAAGTGTATATAGTATAGCTGACTGGAGAGTGATCCAATTGATGTATCTTTACCAATAGAGGCTATGTAAGATATTATAGTGCTGGCTTTTTGGTAGTTTTTTGCTTTTTTTTTTATATTAGTGTGCTTGGGAAAACAACCTTCTAATGACAGCTCCTCTCTACGCGATATAATGTGTATCTGTCCTATGTGAGTAACCATTTAAATTCCGTTAGGAACAACTAGATAAAATGCAGTCTGGTCTGCATTCTGAATATAAAGAATTTAATTAATTCATACTTTTATCTAATTGTATCTTAAATATTCTATGCCTTAAAATTTGTAAATTGCAGACATGTCATAAAAGCTGTGTAGGTTAGGATTACTTGCAGGGAGTTAGTTGTTGCACTCTTCTCTCTTTTTTTTTTTTTTCTTTAGAATTGCTTTGAGTTAAGAAGTAATAACTGACTACGACATGTTCATGTTCCTTTTAGCTGGCCAATATGCGCACATTAATTTCAGCAGGATAAACACAGTGCAGCATGTACAATCCTTATTCAAAGAGTCCTGATTTTTGCTGTTTTAGACTGTATAGGTTTGGTGTTGTCAGATAGGTAAATTTATTGAGACATTTTTAGGATTCTCAAATATATGTCTGTATCTCTCCCATAATGGACCTGTCACTGCAGTGGGATTTAATAGGCTGTTCACTCTGTCTCCTAGTCTGCACTAGAAGTCACGAAGAGCTGACTCGGCTGAAGTTACTGAGCATTTCCTCATTGGCTTTGTTATGGCTGGTAAATTTCCTCATAGAGGGGAGGAAAGGACTCATAAGGAGGCAAAAGTAATACCATGTTAAGTATCACATCACTTGTTTCAGTGTTAATTGGCATCACTTTTCTAAGAAGTATTTTTCATATTCTGTGGCCTTACCTTACATAATCAGTTTATAGGAGTCAAAATTAACTTCTTATAACCTAAATCTAATTTTCACTGTTAGAAGAAACCTGCTTCAAATTATTATGTGCTTTCTGGGTGGGGACTGTGGTTTTGGTGGCAAGGGTTTGTGTGATAATGTAGAAAAATATATTTAGTAACTTTTTAATTGATACTTGCTTAGAAAACTCCTGAAAGTAAAGCGATGCTTTGGTATAATGGCCTTGTAATACGTACAAGGAAGTTACCCTTTGATTAACTTGTATATGATTTTGATTTTTTTCAGTTCATTTTGTTTAAAGTTTTAATCAAAAACATTAAATAGCGGAAACACTGAGTATATATAAACTTCACTATAAGTTATTTGTTTTTTCTAGTGACACGTAGGTACATGTTAAATGTACTGAAATGCTAAATTCTTTGGAACAGATGACTTCCTTAGATCTGGCACAATGGAACCTTGTTTCTCTCCTGACATGATCATTAAAATGCTAATTGACACTGAATTTAATAGTTAATTTTATTTTAAAAATTGAAACAGGAAGAACCACCTCTTAGGAATTACCAAGAACGTATTTTGCTAGAAACTAATCTCTCTTCATCTCATTTCAAGTTATTCCTATGTGTAGCTGTCCCTGGACTAGAAGATAACAAAAGGTAGAATGTTGTTTTGCTTCAACAATTTGGAATTCAAAATCTTGGATAGCTAATAGGTAGCTAATACATACGTAATCAATAATAATCATAATCAATATTTAGTATTTTGCCTTGACTTAACAAAACCATCCTTTGCCACTTCTCAAAGTTGCCATATGCTTCTCGTACTTTCGTAGTATATGCTTATGTGTAGCTATTCAGTTGTAAAAGGTATTAAGCTACTTATTATAATTTTATGAAGAAAAATAAGAATAGCAACTACAAACTTCATCACATTTTTTTTTATTTCTCTCACAAACGCATTTATAACTACATTTCTTGAAATTCCAAGCAATCTACTCAGTTCTTGTGATTTATAGCTCCCCTTCGCTTTCATTTGAGCATTAAATATTAGTAATATTTTTCAAATGAAAGCTGTGTACCAGGGAAAGACTGGTTTTATTCCTCTATGCACTTAGTAACCTGGGCTATCTTAACTTTTGTTTTTCCTTTATGATAGTGTCTTCTTCATTTTCTTTGCATATTGCTTTGTCCATTTAGTTTTACATAATTTAGCAATGCAAAACATACTTTTTAAAGAAACTTTTATGTATATTTAGCTCTTATTCAGTTAAGTTTCATGCCTGAATCTGGATGTGATCTAAAGTAGCACTGAATTTTCGGTGCTGAGAAACAAACCTATAGTTGCTGATTCTGGGAAAGCACAGACTTTCAAATATATCTCTATTTTTTGGGGTATTATTTCGTGGCTTAGCTATTCTACTCAATGTGCTGGCACTATAGTAAGGCACATACCTCACTGACTTACTGCAGAGGAGATGTGAATATCATTCTTGGCACTGCATATAAGTATAGTAAAAGTGATTAAGTCAGATTAAATATCTGCCTAGTCTGATATCTTGTTTTTGATGACAGCCAGTAGTGGATACTTCGGGGGAAAAAAAAAAAATCCAAGAAATAGAACATGGATAGTCATTCTCCCTGGGTATGTCTTCCCAGTTCCTGGAGTTCAAAATTATGTTCGTATATCGTGTTTGATATCCCCTCCCACCCCCGCAACTGGCCTGTTCTGCAGCTAATTCCATTTATACTGCTGTAAGAAGGAATTCTTCATTTGAATTGTGCCATATATGAAAAGGTCTTCCTTTTGTGTTTTAAATCTGCCGTTTGGGAAATTTATTTCCAGTGCCATTCTTTGAGTGAGACGGATAATTCATGGCATGGCTATACCCTGCATCACTATGCAGGTCTGGGGTTTTCAAGCTACTGAAGTACTATTCCTATGGCAAATTTTGCCTTAGTAAACATTGTAAGATACACTGTCAAAGTGTTCTCTCAGAATATAGCTTTTTGAAATCTATTTTACTTGTCTTGCTGCTGTTGTTCTCCTCTATTGTTTTTTATTAATACTACAATATTGTGTCTAGTAATTAGCTTCAGAATATCAAAATCTGTAGGACTCAGGCACCACATATACGTAATTTTCAAAGTAAACATCCTGGAGAAATGCTGCCATGTAGGCTTTTGGTTTGGGATTTTTTTTGGTGTTTTGATAGCTTTCTATGAGTAATTGTGAAAAAGTACATTTGAAGAACATTGGGAACTAGCATATGAAACTTATTGTGGTAGCAGAAGAAGCAGGCATTGGAAAGACTCATTTAAACAAGTGGAAAGGAAAGGGTGTTGATAAGGTATGGCACTTAGAAAATACTTAAGCTCTAAATGACAGGTAGTCCAACAAGAAAGACTTCTTCAGGAAGGTAATGGGAAGGTTCATTGAGATAATCGAATAGTAACTCTTATTATAAACAAAGATTTCTCCCAATCCCAGGCAACTCCACACCAATCCCTTGGAGAGTAAGAACTGGATTAATTCTTTTTGTTTGGTTGGTTTGTTTTACTGTCCCTCTGGCATCTTAGTTTAAGATTTTAATCAAAAAAAAAAAAAAATACGCACACATCTTTAGGTTAAGACCCAAGAGCTTGTTGCTTCCAAGGTATATTAACTGTCACAGATGTCCTGAATCAGATTACTTGGAATCTGTCCGGCACAGACAGAGTTGGAATTTTTTTTTTTTTTTTTCTGTGTATTTTGCCTGTAGGTACTCCTTTTACTAGATGTACCTAGAGCTCTATTGAAGCACTTGTAAAGCTCATTGAAATGGAGCTGTTAGTGTTGCAGTTGTATTCATCTGGAAGTGATATGGGAAACAAGAATCAGATCCTCTTCTGCTTAATTTGGGGTGCAGACTCTGACTCAAGAGTTGCACCTCACAACAGCAGCACTTGTGATTAACTTTGAGGGTTGCCTTGTTCTGGTTGGGAGAGGCTTAAAATATCATTGTGCCAGCTAATGGGTGGGAAATATTCTCTAGCTTCTTAGTTGGAGCCCAAATGTGGAAGGATCAAATCCTAGTCCTTGCTACAGTTAGTGTTTTAAGCTACAGAAGTTCAACCAAAGTGATTAAAAAGTAGATTTTTCACAATACTCTCTGGTTTCATAGCTAAATAATCTTCCTAGGGATGTGGTATCTGAGAAGGAATAACTTGTCTAAAGAAGGTTTCAAGTTTTTAATTTTTTCCTGTGAATGACTGAATTGTAAGAAATACTCCCCACTGTTTTGGTTATTAAAGCTGCACTCCATTTCTGATAGCTTTGTGAGTCTGAAGGCTTTTGTAAACAGAATCTAAGTTAATTTAGAGAGTTTAATGCTGATTTGAAATGGTGTAACTAAGGGCAAAATTTGATCCCAGATGGTGCTTTGATTTTAATTTGGTGGTTATGGTAGAATTGCTCAAAATTCCTTAACTATGACTATTAGAGCTAAAAACTTTAGGGATACAGTTAGCTGGCTTGCCATAATTAAAGCGATTTCTTATTGTAATCTGACATTAGTCAGGCATACCTGAGAGCTGAAATTAACCTTTTTAAAATTCACATCTTTCATGCCTGGAAGGTCTTTGAAGTGTGAGTATATTAGAATGACTATTTTTGCTTATTTTATCATGCAGTAGATTTTTTTTTTTTTCATGGCAAGCTCTCATTTAAGTCAGCTCTATCTGAAGTAAGTCTTTTGTTTCTGTTTGTTTGTTTGTTTGAGTCTGGATGAGCTAATTACTTTTGGAGTAAGGTAGATTCAGCTTTTAAGAAAGTTAGACTTTCTAACAGACTGATTTGGATTTGTGTTACCTTGCCTAGTTTAATTCTCATTTAGACTTCTAATACATATTTGCTATAACTGATGGCAGCATTTCTTGTCAGAATAGCCCACAAATATACATCCAATACTGAAGAACATGTATTACAGAACTAGGTGCTACAGATGGAAACTATTATTAAGCAAGACTCCTGAGATACCAACCAAAGTGCTGAGAAATGGTAATTTTGTTCAGGTGTTTCTGGCATTCATGGATTCCCTCTGCTTTTGCACTGGTTCCCTTTTCTTAGACATTAAACCTTTGCTATTTCAGGCTGTATCCTAATCTTGTCCCTGCCCGGGGTGCCTCTTTTTGGCTTCTTAGTCTGTAAAGTTCTGGACTATCCTAGTTTTAAATTTGCCAGAGAATCTTCTCCCAGTGTCACAAAGAGAAAACTGTAATGAGCGCTTTTATTCTAGTCTTAGAATATTTTCCCTGGTAGTTAAATATTTTTTTTTTGTTTTTATATCATTACTTTTATTTATATTTCCTGTGACAATTAGATTCTCTCCAACCATATTATTTAACCTTATAAATATATTTGAATTGTTTGGTTTTTCGGTCCTTGCTGAGGAGAGCAGTTCATATTTAGTTCACCTAAATCTTCTAATATAAAACTCCCTCAGGCGTTTCGTTCTTTTTCTGTTCTTCAAGTCTGTTCTAATTTAGCAATAGTTTTCTGGTCATATGCCCAGAACTGAACACGCCGTTCCAGAAGCAGCTGTGGAAGTGCAGTATACCGAGTTCCCAGTGTCATGTGTAGCTTTTGGTATACACAGCCTAACGCTGCAAAGGCTTTCTTGCTATCAATTCATACCAATAAAATACATTGTTTTCTCCCTTAAATCCCCTAATTTGATGTTGCTCTGAAAATGTCTTCTTTTTATTCAACAACTGTTCCAAATTATTTTTCCCAGTCTAATCCAATTTTATTATTTTCAGATTATGTTTTGAAATTCTTTATCTCATTGGTATTGCTTTGTCTCTGAACTGGTATGATGTGTTTCTTCAGCTTATTACTTATTGAATCTTCTAGGTCATTAGTGAAGATGCTGAGTACTAGGTCTAATAAAGATCTATATATCATCCTAGAAGGGACCTTGCACTGTTCAGTGCACACCATGTCTTAAAACTGTGTAGCTTATTAGCGTTTTCTCCCCTTATGAATTCAAATAAGTGTGAATTAATTTTGTGACTGTATTAAATCACTTGCTAAAATAGGAATAGTTTTATTTTATTAGACGGTTTTGTTTTTCTTTTCCCTGTGCTCTTCTGAATAACTATGAAATTCAATCAGAAATTATATGACAAAATTGAATGACTGTTTTCTTCCCTGTGGATTGACACTTCCTTTTTCCCCCCCCACATTTTCAAATTAACTTTTTATATACTTTCTCATATTAGTTTCTCATATTATTAACACAGGCTACTAGGCTGATATAGGTACAAATGACCCAGCATATTTTATACGCTTAATTCTATAAAGTGAACAAGTGTATCACAGAATCATAGAATGGTTTGGGTTAGAAGGGACCTTGAAGATAATCTAGTTCCAGTCCTCCTGCCATGGGCAGGGACCAGGCTGCTCAAAGCCCTATCCACCCTGGTCTTGAACACTTCCAGGGAAGGGACATCCACAGCTTCTCTGGGCAACCTGTTCCAGTGCCTCACCACCCTCAGAGGAAAGAATTTCTTCCTAATATCTAATCTAAATCTCCCCTGTCAGTTTAAAACCGTTACCCCTCGTGCTATCACTACACTCTCTGATCAAGAGTCCCTCCCCATCTCTCCTAAAGCAGCCTTTAGGTACTGGAAGGCTGCTATAAGGTCTCCCCAAAGCCTTTTCTTCTCCAGGCTGGACAGCCCCAACTCTCTCAGCCTGTCCTCATAGCATAGGTGCTCCAACCTTACATATCCTTACATCAGTTCTAGAAAATTCTGCCCCTCTAATCAGTGTGGTAAGTCCTCTCATAATATGAAGAATATAGTTTTCAGGGCCCAAAGTATGTTGTTTCATTTCTTATCATTGAAGGTACATACGTGAGTAAGACTTTTTAAGATAAGACCTTTAGCTACAGGTTAGTGTGTAATCTAGTGTAGAAATGTCTACTCAGACACTTTCTGGCTCCTGCGAGAATAATGGGGTCTCTTGTCTCCCTCCATGTGCCCCCTCAGTGCTCATTCTTCAGCCTTTCATGAGGATAAGTGGAAATGCAGGCAATATTAAAGTGAAAAGCCATCTCGGGAAAGGAACATAGCCTATAAAATGCCTCTCCAAGTACAATGTTTTGATTTTTATCTGAACATGTAAAGCTGTTCAGCGTATTATACTGAGGTGGATGCGATAACCGTTTATTTGAGTCTAAACTTTTTTTTTTTCCTGAGCTCTGCCTGTATTGTGGACTTAATGATACAGGTTAATGCTTGTTCCTTTAATGCTATATTTCATTTGGTATGTTCAATGAAGTCAAATTAAGTTTGAACTAAACAACATTAGCTTACACTTTCCTAAACTTTATGGTGTCCTTTTTAGTTTTTGTATTCCTTTAACATTTTAAAGACTTCAATTCTTTGTTAGTAAATAAACCAGAACAAGTTAGTGTGTGCTGTTGTGTTGCTCCTACCCATCTGGACTGGAGTCCTTAGGTGCACGAAGGGCAGTTCTTCCGCATGCTCAGAGCGACAGTAACAATGCAATATAACCCTTGGCTGGCTCTTACTTAGAAAGAATGAAGTACATACTTGTCCATAAGTTTGATAGTTGTTTCCTAGAATGTCAATGGAAAAAATAGCAACTAAAGGTCTGTGTTTGATTATAGACTTGTTGCGTGAAAAGGGGCAAAGCGGTTTTGGCAGAAAATAAACCCCCTTGCGTTCAAACACTCCTCACCAAGGTGGGAGGCCAGGTGCGGCTAGGTTTAAATTCTGAGTGATGCCCAATTCAGCACTATCAGTCCAATCGCGTTTAATATGTATTAAACTATTACGATTTGGATATACTAATAGTGGACTGCACCCTCAGTCTAGTCGTGCTCATGAACTAGCACGGCCACTCTTGAGTCTTTGGTCGTGTTCAGTGAGAAACCAAAACGACTAGCTACTTAAACAGTGCAGTTTATTTAAACAACAGATACATAGGTTCTTAGGATTGCCGGTGATAAATACACTCTCGGCAAAGCATGTGCAAATGAAAGTATTGTTACATATACAAAACGGGCGACAAAGTTACAAAGATACAGCCTGGCTATAAATGTAGAAGGAGAGTCTCCAGAGAAATTTCTGTTTCCCGAGAAAGCACTCGGTATAATCTAAGTCTTACCCAAAGGCGTCCCTATGGGGGCGAAGAGAGGCTCAGCCCGTCGACTGCTCCCAGAAGTCAGTGATGTAATTCTTTGCGATGGTGTCTTCCCTGGGTATCCCCCCTCTCTTGGGCTATTTTGATACGATGTGTTATCTTCAAGGTGGAGTTTGAGTGACTTTAGTCATACATACTTTTATCATGATTGGTGTAAATTTTTCTCGCTTCACAATTAAAGGTATAGTTTACGAGAAATTCAGGGCACAGACTCAAGAAGGAATGGTCGCACCTTGGAGGCGGGTAGCCTTCGGGGTGGAGGTGTGTTTTGGTATTATAATGACATCATAATGAGCAAAGTTCGCACAAAGGACAGCATTTCATCAAAATTTGACAAAATGTGGGCTCCGAGTATCGAGCGGGCAGCTAATTGGCAGCTTATCTGTTTCATGGTATCATCCCATTCCCGTATCCGCTATACATCATAAGGTAAAGCCGCGGAATAATTGCATCCCGTCCCGTACCTCATGTAGCTTCTCAGGGAACCACAGGTGTTGTATTCTTCATGCCAGCTGCGGCTATTCTCTACCTCAGAAGCCTCTTGATTTTATATTTTTCATTAATGTGTGAACAATGCTGTACTTTTGTATTTTTAGCCAATTTAGTATTTATTCCACAAGACTCCAATGACTCTTCAATTTTTAACTTTCTACCCCATCTTCTATCATACAATTGGTCCCTTCTCATAGATTAGCTCCTTCCCCACCTTACTTGGATGCAACTATTCCAGTCTGTTCTTCTTCTAACCTTCTGCTGATCAAAGCCATTACTGTCCTCTTATTTCCATTATAGCTCCTTACCCTTTTGTCTACCCAGTAGAATGCTTTCTCCTTTTTTACGTCTGGACAAGAAAAGCACTGAGATGATAACTTTACTAGGGCTGCAATTTGGTTTTGGTTTCTAGATGTCTTCCCATAATGTCCTTTAGCTTTTAGCAAAAGCAGTTGGGGGTGAGGGGGAATAATCCCTTTGTGGTCTACAGTCTCCCTGGATGTGAGGCATGCTTTTGAAGTGGGAATCTTCTTGTTATTTGGCCACCAGACTCAATAAAAACTGTGTTAAATATATGAATTTTTGTGGATTTATACATCAGGTAATGCTGGAAAAATTATTGAAAGGAAAATGTACCTTTGTAGTTGCAGAAGAAATACTCCATTTCCAGCCAGGTTTCAAATGAATGTGCTGGAGGTATTCTTTGTATTTATGGAAATAAGTGCTCCAGAAATTACAGGAAAGCTGTAACCTTTAAAAACAGTGGATTTTGCATAGATTATTATATTAAAATCTAATGGTCACTGTTGAGAAAAATAACAAGCAATATTGGAGTCCAAATGGTTAAATTTTGACATGGATAGAATAATGTAAAGCAGGGCATATAATGGAAAATGCTAAATTAATAATTGTACAAAGAAAGACTTTAATAGCAACCGTCCCTTACCAATGAAGTATGACAATAATATTTAGCTCTTACATAGCACTTTCCATTTTAAAAGTATGACACTTATTTCATAGAATTGGTAGAAGGGAAAACACCTCTTGTCTAAAACTCTCCCATTACTTTACATTGTCCCTTAGGACTTAGCGAGGAACCCTTGACAAGGGAGAAGAGCTTAGAGCTATCACGAATTGCTTCAGTCCTGTAGAAAGAGCTGACTGATCTCCATTTGTGTGTTCTAAATACAAAAAGGACATGGCCAAGACTAGAAACATTTACAGAAGGGTGGAAACTGGAGAATACCAAATGTTTCTGCCATTGGCAGCTTCTAACCAGCAGGACAGATATTTCATAGTATAGATTTTATAGAATAAGAGTGTAATCCAGGGTTCTAGAAACTAAAGGCAATTTCAATTTGCATCTCCTTTTGCAGTGGAATATGCTTAAGAAATTTCTTAGGTTTTCTGACCACTTAAAGTCATGACACTGTCAAAGATCTTTTAAAAGTGAATCTATTTATATAACTGAGGAGAAAAAACATGGAGAAACACCCTCATGAGATCAGCATTGACCTTTAGAGAGTGAGTCCCTACAGAACAACTAGCCTTTTTTCCATGTTTTGTAATTTTGTAGTTCAGTAGCAAGGGATTCTTTCAGAAGCTTTCTTCATTGCTACTCAAGAATATCTGTAATTAAGTCAAAATGAGATGGAATGAACGTGCAGCAAAGGACTGTAAACATGTTTACACATTTTGATAAACATTTCTGCATTTTTTCCTCTTGTAGCATTGATTCATCTGCATCATGTACTAAATGGAAATGAGCAAGATGTAAAATTAATCCACCCTTGTAACTATCTGAAGAGAGTAATTATCTGATGCTTGCAAGCTGTTTCTAGAATAGATCCTCCCCAAGCTACATTAAATTTTATTGTATCTATATTTGATTCTGAAATTACAGTGGATCGCATCCTTTAACAATATAAACAATGTAGCTCACTAAAGTCAGTGGAGCTGTACAGATTTTCTCTTATGGGAGCAGTACCCCAAAGTATGTAAGTCCCCATTGCAAATTTGATGTTACAGTAAATGATAGCAATTTATATGTGCTTATTTTGAGAAATCAGCGTATGGATAACTTACAATGCGTGATTAATTGCGTTCAGAGGTGCTCAAGCTGTGGAGCCATGGAACAAAGCCCTTAGCAAGCATCACTCTGCATAGCAGAAGCTCAAGAACAAGAAGAAGAAAACATTCAGATTTGACAATAAGCTCTGTGATAAGTATGCATAAAGGAAAATACCCTCTCCTGGAAAACCAGTTTAATGCTTTTGGAGAATGGAAAATTGGCAAATTAAAGGATAAACAGCTGAAAAAGGCAAAGGAGATTATTTGCTGCTTTTCTATTAATCCTTTTTGTTGGTTGTTGGGTTTTTCTTGTGTGGTTTTTGGGTTGGGTTTTTTTTTTGTTGTTGTTGTTTGATTTTGATTTTGGAACAGGTAAAATGGCCAAGTCCACTACCTCACTTGAGTCTTACCAATAAGCCTCTCAATCTTTATAAACTCTGGCGTTTACAGACTCCAACTGAGAAATGAAAAGCTAAGGAGATCTGGATCTAGTCCTGAGGACCTGTTATCCTGGTACGAATACACTGCAAACTGAATCTTTTCAAACCTAGAAAACTCTCTTATTAAAATTTCTGAGATGGCTAAGAGATTGTTTTTATAATAAATGTTCACATGCTTATCGGTAGTAATCAAGTATAGTTGCAGGAACCTGTGGGAAATTATAGCCAAATCAGGCCAATGCTGATGGAAACTTTATAAATTAAAACAAAATTTAATTTGAGCCTTAACAATTCAAACACTTAAATATAGATTGGTTTTCTAATTTGTCTGCAGGGCATTAGAAATCTAGTGCTGACAAGCGAAGAGGAGGAAACACATTGACTGGGTGGGAGGAACAGGGGGATTATCACTTTTTTTTGCAGCAGCACTTTGGATTTAGGTTGACGTAAGTACCTCATGAAACTGCACCCTTGCCATTTTCTCGCTCTTCCTTGTACCATTTTGTGCCATCGTTACTTTGTAATATTGCTTTAAAAAATACAAACACAAAACTTGAAGAAAACAGTGCAAAGTGTTCCTGTACTCAATTTCTGAACAGTGGAGGAAGTGGTGAGAATGTAAGGATATAATATGCTTAGAAATGTCTTACTGAAAATTCATTAAGTTTTGTCTAAGTGATTTTTATGAAAGCTGGTAGAGAGAATTGATATAACAAGCCAATATTAAGCCAGGAGTTTGAAAGCTTTCTAAAAGACCTTGACCTTCTGTGAGTTACTCTGTTTTTGTTAAACTTGTAGCACATCCCAAACTTGTTTTTCAGTAGTGCAATAATGATTTGCAGACCTTGTGAGAGCATGAGTGATGTGAGTTCGTTATCTGTCTCTGAGCATAATTACTGATCACATTGTATTTCAGAAATGAAATGCAACTATTAATACTCTAAATCAAATGGGATTCTTTTAGTGAAAACGGAGTCCGTTTGTATTAGAGAAATGAGACATAAAAGAAGGGTTTATGGAGATCTTAGCTCTTTTGTTTTTCTCCCCATATTAATGCATTCATATTTTTGGTATTCAAGTACATAAATTATTTAAAAATAAATACATTAGCAACATAAAAGCTCAACTTTAAGTAAATACCTATGATTAGATGTAAGTGCCATTGGAGTATCAAATGGAAAGGTAAGTCCTTAGCCAAGATTTTACTAGATTTTACCTTGATGTGCATTGTTCGTGTTGTGATTTTGAACTCAGTGATCTGCTCCTCAAGAGTTTGGCTTGAAAATTTTCGTCTTAAAATGCTGTGAAATCAGGTTTGAGATTATAAAATGGAAACACCCAAATGTCTCATATTTTTTTGTCGTGATGATGCTGGCCAAATCAGTGTCTGGAAATCAATGCGTTCCCTCTCATCAGCCTTGCTAGTGGGTAGTTTGTGATTCTCACTCTGCTGGGACCTGGCCTTTATTTCTGGCTTTGTTAACATGTTTCTGGGGTAATAGTTTCTGGGGAGCCATAGTCCCAGAAGCTGCTGAGAGAGGTAGGGACTCTTCCATTGGTCTCCAGGGATATTTAGACAAAACAAGTTGAGATTTTGCAAGCCATTATGGTTATGGGCGTTAGTTGTCAGCATCAGAACCTTGTTTGAAAATTCTTAGGTAGTTCCAGTGTTGAGGCTCTCCCATGATACCTGTATTAGGGTTTCTGTATGGTTTTTCTCAGTGTAAATTGAGGGAAAATGATATCTTGTTTCCTCTGTGAAGTGATATAAAATCCACCGATAAAGGGTGTTATATAAAAGATTTTTTCCAAGAGGATGGAGCTGTGGAAAAACATGTCCCTAGTGAGGAAGAGCGTTAAACTTAGTAGTATTCATTTATCCTGTCTAAATGTGCTTTCTAAAAAGAAATCAGAAGAACCTTGCATTGAATTTGAGCTTTTCTTAGCCAGTGAAACACTCAAGGGGAAAAAAAATAAAAATCTGTTCTTTCATCTCTTAGGGACTGTAACACTGTAGGCAGAGGCTTAGTACATTGCTTTCTCTCATTCTTCTATTATTGTGAATTATCTTATCTTCTGCTGACAGCTTATAACCTATTTTTACAGCGAAAATCATTCTTGATACTTGATCATTCTTTTTCTGCATCAAACTAGAGCTCAAAGCGTTATTCCTAGATGCTCTCCTCTAAGAGTATAGGGTTGGTGTTGAAAAATTCTTTCAGTTATTGCTTTATTATTTGATATTACAATAACTCTCACCATGTAACTTTTATTTTTGCCATTTTGCAAGCCCCAATAGTGGCTGTTTTGGAGAAAGTGCAAGAGTAAAAACGTACAAAAAATCTTAGAATCCTAAGTTGTTTATAAAATCATAAGCTTTGATTGTGTTTTAATTACATACACAAGTTTGAGACTACATCAGATTTCCCTTCTTTGTCCAGTTTCAAAGCTGTTGCTTTTCAATATTATTTAAGTACTTCGTGTGCCTTTGTGGGAAATAGGTCACTGTTGAAAAATTTTCCATTTTACTTATGAATGGGGTCGTATAGGTCATCAGCCTTATCACCTCATTATATGTATACTTTACCCATACTGTTACCCACACTTACAGCCCTTACTTCAGTATTGAGGCCAGTTCCCAAAAATATTTGATAAAGAACCCTCCTTTCTTGAATTTAAAAACCCCACCTCTGCTATTTGCTATGACAGCTGCCTCCTCCTTGTTGGGTTTGGTAACAGATGTGGGAGAATCATTTTCAGTGGAAAATTACGTATTCCCTAGAAATGTATAGAACTCTGCCTTAGTGCCACTTATTGTCATAGCCAGATGAGGAGGTCACAAAGCTTCATAATTTACTTTCCTGGTTTTAATGCATGGCTTTGGCAAACTCTGGAGGAAAGCTCGCTTAAAGAAGACGCTGTGAACCAGAAGAAATGCTGTTCAATTAGATTTATGCAATTTACTTTGCTAGGAAATGCTGCGCAAAGTAAATCCTAAGTACATGATTTTAATACTGTGTGAAGGCTTCTGCTGACGATCCTATAGTTTCTGTCTCCAAAATAAAATGGTGTCACGTCACAAAAATGTATAAAACTGTATCAAAAGCTTTTCTTGTATTGCTAGCCGAATCAAACTGGCCGTTTAGACTTCAGGAGCACCCTGTCTCCCATTGTGAGATACCGTGCCTGACAGTATGGGAATAAGAAGGAACTGCGGCATTAAGCTAAGTTGGGAGTGAGCCTATTATCAAGGCTGCTTTGAATACAGGGCACTGCTAAGCAGTAAATGTGCAGCTGCTGCACATGGTGGTGGCCTTTTCGCCACCTCATGGCACGGTGCACTGAAGCCGACAAGCAGATTGTGTATGAGGGTGGCCACCGGTGGTGTGTCGAACATGCGGTGATGAGTGTAAGAGAGGTGGCACTGCAGGACAGCACTGCAGCCTCTCTAGCACTGCTTGACCCAGCAGGCAGTTATTTATATGTCCCAGCACTGGGAATGGGTGAGATTACAGGTTTAACAGAATGAGAGTGTGTGTGTGAGAAGCATAACCACAGGCCACGTGAGCATCCATCAGATATGATTTGCAGTCCAGTACCTGTGAGATCTGATTATTGGTTGAGTAGTTGAAAACATCTCTATCAAGGCTCTATTATGAATCAGAGAACTTTCTCCCTACGTCTCCGCTGAACCTAACCGCGTATCTGAATTCATTGCCCATTCAAGGCAAATTGCTTAATCTGTTTTAAAAGATCTATAAACCATGTCAGAATTTATCAGTAACAGTTGTTAGCATTAACCTAATGCAAAAAGACTGTGTGCATCGTGGTCCATCTGAGTCCACAAAAGCCAGTCAGTTTAAATCCCTTCTGCAATGTATTGGTCGTCCAAATTTTTAAAATTCATTGGTCAATGGAAACAGTGTGTTACAATACAAGTTCAGTTCAATATTTGTAATTCTTTTTCAACCTGTGTATACAACCAGTAGGTGGAATGGCAAGAGTTACTTGTTGAAATATGCAGGTAACATACAACTTTATTCTATGCCTTTGTTCAAACAGGCTCTGAGTAACAAAAGACAATACGGTAATGATCAAAGGGGTGATTTTTTTTTTTTATAAGTCATTGAGGAGTTACTTGGGTGGATGGGACTGTACAATTATATAGCTATGACTAGAGTGATGCAAGATTCTTCAGGGATGTTGCTATTTGAGGACCTGGAGTCAAAGACAGGCTGGATTGCCCCAGCCAATAACTTCTTATTTTTTTGCTTTAAGGTTTAGATGTCACATTCTGGAATATGATTATGAGCATGAAACTTAAGTGTATGCTAAAATCCAGAGGCAGAGTTTTGCTTCACTATATTTATAGAGTGGTTGGAGTTGGAAGGGACCTTGAAGATCATCTAGTTCCAACCCCCCTGCCATGGGCACAGACACCTCCCACTAGATTAGTTTAATCTATAATGGGCTAGCTGATGATCTCAGGTGGAAAGCATGACTAACAGTTCTCCTCCATGCAAAAAGAATGATGTGGAGGTCATACCTATGTAGGAAGCAGTTTTATTTGGAGGCCTATTCAAGACTGTAAATTGAACTCTGCCAGGATCTAGGGAAAATCACTGTATTCTGCTCCAGTACTTGGCACTTTTTTTGAACACTGCTTTCTTTAGCAGCAGATACATATGTACAATCGCAGACATACTTGCCTTGAAACAAAAATGCTAGTAAAGTATGTCATTCCGCTTCATGCATCTTCTGACAAGGATGTCTGCACAAAAAGGTGCATGTCATGTAATTTCCATTGCTTAATGCACATCCTGAAATGCAATCTGACAGTTTTCTGATGGGCATAGTATAAATTTGCACAGAGAAAAATTTCAGTTTAAAAAAAAAAGAAATACAGAAGCAGCTTCTATAGTTGTAGGCCAACTCTTTATGCTTTTAATGATGTAAATTGAAAAAAAAAAAAGCATACATATGTTTATGTCAGCAAAAGAAATGATATTGAGATTTTCAAAGTGCCCTTCTTTTTTCTGCACGTTCTATATGTTTTTAGTTGTATGGCTGAATTTAAGTCTAGTGTTCCGCCATCTGTCTTTCAAAACACTGTAGTCTGTTAATGATTTTTTTCCTCAGTCCCTCATTGTAAACAAAATCTGTTGTTGGTGCTTGCTTGAGTACTTTTTCCTAAGCCTTTACAATATGTCTTGGCACTACAGTCAGTCTGAAATATCCTTTCACTGCGTGATAAGTTAATGATCAGAGCTGATGAAATTCAAAACAATGTTCTTGCAGCACACCTGCTAATGCACAGGGACATTGACTGCAGGAACGTTTTCGTATGCCAACTCTGTTCAGTAAACCACTACACTATCTTAAAGAGATAACAAATTTAAAGTTTAGTTTATTCTGAGGCCACATTTGTTTCTGAGATTTTCAGGAGAATCCATTTCTATTTTAGTTCGTTGCAGTCCTGATGGTATTACTTCTGGAGGAATTGAAAAGAGAACACTCTACAACATATATGTGCAGAAAATAAAATTTAAGAAGTATATATAATTTTAGATCAACAGCTGTTGAGTATTCCTTCAAAGGCTTGTAGAAACTGTTACACGCCTGGATATAGTTGTGCACACCGTCTTAAATAATATGGAAATAAAGCGGTTGTTTTTCTCAGAGACACTTTCAGTTCTCCTTTATATTTATATTTAACGTTAAAAAGTTTTTCATTCTTTATGGGAATACCTCTTAGAAGTGTAAGCTTAAATTCTGTGTTTAAATAAAGTAAGTAATACACGTGAACACGCAATTTCAGTCTGTGACCCTGTCCTATCTGTACTTCAAAGTTATCTTCAGATTTGAATGTTTCCCCCTATAATATTGAGAGTACTAAAACTAGTTTCTAGCCAGTATTATTTGCTTGTGAAAAGTCAATGTCAATGTGCTTAATAATTTTTTTTCAAGTGGCTTATGTATTCCAACATAGTCATAGATCTTTTCAGTAAGATTTTTAGTAAATTTTTTGATTCTCAAAAAAACTCCCAACACATATATAATATATATGCAATGAAAACTTGATAATTAAATGCACACTTCTACATACGACACCTAAATAAAGTCAGTATAATCTTATGTAATGTATTATAATGTACATGCTATATGGACTCATATTTTGCTTAGAGTTTTGGTGAACTATTTGAAAGGTTTAGCTTTTAGCTACTTTTTGGAAAAATTGGGAGAAAAAAGGAAAAAAAGAAAAGGAAAAACTGACAGCTGTTGATAATGACATATGGCTGTTATAAAGGACAGGGTCCTAAGTCATTAAGAGCAAGCAACTTGTGCCTAGAGCATGTGAGTGAAAGAATGATACATTTTAAAATTAATTGAAATAAAGGGTCTTTTTGTTATTTTGAGCCAATGAATGCTTTGCTTTACAGAAAAGATTTGGTGATAGGATGTTGTACACTAGAGAGTTAGAGAAAAACCAGTATGGGCTGAAAACAAAGACATCTCCCCACCTTCAATCATTTTCTGTAAAATTAAAAACATTGTAATTCTTCATTTTCTCAACCATGGGGATATTTTCATTATAAATTCATCCAGACCATGGGTAAAAAAAACACTTTTAAAACCTCCCCGTACATTTTTTCTTCATTCTATGCTTAGTCTCTCTCTGATGTTTTAAAAGGAAATAAATCTGTGTAGAGGAATTTTAAGAAAATTTGTAAAAGAATACATTTCTTTTAACATGGAACAACATACATGTGTAATTAGCTGTAAAAAAATAAATTAATACTATTAAATGCACATTTTACAAACAATGTTTAAACTTGGTTGTAAAAGTTTCAAACTTCCGATGTTTTCTTGTTTACGGTGTACTCTGGAAGCACATACTCATCTCTCTTATGTCACCTCTTATGAAAATGTCCTCAGAATGCATTTCCAGCTGGGCCAATTATCTCTGGCTGTACTGTTTCCAGTATTTTGCCAATCTCAATTTTATTATAAATTAATCTACTGTAAGCATTGGGGAGGTAATAATGCATATATGTATATGTAATTGTTATATGCCTAGCAACTTCCGCCCACAGTTAGGACTGGAATACCTATTGAGTGTTTTCTAATATGGATAAAATTACTCTTTACGGACTACTGCAAATATTGAGGTTTGCAAAATATGGGTGACCCTAACATTCCTACTGTGCATAACACTGTGGTTTTGGTAATAATTTTATTCCAGCAAAGCTTTGCTTAAAATCGTTTGTGGAGAGTAACAGACAGTTGATATATAGCCACTTCCTCAGGCATGGTGTCAGCATTCATGGAATTAATACAGAACAAATATTTAATGCCCTCTGGATTCTGATTGTCTTAGACTTAATGGAAGTCCCAACACCAATTATAAGGGGCAATCACGTTTGAATTTCTCTGGGGTGAACGCTCTTGGATCCTCCCTCTGAATATGTGGTAAAACGCTTTCATATCACATTTCTTAAGCTCAGGAAAATGAAATGGCTGCTCCATCTGTATGTCTGTGGTAACTTTATGATTTAGGGACTATTCATAACATTTAGAAAGCTTTGAAGTCATGTGAAGACTAAAACTAACTTTAAAAAAATCTTACCAATTTTATCGATGAGGTTAAGAAAACCCCGTGCTTACATTCTAAAGTATTTTTTAAAATCAAATCTTACTAATTAAAGATTAAGAAATATGGAAGGATCATGCAAAACAGTGCTTTTCCAGTACACTTTAACTACACTAAGTAGTTTTAATAACAGACTTGTTTGTCCCGTTAAGCAACGATGTGGTTCAATGAGTTGCTCTAGTAATTCAGCATGAGAACTGACTCATTGCAACTCCACCATTCTCTAGGAGCACGGATGCAACAGAGCTTTGTATCATATTGGTTTACGTAAGATGCGGACAGCTATTTACAAGGTGCTGAGATATCATGTAATAAAATGAAAATGTTCTTTTAAGAATAAAATTTATGGCACTCTAAAGATGCAACCTCAATTATATGTAGGATCCAGTCTCAGAAAGAAGCAGATCTCTTGGAAGGAGGATTGTGTATTTCCTTTATTTGTTCTTAACTGAAATTCTAGTCTTAAATCTTATTTTCCTGAGGGAACGGCAGCCCATATTTCTCTCCCCTCAACAAAAGGGTATGTGGTCCTTCATATAGAAGTCTTAGCTACCCATTTTAGCAAGAAATCTTTTTTTTTTTCTCTTTTAAAGTAATGTTAGCTGGCTTTAAAATATTGATAGGTGTAGAAGTCAACAGTTGTGGTCCTTGAAAGTTTTTTGAGGATTAAATTGTAATACTTAAAAGATTTTTGGCAACCTCTAGACCTAAGCCCCAAATGTCTAAGCTTTTACTAATTGCTTAACTGAGATCTCTAGCATTACTACATAATTACAGTTATAAAACTACTAAATATATACAAGCAAGTAGGACCTACTCCAGCGTTTTTATTCCATCTTGCCAAGATATAAAGGTGCATGGCTGATTATGTCCTTATCTTACTGCAAATAATAGTGTCGACTGGTGGTTGTTGGTTGGTTGGCTTCTCTGTAAATCTTTGGTGTGTTGTTTAGCTGCGTATAAACACATTTCATATAGATGTTCAAAGGAAGGTGGAAAGATAGAAATAGGGATTTATTTTTTTTTTTGGCTTTCTGATTTCATTACTCAATATATTGCCATGCATATGCAGGTGGCAAAATGTGAATACAGGGCAATAACCGTTATGTTCGTTTACTTTGCCATTTAGGAAGCACAGATGTTAACTATATAATAACAAGGTGGTTCTTATTGTAACGGTCCTGCTGTTAGGTCCTCCTGCTATTACAGTAGTTTGCCGCTTTGGCATGCGTGAGATGTGTACTGCTGGGAACTTGTAACAGTATTGTATATACATATTTTTTTTACTAGTACTGTTTTCAAACTTGTTACCATCTCAAAACAACAAAAAAAGTTTGCTTTGTGTGTTCTTCATGAGATATTTCTCATTTGAATTTTTGACATTTGATTCTGTAGGAATGTGTTCCCTTACCGCCGTGAACAGATGTACCTAACATGCACTTGGAATAACAGACAAAAAGTACTGCTCTGACTTCTTAAGGGTCTTGCTTCTTCTGGTGTTTATAGTTCTGTGGATTGCTGTTTGCTACTTCGACTAACAAACATTCAGTGTTCAAAACGTCCTGGTAATGCCACTTTTTTCACTCATGTGACCTAAATGATATCAATATACCGAATATAGTTGGATCCATATGTCCCTTACAACTGCAGTCTCAGTGGCTAAAAGATCTTGGCTCCTGGAGGATGAGCAGGAAATTGAAGCTGAACAATGAAACAAAGGTCAAAGCTCCAGGAGAGATTAAAAAAAAACCATTTAGTAGAACTATCTATTTCTCTAACTTCTCTATTCATCAAACATTTCCTGTCCTTAAGTTACTAGGACCTTAGGGCACTGCTGGAACCCTCAGTGACACTACTAACCATGTAGTTATGTCTGCTTAAAATTAAAAAGGCAAAAGAAATATAAATCTACCTCAAAGATAAGATGTAACATACAACTGCAAAGTTGATGATCAGTGATTCAAGTTCAATTATTGGTAACTGTACATGGAAATAAAAGTCTCAACTCTGAGAAATGTTTCAACGTGTTTAGAATTGGGCAGCCTGGTTAACGACAGTAGTCAGCACTGCTGCCTCTCCTCTGTAGTACTGTGCTTGCTACAAGGACTCGCATCTTGAATATCAATTGAAATTCAAGGTCTAGGTTTTAACTATCCAAGCCATTCATAGGATTAGTTTAAGTTATGAGAGACCATCTCTTCTAGTCTATGGCTGTGACCTCCCGTAAGAACTTCATTTCTCTGGAACAATGAAACTAGCAGGCACTTTAGGACACCTGAGCGCAGCCTGCCAGCCCAAAGCTATTCAGTTCACTTCTGCTAGAGGAGAAAAATGCAAAAGAGGATACAAATAATGTCAGCACTGTTGAGCAGAGAGGCCTCATAGTATAATTAACAAGCCATTCAGATACCAGAGTAATTTGCACATCGTAAGCATATGGTTTTTTTTTTTCTTTCTAAAAAGCATAGAGGTATCTTTTCCAACTGTTGGTTCATTCTAGTAGTATTATTTTAACTTTTCTGTATTATAAGAAGGTTGCAGTTTGTGCCCTTTTTTCTATTGCTGATCCTGCAGAGAGTTTCAGTTGTTCTATTTCATGCTAAAGCCTTTGAAGACACTCATCGCAGGCATTTAAAGCAGCACAATACAGAATATAAAGTATTTCATAAAAATCTAACTAACTTGAGTATTGAAAATATTGGGAATATTGGGTTGGTCTTTTCATATGTCAAAGGGATATGCAGATCTCGCTGAGTTACCAGCACTGCAATTGTCAGGGTATAATTAATTCATAAATTTTGCTGAGCCTTCGTGATGGTGCAGTACATCTGGATTTAATGAAACAAAATATTTTCTTGGAGCCAAATGTTTTTATCTCTCTGGAAAGATACTTCCCCTATGTTTGCAACATGCAGTGCTCTCACATAATTGATACAATTTTCAGAAAGAAATGGCACTTCCTGAACCCAAAATCACATGTAGGTTTTTTTCTATTGCCTTATCAGTTGTTTTTTTTATTTCTCTACAGGTCCACAGTGACACTGACATTAGTTTCTAACAGTGCAAACATACTTGTTGTTTTTTCATTTTGTTTTGGGTTTTTTTTCCTTGAATACAATGTCAGCGGGTGACAATCCATGATTCACTGGTACCATTTTGTAGTTTTACAGTCCTAAGTACAGATGAGATTGATTTCTTATCCCTTTTGGCAAGTGACAAAGTATTAAGTTGGGATACTTATAGCTGAAAATAGAGAGCTAGGATTGTCCTGGTTTTTTTTCTTTTTTTTTGGTAATAAACATTCTGTGATCAGGCACACAATCAAGTTACCAAAAAGACTGATAGTTAAATGAGTGTCTTGCTGCTATGCTGTAACAACATTCACATGCACCTTTTTTTTTTTCCAGTAACAATCATCTTATTCTTGTAGTCTTTGAGGCTCTCGCACAACTACCTTTGTGCAGTGTGCTTCCCAGTCTATCGCTGCTGTTGGTACCATACTGGCCTACAGGCTGTGGAATAGCGAGTTACTCGCTGGCTGATGGCTTGCTTATACCTCACTTGAGTGTCGTCCTTTCTTCTTAGTCAATAAAACTTTTCTTACCCTTTTTGTCCATGCTGCGAACATTATGCTGAAGTCTTCGAACTTGGGCAAAGTGATTTAATAGATTGCTGCTTTTTTATCTTTTTCCCGGATACTAGATATCATACTAGTTTGTGACATTTGCTCGCTGTGTTGTTCTGTGTTTTCTGACACTGAATTCTGCTCACATTTTACGACATTTTTTTGGTAGGCTTTTGAATTCCCTATTATGACTCGGTTGTCTCTGAGAATACCTTGTTTTGGCAAATATAAAATGCTTGGTGTATTATTACATCATACTCTTCAAAAAATTTATTTTTATCCTAACAGTCTTTTGACGAGGTATTATGTTGTTTTCTCCCATAATCCCAAGATTAGCAGAGTATTACATGTTGCCTGTTACTGTGGGTTTTATAATATTAGAGAGACTTTTTGGGAAGGGGTTTTGATTATTGGGTCAAGATTTTGTTGTAGTTGTTGATTCAAAGTCTCTCTCCTTTTTCGGAGTGGTGCTATTTAACTTTATAAAATTAATAAAAACTGATTAGAAAATCAACTTCTTCATCGACTTCTTCAGAACATGTGATTGTCAGAATTCAAGCTACATTTTGATGTCTCTGTCCGGCATCTATCACTACAGGTACATAGAGTGTCATTAACTAAGTCTTCTCCACTTGTTCTCCCCAGTTCCAGAATTTTAACTCTGAAATTAGACTTGAGGAACTTTGCTGGTCAGCAAGTATGAAACTGCTTCCATGAGGCCTCTGACTGAAAAGACCCATTGCAGCGTTCTTACACAAACATCTGAAAATAAGCGTAGGCTGGGAGACAGAAGAAAATAGATATGCTTGTCCTTTTCTTACCCTCTTCTGGGATTGGAAGGTAGCAAATTTCTCTCAGAACAAAATTATAGGCTGGCCACATTGATCTGAACGAATCAATACAGATGTTTTTCTGTTCTTATTTTTGTTTAGCCATTCATCTAGATACATTAAACCCATCGATTTTTGCAGTCTTGAGAATTTTATGTGAATCAACGTTTGCATCATCAAATCTCTTAAACCACAAAATAAAACCCAAGAAAATTAAAAATTCGGAACCCATTTTCCTGAACTACAAAGATTACCATGATACTTGAAATAAAATCATATCGGTGCTGGAGAAAGCCTAAAAAGGAGAGAGCTCTTCTCCCTTAGAATTTGGCCTGGGGAGGAAGAGTTTCAGGAGCTTTTGATTCCATGTTAACTTGCCTAGTGTTTCCTGCTTTTGAGTGATCTTCTGTATAGTGCAGAAGTTCTGTAGGTCTCCATTACCAAATGAGGAAGAAAATCATTAAAGCACTTAAACTCATTGTTTGGGATAACAGGAAAGTATCTGCATCTGTCATTTTAATAATATATATAATCCAGTCAAGGAATTTGAGGATGGTGTATGACATAAGTGCTGAATAGTCTTAAGTTTCATGAAGGTGACATTTTTCTTGAATATTCTTTCCTTAATTAACATGTGTGAAAATTTAAGCAGTCTGCGTATAGTAATTGCAGCATTTCTGGAATGCAAACCCACATATCTGCTTTATGTAGAGCATCATTAAAGGCTGATCTTGCAGTGACCCATCTAGACCTACGCTTGCTTATTTGTACAGGGTAGTACAGGAGTATGGCAAGCACTCAAGAGTCAAGAATCTTGTAGTAAAGTTGGTGTCAGTACAGGAACAAAGCAATGTAATCACCGATGTGAGAGACAGACGGACAAAAAGACCAAGGTAGTGTGTCCCTTCTTCCTAACAGCATGTGAATTGCTTCCAGCAGTTGAACTACCAGAATCCAGATTAACTTTTCCATCAACATGAATTTTTGAACTAATCCATCTACTCTTACCCTGAATTTCAAGCCAAGGTTTTGATTTATGAGGAATCTGCATATGCAATGCAAAGTGTTCTTTAAAACTTACTGTGGATCCTATTTAATTCTAATATATAATTCTCACATAAAGATCGAGAGGAGGAGGAATACATTACTGAGCATAATGGGGAGAATACAAAATACTGGATAGATGAGATGAGAATGGAAAAAAGTGAAAATAAATTTTCAGGAGGTTTGGAGGTGCTGAAGAAAGTTCAAGGGATCCTGCTCTGCAGGTAGAAATATTTATTGAGTATTTGAGTATTTTTGCTGAGGATTCATTGCCAAGATAAATTACTTTTCCTCATAGATACTGTTGTATTTCTTTCTTGAAATAACGTGTGACTATGCTGTAGCTTTTATGATCTGAGCTTCAATGAAAGTAGTTGTTTCCATTGACATTTTTACAACTTATTAACAAATAATTTTGAGTTATAAGCAACTTCAGCTAATTCATGCTTGTTTTTGCTAGTATCAAATAGATAGTTTGGCTGAATGGTTTCAAAAGAAGTCCAGGTTTATATATAAAAATATTTTGGGTCTCTCATGTCATTGTCTTACACATCTCTTCCAAACTTCATAATCAATGACTTGTTCAAACTAATCTGTTCCTAATCATTAATATGTGGACTTGCTCTGTTGAATCTCTTTAAATCAATAAATCTGCAAATCTTACTTTTTTCAAAGTGGTTTGTATATAAATTAAACAGAATTGGTTTGTACTTACATCTTTTGGTCTACCTTGAAAAAATAAAGTGGTACTGCATCTGACATTTGGTACTTTCAGGTACATTCTACCTTATGGAAGAAAGCTAGATGTTGTGTTCTGTCTTGTTTAGACCAAGCACAATTTAATACAATTAATTGTCATATTTTATAACAGTAATTTACAGAAGGATGTGACTTCTTAAAATGCAAACAGTTAAGTGAGATAAGAAATCTATTTCAATTTTTATAGTAAAAATAATTAGAATGCTAACAAAGCTTTCAGAAGATAAGTATTCAGGATGAATGCTGTATGAAAATATATTTTTAGCATTGAGCAGAATTCAGGTTTTCATTGCCCCCAAACTTGTTTAAAAACTCATTCAAAGTTCATTAAGTCCAATTAAGCATTAAATATTTCAACTGCTTCACTTCCCATTTTCTTCATTTTGAAATCATTGAAGCCCATAGTAAATACAAAATAAATGGTATAGACTTGGTTTTAGCTGTAATTGAAAGATGGCAGAAAAATCTAAATTTTTTTGAGTGAAATTATTTAGCCTTTAAATGGGTTGAAATTCAATTAGACTCAAGATAAGTTACACATATCTTCCCACCATGTTAGCGGGAATGACAAATTTAAATCTTCTAGCTACAGTTTTCACAAACCAATTCTATGGATCATTTTCTAATAATGTGACTCTCACTGTGGGCTAAGAACAGGACATGGAAAACAGCTTTGAAAACTACCAATGGTAAGCATATGTGACAAATTATTGACTCCACTAATTGAGTTTTATCTATGGACCTATTAAGAATTGCAAGTAATTCTGTAAACTGATTCTTCATTTGGCTGGCTAAGTTTGTAGACGCTTGTGGTTTCTGATGAAGCTAAAACTTCTCTGTGTATGTATGTTTGTGTTAAAATACTTTAATGTGTTAAGTAAAAATAGGGTTGTATTTTCCGTCAGTTTAATTGCCTTTTCATGAGTTTACGTTCCTGTTGGCTTTGTAGACTAAATACGCAAAGCAAAACTGGTACTACTGTCACCAGACCAGCAATATTATCATTGGCTGAACTGGATAAATGTTGCTTTTAATGGATACATGCAGGGTCGTGTCCTCCAACTTACCTGTATGTATAGCTATTCAAGTTCTTTGAGTATCTGTATTGCATTACTGAAGGAAACTGTTCCTGAGTACACATTACGCTTGAAATCAGGGATGACTGCTTCCTAAATTGCACACCGTTCATCAGAATGTAGTCATCTGCCAGCAAATCATGAAATCTGTGTACTGTTTCTTAAATCGTTGGATGGGTTTGGGTAGGATTGGTTACGTATGTTTCATATGAGTACATTAATAATTTGAGGTGCAAAGAATACTTCTGGGAACAGCTTTGCTCATTTTAGAAATTTACCAGAAATACATTGTATGAGGAGGTAACAATTCTTAGAGGTCATTTTAAGATTAGTTTTGCAATTTCTCTTGAGTGAAGTTGATTAAGGAAAGCTTAACCTGAAGTCTAGAACATGAAAATCCATTAACATTTTGGAGTTGTGTCTCATATTACTATCTAGACAGAGCTCAAATACCCCAGTAATTATAATTATATTTTAACTGTTCATATAGGTTTTCTTTTTTCTTGGTAAGAAAACACGTTCCATGTAGACTGCACAGATATCTAGGCTATTGTTCTGGAAAAAAAAAAAAAGCAGGCAGCAAACCAGTGCCCCAACACCATCATCTTAACCTGTTACCAGTGTGCTTTTAAAAATGAAATGGATCATAACATCAGACCAATATTAAAAAAAAAGTTATATTAAAATGCAGATATTGGTTAAATACTATTATGTCTTGATAAAAGCTATGTTTTAAATTGGTTTGCTTTTTTACCAGAAAATTGAGTTAACTTTTGATTAGTTTCTTTTAAATACAACAATATAAAGCAGAAGGGCTCCTTTTTTTTAGCTCAAGAAACATAAACATTTCATGGGACCAACAAACAAATGATTGTTTTGTAATGTATAATTTCTGAGGCTTCAGAGCTTGTAACTTAATATTAGGTTATCAAGACCTTTGTGGATGAGAAAAAAAGATGTTATTATTAGGATATTGGATTAATAGAACCTATTTAAATTGATTTTTGGGGTATAAATATTCTTTATCTTTGCAGAAATAATATTTTCTTTCCATGTATAATTTTTATCAAAGAACAAATCAATTTTCTATATAGTAATAAAATATTATGAGAACATAAAAGCCAAACTGTGTTCTGTAATTTCAGCCCTAGTGTTTTTAGACCCAGGACTATCAGATTTTACACAGGCATGGAAATAGAAAATTAATCTCGTATTCCCTTGGTCCAGTGTTCACAAACATATGTCTTTTGGAATAAGCAAACTCAACTGCGAGATGAAATACTGGGCTGAACGTTCTCTGCTAATATAATACCTGTCTTCCTCAGAAGATCATTCAGTGACCTGTGTTTTGGCATTTCTTAGGAGCGTGATGTGACTGCAAGGAATGCCCTGCGCTATGCCTGTCCTTAAGAAAGCAATACCAAAAAACTTTCAGCAGTGAAGAAAACGTAGAGAGAGAAAAATGAGAGAGTGCTCCTCATGCTTATAGGGCTGGTTGAACAGTTTACTGCAGTACTCTGCCATTTGTAGACATGGTGGTAGCCAGCAGGTAGTTTGCTGAGTGGTATTCCATAGCTTTGCAGTTGCTGATGGCATTGAAGCTTCAGGAGCAGCAATATGTACCTTTGACAGAAAATTCTGGTAATCTACTGGTATCCAAAGCCAGTTGTGAAAAAGGGAGGTGATGAGTCTTCATTATCTTCAGGTAGCAAGTCAGTTTTTCCTAGACTTGAGAATAATAACTGTTCCAGTTTGATGTGTACTAATATGAGTTGGATCTGCGGGAGATGGGGTAACACTGCAACAAAAAGCTCTACTGTTCATGTGTTTCCTTCTGCCTGTTTTTGCCTTTGCTTTGCTCATGAGGAACACAAAGCAATGGAACCTTGTGAGGAGCTTGGATTGCAGGAGACAATTTAAAGTACATGCACAAGCAGCAGCTATTTTAAGTGTGAGCGTGTGTTTCATCATGTATGTTTCTACAGGCTTCCTCCCAAGCATGCAAAGTGGGCTAGCACTATGTATGGTGATCAAGGGACCATTGATGTCTTAGTGTGGTCGTGTCTGACAAAGTAGAGAAGAAAGCGTTTACTTCCTTTTAACATCTGAGCAGAATGCTCCTGATTTAATGCAGAACTAACCTTTTGTCCACAACAAGAGGTTGGATTTGCTTTTCTTGTAATTTACATGAGTCATACCTCTGCAAAATCCTTCAGCCATCTGCCATCAGTCAATAAATCCTTTTTTAATTTCCATTAATTCTTATTAGAAAGATTGAGGAAATCCCCCATCTGTTTGATAGAACCATTATGTCCACAGGGAAAGCACGTTGAGACTTTTATTACCCTTTACTTTAGGGGTGGGGGGCTGATAGTCTAGAACAATTGCAGTAATCTGTGGAAATGTTCAGTGTGTGCTGCTGAGAGAATATTTGCATATTAATTCATTGAGTAATTGAGGAACAAAACACTATGATAGTCCAGCAATTCAGTGCTCATACAAGAGTGCAAGGTCTCTTTTGCTTTTAATATGATTAATTATACCACAGTGAGTGAAAAACTTGTTATACAAGTCAGAAACTGTCAAGGAAAATTTAGTGGTAGAGAAACAGAATCGGGTAAGGGGAAGAGATGCGTGATTATATTCTATGAATCTGCCTTTAGGATCTAAGTTCTTCTGAAAAGATGAAGTTTATATTTGCTGAGCATGGCTCTTTTTTTAGCAATAAACAAATAATAATCTAAATAAATTGGACCTGATTTTAGTGTCAGATGGCAAAAGGACAATACCAGAAACCACATCTGTTTTGAAAGCTGCTATTTAAACAGAGAGTTCTTGTTGCTGAACAAATATTTCTGTTCTGACAAAGTATTTTTCTTTGTATCTGACTTATCTATCCTAATATGCACCAAGAAATGGTTACATTAAGTTACGCCTGGTGAAATTCTGCCTAGGGGACTACCTTTGGCAAAAAAGTCACCATCAGTATGGTGTGATGAGAACTTGCTTTGAAGGAAAATATTGACTACAGACTCTGAGTCACACCACGGCAGCATGTGTTGATGATACGAGATAAAAGAAGACTCAAAGAACTGCCTAAATATATACCCACTTGTTAACGTTAAACTGGCAAATTTTCTGCCAAGAAGAATTTCCGAGTGTTCCTCAACTCCATAAAATTAGTTAATGGTGAGAGTTGAGTTTAGCTTCCTGTATTTGACCCTTTGCAATAAACCTTGTAGCAAAGCAATGATAGGGTTTTGTTCAGCATGAATTGCAGTGTATACTTATTTTTAAGAATAGTCCACATATATGTTGAAATGCTAGATGCCAGATATATTCATTACTGGCATGTGTTTTGGCTTCAGCAGTATCTCTTGGGGGTGTTTTATGCTCATGCATGGATAAAGAAGTCAGTGTCCACCCACATCCTTCATTCTGTCTTCCTGTCCTGATATAAAATATTCATTTAAAATAATCTGGTTTTTATTTTTTAATCAGACCTACTTACTTTTTAAATATTTGTTCATACTGTTATGATTTCCTTTTTAAATGTTTGATTTTTCTTTGCCCTGGGGGAAAAAATAAAAGGAATAACAAATTTGTTAATCTGCCTGTGACCTTCACAGCTCTGGAAGTGCTTGGGCTATTGTTCATAACACACCTCGCACATGTAGACACGTAAATGTATTCTGCTGAGGTTTTTTTTAATCTGTCTTTTTCATAGTCCTTTAGAACAGTCAGAAGTTGGGAACCTAGAAGATCACGCCCAGCTAAGGATATAGATTGATTTCTTAGTTTGTAGCCAAAGTGGCTGCTCTCAGCACCTGAAATGGGCCCGAAATCATGGCTCATATTCAGAAGCTTTCATTGCGGAAATAGAAAGGGTTGATCTGAGCCAAAGAATGGGTAAGATACCTTTAGTAGCAGTAACATCAGTGCCCATACCTTGAGCGTCACCATCTGCCTTGCTAAGGAACATGACTTGGTGCAGTGATCTTACTTTTCTGAGTACACTTTAGTGTCCCATTTAAATCTTTTCTGAAATAGGTTTTCTTTTGCAGTTCCTTTTCTTCAAGTTCTGGTACCCTCTGGCACCTCCTCAGTATCTGAGAATGAGTCTGCCAAGATGCCTCGGGGACATCTCTGAAGCCTGGCACCTGTTCAGGCCCAGGAAGTCTGTCCCCACCTTCTTTAAGGTCAGATCAGCTTTATCATCAGGAGTACAGACTCTAAGAATAGACTGTAATTCGCTGCTCTGGCACACGCTAATTTACTTAACATGAGAATTAAGACCATTAAGGCAAAGTGTCCTCTTCTTCTTGAGATCATTTCTCTATTACTGAGAACAGGTTAGAGTTGGGGGGCACCCCTCTCTGTCTCTGCTGCTACATGCCATATCCACGTGAATTTAAAGCATTCTTCAAGAGGATTAAAAAGAAGTACTGCAGACTTTGTATATTTAAGCTGAGAAATTAAATGAAGAATTGAACATCTGCCTAGGCAAATAAGCACTTTGACGGAAGTGACTTCTTTAAATCTCCCTCCTCATGATTTGGGTTAGTCTTAAAGTGGAAGAGACCTTCCACAACAAGCCCCTTCAAGTCCACGTCTCTTGAGAATAAATGCAAGCACTGTGTTTGGTCTAGGTAATAAGCTCATATTTAGTAACCGTTTTCCACCTTCAGTAGAATGTCTTCTCGTATTACTGACACATTTGACTATAGGACTTGTGACTGTAAAGCTGTCCGTGTATCAAGCATTAGATCTCAAATACAGTCCCAAAATTCTTGACCATTTGTTGTGGTGGATTTTTGAAGAATAACAGATTGCATTGGAAGCTCTTACAAGTCAGAAAGGATGAAACTGCCTTGAAGGCTTTTAAAATATTTCAGCTGACCTACAAATGTAACCAGAACATGGCTTTCTTGGAGTTGTATGTCATGGTTTCGTGCTGTTTCTGTTTACTCTCACACAGCAGTGTACCCTTGCTGAATTAGCTATGGTTGACAGCCTTTAACAAAGATCCTTATTCACAGGAAGGACTCAAAGTAATCTTAAGTGATCGGGGCATTGTTTGGAATCACTAAAGTTTTGAATCGACATGGTGACAGTTTCTTAAAGAAACATTAGCATAAAGGGAATCCTTAAAGAACTGTATGTCACATATGTACTCGCTTCCTATTCAGTCCAATCCAGTAACATATATTACGTGCAGTATATGCACAAGGGACCGTGTTCCTATTTAAACACTGATATTTTGGCCCATTCATTACACGGCCAAATAAAATTTCTTAACTAATTCTCGCAGTCACAAAGTATAAATGCACATGTGGACTTTGCATCTCTGAGTTCTGGTTATTGCTAATTATATTTTTTTAACATTTACAATCTGTTTGGGACTTCAAAAACATGTATTTTGAGTATTTGGGAAAGGATCTTGACTATTTCTTCCAACAAAAGAGCAGGTGAAGTTAGGAGCCGAAATAAGCTTATTAATTTATAAAGGTGAAAATCTGTATCTAAATGCTGTTCGTTTTATTCCTTGCCAATACATCTAATGGGAGAATAATGAATTTCTGAAAAGTACTGAAGTGAGAATTTTTTTATTCCTGTTTTCCTTTAAAACAAAACAAAACCCAGGAACATCCCCCTGCCAACCCAGATGTGGAGAATTGTCCATACTTATAACACTCTAGAAAAAGGAATAGAGCAATAATACCAGTGGCTTTTTAACATTTTCATCTTTATATCAATTCAGGGTTATTTTATTCTTTCTAAAAGACGATTTGATGTCCACCCCTGCCACTCCCCCTTTACTAGCCTAAGGAGTGTAGAAAAAAGAAGAGAAAAAAAGATCGAGTTTCATTCTCGAGATTATTTGCTAAATGATTCTGTCTGAAAAGCCTGCAATAGATTAGTTAGTTTGGAGAACAAGCAGGAAATCCAGCTTTTTCAGGAGGCACTAAACACATAATGGGTGGTCTAAGCAACTGGAACTGTCTCATGAACAAATTTAGTCTTGCAAAGCAAATCCATGTAGGGCTTTAGTCTCACTTTTTTTTTTTTTCTTTCTTCTCAGGGCATGAATAATAATAATAAAATTCCTTGCCTCAACAGTATGTGTGTTGTGGAACACCTTGTTTGAACATGAATAGAATTCAGTCTCTGAGTTTGATAGCAGGGTGAGTTCTGGTGACCTGTCAGTGGTAGGAAGACATGAAAACTACCTAACCTGAAAATAATCTTGGAATTAGGGTAATGCGAAGCTCTTTTCTACCTTTCTTTCCTCCTCTTCCATTTTCAGTCCAGTTCTAGAGGCAAGTTTAGGTTAAACCTGCTCAGACTTACAAATCATTAACACAAGTGTCATCCCTTCACACAGCAGGGTACAAATTTATTTCCAGTGTACTGCTTTTTCTAAAGACTCCAGTCTTCAAAATCAGTTTTGTATGCCTATGGATACTAGAATTAGAAGACTTCCAGGCCGATGATAGTTAATACATGCTTTTTATTTCCAGGCAGGGAGTTTTGAAAATACACTTCAGCTGTCTAATTAGTGAGGAAATGAACCCAAAATAAAAGTCTCGTACCAGTATGCAGAATTTAATCATACTGAACCACTAGAGATTTTTGTCACCATTTTTCAGTGCATGTAAAGTGTGTTTTTAGACAATGCATGCGTTTTCTGTGAATTCCTTATACTTGAATTTTGAATTAGAATGAGTTTGCAAAAATAGAATAGAATTTGACTGATAGTAGTAGTACAATTGTATCTGTGTATTTTTCTCTCATGTATGAAAAGGAAATATCTTTATCAAAATATTAATTTCTTTATCACAGTGTTGTTTGGTATAAGAAACTAAAAATGGAGGGAATATTATCTAAATAAAATCTGTGTCTGCTATTTCAAGCAACCAACTAAGATGAAATTTATATAAAGTTTGTTTGTAGAGTTTCTTAAACGAGTTTCTGGAGATGATTGCTATTTAGTACAAAAATAACAATTATCCTCAGTTCTTGTTTATAACTACAATTATTTCTATGCAACTGCTAGTACTTTATTGTAGTGTTCCCACTCTATTCCTGTTTTTCTGAAACAACAAAAATATGATAGCAGCTAAAATTGTTCTGCTGTGAATGTAGTTATCTTAAGCAGTCTTATCCAGTTGTTATTTTATCATTTTTAACTAGATAATTGACACTTTTTAAAATATTAAATGCTTTGAACAAATACTTATATTATTTACAAATGAATTTAGCTGTTGCTTTATTATTTTTAGTGCACATAAGTGTACATATTTGTATACACCCTCAGTTTCTGACATAATTTCCCAAGATTGTATTTTCTCTGGAACGGTAACAGCTGTATCACATGGCAGGGGATAACGTTTTAATGAAAGTTATTGTTTAATGTATCTACTTTTATTTTTGAACCTGTTTGACATTTGTTTCTGTCATATAGCAGTCTGAAAATTCAAACATTTTTTTACAATAAATTTGTCTTGGAGTTTCTATGTTGTCCAGGCCTCTCATCTTGCATTACTTTCTTGCGCTTGTTTTGTTACCCAGTACCATTGCCACTGTTCTTTGTTAACACGGGTAACTGAAATATTACATTTGAATCTGGAATTGATTTTACTCTAAAATAATATACCGTATCTGATGATAAGGTATTTTGAAAATTAGTTTTGCCATTATGTTAAGGAAGCACTTGAATATGATGATTGCTTCCATAGTTTTGAGGAAAAATTGACCTCTGCTTTTCCTAATTTATTATTTTAGAGATTTATCAGATATGCTAAATGCTATTATTTAAGCATTTACACTTTTTTTTTTTTGTCTTAGCAGTATGTAGAATTTTCTTTCACTGTTAAGGGTCACTTAAATTTGCAGATGTTAGTATAATTCAGTCACTGAAAGCTTCTCTGCTCTTGCTGTACGTCGCCTTGGCATTTGTACTCTGACTCTTGGAGGGAGAACGCGGCTCGTTCTCCATAGACCAGCTGAACCTGTATGGCTTCAGGACTGTGCAGAAGCCTCACAGAATACATGGTGGGGCGGAGCATTTTAGTGTGGTCTGAGATCAGAATTCCTCTGAAGAGGAATATCCGAAACGGCAACCTATAGTGTTGCTCTTTTCTTGTTCAGTATTTGATTTTAGAGACTGGAAGCCTTTTTACTTTAAAATGAAAGCTTTGAAAGGAGGAGTTCCGACTCGGGCCTTCAGCTGACTCTGGATCCTGTCACTATGTCAAATTCTCAAAAATCCCCAAAGCTGCTAAAAGGTAGTGAAGCTGTTTTCTATCAGTAAAAATCTGAAAATGCGATTTAAGTAGTGACTGATGTATAGATAAGAATGAAAATGGCAGACATGGCTGAAACTCTTCTATAAACGGACAAGAATTGTATCCATTTTGCAGGTTCGATATTCTGAAATCTTACCCCACCTCTCTTTGTATATCTGTGAGGAGGAGGAGGTGCATGGAATGAAAACTGTCAGCTTCGCCACAGTTACACAGTCTGAGGGGATAGATGGAACCAAAATTGCTGTGTGGCCCACAGTAGTAAACAGGTTGAAACTCCTTGTTTTTGAAGTGTGAGGTGTTATATTGTGTTCAGTGTCATGTTTACATTAGAGAAAGCAAGCCGCTTATTTCAGATTCTTTATTTAAAATATAGTAACTATAAATACACCAGTTCAGGAAGCAATATATAAACGTTAGGTATTACCAAGACAAGCTTCCATAATCTCTTAGCACTGTGCTCAGTGATCCCTAAAATGATCCCAAGAAAAGCCATTAACTAGGTAATACAAACATAAGTAAATTTTAACATTATCAAAGAAATATTTTATTTAGATTGAGAGAGTAATAAAAAATTTATGAAAGCTTTCCGATTTTTGTTGACATGAAATAATACAGAGCTGGAATATGTTTTTAACATCACAAAATTGTGACAAGAATTGTTATCTGGTATTTTTGTCCAAAAATGGTCTTTCAAGTAAGCTGTTTTCATTTAGTAAGAGCATAGCTTGATGATTTTATTTTTTTTTTGTATCTATTTTTATCCTAAAACCTTAGGATAAATAAAGTCAAAGAGACTTTTGGTGTTTAAAGCAAAACAAAACAAAAAACACCCCCCTCCCAAAAAAACCCAACCCAAACCCCAAAAAGTACTGATTGCAGAATCATTAAAACTATTCAAATTTTAATTTCATTCCCTGCTTACTTTGCAAGTTAGCTCTGTTTGGTGTATACACTGGCAGATGTCAGAATCCATCAACAAAATTAAGTTAATGCTGAAATAACATGTTTAAATGTATTCTTTTTGGTTCAGATGCAAAAAATGGCCTGCATATAACTTTTTTTTGGAATCTTAACGGTAGTGATTGATGCACATATGGTACTCTTTATTTAGACATCTTGGTATGTCTGACACCCGTCTTGAGTTGTGGTGAGGAGACAGTCATCATTGGGGTTGGAAGGCAGCTCCATTAAATTGGCAACAAAACACTATTCAACAGTCACAGAGAGAAAGCAAAAAGATTATATTAAATTGAAATTAGAACAACTGAAAAAAAAAAAAGATTCCCTTCATTGTACTTTAATCAAGCAAAGTGATGACATGAAAAGCAGAGAAGATCTTAAAATGGTAGGAAATTTTGTTGGATTCTTGTTGGTTTGGTTTGCATATCTCCTAAAGGTAATTTTCTTACCAATGGACTATGCAGAATTAGTTAGGTTTTTTTTTTTATTTTGTGTTTGTTTTTTTTTTTTTCAATGCATATATTCAGATTTGTGATGGAGGTGTTTCTTGTCAGGATCTTTATCACAGTTGTTGACAGTGATGAATACTCTGTGTCCAAGGCATGTCTCTAGTGCTGCTTTATAGGATTACTGTAGCTGAAGTTATCGTGAGGTCATTTGTTTAAGTAACAATTTGGAATTTCATTGAATATAAAATTCCAGTTCTGATATGTACCTATAAAGAAAAGAATTAAAGTTCAGTAATATATGAAGAGGCAGAAGATAGACTGTTTACTTGCAGAAAAGGTAAGGTAGATTTATAATATTAACTAATTTTATTATGCTTGCTTTTGCATGGAAATATATATTTTTTTTTAATTCATATAAATTTAAATGTTTTCCCCTAATTTTTCAAAACCTCTGAGGAAGAAGATACTTTCTGTATCTTTGAAACTTGTCTTAAAATAGGATCATTTTATAAATCACTTCTGTAAGTAAAACAAAGCATATCAAAACCAAATTCAGCTGGGTTTCCTTCTTTAATACGTACTCTGTAAATTTTCAGCTGAAACTCACCTACTCTGGGTTTTGGGGTTTTTGTTGGTGGTTATGGCTTGTTGCGGGTTTTTTTTGGTTTTTGTTTTAAAAACCAAATCATTTTTTTTAAAGTAAGCCTTGTGTAATTATACCATTTCTTCCCTAAACAGTAATGGAAAAGATAGCTTTAATATCTTGTTTAAATTTTGGCAAAGTTCAATTTGAATAAATGCTCCCCATTTTGACAGAGATCAGTGTCACGTTAGTGATAATCTGTAGATGTTTCTTTAATGAAGTATGTGAAGGATTATATCTAGAAACACAGGATCAATATGAAACTAAATAGAAATGAAACTACTTTATAAGTACGTAAGTCTATGTGAATAAGGATGTTTTCTGCCGAAGGTTAAGTGCTGAACAAAACACTGAAACAAAAGAAAAGCTTCAGTTGTAAGAAAACAAAGCTATGAATTCCACTGCAATTGGTGAAAAGCTGAAGAGTCTAATTAATTTTTTTTAAATGTCTTTTGTCATCAAACCACAGACGAGGAATAAAGGTGCAAGGCTGTACCTCAGGACAGACAGTAACTTTGAAACAACTTCTAGGTCAGCAGGCTTTTTGCATTTGTATAGAGAAATCTCTGACTAAAGCATTTATTTCTGAAAGTGAAGCTAGAATAAAATTATTGATCTACTTTCTCTAGGTAGCCTTTTCTGTGAGTGTCTGTGAAAGGAAACAATGATTCAAATTCTGTTTAGGGGTGACTGGTCAAAATACATTTGTGTATAATCCCACAACTTTGCAAGATACACACTGCATCTCTAAAAGTAAGCGAAAGTGAGTTTATGCAGGCCTAGCTTTGCTCTTGCATTGATTTACACAATTCTAACTTCAACTCTAAATTCAGGTACAAGTGTGTGAGATGCCAAATTATTGCTAAAAGAATACGGATTTTTTAATATAAAACCTCCACAGTGAGTATTACCAATGTGTGATTGTCGCAGTACCTTACCTTCGCTTCATCCATCATGTAATAATGCTGTAAGACCTGTGATAAGGTGTGTCATTATAAAACGCTACCAGCCATGTTTACAATATTTAAGCCCTTCATGCATAGCTAAGGGAGATACTGGTATCTATCTTCATAGTACGATACTGCCTTTTCCTACATCACCTTTCTTTCTGGAAGAGTGAATTAGTTAAGCATGCAGGAATTTCAAGTGTAGTAGATGACCCGGTATCATTAAAATAAATGGGGCTCTACACAGGTCTCAGCAAGGTTTCCGATGTTGTTAAAATCCTTTTGACATCATCTTCCCAACCATAATTCATGAGGTTTAAATGGATTTTTAAAACTGAAAACATAATTTCAAGCCTACGCTAAGTACAATAGGGAAACACTTAACCTGAAAGTGATATGTGAAGCTGTGAAGACTTACCAGCCTGATCACATCCTCATGCTGTTGCCAGACCAGTATGGTTAGGTTACGTTCTGGTGTGGGTTCAAAGGTAAAATGCACGCTCCTTTACTTGAGTTTCAATTTAAAAATCTTGTTTTCCTCCTCCTGTTGCCAAACTAGCATATTCCCTTGTGTCTTGGTGGGAAGGGTGGAGGAAGCAGAGAACAAGTACAGAACTATGCTGCTCAACCTGGAAAGCACTAGTTAATGTCTCTTCCTTAGGCTAGCTAAAATGAAGTTGAATCACGTACACTTACTGACCTTGGTCCTCTGTAGCTCAGATTTCTCTGAATTGCTTTAGCTTATACAGTAATCATGACTCAAAGATGAATAGCCCCGTAGAATGTGATTTTTATTTACTTATTTTTCTTCTGGTTTAAAAATTAAAAAAAAAAAAAACAAAACCAACCACACAAACCCCTTTGCAATTGACCTTATGGTGCAGAGAGTCTCAGGACTTGCCTTATCTTGCCTTGGCATGAGCCGATTTTACCGGTTTCAAAAATTGCCCAGTGGTCAAATGACTACTGCCTACCCTGTTTACCTTAGGCTTTCTCAAAACCATATATGCATAATCTATGCGTAACAAATAATAGCCTTTTATTTCAACTGAGGTTGGGGGAAGATTTTTCCACTTCCATGCTTAACCATGTTACCAAAAGAAGCAGCAGGTTCTGATAGTGAAACATATAAAACGAACTCAAACATGTCAAGACTGAGGATTATCTCTCACCGTACCTTCATATTCCTCCTGATGATGATCTCAGGATGCTTTTGACTCCTTATAGCCTTTTCCCCTCATTATTCCTGAGGAAAAGATTGAACTCTTAGTACTCGGAGAAAAACCGGAAAGGTAAATATAAGATAAATATTTCAAGAAGATACTAGGAAGGTTTTTAAAGTAATTTGATCTGTGTTGTTGAGGCTTTTCTGAATTAATTAAATAAATTGGTCTGATAGACTGCTTTAAAATATTAATTGTAATGACAATTTTTGTCTCCGTATATATATGCACACATAAAATTAATTCTCTTTTTCCTGTAGCAAAAGGCTGAATGTAACAACTTCTGTAATTAGCATAGTTGGCTTTTGGTGCTAAAGGTGAAACAAAGGAAGCGGTGGAAACATGCGATGGAGGGGAAGGAACAGAAATGGAGCAACAGAACTGTCCTTTTCAACTATAGTGCTGTTTTAGTTAGGCTTAACCCAGTCTTGAGACCTCAACTTCATAAACCTGTAAATACTCCACATCTTTGGGAAGCCCTTGGAAAAAGGAAGATTGTGACTTATTAAGTCATGTTTCATCTCTTTCAGTAACTTCTTTTTTTTTTTTTTTTTTTTTTTAAATAAAATAGAGTCCTCTGACACATGCTTCCTGAGAAGCAAAAGCAGAACTCCAGAAGTCTACACAAATTTATGGCTTAGCTTACATCCCATAAGTATTTCCCTGCTGGATTTGGAGTACTTCTTAATCTTTTTTTTTCTTCTTTTTTTTTTTTATGTAAGCCTATAGCATTTCATAGCTTTCACAGAATCACAGTCACTGTAGATACTGGAAGTAAAAAATTGTCTAAGCCCTGTGGGAGGAAGACTAACAGCAATGGTTGGGTTAACTGTACTAGAGGGGAAAATAAAATGCTGCATTAAACTCCTATCTCAACTTTCATTTTTAGCAGCGCCTGCCTTTGGGGCACACTCCTTTTATATTTTTCTCTCTTCAGTTTTTCTTTTAATAAGCTAGGAAGGACGTGGAAGTCCAGGTTATCTTCTTATTAATGTTGTCTATGAATTTTTACTTGTGAAATTGAAATTATTTTTCTAACATATGGGACAAATAGAAAAACTCATCCAAAAACTAGAGCTGATTCAAGAAAACAAAAAATCAGGGAATAAGTAATCTCATCAGCACGTTAGGAAAAGAATAACAACATATCTGAAATAATCTCTTATGTATGGAAAATCGGGCATGTTTGCTAAATTTGCCCATTTTCGTCTCTTCTTTTTTACAGTAGCATACCCTGAGGTAAGTTACATACTAACCAGTATGTAACTGCCAGTTCCATACTAACTCTGCCTATGGTATTTATGATGTTAAGATGCAGTCCCAACAACCTGTACACTCAGTGTTTTCTCAGCTGTGGAAAATGATGTTTTGATTATTATTGTCAGCCTCCGTTAGCCTTCAAATGTCATCTTGAAGGTGAAAGTTTATATGACCTATTTTCTTCTGTCAAGGGATCTGTGATATGTTAACCACTCTGCATTAACAAGTAGAACACCCCACCCCACCCCCATCCCAAGTGCTGATTTTGGTCCTTTTCTTAATTTCCCGTTTACTTTTTGGATTAATCTTTCTCACACCATATAATATTTGTTCTAACTGGGGAAAAAAAAAAAAAAGGAATACTGTTACTTATTTTTCTGTTTTCTTAATGCAAATTTGATTCCGCTTCTAATAGTATTTAACCGAAGTGGTATATCTTTAATGAAAATAATATTTTTTCCGAACTATTCATTGTTTAAACACTACTTAAAAAGTGTATAAAAACAGTACAAAAGCTGGTTATATATGTCTCCGTGTAATACCAGACACCAGACTTGTGCAGATATGTGTAATTAAGTACAATTATGACTTCTGTCTTAAGATTTATAGTTTTGAACGATCAGAAATTTAAAATTTTGTATTTGTGGGCCTGTTTATGTATGTGGTAGGTGTTTTTATATGTATGTTACAAATAAACAGAAAACACTTGAAATTTCTTAACAATTCTTGTATCTACTTGGACCTATATACACGGAAGAACTGAAGAACTGGAAGTGCTCAACACTGTGTGACTTTGAGAGTAAAACTGAATTTAGATAATTATATATGTCATTGGAAAGTACGGATGCTAAAAAATAAGACATAAAGCAGCCCATGTGCTGATTGAGTGCTGTTTAAATTAGCTAAAAAGAAACCAAAAAACAAAAACAACCCCCCCAAAAAACCAAACCAAAAGTCAAATCCAGAACGATCTGAAATGTCTTTTTTTTCCTCTTTTTTCTTTTCCCCTGGGGTCTCTGAATATCTAAAGTTGAGCCTCTGCAGGGCCACGTTTTGCAGCCTTAAACTCTTATGTTTTTAAAAAGTGTCAGAAAAGCCTCACCTTTTACTTAAAATATAGCTACAACACGGAAAAGTTTTTATGTTAATCCCTGTTTATCCAGGATTTTTTACTGGAAAATACTGGTTTTGAGTGTAAAGCCCCCCTCCCCATCCCCCTCAACCTTTAGACCATAGATCAAGAGTTAGGTCTATGTACAAATGAGATTGCTTCTCTTCAACTACAGTTTCAGAGCTTCAGTAAGGAGAGTGGAGCATAAGGGTCAAAATTGTTGAGCTCTAGATTTGGAAAATAAGAGTTTGAGATTGGAAAATAAGATATTGTGAAATGATATCTGAACCTGAAGTTTCTTTCAGATAAACCAAAGCAATTTTGGTGGTTTAAAATGTTCCTTTATCTGTTAGGGTTACCAGTAAGATTACAGCTTTCGTGCTTCATCTATAGAAATTGAATCTTGAAAAATAACTGAATGGATGAAGACCTTCAAATTGTCTCTTGTGTTATGTTTGAAATTGGATTCATATCCAACCAGGTCTTTAGTGACTTCTGCGTCCTGTGTATGGGGGTGTATATGCTTGCTGCTTATCAGTTCTATTCTATTTCCAAAAATCCGGTTTATGATAATATTCGTTTTGGAATAGTTAAAACTGTTCATATGCAATATAGTCCTCTGAAAACTACTTGCCACTTCTTGGAGATCCAAAGTTATTTTAATCTTGAAGGACAAATGGCTTTGTGGAAACCATTTGTGCTATATAGAATCATAGATACAACTCAGCTCAAAATCATAAAATATCTAAGAATCCAGTTGTATCTCAGCAACTAATGACTTTAGTGGAGATAGAGTCTCCATGAATATTAATGATTCGATAAGTCTCTGATATAAGAATTATTCCTGCTATGTAAATGGAGATGCTAATGCAAGGTAAGGTTAAAATGCCTGTATTACTCATGAAAGTGGTAAAAAGCGAAAACAGAAATCAGATGGTTTGTCTTTATTTTTTAAATTATGTGTTCCTTCTTTCCTTCTCTGTGTATAGTAGTATTTTTCCAAAAACTATGTCATACAAAAATCTGAGATTTGAATTTGGATTTAAGGAGTGACTCCTAAATTATTATCTTAGCTGATTCTTTAATATTTTTCTACAGGTGTTAAGAACAATGTGTATATAAATTTGCCAGGTTTTCATAAATAACTAGTTAGTTTTGAAATATATCTCTCTCTTGCAAATCAAGTAAGACTTAAATTGTCAAATACAACTTTTTTTTTTTTCCTGTATTAAGGGCAAATATCTGTTCAATACTGTCTAGGAGGACAGTAGCACTCAAAATCTAACTTTCAGCTGTTTCCTAGGTAACAGAGATAAAGCTGCAAAACTGTGTGGAACCGAATGGAAGCAAACAGTCAAGTGTTTCCACTTTTGTACTATTTTTGAGTTTGAATTAAGTAAACTCCAGGGCTCTCACTATTTCGGAAATTACAAGATATGGGACCAGAGAATGGCACTTCGATTCCAGTTTGTTTGTACAAAATGAAAATATTTTAATATAGTTTAGCTATGTAAACCTGTTTTACCACAACTGTAATTAGCTTAGATCATAAACTAAAGGTTCATCCGTCACAGGTCTAAAATCTGTTGCGAGAACGCATAGTAAGATTTAAAAGGTGGGTGTTAGATCAAAATATATTAATTCTATTGCAACAGATTACTTTGCCGAACATAATGAAAGCTAAAGCAGTAATAGGGAAAAAATGGCCGTAGACTTTGGGGTAGAATTGCTGTACAGTGTTCAGGCTCTTTTTGAGGAGCGTAAGTAACCTGCACTTATGTAAGTGTGCAAACAATACTTTTCTCCCTATTCTCCTTTTTTATTTGCTGCAGTTAAAAAAAACCCACACAAACCTTTGTTTTCAACTTAAACAACTACTGTGATAGCTACTTTTACTTATATACTTACTTTTAATAGCTAAGCATATCGCCTAGTTTTTATCACAAACATCGAAGTATTGAAGTTTGATATTCTCAATCAGTATGATAAGGCGGGGGAACCAACCATTTATCATGTGCAGCATGTACCCTGTGTCTACCCAGACCCCTGAACATCTATGCTTCTCCCAAGATTTATCACACAATGTCTAAGGGAAAAATCATTCAGGTTATTTTTGTATTACTTAGTGTGGTCTGTCATGAACAATACCAACCCACCCGCCCCAAACTCAGGAGCCAAACCAAAGCATTTATTTGTAATGGGTTTTTTTTAAGGTCATTTTAAGATAGTGTAGAGTATTGTCAGTGTGCTTAAATACCTAAGTATTGTTCTACTCGCCTTATAGGCAAACCACGTGCTCGTGTGCAGTGACCTTTACATCCTTTTCAGGTAGAGATAGGGGAATGCTACTTTCATATTATAGAGAACTGTGGCACAGCGTGGTTGCAGGGAGTATGAAGCTACTGTTGATAAAGCTGCCCTTTATGTGGGTCGGACTAACCTATTTAGATAAGTGAGAAACAAAATAGCATCTGTTTTAAACCATAAACGATGACCAGCAGAGATTTTTTCTGAACGGTGTTAGCAGTTTTTTCATCATGAGGACTAGCTCTCAAACAAGTTAGTGAAGCACTAAAAGAATCAGTCTGGGCTCTAGCAAACATAAAATACACACGCTGGAAGCCAATGGGCTATTGTGGCTGGGACTGTAATTCAGTCAGGTTGATCTGTAAAGTGAGCAGATACACACTGAGAGCAAATTACAGCTATTATCTTACAGGCATGGTACAAACAACCCCATAAGGAGGATAGGCTTTAACACCATTGTTGAGTATAAAATGATCATCTACTGAAGATGGAGTGTAGAGACATGAAATTGTTTTGTGAACTGTAGTCACCTTATTTGCAGCTGATTTTCAACAGACTGCCATTTTGATTAATGTTTCGGTATCTATAAAAAACAACTTTTTAGGTAATTAAATAACATCATCTTTCCTTAATTCTATTTTCTTTAATGTGAAAGAGGCAGTCATATTTTCTGTTAGCAATTAGTACAACATATTGATGAGTCTGAGCTGCTCTTCAGGTTAAAAATATTTCCAAAGGACATCAAAGGAACAATAAAAATGAAAAGTTATCTCAGTATGGAACACCTATAACAGATTTTAGCAGCGTGTTCTCAGGAAATTACGTTCTTTGGTTGAACTTCCAGTAAAACTACTTTTCATAAACACTGTTATGGGTTAAAAGTATGCAAAGTGACTATTGCAATGCTTTTCATCATTATGTAACTTATACAGTTTATTTTTTCTCTAAATTTACACTTTGTATAATCTCTCCTGTGGGAATCTTTGTGCTACCCATACAAATGTTCTCCATACTTAATAAATAAACAACCTTAAATATTTTAATGAACATTAACATCGTTCTTGTATCCATAGAAGTGAGAACCTGTATTCAATTCTTGATCAGTCATTACAGTGAGAGGCATTATACTGTGCCTCAAGGGGAAAAAAAAAGTCAGTGTGACTCTTTTGTTTCATTTTCCATTTCTCTTTCTAACTTATCACAGATACTATGACAAATCCAGGATTTAACTGATGCTATTAAGAAATAAACTGCTTTACTTCTGTTGTGTATCTCTAAAGTAAACATATCTCTTTGCAGTTCTAGAATTGCAGAATGAGAACCATTTGATCAAAAATAATTTGCAGGGGATAAAATCTGGACGTGGTAAACAGGTCCGAGTAGTATAGTAGCTAAGAAATACATAGGATTTGGGTTTTTTTTGCCCCAGAAGTGTAGATAAAATGGTGTCGGATTTCAGCTGTACCAGAAGAAAACTAAACTGTGTCTCTGTCAGGATACCACAGCCAGAAAAAGTTATCTAGGGGAGACAAAGGTGATACTTGTTTTCCTGGCCCAGTCTTTTGGAGTTCACCCAAATGAATTAGAGTATGTTAAAGTTAAGTGCTCTTTTCCCTCCCTACCACCTGGAGCCGGCATCCATTCAGATGGACAGGTTTGCTCATTGCAGATCCAGGATGGCTAAGGAATAAACATGTTTCCCTACCAAGTATTTCTGCATCAGTACCCTGAAAAGCAGTCATGTAGAATTCAACCCTTACAAATTGTACGTCCTCATTCTCCATGCCTCTGGCAGGGAAGGACAAATATGCAAATACCATGCATAGTTTAGGCTGCCAGTTAAATACAGCTTGGTTTTTTTACAGCTGTTACTTCAGTTGGGATTTTCAGGTAGCTACATAGCAGGCAGTGGCTTTTAGAAGAAAAAAAAAAAATAATCCTAGAGTGGTTTTGATTCCTAAAAACATTTTGTCTACTTCCACAATTTAACTTCTCTTATAGGAGTCCTCCTCTTCTAGATCTGAGTCTCTCTAGGATAGTGAGAAGCATTTGGGAGCTTTTTCTCACTCGACCTAATGAAATGGTGACGGAGGTGTACATGGTGCAGTCACCATAATAATGCATATACTATTAAATGCACGAAAATAATAAATTCCAGTCTCATACAGGTAAATTAGACATTTCTTAAGTGGGATCCACTTACAAAGCAAAACAACTTCCTATGCAGTTTCTGTGAGGTAGATGTTGGTTCCTTATTAATACTTATATCTTCAACTTAGCATCTGAAAACAAGAACGGAACATAACTTTCTATGCTAGTCAGCGTATCGCTCTGGCCTTGACTTTGCTCTTTGGATTTGACTTAAGTAGTAGCTTACTGTAAATATATGTTTGCAACAAATACATGGTATTTTGCTGGTCCACGTTTACTTATCTCATCTCCTCTTATAAAAAATTCTTTGAAATACTAAGGTTATCGTAATAAAACCAAGAACTTCTAAACTGTTTCTCTGTTCAATTTAAAGTATACAGCAATCTAATAAGAGAATACCAGACATAGACACTATATTGTGCTTTGGTTTAGAATAAGCAGTGACTGTAATCGCTGTATGTAGGGCATTTACTGTAGCAATTTCTGCTTTATAGAAGACTTGATAATGAAAATAATAAACTTGTCAAAGATACCCTTTCTCTTCCTCTGGCAATCCCACCTTCTCTTGTTCAAATAAATTTGGTGTGTCCATTAAATGAAAAGGCAGGGCTAGCTTATGAGTGTAACTTCTCCTTTCTGAAGGCAAATGTTATTATGAAACGTGTTCTTTATAGTGTATAATTTTCTGTCATATTTGCAGGTTTTACTGCATATATTACATGGCAGTATTCAGTTTATGAATGTTTATACCAAATGCTTTACTAAAGATAACATTTTAAAGAAATCTTCAGATGTACCTTTCCAGAATGATCTAAATCAAAAAAAAGTACATGCTTGGAAACTGTTAAGACTTTCCTTAGTTTCCATACACGGAAAACTTTGTCTACAGAAAGTATCTAGAAGTGCAATCATTTTTTGGCCTAAATCTGAAGACCAGACAAGGAAATGATATGTAAAGAAACTACTATAGAAAAATTCCTTGCCTCATAAAGCAACTCTGGGGTATTGTTATAAGTTAATACTCCCTGCTTTTCCATTTTATTATTTTTTTTTTTTAAATTTACTTTTAAACTCTTAATAAGAAATCAAATTCAAAACAATCTTGTGTATTTTCTTTTCAGGAGATAAATGCAAACCTACTGAATACACTAAAGTGAAAAATATGTTACTGGATCTTCAAAATCGGAGATACATTGCACAATCAAAAGATAAAACAAATGATGAGAAAATGGCTTTAAAGAAACTTCTTGTAGATCAAATGTTTAATTACTTTGATTCAGACAACAATGGACTTGTGGACTCTAATGAATTATCTCAGGTAAGATTTAGATTTTGTTGCATTAGCAAAGTAGCTGTTCAGTTGTCTTTGTCAGGACACACATGGTATATTATGTCTTAGAACGCCTTCACTTTAGTCTCTGAGGTTGAAAACTTCATTCAAGAATTTTGGAAAAGATGAATTATTCAGAAAGTCTGCAGTGATTATTTAGAAATCCGAATACAATGCTTTGGGATATACCTTAGAGGGTTAGAACACCGTAAGTTGCTTTGACCATGAGTTGTTTTATTATCCACAGTGTGGTATCGTAAAGTCCAACTGTATGGATGTATTTTAGAAGTTAAAAACTATTAAAATGATATTTTAAATCACTTCTGGAATACTGAACAAGCATTATTGCTTCATATAACTTGGGGCTAGAGAAGTACAGAAGTAGTCTTGGAAAGAGAGTTCATCGTAGTCTCTAAACAGCAAGCTTTAACTCATTATGGATGTAAACCGGTAATTGTTGCTCTGGTAGGCATGACAGCACTAGCTTCAATCTACCTAGGATTAACTCTATTAGAGAGTGTTGTTGTAGCAAATGTACTTTGATTTACTAGATAATGTGGAAGTCCGTGTTTGAGAAACCTAATCACGGCTGAACTATATTAATGAGTCTAATGCTAGTCAGCCACTTAAAAAGTCATGAAAAGTAAAATTTGTCAGATGCCACCGTTAATCATAATCCTGTATTTTACGTTGCGTGGCAGTGCACATACTTTTTTCTATAAAAATGAATTTATAACGGCAACTGTAAAGTAATGCTTTTTCACAAGCATGGAAACAGGTCAAACAGCCCAAACACGGTGCTTTGGTTTTTTTGCTAAAATTCATTGCAGAAATACCAAATTATTCAATCTAAAGAATAATATAAAATAAGCTCATTGTTAGCGCTGTGTGGTTTGTTATTGTATGTTTTGACAAGAGACACAATGAACTAACTTCTTCCCCTCAGAAATCATTCTTTAGTCAGTAGAATTAAAACAGAGAAGTTCTATCTGTTTCTTGTTAAGACTTCTTGACAGCGGAAGCTTCAGCTGAGAACCTTTGTGTCTCTTTCATATGACAAAAGGAATCACTGAATCGCCTTTGCAAAACGCAGAATAGTGTGTGGTTTTGCAGTTAAGAGCCTAGCTCCTGTATAACCTCAATATTTGTAAATCTTTGCCTTCATCTGTTGAAGGAAGATTTTAGCCTGCATATTTACTGAGAACAAATCAGGTTCGTGACTCAGTTCTCGCTGGAGACTTAAAACAAGACGACAAATTAAAATAATTTAGAGCAATGTCTTTAAATGGAATGCATTGTTTTTCAGAGCATTATCTTTGATTGTTGAAAACTTGACACTTTTTTTTTTGTCCTCCTGTGGTTTAGCCCACTGAGTGTTTTTTGTCCTTGTTCAACTAAAAGCTTGGTAAATCAAGATTGTTTTGCAAAGTGGGATTAGATTCTTGCTCTCTTCTGCCCTTAGCGTATATGATAGCTATCAGTATTTCTAACAATTTGAATTGCTGTAGTAGGAGAAAAGGAACAAAAAGTTTTAGTCTTGAACACCCTATTTAGAAGGTATTGATTCATGATGTGAGAGAGGTCCCTGGCATTGAGAGAATGCTGAGCCCATTAACTTCTTTGAGAATATGATTGCAGGGAGCGTGAGGGGGCAATGGTTAGAAAGGTCTTTGAACTTCCCTAAGGCTGAATGGGAGGCTCTTGAATGAAATACTCTTGAAAATGTTCTCAGGATTAGGGGAACTTTACTCAGTTGTTCTCACAGTACAGCGAAAGTTTTGCAATCTGCAGACCAGTCATAAAAAATAGTGCCTTTCTGCATTTTAAATTTAATCATATTAAGGGAATACGAAAAATAACATATTTATTGTAGAAAACAACAAGGACTCCTGAAGTCAATTTATGTTCACATGAATATTGAACTTCAGTTTTTAGTGCATCTTAAATTTTACATCTCCTCAATCTTGCTGTGCAATGAGTGTGATCAGGCTCTTGGATTGCATTTTATTATCATCTCATAGTTGTCCATATAGTCATCCTACCTAATATAAAATTGAAATGGATCAGTTGGAGACTGGAAATGATGACAGCAACACTCCAATTTTTATTGATGTATGTTGGATTGGAAATCATAAAGTTCTTGAATTTGCATCTAGAGGCAAGAGAAACAAATACTCCTCTCCAGAAAAAGCAAAAATACTGCTTTTTATTAAAAAAGCTATTTCAAATTGTGAGAAAGTTTTAAAAAAATAAGTCAAGTACTATAACAATGAATTATAAATTGGCAAACTATAGTTTATTTTGTTCATTTGGACAATTTAGGCATCTAGGAATATTTTTTTTTTTCATGGCTCTGTAGTCTAATGCGGAATTACAGTTAAAAAAACCCAAAACTCCGTTACACAGTGTAAATGTCAGCCAAAGTAATCTGCAATGAAGATGGAAGGGTGGTGGGATTATGTAGCCCCCATGCAGGCTTAGTGAACATTTTTGCCCATATAAATTCTTCTCTGACTTGACTGCTTTCACTGCTGACCCTCATTTAATGTTCTAGTTTCCAAATATTATATTGGAAAATCAGATGTGATTTGATTTTTCTGAAGACTTATTCATGAAGGTAACCTTTAACCCAATCTGTTTTGAGAGGTAGGTACTAATCAGAAAGAGTATCTATCCTTCCAAAAGGGTGGGCTATGAAATAGGCAGAATTTTTTATCATCTTAATCACCTCTAGTCTAACATAAATACAACATATCTGCAAGATTTCTGGTAAAGTGTGGTGGTTCCTTGATGTTGTTTTGTTTTGTTTTGATTTTAAAGCACTTTGAAAGAATTTAAATGAATCCAAAATAAAGGAAAATAATTGATTCTTCTGGTTAGCTATGAATATTCAGTTTCTAACAGGTTCACTTCTTTATCTATTGCCTTTTATCTTATGCAAAGCCAAACTGGAATTTAATACAAAGTTATAAGTTGAACTTCAGTCTGTCTGTCATTATAGACTGCTTGATTACTGTACATTTTTACTGCTGTATAGAAGAGAAAGCAATATCAGAAATGTTATGGGGAGACATGAGAATAAAATGTGTTTTTCCAGTGATGAATGTAGTTATTCCTGTATGGTGGAATTGCCATTTTATAAACAGTAAGCCTTTTCTGGTTACTCGCAGTTGAAGATACTTAAGCTTTAAGAATACTTCATCTTGCTCGACAGTGAAATTCAAGTTCCTTCTGTGTGTGAAAGTGAAATAATCTATGCTTGATTAGACTTAGAACTGCTTTACTTCTATTTCTTTCTTATACTAGTGAGCTAAGAAAGCAACACTTTATAGAAAAAGGAGGTGACATAGTCCGAAAGCAAGTTGAATATATAATAATAATAAATCTTCCTCTTCCTTTTCTGCTTTTTTAACAATCTGTTCTATTGAGTCAGAGAAAGAGTTTAGCAACCTTATTTATCAACGAATATCTATAATTTCAAATATCTGCATACAGTTCTGTTATTTACCAGGTTAACATATTGCATTTTATAAAAAACTCATCCTTACTTCTGCATTTTATTTTGATGTTTTATCAGCGCCGTTTCATTACAGTTAATGAGACTAAACAAAACCAATTAAGAAACAGCCAAATGAACCAACCACTCACTCTCAGGAAACTATACGAAGTTCATTATTTCAAGGAAGTTATGGGAACTACTGTAAGATTAAATATGCCATTTTCACATATCAGTGTAATATGCTTCAATTACAGATGACATCAGAAATACGGATTTCTCGTAAAGTGTAATGAATCTTTAAATAGAGTTACATGTCCATGTGCGTTTGTAGATAAATACACAGGGTTGGGGTGTAGGTGTATGTATACATATCATCTTTACATAAAGCATAAATTCAAGAGTTCTAATGTAAAATGTACTGAAAAAATAACAACTTTTATGTAAGAAATTAAGTACTGTTGTCTTTATGGCTGTGTGTAGGTATGTGTACTTACCTGTAAATCTCCGGAATATGCCATACCTTAGAAGAATGCACTCTCTAGATGAGTAGAGCTGTATCTATAAACAGCTTGGTTACTATAGATCATCTTAAAAACAATCTGAAGGAATTATTCATTTAGTAATTTAATATACATTCAGCATTAATTTCTGCTAAATGCGTAAGTAAGATAACATTTTAATTAGTTTATTCCTGTTGTTTAGTTCATAAAATCATAGAATTGTTTAGGGTTGGAAGGGACCTTAAAGATCATCTAGTTCCAACCCCCCTAGCATGGGCAGGGACACCTCCCACTAGATCAGGTTGCTCAGAGCCCCGTCCAGCCTGGCCTTAAAAACTTCCAGGGATGGGGCTTCCACCACCTCTCTGGGCAACCTGTTCCAGTGTCTCACCACCCCCATGGTGAAGAACTTCTTCCTAACGTCCAGTCTGAATCGTCCCATCTCTAGTTTTAATCCATTCCCTCTAGTCCTACCATTACCCGACATCCTAAGAAGTCCATCCCCAGCTTTCTTGTAGGCCCCCTTAAGATACTGGTAGGCCGCTATAAAGGTCTCCTTGGAGCCTTCTTTCCTCCAGGCTAACAACCCCAACTCTCTCAGTCTGTCCTCGTAGGAGAGGTGCTCCATCCCTCTGATCATCTTCGTGGCCCTTCTCTGGACACACTCCAGCACATCCATATCTCTCTTGTAGTAGGGGCTCCAGAACTGGATGTAGTACTCCAGGCGGGGTCTCACAAGAGTGGAGTAGAGAGGGAGAATCACCTCTCTTGATAAGCTGGCCATGCTTCTCCCGATGCAGCCCAGGATACGATTGGCTTTCTGGGCTGTAAGTGCACGCTGACAGCTCATGTTGAGCCTCTCGTCCACCAGCACCCCCAAGTCCTTTTCTTCAGGGCTGCTCTCAAGCCAGTCACTGCCCAGCCTATATCGGTGCTTGGGATTGCCCCGACCCAGATGGAGGACCTTGCACTTGGTCTTGTTGAACTTCATGAGTTTGGCATGGGCCCACCTCTCCAGCCTGCCAAGGTCCCTCTGGATGGCATCTCTTCCCTGCAGTGTGTCAGCCATCCCACACAGCTTGGTGTCGTCGGCCAACTTGCAGAGGGTGCACTCTGTGCCACTGTCCATGTCGCTGACGAAGATGTTAAACAAGACCGGTCCCAGTACTGATCCTTGAGGGACTCCACTTGTCACTGGCCTCCACTTGGACATGGACCCATTGACAGCCACTCTTTGGGTGCAGCTGTCAAGCCAGGTCTTTATCCACTGAATTGTCAGTCCATCAAAGCCATATTTTATCAGCTTGGAGACCAGGATGTCATGCGGGACAGTGTCAAAGGCTTTGCTCAGGTCCAGGTAAATGACGTCAGTTGCTCTGCCCTTGTCTATTGATGTTGTGACCTTCTCATAGAAGGCCACCAGGTTTGTCAGGCACGATTTGCCCTTGGTGAAGCCATGTTGATTGTACCCAATCACCTCTTGGTTATTCTTCTGCCTCAGCAGTGCCTCCAGGAGGCTCTGCTACATAACCTTACCAGACATGGAGGTGAGACTGACTGGCCTATAGTTCCCTGGTTCATCCTTCTTTCCCTTTTTGAAAATGGGGATTGTGTTTCCCCTTTTCCAGTCAGTGGGGACCTCACCGGACTGCCATGACTTTTACAATATAATAGAGAGCGGGTTAGCAACCTCATCAGATGACCTTGCACCTATGATTTTCTCAGTTTCTGGCTAGGAACAAAGTCCATGCCTAAAGTCTGAGTAGAAATGCTTTTACACAAGAGGACCTTAGACACCAGATTATGTGGGCACAGTCTAGTGATTGGCTAATGCAAAATACGGAAGAAACAGTTTCTGAATCTGGGGTTACCTAGGCTATCCCTTTCTGTAGCCAATGACCTCAAGGTTAGGCCAGCCTGCCTGGATTCATTCCTGTCCAGTCTGCTCTAAGTGAACCTGCTGTGGCAGGGGGTTGGACTAGATGGTCTCTGAAGGTCCCTTCCAACCCCTACCATTCTGTCATTCTGTGATTATACTTGCAGACACCTAAGGACACATTTACATCTTTTGAATCAGATTAAATCTTCCTCCTGCTAAGTGTGGACGTGGAAAGGCAGGGAAGTGTGACTCTCATTGGAGTAAGTTTGCAGGAGAAACCTCATATCTGAGCAGCGTAACTCAATTAGTATGGGACAGTATTGGGATAATACCCTTAATTGAAATTGAGACGATGCCTTTACATTAAAACAGTACCATGCCACTCCCTGTGGGTTTGCCAGTTCAGATCGCTGCTTGCTCAGGGATGACCCGTTCTGTGATGCAGCAGTCCCATATCTTTACGCACTTTACCTCAAATCCCCGAAGGTATAGACACCAAATAGAAGATGGTGTTGCTGCCCTACAGAATGTGCTGGAAAACTGTAAGAAGAATAGTGATTTAACTGACTTAAGGAAACTTAAAGCAAGGAAAAAAGTACCAACCTTTATTAGTAATTTGATTTCAAAAATGATCAATTCTTTTAATTTCCACAGTTATACTGCTGTGGAAGATGGTGGAGCAAGGTAAATGAAAACCTCGTGCAGTCAGAGTTAATTTGGAGCATAATTCCCACAGTGTTCTGTGTTTGATGTACTTAGATAAAGCACTGAGTGACACTGTTGTGATGAGATACTTGCTTTTAGGGAAGATGAACTTCACATTAACTGAACCACCACATTCACTATAAGGGAAGTTTTTGTTTGTAGTTGTATTTCTATAGCATTTTCTTTGAGGAAGGTACGTAGAGACCATCAATCACAGGCGACCAAAAAACCACTGACTGACAAAATTTTTGATAAGGTAGACTAATAAAGGAAATGTGTTATTTCTGATCTAGTTTCATGACATCTGCAGAGTTTTCATTGTGGCTGTCAGAAATCAAATTGAAATGAATGAAACAATCTATTCTGACATGCAATTTGTCATTTTTAATTAGATTACCTCTCATAGTCTCCTAAAACTTGGAATAGTACTGACTAAATTCCTGAGAAGTTTTGCACTAAGCTAACAGTATGCTGTTTCTTGGGAAATAAATAATTGTCTGCTGTATCCTTAAAATATACAGTATTTTCCAAATAATAGAAATCCCTCCTCCATGTTTCAAAGAGTATTCAGTTCTCAAGGGTAGGGTTCATAGTTCAGAAAGGCCATATTTAACTTGAAAATTTAGATAAGTTTCCAGTATTTATGGGGTTTCACAATGAGCCATAAACAGAGCAGCTGTTTCGCTGTATGTCTTACCTTTTACCTGTTCACGATATGGAAAGTAAGTACTTCACAGTCTTTATGGAAATGTAAAGTAAAATTTGTCAGCATAGGTATTTGTGAATGTTCTCTGGTATGGATTTTCATCTCAAGAAGTCTGAAATCAAATAATCCCATGCATGACTTGTATGGCACAATCATAAAATTGTGCAGATCATCTTAATCAGTCTTTAACCTTTATAGTAAGAATTTTATTTCTAGCATGTGATGGACTAAAAATTTTGCCTGTTTCTATCCTGCCTCCCTTACTTTTGATTACTGTCTGTTTAGTTTAACCAAGGAGAAGACAGGCTGGGTTTAAAGAATTGGCTTAAGAATTGGTTTCCTTGAATTTTACTTTTCTCTCCTCCATAGACAGAGATTAATAGAATTTAAAACTTAAGGCACGCTGTTAGATCATCTGTGATACACAATGTAGATAATCTAACCTAACTTCTGTATCATAGACATGGAATCTTATTCTATTTGTCCTAAAATTTTAATTAAAAAACAATAATGTCTGGCTTTTGGCTGAAGCAATAAAGGTATACAAGGAAGTGTGCAGCCTTGATTTGAAAACATCAAGTTTTCAAGGATGAAAGTCAAAGAAGAGTCCCAGGGTTCAAGGTTAATTGTTCCTATAGCTTTTCTTTTATGGTTTCAAAAGTGTTATTAATTTTTTCCTGTCCTATTAACTTTTTACTAAATTGGAACATTCATATTTATTTCCCCCCCCCCCCCATGTGAAAGTACATGTGGAATGCAATATGGTAAATTCTTAGTCTCCCTTTAAATAAAAACAAAACCAAACCCCCAAACCCTGTAAAGATTGGTTTTTCTCAGCTTTCTTAATGCAAAGGGTCTTCATCAGGCTTCTGATTGCTTTCATGGATGCTTTCTAACTTGAAAAATTTGCTTCTAGTTCTCAACATTAAATTTTAATATATGCAAGTCAAAACCGTATTCCGTATTTCAGTACCAGTCCCAACATTGCCTTTCTACCCCCCGTTACCTTGTTACATTTCCAAAGATCATACTGCTTGCTTAGGCTACAGAATGATCCTGGAATTTATGAGACTTCCTTATCCACAGCAAAACTTGCCTCTTTTTCAGATAAAATGCTTTCCAGGGCCCATTTATCCTCGTTAAGGTATGGTTTACATTCTTATTTTTAGATGAATGGCCTTGCATTTGGCTCTGTGAAAACATAGATCCTTTTCCTGAAAACGTCCAACCATGTGAACCATTTCATTCCATATGCTGTCCTGTCCTTCTCATTATTATTCACTTCAACAGTATATACCATCTGCCAATTTTCTTTTTATATTTATTTTTAGATTATCAAAAAGGATTGGGATGAGACCCCAGACTTTTAAAATCCCACTGGATTGTTTCAGACATTGATGATTCCTTACTGACATCTATTTTTTCAGGTTTTGCAATTACTGACATTATTATTCATGCAGTATATGCCTTATTTGTATGGCATAGTATTATTTTTCTCTTGTAATAGTGTAGGGTGTGAAATTAAAAATACCTACAAGAAGCTATTATGTTCAGCAAGCTGCCTTTGTAAATTAAATCCCTTATGTAAGTAAAAGAACATGAAAAATGGGGTTGTCTGACAGGTTGTATTTCCTAGAAGACGGTGTTAAAATATCATGTCGTTACAGCATTTAGAAACACAAAAAATATTCACAGTCTATTTGTGAATTCCACTGTATATTTCTCGAACCGATACTGGCAATTTTTCTTGCCCTGTTTGAATATTTGCACTGCGTCGTTATATGTCCCGCCGTATAGAATTTCACTGATATGTGAAATACTGTTAGAAGGTATTGTCAACAAGAAAAAGGTCTCCTCAGCCAGTGAGTTGGGACTCTTGTCAACAGGCAGTTTGATCCTGATGGTTTTAAAACACTTCATGCTAACATAAGTTGCTAAATGACTTCTCTGTTGGCTAATGGCTTTGCAAGTAGTCAGTTTTGCTTTACTAGAGTCTCATATAGGTAGTAATTTCATATCACAGTCGATCTGATCTAACTGCAGGCTGCTACAGAAACAGATGATTTTTCAAAATACAAATCCCTGCAACACCTTAATACCTATTCCGAGTTGTACCTCTTGTAATAGAATATTGATCCCCCACCACTTCAAGAGGAAAAAAACAACCAACCAACCGAAATCTCCACAAATATTAATTTTGCTTTTGATCACAGAGTAGATCTGATCCACAGATCACATGCAGAGTTGGGAGATGGCTAGATCCAACATAAGAGAATTCCTATTGGGTAAAAATTGGAACAGCTCTTTCAGCATCAAATTACACATAATTAAGATAAAATCACTTCTGTACCTTCTAAAATCTGTCCTAATGGACATTTTTTGAGGGTTTATGTATTTATCAAAACAGTGAATTTTCCAAAGAAGCCCAAAGTATATTGCCAGCATAAAGATGTCTATTTAGACATCTGTCTAAACAACCTGTCCACAGCATCAGTCTCGGAAATATCTCAATCATTCTGACTAATCTTTTAAAAATTATTATTATTTTTTGTTTCAATAAAATTGACCAAATATAAATGAAAAGCATCGTAAGACAGATTTGAACTCAAAGGATTGAAGCTGAGAACACTAATACGCAATTAAAAATATGGTACTATACTAGCGGGTGTTGGTGGGCTTTAACAAAGGTTTTGTTGCATCACCTTAAGTGTAAAGTTTAATCCTTGCTTGTACAATTGAAGCTAGTGGGAACAAGTGTTTTAAACTATTTCAGATCACTTTTTATGGAAAAAAAAAAAAAGCACAGGGAGCAATGCTTCTCACCCCAAATATTCCTTTTTCATGAAACAGCTGTGATTTTAAACACATTTCATGGCCTTGAAATCTCAGATATTTCTTCTAGAGTGAAGTTTTCAATATACAATGTTATATATTTAGTAATACTTGTATGACTACAGTGGACTTAGTTTGGGTTATTAATTTTTCCAAGGTTACATTTTTGTCCTTTATGTACTAGCTGTTGCAATTTTTCTTAATTCAGTTTAATGTAAACTTAATAAACAGGCTTTTAAAATATGAGAAGTATCTAGGCCTAGTGTTCAGGTACCATTAGTATTTACCTTTAATTAATAATAGCTAAAGCTGGTTTTGTGGTGATTTTCCTTACATTTGTGAATGGTTTTCATCCTTTTTAATGTACTAACAAGGTCATTATCTTTTTAGAATGTTTTTATATTAATATATATAAGATTAATTCCGGTAGGATAAAATGTTTGTGTTGTTTTTCTTTGCTCTAATGCTCCTTTTATTCTCTACTGTTTATTTAGAAATTTTCTATTTACGTGAATAATAAGTGAATGCATTCCTTTCTATTCCTGCTGATTCCTTTGCAGAGCAACTGAAACACAAAAGTCTCTGTATCCTCTGTTTTTCAGAAGCTAGCACATGATAATACAAATGTAACGGTTTTGCAGTTATTTTGGAAGACATGTAGAGAGTAGGAAAAGTAATTATTTTACAAAGGAACGAACTACAGTTATATTCATTTTTTCTGTGCCTGTTACAAAACTTTAAACTGTGCAACATTACAACAGAGTTAAGTTAGCTTTGGTATTTTCATGGGATAGTGTTTTGAATACATGCACCTTGTAAAATGAGAATTCTGAATATTTGTGGTTATCAACTTCTTAAAAATTCCTCAGATGGAATCAAGTTACATGTCTACAACACTTACAGACTTTAAACTAAAATGATGCACAAGTTAAAGAACATTGTGAGAAGTTCATTGGAGTTAAAAATCTACTAGCTATTAATTATGATGGATTTGCAAAGTTTATGTGGCCCCATTGAGAAACAGGAGCCTTTTCAGGTCAGCTACTTGTATAACAGGTCTTTGGGAAGGTAATAGGCTTGTCAAAAGCCTGTAAGAAGTTGATACAATTAGTGGGGTAATAGGAGTTTATTTTAGTTAATTTTTAAAATGTTTGAACTTGTTTCTTGTTGGTTAGGAATTGGACTGAGAGGAAAAAGACATTACATCATGTGTACTTGGGAAATTATTATCTCAAGTATATTTGAGTTCTTAATCATCATTCCTATACATGTAAAGTAAGATCAGCTTTAATATTCGGTGTCTTTATAGTGCTTCTGTCTAGCCCCATTATAAATATCCTCTATATATTCTAAAAACTTTCTCAGTGAGTCTGTCCTAAAGGTATTAACTTTTAAAACTGCAATAAATAATTACAAAGTAACTGGAAATCCCTGACTTTACACAGTTGCAGTTCATTGCCCCACAGCAACCTTAAAATGATCTATTAAATGATTATTAGAAACAATTAATTATACCAGAGAACTCTAAGAGCTCAAATGTAATTTCATGGTTATAATTTTCTTGTCAGGTAATAAAACGGGATGAGCTTGGCAAGGATCTGTCTGACTGCTCTCTGTTCGATTTGCTGAAATACGATGATTATAATAGCGACAAGCACCTAGCTCTGGAAGAATTCTATAGAGCTTTTCGTAAGTACAAAGATTAGCCTTTTAATTTTCTTTTCTCTCTCTTGCTTTGTTTCTCTAAAATGTTATTTTTTTATTTTTAAATCTTGTTACATCCTGATGCTGTATGTAAACAATGAGTAAAGTTTAACAGTCATGACTTAGTACTTAGCAGAAATCAATGAGAGATCCATTAATGTGCAGATTTCTGAGGGATTTTGGTAATGGAGAATTCATAGATAATCTTTCTTAATGCCAACATGCATTGATAAGTCTGTGTTGCGCACAGGTGGGAAATAGTGTGGTCAGGACATAATCAGTAGAACCAAAAAAACTAGAACGCTTCCCCACACCCTGTATTTATGAGTGCTAAGACCATTTCTCACAAACTCTGCAGCAAATGTAGCACTTCTATTAGGTGCTTTATTTTTTCACAGGACTCAGAGAGATGTAGACGACTTGTGGTGTAGTTTTGCCAGGTATTTATTTGCTCTTTGAATGCCAAAGGTGACTGGGGACAAATGTGTACAGTACATATGAACATCTCGACCAAACCACTGGGGTATGGGTCAACATGGTAGTGAGTAGCAGAAAGAAGAAAGATGTTGAGAACTTTCATATGGTATGTTACAAGCAATATAAGATACATCTATATGTGTTCTTGTATCCAGATCAGAACTGATGATTTTCACTCTTATCTACCTCAGATCTAAGACTGAATCTTGAAATCTGGCTTTGGTTTCAATAGCTGTTGCTCCATATTCAGCAACCTGGCGGCATAGGAGATCAAGTTTGTGCTCAGTTCTTCCTATAATACGAGCTTGATTATACATTGACCAGTCCATTAATGTATTGTCGTTTTGAGTCATTGCAACCTGTTGCTTTGGTCTTCTTGCATTTTATCTTTGGACAACAGACAGTTGTCAGCGACTTCAGACGATGTCAAATGAAAAAAGATCCAAAACTACTTACAGAGTTTAAACTAAAAAGTAATGAATGTATATTAGGAAAAAAAATGGCTGTGCGAAAAGCAGTAAGAATAAACATGAAATTAATCGTCAAGACAGACTGCCTGAAAGTTTCGTAGTTTTCCGTATTGAACTCTACTTTTATTTCCCTGAAAGTCTTTCAGAAAGTGTGATTCTGTGATACTGCTTAGCTTAACTAATGGCTTGCTGCTTCTAAAAAAAAACCAAACAAAACAAAACACAAACCACTTGATCCTGCTTCCTGAGATTTTCTGATTGCCTTTCTTGCCATGTCCTGACACAGTCTCTCCTCTGAGTCACTTACTAAATCAGCAGAAAAATATTCAGCCTCTACATCCCACCCCCAATCCTGCTTATTTTCTGCCAGTTGAGTGACCTGAATATGGACTAAGTGAAGGGCCAGACCGTAACTCATGCAAAAGAAAAGAAAGGAGAGTACAGCCAAGAAATAAGGGGGAGAGAGGGAAAAAATGGGAGATGTTAGGACTTTGTGGCAGTGAGATAAATTTGTTCATCTGTACCATCAAAACACTAGGAAATACCGTAATTTCTTTATTAAAAATTGTGATACAAGTCTGACTTACCAAAACATACAGAGTTACATAGCATCTACAGAAATGTACCCGTGCATTATCCAAGATTATATGGGTAGATGTTGTACATGTAGATCTTGATTATATGCATAGAAGTGGAAATATGTATGAAGCATGTAGGATATATAGCAATCCAAGAAGGTTAAAGACATGTTTAAAGGCATTAGCATGCTGTTTGCAAACACTGAAACCATGTATTAATGGAAGCATAACATTGTGCTTCCAAATAAAACTTTGATGTGCCCCTGAGGGACTATTTTGCATAGCTGCGTAACTCGAGACATAAGGATAGCTTCTTGTTGTATGCTTTTAATGGACTCTTGAATAATGAAAATCATTTCCATATGGTATGTTAAGTGTTGCCTTAATATGAATGATAATGGAAACATTAGATTACATAAACTTAAGAATTATTTAGGTTTCTTTGTTGCAATACAATAGTGAAGACCCTATTTAAAAATACAAGGGTATCTTGGGAGATAATCTCTTTAGCAAGATTCATTCTCCTATGTAGGGTCTTTTAACAAACTGTGTACACATTCATTACATTGTTTAAAAATGAAAACTAAAAAAAAGTACTAGTTCATTGTAGGGTGTGTGCCCAACAGGCCAAAGGAATGTGGCATACCATTAGTCTCTGTAATTAAGGCAAACCAAATACTCTTGAACTAAATTTGTTCTCAAAAGAATTTGAATTCAGTCAATCTGACCTATGTCATAGAATCATAGAATTGTTGAGGTTGGAAGGAACCTTTAAGATCATCGAGTCCAACCTTTAACCTACCCTGACAAGAGCCACTTCTAAACCGTGTCCCTCAGTGCCCCATCTACCCTTTTTTTAAACACCTCCAGAGATGGTGAATCCACCACCTCCCTGGGCAGCCTATTCCAATGTTTAATAACCCTTTCAGTGAAAAAATGTCTCCTAATATCTAATCTAAACCTCCCCTGACATAACTTGAACCCGTTTCCCCTCGTCCTATCACTTGTCACCAGGGAGAAGAGGTCAGCCCCCATCTCTCTACAACCTCCTTTCAGGTAGTTGTAGAGGGTGATAAGGTCTCCCCTCAGCCTCCTCTTCTCCAGGCTAAACAACCCCAGCTCCCTCAGTCGTTCTTCATAAGGTTTGTCCTCCAGACCCCTCACCAGCTTTGTAGCCCTTCTCTGGACACGCTCCAACACCTCAATGTCCCTCTTGTAGCGAGGGGCCCAAAACTGAACGCAGTACTCGAGGTGGGGCCTCACCAGTGCCGAGTACAGGGGGATGATCACTTCCCTAGTCCGGCTCACCACACTATTCCTGATACAGGCTAGGATGCTGTTGGCCTTCTTGGCCACCTGGGCACACTGCTGGCTCATATTCAGCCGGCTGTCAACCAACACTCCCAAGTCCTTTTCTGCCGGGCTGCTTTCAAGCCATTCTGCCCCAATCCTGTAGCGCTGCATGGGGTTGTTGTGACCCAAGTGCAGGACCCGGCACTTGGCCTTGTTGAACCTCATACTATTGGTCTCAGCCCATCGGTCCAGCCTGTCCAGATCCCTCTGCAGAGCCAACCTACCCTCAAGCAGATCAACACGCCCGCCCAGTTTAGTGTCATCTGCGAACTTACTGAGGGTGCATTCGATCCCTTCATCCAGATCATTGATAAAGATATTAAAGAGCAATAGCATTTACAAAAAATACATAATGCTGTAAAAGTATGCTAAGCTAAGCAAAACCGAAACAAATCAAATGATAGCCACCTGGTCATTTGTCTACTGCTCTTAAGGCTAAACAAGCGGAAACCAAGCTCTCCATGCAACCCAAGCCAAACTCAGGCAAGGCCAATGTGACAGCCCCAGTCCAAGGGGCCTGTGTTTGCTTAAGGCAAAGCCTGTGACCTGTTACTCGTAACGGCAAGTCTGCATTTACCAGGATACAGGGAATTCATGTACACAGGGAACCAGATCCATGTAAGGAAATTTAGGCAAGAAGCCATCATGTAACATCTTCCACGCATCATTCCACACACAAGTATCTCCTCATTTAAGCATCAAGCTACAATAGCATTAAACATTTTTTCTTCAATAAAGGAAAATAAGAATGTTGAAAATATTTATTCCAAACAGAAATAGAACTGAATTTTTCCCAGAATTTTCTTTATATATTAATTTCAATTTTGCATCTTCAGATTGTAATTATGTTGTATTGTAATTATATATTATAATTTTAAAATTATAATTTTATACATTATGGAAAAAAATATTTTTCACCAGCTTGGACACTTCCAAACATGTAGAACAAATCGTAATCATAATAGGAAGGATTTTTTTCAAAACACTTTTCGTAACTACATCATGAGTAAAAGATTATAACTGAGTAATAGTATTTGCAGAGGATCATCTTCTAAAATATTATGGGCTTATTTTTTATTTAAAGCAGTTTAAAAATTGTAGCTGTTATTTTAAATAAAGAATGCTTGCAGAATTTTTGATCCCTCGCACAGTCCTCTGTTCACTGAGCTTGACAGTGTGTTTGTCTCTGGTTTGTCATTCTTTTATCTCCATCTTTTTCATCTACATTTAGAACCTAATCTCAATGTAATACCTGCTACTCCCAGTGGATTTGCCTCTCTCCTGAGTAGCAATGGAGTGGTGGATTTGAGAACTGTTGAACTCTCCTCATTAAAGTTTGTCTGCCCAGCTGCTGGAACAAGAGTTACTGACATTTATTCACTCAGAAGGGCAGTGAAGAAAATTTGGGTTTGCAGTTCTGGGGAAATTGGTCCTGTTCAAAACTGCTGCACAGAATTCAAAAGGGGTTTTTTTTTTTTGATTTTTCTTCTTTATTTCTGTAACTTTAATGAGTTGCTTTGTTAACTATGGAGAGGGAGTGGAAGAAAGGGCATATAGAAGGGAAGCAGTTCTAATGCCTTATTTGTTAAAACAGAGTCATATGAGCACCGAAATGCTGGGACTAGGTGGTAGAGGTTGGGGGGTGGTGGTGGTATGGGTCACAGTACAGTTTTATATGTAGCAATTCCCCGAGCTTACTTTTGAAGCCAGTTTGTACCTGGAGGTGGTTAAATATAAAATGTACTATACGTAACAAAATATACTTTTAAGAAGATTTGAGTTTGGTGACGATTAAACAGCTCTCATTTTCTAAAGGTAATTCTTCATCAACATCCTCTACTTGGCACAGATCATGCTCCACAGAAGAATCTTTGGAAAAAACAAAACAAAACCAAAAAAAAAAAAAAACACCAAACCAAAACAAAAAAAAAAACAACTGAGAAGACTGGAAAAGGGATGAGGGAAGGCATTAGGCATATTTGTGTCAGGAGCCTTAGCCTAAAAAGGGGATAGTAATAATCAAGCCTACAACAAGCATGCACATTTCTAGCTGTGATTTCAAATGGTATTTAAAACACTTGGATAAGATTTTGAAAGCAGTTGAATAGGCTTAAAAGCCATCTTTGCTGTGCTGTTGAACAACCTACGCCCTTACAGTGGTTTCTTTTTAAAGGATTAGGTAATTACATTTTATTTAAATATGAATGTGTATCTGTGGGATTAATTATCAGTACTGTTTCATTAGCATTCGCAGGTAGGAATTTTTTTTCATTGGTATACTTAATTAGAAATTTGATTGTCACCTAAAGATTGTAAATTCAGAATCAAACATAACTGTAGATTGTACTGGTTTATGAAGAGCTCCCCACAGATAACAGCAATTATATTTTTTTCTCTAGTGGTAGAAAATAAACACCTTAAAGGCAAAGATTAAACACTGCCTGTTTTAAAGGTATTAACGTGCACATAAATATATATCTATACATATACATGCTTGCTTGTATTCTGTGAATTACTTTCGACAGTCTCATTTTATCTGTCAAAAAGGGTTCAAAATAAAACAGTACAACCAAGTGTGAATAACGGTATGCAGTGGAATAAAAATCCCTTTCCCCTTCAAAAGGTCAGCTGCTGAGGCACTAACACTAAGAAAGAAAGGAAATGTATGAGAGGGTGCCCTCTGCCTTGGAAGTTTGTGCCTCGTCCAGGTTCACAAAATATTACAATCAGATGAAGACACTTACTGGTTTCTGTAGCGTTTTACATACTGGCGAGACTGATGTGGCTTTCTGGGTATCAGCTGTTTTCATTCATATCACGAGGAGGTTTTTTTGGTGCTATAGCATCTATCTACTAGATAACTGTCTACTGTTTAACTAGATCAATAGTGCATGCAGAGAGGAGCCTGGAAAATTATTTCCATCAATGTAAGAAGACAAACCAGAAACTTCATATCTAGGTAGGTTTCGGGAGCTTGGGACTGAAGGAATCAGATGATTCAGTCCTCTACTGCTTTGGCCACATCATGTAAAATTCTATCCCAGAAGGGATCCAGCTCTGTCTTAGTGTTTTGGTTTCCTTGTTTGTTTTCCTTCCCCAGACAGCCCCAAGCTGAAGGATTTTCTATCAGCAAATGGTTTTTTTTAGACAGGGAAAAATGTATTTAAATTTTTATGAAAGAGTGGCTGTGAAAGACACGGATTCTTGGAATACAGATTCTTGAAAGCTTTCTCTTCTGTAAACTAAAATTTAACTAATGTGCTGCTTTTATTTTTCAAGGGTTTTCTTTCTTTGTGTAATGTGTCCTATGGTATCAAGATAATTCTGTGCTTGCTGTAAATGCGGTCTCTTTTTGTTTGTCTTCTAGTGCTCTTTTCTAAAATAAATAATCTCATGTGTTTTCCTCCTCTGAAGTACTATCTGAAATGAAATTTCAAAGCAGGTACTTCATGTGGACTTCATGGCGGGTTGCAAAACCTCAAGGCATACCACAAGCAAGTAAATAGTAATAAATTATTCTGTTTGATCACTCAGCAGATGCAGATGTATGTGTAGGTATTTCCCTTTGTGATTGCAGTAGAAAGAATGATGCTAATTTAGACATTTATGAATAGAACTGATTGAATGCAATGAATACAAATAACAAGTTTATTGTAAATAATAGAACTAAATGCTCTATGTAACAGTTGTCATCCTGCATAAAATGAAGAAAAAAGAAAAAGCAGTATCTTTCAGAATCGTTTTCGATTGTTAGTGTAGAACTATTTAAAATTTTATCTTATGCTCAAAAAAGGGGCCATGGAAGGCCCTCACACTGAGGACTTGAGTGTAAAAGTTACCACTAGGTGTACAAAAAATTTTCAGAAAGAATGTCAGCTAGCCAAAATAAAATATGTCCTTTCTTCAAGTTGTTTTCCTTTATAGTTTCGCTGGAACTACTTGTGCTTTCAGGTACCACTCCATACTGTTAACAGTATCTAGTCTGTCATGCAGCTGTTATTCAGGATCAAGTATATTGTTACTGTACATGCTATTGCTTTGTATATTTAAAAGCACCTTCAGTTTTGAAATGCCATTCAGGTCACAGATATCAGATTCAGATTTTAATCACTCCTTGTTGCTGAGGTACTTGTATGAAGTGATACATAAACCTGCAATTGCAGCCGCTATTACAGAAGCTGGTCTGGGCTGAAATTATATAACTTGTCTTTGGGCTTAGCTTTAAGGAGGAAGTGTGAGGCCAGCGCCTAGTATGATGTTCAAACTTGGTGCTTTGTTGTGTTGAATCACGTGGAAAGGCAAGCAGCAAGAAGTCCCCATGAATACAGGGCTCATTACGATTGCATATGCTTAGTTATGGAATTATCTCGGTTCTGAAAAATGCTTCTAAAACATCACAGCTTTCATTATGATAGCTTTACTTCTATTTTAATTTGTCAAATGCAATTATTACAGGCACATGTTCAAAAAATCCTTTTTCGAAATGTGAATCTTTATTTCCAAAGCAAAATAGACCAGAATTTAACATCATCATCTAAATATAAAATCTGTACTGAATTACTCATTGAAATAAATGAGACTTCACATTGGCTTCTGTAAATTATCCTCAAGTCCACAAAGCCTAACTCAAAAAATATTTACCGAATTTATACTTCCAATGACTTCAGTATGAGGGCCCAAATACTGTATTTAATGTGGAATGTGAGTCAGAGCTTTGTAACTGTGATGAGTCCTCAATAGTAAAACAGGTTAACAAATGGTAGAGAAAAGATTTTCTGAGGGAGGAAGAAAAATTATTCAGCCTCCTGCTACCGTTAATGCCTTTTTAGCAACAACTAGCGTGTATCAGATTGTTCCAGAGGGTATTATATTTCAGCACTAAGCTCTGTAAATACCGGTAAATATCATGCTGAGTAGAAGCTGTTGGACTTAGTAGTAATATTTTTCTGCTCAAACTCATCTATCTTTCAAATTCTACATGTATTTTCAATCTAGAACTTCTCATCTTGGAAAAGAGTACAACCTCTTCTGTTGAGTGGGCAGAAATTTAAACTAATCATTTCAAACGAGTAAATAGTTAAGGTATTAAATATTGTTTAATGGATTGAAGTAGTGTGCCTGAAATTTCTCACATGCCACTAAGTCATAATCAAATCATTTTGATGCCAAGTGCTTTCTAAATGGTGATAAATGTGTTTATTTGGTGCTTCCCCAGTAAAACTGTGTGTGTGTTTGTGGATTTTTTTTATTTTTTTTTATGAGTGGTGTTTTATTTTTGGATTTTTTTTAGAAATATTTTAATTTTTTTAGTTAAAAAAAGTTCTCTGAGTAAAAAGGCCCTTTAAAAAAAATATCTTAAGTGTTGCTGTTCGACAATGTAGAAGTCCTCTGGGAAAGCTAAGCTGTTGGTATATTTTGCCTGTTCGGATCTGGTTCAATGTGGAAGATAACTGAGTTTAACATACCTTCTTTTTTGGATACGTTCAAAACGTTCGATAATACATAAATAGTACCATGCAGCTGAAGTATTTTATTCTTTAAAAATTTTGCCTGATTTTTGCCTTCCTTCTGGATAAACACAAAATGAAAGATTTTGTCAGGTACTGCAAGATCAGATATTGTACCTGCTTGTCATGAAGCTCTGATGAAGTATGGTCTTCATCATTTTATGTGGTCCTGCTACTGTCTCTCCTAGGCCGAAGAATGTTTGCACTGACTTGGGTGATTTAAGAACTGGATAAAAAGTGTCAAAATCCAGAGGAGTCCAGAGGAGGGCCACAAAGATGCTCAGAGGGCTGGAGCACCTCTCCTGTGAAGACAGGCTGAGAGAGTTGGGGTTGTTCAGCCTGGAGAAGAGAAGACTCCGGGGAGACCTTATAGCGGCCTTTCAGTGCCTAAAGGGGGCCTGCAGGAAAGATGGGGAGGGACTCTTTATCAGGGAGCGTAGCGTTAGGACGAAAGGTAATAGTTTAAAATTGAAAGAGGGTGGATTAGATGAGGCATTAGGAAGAAATTCTTTCCCGTGAGGGTGGTGAGGCACTGGAACAGGTTGCCCAGGGAAGCTGTGGATGCCCCATCCCTGGAAGTATTCGAGGCCAGGTTGGATGAGGCTTTGAGCGACCTGGTCTAGTGGGAGGTGTCCCTGCCCATGGCAGGGGGGTTGAAAGTAGGTGATCTTTAAGGTACCTTCCAACCTAATTCGTTCTATGATTCTGTGAAAATGAACCAATCGCATCTAACAGTTAATAAGCTGTTATTTATTTTTCTAGGTATCTGTTCTTACTCTAAATCTGTGTATCTAGAAATGGAGTACTAATAAAACATGATTACACTGTGATGCTAAATAAATGAGCTGCAGTTCTGTAAATTTAGAATTTGACCTTTTGCTAAGGCTGGGTGCCAAAGGGTTTTTTTTCTTCACTTTTTGGGGGAATCAAGTAACAAGTTTAAGGCTGTGTTAGGTTTCCATGAGTAGATGAAACAAATATTTCACAAAGTCTTTCGCTATCATGAAATAATGAGGAAACTTGCAGATTTTGTTTATGAACCTTGAGTTCTGCTGACCTCTAATCCCATCATTGTGTTTACCTGGGAGCTTTGCTCAGTTCAGTGATGTAGGTTGCTAGAGGTAGCAGTGTGAAATACAGGATTGCAGAGGATGAAGATTGGAACCAAACACCTTGGTTATAGTATAATGGTTTCAGAAAAGAGGACTGGTAGAGACTGACCTGCATAATGTTTGTTATTGGCTCAAAATGCCTGAGAATGAAGTCTTAACATGCCTTTCAGTGACTTTATTTCAATGCTGTGGAGAATGACACAGAGTGTTGAGGAAAAGAGAAACACTGAGCAATTATGCGTATCTGGTTATAGTTTGCAAAGTCCCCTAGTAATTGATCTATTAGTTGTTTCTCAGGAATCAGGTGAGTGGTGAGTGAGTTATCTGTGGTGAGTTACAGTATTGTTGCAACTATTTTGTTATGTTGCTAGTTCTGCGAATATTTTCATCTTTGCGAAGCAGTGTACCTCTCAGATTAGGCTGTGATTGATGTTCCAACATCCACAAACACCTTTATCTAGATACTGTAAGGAACATTTCAAGGCAAATTTAAAATGATAATTTAGAATCATAGTTTCCTTTATTAACAATTTTAAAGGAAGCACTCTTTCTCCATAATGGGGTGTGGGGAGGGGGGGGGCTGAGAAAAAGAGGAAAATACTATCAGAACATAAGGAGTAATGACTGTGCATTAAAGGAGACAATCACTAGCTAATCCACAAGAAAGAACATTAAGTATCTCTATTTCAAGACAGAATTACTCTTCTGGAACTGCAATGAATATTAATAGGTTCACAAAATATTATTTAGTAGGAAAGCCTTGATAGCCATTGCTTCGCTTGTTTCCTTTACATCCATGGCATTACCTCTTTATCTGGATTTCATAGTTAAAATTGGTTACCAATTTCACCTTCCAGAGTAACTGGCTGTAAACAGTGTTAGCCAACAATAAATATTAATTTAAGCATAATTTCTAAAATTATTTTTAATATTGTCATTATATTACATCTCAATACAAGTTACCTTTCCTTTAAAAAGAACTGAAATCATTTTTAGTATTTGTCTGCTTTAGGAAACAGCATGAAGAAATCCTTTTCCTCTTACATAAACAGCAGAGTTTTAAATCTGAATTTAAGACACAGGTGAAATGTTCAAAACTGCATCTCGGGTATTTCCTTATATGCCTAGGTAGCTGGTTTATTTTCCATAGGGCTGAATGCACCAATTTAAAATCCATTTAATGAAAGGGGATCATTACTGCATGTTGAAGTAAACGGTTTATTGGATCAGCATTAAATTAAATAGTAAAATATTTGGAAAATTAAAAAACTCCATCAGAAGCACTGCCAACTTGAAACCCGAGGGAACTTTGCTGTAACATGGTAAGATGCAGTGGTAATTTCTCACTTGTATTAAAGAAACAGAAAAAGAGGAAAGACAAGGTGGTTCTAATTCATTACCCCAAGTCATAAAAAGGACAGCGTTTTGATCACTAAGATAATTCAAGTATTTCGGATGAAGACTGAATAAATAAGATGTCTTTTCTGTCCAAGAATTAATTTATTTCTTTAGAGTGTTTTGAGCTGCTTTGTGTTACTTTGTGCTCCATAAAAGGTTGAGTTTACTGGTGATTCTTAAATATCAAGCACTAATGTTCACTTTAGAAAACTGTTACTAAGTAATTTTATTCAAAAATTTGGAACATGTTGTTTCATCTTTTTACCTCTTAGGCTATTATGGAGTCCAAAGGAGCAAGCTTTCAAAATGAAGGCTGTCGGTTCGTTTTGGTTTTGGGTTTTTTTTTTTTTTTGATAACTCATGTACTCTGCTTGCTTGCTTTGGTTTTGTTCTTGCATCTGGGTAGATAAAAATAGAAAAATTATTACAGCCAGAAGAAGATTATAAAAGAGTTTTAATAATTGCTGAGATATCTGGATTTCTTAAGCATGTCTGACGTTTACACTATAAAAAGATAATCCAAAGACATAGTTTAGCCACCTATATTATATGAAAGTACTTTGGAAATGCTGTAAATGGTGTTAATAAAAAAATAATTCCCATTTTGCAGGACTTTTGAGCTTTTCTGTAGACCATAGTGTTACAGAAGAGTGTATTACAGTATATTGGGAAAGTTTTTTGATTGAATGCCCTCAAATATCCATTACGTACAATATGGAAAAATTAGCTCAAAAATGTCTCCATTACGAAGAAATATATCGGAGAAGAAATCCTTTTAGTTCACTTCATTGTTCATGGTGAATTAGGTTCTGGCAAAGTGTTCTTATTTCAGGAAATTTGATTACTAACTTCATTTACAGGACTTAATAGCACAATTTCAAGTTTTAGTATAGTATTCCTCCATAGCTTTTGAGTTTGGGATTTATTTATTTTTTCTCTTTAATATTGTGCTTCTGTAGTGTGTTATTGTATATTTTTGCAGTTTACAACTATCCAAGCACATCCATGTATACCATTGGCAATAAGACACTGTTTTTGGCCAGTGAATGAAATATTTGGATCTAAATATTTTATAGAAAACTTCAAAGAAAAAGTGGATAAATTAATTTTCAATAAGAAATTTTTCAACATATTGCGTTTAAAATAAAAACAAATTATTTACCTTGGTATCCTAGATTAAATGCTTCCATAAACATTTGAAATTTCCTACCTGTTTTGGTTTGTTTTTTTTTTCTATTTTATAAAATGGGAATAATTTATTTTAAAATTCTGTGCCATACTCATAGATATATTTATGAATAGCGTACATGTCCCCTTAGATAAAAGTGTGTTGGTATATAGTTTAATCTGATGAGTGCTTTTTAAGGCACTCAAGACTTTCGAATTCCTATTTGAATATTCCCTCTTTATGTCAATTTTGAGAGCACCTTCTGTGCAGTTTCACACTACTGGTCTCTAAAGTTGCTGTAGGGTCCTGACAAGGGAAAAGAGTGGAAGTATTGGAAAGAAATGGAAGAGTTCCTTGCTTGTTGATCCCCTCAGGCATATTTTTCTTTTCCATTTCAAACTTCCCAAGGGAAAAATAGCACAAGTAAACATGTAATAGGCCAGAGGAGAGCATCCAGCTTACCAACTGTTATACTCTTCCTATTAAGTCTGCATTTATTACAAGGACGCTCAAACTGCAGAAATTGCAATGATCATCTTAGGTCGTAATATGTCAAAATCATCTCTCTAGTAAGTTTTCAATGGTCAGCTAATTCTAAAAATCTAAAGCTACAAAGTTTGAAGAAGGTAGGACAATTTGCAATATTAGTTAAATGACAAGTGCATTATTTCTGGTTTTAACCTGTTTTTTTTAAAAAAAGTGTAATATAATAAAAAGTTGATTTCTAACTTCAGAAAGATAAAAAAAATTGCAATACTGCCAGCTCTTAGTGCAACACACCAATTACCTATAAATTTGGGTTTGTTTTATAAAATGAATAGGTTTATCAAATAGCTAGTGGGAATACTTAATTTTACAAAAATCCCTTAGAAACTGTCTTTTAGGCTCAACTATTTTTTGGTTTTTTTTATGGGAGAGTAGGGGGGGTGATCAATATTGTAATCTAACAGCATTTGAAAAAACTTCCACTTTAAAAAAATATGTGAAGATTTTTAAAGGCAGAATATTGTTATCTAACACATCTAATGATCTTATTAATCTAGTTTGTAACTGTTGCTAGTACACATATTAGATAATGTTGATCATTTTAGTGATAAAGGGATTCCATCATGATGAAGTGTTAATTCTAACTAACTGATAACTTCATTTTTCTCAAGTCATATAGTGAATGAAGGAAAATTCAATTTACATCTTGTTATTTTAAGTTTTGGAAAGTAGGATTGTTTTAATCCTGTAGTAATAGAACTATTTGGTATGTTTGAAGATATGGATGATAAAGTCTCTTTTTTTTTTTTTTTTTTAAATTTATTTCAATAAGTCTTGATCTCTTGTCATCAAGCATTTGCCTGGTCAATATACCACAGATCTCTTAAGTGTAAGTAGCTTCCCATGTGCTGGCACTGCTAAAAATATTTGGATGTGTGTTGAGTTAAGGCATGTGGCACCCCAGAATTTAAGCTGCTAAAATTCCATATAAATATTGCCAACTCCATGGTTAGGGGGGAAAGAATATCAAATACTCCTGTCTGTCAAAGCAATTTTTATGGTCTCTGATAATAGTATTCTAAACTGTGATGCTTCTTGCTCCTCATCACTCCTGGCTTTCTAATTCAGAAACAAACATCTCATAATTGCATGTAATAATTATTTATGTATTCATTAGAGAGATACATGTGAGCTGAATTCAGTAGGAACATTTATGTATGTGTGGGTTACGTATTTTCGATGAAATTGTATATCGTGCTAACTCGACTCCCTCTGATCACTGGAGCCCTTATTTAGTTGAATGACTATTATTTGTTTTATATACAACCTGAAAACATGTGTGGGATTATCCAAATGTGTTTTAGATGTTTTTGGATTTAAAAAAACCACCCACACAAAACCTCGCTCTTCCCCCCCAGCCCCCAACAAAAAACTTAACATTTTCTACCAAAGGAAATAAGGAAACAGACTAACACAATATCCCTGTTGTTGTGTTGTATACAGAATTAAATTTTCAATAGATTCTCAAGCCAGTTTTCTAAATAGATCATGCTCTCAGAGTATGAAATCTTATGTTAAGTAGGTTAGCAAGTGGTTTATATGGAAATGCAATTTTGCCTGTAGTAAAAAAGAAGGTGCCATAGAAAGGCTATGAAACAGGGGTATACATAGTGCAATATTGTATCAAAATACGTTTAAAAAAGATGCAAAACTGTGAAAATCTAGAGGAGGGTAAAACCACATAAGCTTTCTTTATGTAGTTGTTTAGTATGAGAATTGGGAAACTGATTGCCTAAGATGGAAGGGATCCAAACAATTCATCTGGTTGCCACTCTGTCATGAATAAATGATTGGAGAAAGTGTCATTTTTTTTAAATTTGTTTTGCATTATGATTATAATTCTTCCCAGCCTAGACATATGGTAGAGATGTATTTGTTGGAGGGAATAGTTATAGTGTTTTAAAACTTGCTGAACACTCTATTTAAGAATTAGTTGATGCTAAACAAAGATTAATGTTTTGTTTGTGCTTATGAAGTGCTGAGTTAATGTCTACTTTGAGTAACAACATATAGACATCAACAACTTCTCTGGGTTAGAACAAAGATATGTCTAGTCCAGTATCTTTTCTATAAGAGTGCTTAGGGAAGATTACAAAATTAGAAAAAGCAATTCCTCTAATATACTTCTCTTTTCTAGTGATTTTTGTCTTGGAGGCTGCGCGTCTTTAATAGCTCTTGGTGGATGCCTCACTCATAAGTTCGATTGCTTTTTGGACCAATGTGAAATTAGTGTCTACAGCATTCTGTTTGTGAGACTTTCACAATTTAATGATTTCTGTATAGAATAAGTATCTTTTTTCTCTTCATTGTGCACACCTTCTGTTTAGTTTATTTAGTTTCTTGTACAATAAGAAACCATGAACAATTGTACCATATTCCGAGCCTCTGAGACACTTTTTTTTTAAAGCTCCTGACCTATCTTTGCAGTCACCTCTTTTCCATTCTGAAAAATCTCAGTCATTTAACAGCTGCTTGTACGGAAAGCCTCCCACATCTTTGATCATTCCTGTTATGTTTCTCGGTTCAAGTTTTACGGCAAGTTTTTTTTACAGAGGGAGGGACAAAATGCAAACAGGCAAGCTGCTCATGCAACATGGATTTATACAGTGGCATAATAATGTTTTTCTGTTTGGGTACCGGTCTTTGCCAAATAATTTTTTATTTTCATACTGTCAGGAGTGACTAGATGTTTTCATAAAAACTGCAAATTATACTCTCAAGGTCTCATACCTAAGCAGCAATAACTAGTTTAGAGCCCATCACTGTGTAAACAAGGTTGGGTGATTTTTTTTTTTTATTCCTTCATACAGTACTTTGAATACTGAATTAATTTTATTGAATTTGGCATGCCAGTATCGGAAGGCCAGGCTTTAAGCAAATCAGCTTTCATGTTTGCTACCTAAACTACCCGAGTAGTTGTTCTCCAAAAAGTCTATCTTGGAAAAATTTATCACTTCACTTTCTTACCCCTTCTCCTGGATGATGTTGAACATGAGTTCCAGTGGAGGTCCAGGTGGAACTCCACTGGTAACTTTTCTTCACAAGAGCCCTGCAAACAGCCTCGTTCAATGGGGAAGTGAAGGAAGATCATTTCCCAGCCCATGACAAGATCTGATGCACATTGTTTGTGAAAGGGTAGATTATAGGTACTGTGAGTAGGACTGTAGTATATAAGACAGAAGTGCTAAGAACCATAGTTCACTTAATCCAGTCTGTCTTTAGTTTGTTCTTTGACTTTTGTGCTGATCTTCTTAGATGCATAGCCCATTGTCTGCTTTGATCTTAGGGAAGTATACAAAGAGAGGAATACAGAGTCCTCCTCATCCTTGGAATGTGCCACTGTGCTCAACGTGAAGTCATGGTTGTTTCCATGTGCATCTGCTCTTAAGAGGAGTAAAACTCTACTCAGTGCATAACAAAAGGTAGAAGCCTCTGTACAGTCAGGTAACAGAGCCTACCTTGAGTTTTGGTTTCTTTCTTTTTCCCTCTAAATGTAAACAGTTAAATCAGCCAGTTGATAAGTTTTTCAGAGTCTATTTCATCCTAGAATTGCTCCCATCTATGCTTATTTCTATGTTAAAGATTTCTGTGAGGGGCTGCTTCATAACCCCTAGTCTTCATATTGCAGGGAACTATTGAATAACAGTTGCATGGCCCTCCTCCTTTTGCACTGGAAATGTAGTAGTTCTGCTATGCTTCAGGCTTTCTAATTACATTTGCAGTTCAGGTAATTTAATCCTGAATTACTATTTTAGAATATTGTCCTGTCATTTTCCTGACAGAACTGGGCGAGGAGATAGTTTTTACAAAGTTAGGTTATTATAAAACTCAGGATAAGTCCAGAGAACTTAAATACTTAGGAATTCTATTACCATTCTGGGAAAGACGCTTTGAAATTTGAAAGTGAAATGAAGCTATACAATAAATAAAATTGGCAAATTATTATATTTATAAACTGAAATCTCTGTGCATAAAACTGTGAGTTACCAGAGCTGTCAACCCTCCTCTTAAAATTCCCATTTCATTATTGATTAGTTCCAGAAATACTTCATAGATTGAACTTCTTCATTTTAAATGTTTCAATTGAGGTTACTGCAAGTATGCAATATTGATGTTCAGCACCTGTATTTGCAATGAACAGGAGGAGCATTAAATTTGGATCTATACTTGTAAAATTACTTGAAAATATTTATGTTAACTCTTAGCATTTAAATAAAATGTTTTTGCTTGAACTAGTCATGTGCAAACACAACAAACATAGAGAAATTGATTTTTTTGCATAAATTCTTTTTTTTTAGACAAATTCAAGAACAATATTCTGCAATAAATAAGGTCAAACCTAATTATTGCTATTACTTTAGTTGAATTAGCACTTCCATGTTATCTGGATAAGAAATCTATATTTAACACCTAACTTCATTTCTTATACCTCTTGAACACTTTGGATGTTTTAACCTTTCTTTGTCTCACTTCCATGCCTGTACTATATGATGTTAGTAGTATTGCTCCCTAGGCTCACACTGAGACATAAAGGCATGCTGGTAGAGTTTGTAAAACATGTAGCTGTCCCTTCAAAGCTCTTGATGAAGGCTTGAGGGATATCGTTAAGAGCTCTTCAGAAATCCAGCTAGATTATGTGAACTGGATCACCTTTGCCTTTCACAGCCCTTACCGCTGCCATTAGTAATTCAGATTTGTCACAGACTCCTTCATAGCTGCGGTCATTGAATCACAGAACATGTCAGAGGGGAATTCTGGCAGGCATTTGGCCTAACTCCTCAACTTGTGGTCTACCTGGATCCTTGCCTGCGAAGCGGACTTCTAGTCAGCTGAATCCCTGTGTTGTTACGTGAGCTTACTCTATCTCAAGTGCAAGACTTTTTTCTTATGTCTTGGTAGAATTTCATAGTTTGTCAGCCTGTTTCTGCTGCTTATACAGATCCCTCTGAAGGGCAGTCTTGCAGAAGTGTGCTCCCTGATCCCTGTTAATTTGGTGCCAACTAGAAGATTTCCAAGGGTGCATTTTGTTCTGTTTTCCAAGTCACCAACAAAGATGTTAAACAGTACCAGCCCAGTACTGAAACTGCCTGCAGCGAACTGACCTTCAGTCCGTGAAATGCTGACCACTGCCCTTTGAGCCTGAAGGTGCAGTGAGTTACTTACAGTCTGCTCGTGTAGTACGCGCCTCTCTAGCTGGGGCCCAACAGTGCTGTGAGTGACGGCATCAAAGCCCGGCTAAAGTAAATGACGCTGCCTGCTGTTCCATTAACCATAGGGCTCGTCATTTCATAGTAGGAGCCAGTTCAGACTTAAATTTTGTGCGTATACTCTGTTAAATGTTCCCCCTACACAGATGGGTAAATGCAGCTTTTTCACTTCATTCGGAAGTCCTCCGATGTTAACATTGCCTATGTCCGTCTTTGCAGCCTGCAATTTTTTTGAACATTGTATTTTTTAAACATTTATATAAAATTATCATTCACTCATTACCAGTCTCTGTATTTGAATTTGCCATCATCACGGGGTGCATAACTTGAACTTATTTATTTAAAGTTCAAAAAATTACCACGTAGATCGATCTTACCACGTAACACCACTCATGAATACTTATGTGTGCCACTGTTTCCATGGAAAATATTATTTTCAACTTAATGGCATTCCATTTTTATCATTCTTAATTTCCGGTACTGGGTGAACCTTGTGCTGGTGACGTGCTAAACATTCGCAATCGGTCTTATCATGAATCATGATTGACTTTATTCCTCATTAGATTTCCTGTGAGGATTTAGAAAATGTAGTGTTTAATCCTCCTATATGTTTATTGGTACTTATCAGCCTTTTGTGCATTCTTCAAATTGAAAAGTCTGTTTGAAAGTAGACAGTCATCATGGTTCATTAATTGTATCTATCTAAAAGTGTTTTAGATGTTTGAAAGAAAAGTGCTATCAGTGGTTAAGTCAATATACTTGATGATTACAGTGTCAGTGTGAGAAGATGTCTTTTAGAGTTGCATTAAACCTGAAGGTGCAGGGTGTTTGTTTTGTTCTTGGCTTTTTTCAACATCACTTTTTCAGTATCTGGTGGCATTATCTGATTTTGGTAAAACAGTAGGCTTGACCCAGTTATCATGGAATAACCTTCTCATTGAAAGGAGTTCAATCTTTTAGCTGTATTATTGTTTAGCTAGAACTGTATTTACTACATGTAATTCAGTTATGTCCCATTCATATAGCATATAAGGACAAAGTTATGACTAAGAGGTTTGTTACAGTTAAGAAAAGGAAAATCTGTTATCAGTAGTTTATGCTCACTAATCAGCAGCTTTCACAATAGATGGAAATTTGTAAGATCCTGCAAGTCAAAAGCTTTTGAAAGTATCCAAGGTAGAAATTGAATATAGTCTGTTAGGCAGAATTGTCTTTAAGATCGGGTCTTCTCTCCATAAATTCTTTTCTTTATTCATCCTGGAATTAGATCAAAGGTGATGCTTATTAGATATAGACAAACTGATTTTAAAGTGATTCAATTTTTGGCACAAATGTAGTTTAAATTTCACTGCTGATATAGCTTAGGGAGACTATATAGTTTCTTGTCTGCCAGATGAGTGACAGGGAACCTGGGAAAGGTCTCCCTCCCAGAAAGGTGGGGGCTGAGAAAACTGATGCAAATGGTGACCTCCTGTGAAGTCAGAAGAAAGAGGACTTCAAGGACAGATAAAAGCTAGGATAAATTTCTTAGCAGACAGCAAACAGTTAAATTTAAGATGAGAGTTGGGTAATACGTGAAACAAAAGTTGTATTTTGGTGTAAGCAGCCCAGGACAGCGAGTGGGATTGGCTTGAGGAAAGCAAAGAAACTGATACTTGGACTTGAGTCTAGGTAGAACTTGCAATCCGTAATAAGTAATACGCTATAGTTGGGGGAGAGGGGGAATCAAGATGGTTGATGTGGAAGGTCTTCTGAAAAGCTTTCCGGTTTTGCTTTAAAACAAATTCTAATGAAATTGTCTACATTTTGTGTTTACAACTCCAGAGGGGTGTAGGTGTATTAATTAGCCTGGTTCTATTTCACCCTAGAGAGTCCTTTCTCTTTATTTCATTTATATTTTATAGTGAAGTTGTTCATAAATGGATTTTCTATTTGAATATGTGTGAGTAGATAGACATATCCCAAAACTTCACCCTTTGACTTTTTGCTTATATCACTGGAATAAATTAGTGGTATCATAATAACTACTATTATTTTCCTCTGTAACATTGGTTTAATCTTTTTAATCTTTAAAGGTCTCAGTTCTGCGGATTTAAACCATAGTATTCAAAACAAGTTCCTTAGATATGAATAACTTAGGAGCAGGGTTTGATTTTAATTTAGGGGTCATAATTGTTACAAAATCCTAGACATTTGAGATTTCAAGCTTTTTTTATTTTCCTTTTTGGTTTAGATGTGGATTTTTTCTGTGATTTTTTTTTTGTTTGTTGTTTGTTTTTTTTTTTCCTTTAACATCATATTACTGTACAAACGTGGTTATAGGACTTTATTTTCTTTCTTCCTCATGGGGAAACTACCTCTTCCATTCCAAGCTGAGGAACTCCTCAGGTTAAGACAGTGGAATTGGTTAGTTGTTCAGCTAACAGGCCAGCTAATGCTAGTCTATGTTCCTATTCTTGCCAGATAATTTACTCTTTTGACTCATATTTTAGTGTCACCACATAAACTGCCTCTGTCTCAGGCAGTACTGTATTGATGGGTGTTAAGACAGAATACATGAGAATTATCACTATATGCTTGCCTGGTGTTTTCTTCCCTGAGCATTTGCTGTTGGCCATTATCAGTAACAGGATACTTTTGTTCTGACCGTGTGGATTTTTTGATATGTGTTGAGTGTGGCCGTGTTACTGTGAGAGATCATGGACTCGGTCTTTAGACCTATAGATTCTGCTTGATGTTGTGAATTCGGACTACATTTTGAGTTTAGACTGCAAATGTTAATGTTTGTGGTATGTGTCCTGTCATGTCTGTGTCCCCACCTTGTGCATGTCCCCCATTCTGCCCCTCCTCCTTTCCTTTTGTCGTTTGTCTTCAACTATGCTTAGTGAAAAGCATTGCTAAGGAGAAGCACTTTTCCAGACTGGGCATTTATCAACTGTCCTTCAGTAGGAATTTTTATATGTTAGAAGCTGATCAGGAAAGCTGTATCTTCCTGTATCTGGAGCCTGATGAGATGGCCCAGTTTCATAAGCCCAGATCCTGAGGGTTTCTCAAGAAAAGAGTCATCCAGAATAGGGGGAAGTGAGACTAAGATTACTTTTCTAAAAATTTGCGAATACTTGATTTTAAAGTTGAAATCTGTATCTGCAATGTGCATTGGTTTGTTCTAAAATAAACTGTAAAACGGCACAGTCTTGGATAGGGTGCTGGGAAAGTTTGTATTTAAACTGTGGAAGTGTTCCAGAGATGTAAGGATTTGACGTTGCAGACAACTGAGTGGCACTCCAGGCCTCAGGGAGAAAGCTATACAGGAAGATTAGAAAAGAGTGATATAAAGAGTAGTTTCTAGATTCTTTGTTTTATGGAAGTCTAAAAGCCATGGGGAGACATTTAGTGTTATGTATTTGATACGCAAATGGAAGAGTCTATGTATTGATTTTATTATAGTATTGATTTATATTGGCTAATGTATCAGTGATCAGTGTTTGAAAACAATTTTTTTCTCATTTTGCAGCAAATTAAAAGGTTAGTAGCAATAGAAAACAATCTGGTTAATATTTCTGTACTTAATTGTGTATACTCCTGCTATTCTGACAGCAAATTATAGTCCGGTATCATCTTTTAAAGTGTGTGCTATTGTTCAGAATGCAATCTAAATCTGAATAAAATATCTGAGATAAGAAATTGGATGAGAAATAAAGTGCTCACTGTCATGATCTCCCTGTTGCCCAGACTAGCATACGTACTGAAATACTACAGGTCTCTTCCCATACATGAGATGTGCAAGTGGGAGCGGGTTCATCTTGCCCAAAATTCAGACAGGGAGTGGCAAAGGTTAGAATCATAGAATCATAAAATATTGTTGGAAGGGATTTTTAAAGGTCATCTAGTCCAACCTCCCCTGCAATGAGCAGGGACATCTTCAGCTAGATCAGGTTGCTCAGAGTCCCATCCAACCTGACCTTAAATTTTTCCGAGAATGGAGCATCCGCAACCTTTCTGGGCAACCTGTTCGTGTTTCACTGCCCTCACTGTAAAAAAAGTCTTCCTTATATCTAGTCTAAATCTGCCCTCTTTAATTTTAAAACTGTTACCTTTTGTTCTATCACAGCAGGCCCAGGGTTCATTCCAACAAACTCTGACTTGTGAGCACACCAAGCTGTGCCCCCAAGCCACAAGGCAGACGTAACCATGAACCTCCCTCCCCTCACCCCACCTAGTGATAAATCCAAATAAATGAATTCCAGATCTAATGGAATCCTGCTGATATTCACTTCAGTATCTAGAGTTATTGTATAAAGAGTATATCTGAATATATTTAAGAAAGGACAGTAGAACTAATAGGATCAGTGGGTGTGAGTAGCGTGGTAGAGAAATAAAAAGGGAAGAAAGGCTGGGGAGAAATAAAAGGAGATGAGAATAGGAGATGGAAAGAAAGTAAGAAGAGGGAAAGAAAAAAGTGGAGCATCTGAGACTGCGTATCTAGGAAAGCAACTAGAAGAAAAAGCAAAGATTTATTAACAGTTTTTAAAGGGACATAAACCAGAGAAGCTGCCAAAATACTGCTTTTAAGTATAACAATCTTGCGTAAGGCTGTATATATGTACCATTTCAGTGGATATTTTTTGGAGTGAGTATTGATTTGCAGATAAACACTGAGGTCGTTGGATGTCAGCCTCCTTGTTTGCTTTCTGTGAAGTATCATTTTCATATATTCTTTTTTTTTTTTTTCCCCCCCACGAAGAGAGGTATTTTTTGAAGGTATTATTGAAAAGCAATCTTTTTGTCTTTTGAGTGGAACAGATTGCATCAAATTATAGGTATTCTTCAAAGCAGTTCCCTGGGGAAAAGTATCCTGGTTTTAAGAGTTTTATCTGCCTTGATAAAATCCACTGTAGTTGGTCTGTTCAGTGTTTTCACTGAAGCATTGCTTCAGCTGCTCAGAGCTGCAAGTACAGCCTTGTCGTGGTAGTTTGTAGCTTGATGTGGCCCCCTCCCATTGCTTCCTTGCTCTTCTCTGAAGTTGTTGTTGCTGCTCATTACACATTCTGGTGCAGCAGAGGAACATTCAATGCTCTCTTCAGCAGCATAATCCCTTCGTACTACTTGTTTCTGTCTACATCATTCCAAAACTGAAAAGTAAGCTACTAAATTTGTAATTAACTCAAAACTCAAATGAATAAATGCAATGTTAGTAATTTTGTTTTGGAAAAAACAAAACCACACCGATATTTAACTGAAGAACCATAAGTAAGAAAACAAGCAAAATAAAGACTTTAATTTTTTTCCTTATTAATTAAATATAATAATAATTTAAAGACAGTTCTATCTGTGCAGTTACATATATGCCTATGATGCAAGATCCATGGCATCCCCAGCTTAGGGCTCCAGGTACCTTTCTTTTTTTTTTTTTTTTTTTTTTTTAAGTCCAATGACTTCTACGGTCTATTGACTGTAGAAAGCAAATGTATCTTTCTTTACCTTTCTTCCACAGGTTCACTCAATTTGCAGTCAGCATTTCCAGAATCTACAAAAGAAAACTCTTAAAAAATATTTTAAAATATTTTGGAAAATTTGTCCTGGGGCAGATAATTTCCAGTGCACAGAAACGTGTCATGAAGGAGTTGGTGAAGTGCATAGACACTGACAGGATGCATAGAAGTATCAAATTGCAAATTGAAGCGGTTCGGAGGCTTGGTGATCTACATAAGGAAGTTGATGTTAATGTGATTGTTGTAAGGAAAATTCGAGTGATGTTTTGGGAATGGTACATTACATTTGGCAAATGTGAACAACCCCCCTCCCCAGAAGAAACCAGATAGACCGTGTTGTTATATTTATTTTTCTCCCTTCTTGAATGTGTGAGCACACTAAAAATGAATGTAAATAATAGTAACATGGAAAATTTCATTCAACCTAAGTAACCTCCAGAATTTTTCTGTTAGCATCTTTTTTTATATGTTTTTTTTTTTTCTTTTTCCTTCTTCCATCTGTGGTGTTTGGCTCTTTTTTGCATCTTCCTTGAATACCTTTCTCGCTACCATTGCAAAGACTCATCACTGCAATTTTGGAAGATTTGAAGTTCAGTTATGTGCATTTAAAAATGCTAACTTCAGAAAATTAAACGCTGAGATTCCTCAAAAAGTTCTGAGACTAAATTTAACATCATGTTAATGTTGCATCAATGGTTGGTAATCTTGTTTCATGCTATTATTGTTTTAAAAAAATCTACACATTTCAGTCCAGTTCTGCAACAGTTGTTATTAAGAATATATTAGCATAACAAGAACTTTCTTTCTTCTAAAAAAAGCAAGCATCTAACACTCAAGCACAGGCAGTGTTTATTTATCAACAATGTCAGTGTTGTTGTGGAGAGTCATCTTAATCTCCATATTCTGAAAAAACCCCACTTATTCACTGCTGAGTTTTACGATGGATACAAGTGTAAAGTGTTAAATGTTGCACACTGAATGACGAAACTAGTTGCAAGTCCATGAGTTTTTTTTTAAATTCTGATGTGTCTCATTTGAGGTACATATGTTAATATAGTTCAGTGATCTGCTAGATTCTTATTTCCGCTTTATTTTTGCACAGGTCACTCTTAGTGTATGCTCTCCTCCTATCTTAAAATAAAAAAAAAAAAGACATTTTTCATGGATTTTTTAAAAAGTAACTACTGCTGCAAGAACAACTCTGTTTAAGGAAACATCACCAGAAATTGTTGCAATACTGTGGATGCACAGTGAATAAGTGAGTCCATACAAATGATTGGACAGGTACAGTGTCTGGGCTGTGGGTGTCGTATCATCACACATCAAGACAGGTATTATTGGAATAGGTCATTTGGCATACTTTCTTAAACAGTGATGTAGCATTCTAGGTGAAAGGGTTGATCGTATTTTCTGGGCTGCCGTGCTTTCTGTTGCTTTTGGAAATATTTTTAGCATACAACTCTTTTAATTATATCTTACTAATCTTACCTAGAGCCTTTGAAACGGGATGGAAATCTAAAAATGGCCATGTGTTATTAGGAAATTAGTGTTTCATTTACTCTGAGATTCTCTTCTAAACATACTTTAAAATTAACTTTTGTTACAACTTTAATGGCTAGAAATACATTGTTGTATAACTTTGAATACTGAGTCTATAAAAACTGCAAGTTTATATATACACATAAACCTAAGGTACCATATCTGACTACTTTCAGATCAGCAATTCCAGTAACATGCATAAAATCAAATTTTAACCCATCACAATAACTTTGAAATTTCCCTTAGGATTCATTGAATGATGCATAAATTCAGTTACAGAACATACAGAGAGGGTACATTAAGGTTGGGCAGGCAGTTTCAGTCCGGTGAGATGATAGTAGAAACAGGAGGGAGAATTATTTAGCCGTTTGTTTACTATCTCTTCAAGAGATGTAAATTCATAGAAGCTGGAATTCAGTTGTTGTTCATAAAGAGAAAGAAATAGTCTGTCAGGATATGCCAAGTTTGGATTGTTTTGCTTATCCCTAATAAATCAGCTATGAGAAACAGGCTGTCGATGTTATGGGAGTAGATTACCTATTTCCCCTGCGACAGAAGACTTTGAAGCCATATAGATCCTGAGTTGACTTTCTTGGCTGGTGTTTTGCTCCAGGTTGAGAAAGTTCTCATAAGAATTGAATGGCCTCTGTAACTTCAAAGGATTCTCATAAGAAGCCAATCTGTAGAGTGAACCCTTTATCTGCACTATTGTAAATATCCTTACCATAAGCAGTAGGGATACGTTTCAGAACACACTCAGGCTTACCTAGTATTCCTGTAGTACTGATATATGAATATTAGGTGAAATTAGGTATTTTCCAAAGTGGCTTTAGGCAGATTTAAATGGTATATCTTTACAAGTTTCTTATTTCATATATTTCCTGTCAATAAAGCAATTCTCTAACTATCTGATCTGGTTCAGGTGTTGATAAAAAGTAACCACGACGGGGTAGTCACCTGAGAAACCTGATGAATATATTTGGTTTCTCAGTGCTGCTAATACTGCACTTCTGGCAATTCTTGATGTCGTGTGATGTATTAAATGAGGTGGAATCCACAGCCGCCTAGAAACATCCTGTGTTTCTGTATGCGATGACAAGGGAGTGTTAAAGAATCAACGACTCCTCATATTTCCATGAAAAATGTTTCTGACCTATTTTTTAATGATCCTAGTGCCCTGCAGAGCAAGTGTATTGATTTTTATAAAGACTTAAGTGAATCATTATAGTCCTTGTGACACTCATTTATAGCTTGAGTCCTGTTGCGGTCTGTGCAGACTTGTGAGAAACACAAGGTCTCGAGGAAGAATTTGATTCAATGGATATAGCAAGTAAAATTCATTTAATTAAAGTAGGAATTAAATTTAAAACACATGTGTAATGAGCTTTGAAATTTTGGTTTAGTTTTATCAGTTTGTGAATTAGAAATTATCAAAAAGTGATTGTCACAGATTTTCATAATGATTGCCATTCACATTTTTTTAAAAAAATATTAAAACAAGCATTTTTAATATGTAAGCAATGCAGGAAAAGTTCTTTGCCATTCAGAGATAATCCTATTAAGAGCAATTAAAAAGATCAGAAGGGTCAGTTCACCTACTGAGTAGAATAATTTTCAGGAGGTAGTATAGCTCCTGTGTTTTTTTTTAATTCAGCTGCATTACAGTTAAATTACTTTTTTTCACTAAAACTCTTAAAATAACTTAAATTATGTTTCACTTAGGTAAAACTAGAGTATGTAAACACTGTAAAGAAAACTTAGAAATCACATTTGCTGGGTAACTTCCATGTAAAATAAAGAATCGTGTCTTAAGACTATAAAAATGACTGTACTGGTCCCAGGTCCAGCTAGTCCAGTGTTTTCTCGCAACCAGGGACTTAAGTTGTTGTCTAGAGAAGTGTAAGAACAATATCATGATACTTTGTTCATATTCTTCCAAGTGCTTGTGCGATCTCTTCCTGCACATGTAAGCTTCTGGAATCCACAGTATCCTTTAGCACAGAGTTTTTTCAAATCGGTCACTTCAAGCATGAAAACTACTGTCCTTTGTTTTGAACCTGGCTTCTCACGTGCTTATTTTGATTGCTTTTCTGTCTTAGAAGAAACACTGAGTTGTCAATTCCTTCTTTCAGCTTTTCCATGACAGTCATGATTTTGTAGCCTTCTGTCAGAGCCCTTTGCATCATCTGTTTTGCAAAAGAAAAATCCAAGCTATGATCATTTTTCATATTTAAACTGCTCTATACCCTTATCATGCTTGTTTTTGCTCTGAGTTTCCATCTGCTTTGCAGGGGACCCAGAGCTGATCTTGATGTTCATGTGGACAAACCATGGGGCAAAAATATGGGGGGTTTGTTTGCTTTTAGTTCCTTTCCTAGGAATTCAGAATCTTTTATTTTAATTTTTCACTGCTAAAGAGGACAGAGTTGATAAAACTACTTATTATCGCTCTGCTGTCTCTTTCCTGCCAAGTCAACTTACAGCCTATTGATCTGGATTCGAAGGATTGCTTTTGCTGTTGTATAATACTTTCTCCCCTATTGAATTTATCTACCATTTTATTATTCTGGTTGTCAGTCTCATAAAGCCCTTGAGCTACTTCTCACAGTCTGTGTTCATTCTTACTACTTCAAAGAACGATTAAAAATATGAACTTTGCTTTATTTTAAACACTTTATTAGTGCATACATCTATAAACTTTTGTAAAATATAATCTTCTACATTTTATTGAGTTGTTTTATTTATTTCAGCTGATCTTTTTGATTTTTTTTTAAAGAAATTTGCTTACATGGTTATTTTTGGTTCTAACAAAATCAGAAGATGAAAGCTGTTTCAATAATAAAAGAATTTGATGCTAAATTCAGTAAAGCAAGAGGTCAGCTGAAATATTCTACTTTATCCTGACTTTTAAAATCTTAAGCATTCTTAATGTTTCTAGGTATTTGAATAAAGAATACTGCATTCCATGTTTGTAAGAAGAAATTGAAACCATAAATTTTTGCTTCACATTTGTCTTTCGGAGGAGCTTTAAGTTCTTCCATAAAGTAAATGTTTCCTACCATGATCTATCAATCACCCTCCATTAAATCTCATTGACCAGTATTATACATAAAGCGGCAGACAGGATTGTGTTTTCTTTTATGGTTTCTGTTAATTTTTTTTATGGAATTGATTTGTACAGGTCTTCCTAAAAACATGAGCTATTATAATATTATAATTGTCAAAGAAAAATGATTTTCAAGTCTCTTGTCAGCAAAGATGAAAGATGAATAAATGTTAATTATAATGGTAAGTCTGTTAAGAGCTTTTGGTTTTGAATAACAACCATATTGCTGTAATATTAAAGTGGAATCCTCTGCTATCCTGGCCATAAAGCTGGAAATAAGACCTCCTGAATTTTAATCTGGGCTCTGCAGCTAAAACATTAAGGAGTTGTGAAAAAGTTATTTATGCTTTTTTTTCTTCTGCGTGCTGTTAAATGGATTATGAGAACAGAAACAGAATCCTTTGCTGGAAATAACACCCTAGAGAACAGCCCCTCACGAACCATGTTCTATTACTTCTCATACTGAAACATTCTATTAAATATGCGAATAATATGTTTAAAACAAATTAAAAGTGGAAGACAGCAGAAAATGACAAAATTAGTCATGCTAATGGTGATGTGTGCTCATTTTAAAATTGCTGTAAAAGAAGAGCAAAATGATACTGATGAAACAGCTTTTATTATGTCATTTTGAGGAAAGTGGGATCAATGCCGGGAGAGGAAAAGGCACATTGCCTACCTGCATTTCAGCTCTTTCAAGCCACCAAGCAATGCTATCCATTAAGTACAGAGCATACTGTAGTCCATGGACAAACGGCTTCTTTACTTGTTTTTAAAAGGTGATTGCTTTTAAATTAGGTTTGAAATAGACAAACAAAATAAATACAGGCTTAATGTGGTCTTAATTTTAGATAGTGGATACCAGTCTGCATAAACTTCATTAGTTTAGACTCAAAACAGTGTTTTGTGGCTGCTATGAATAGGTACATACAACTTATGTAAATAAATGAGAAGGTTCGAATTATACACTTGTTAATGGAATTAAATTAACCAAAATGCTCTACAGTTGCATAAGATCTTCCTCCTTTTAATAGATAATCAATTATAAAGTTATATACAAACATGAGTTTTAGGTTTCAAAAGCTTTTATTGAGACTGATATTGTGTCTTTCCTTTATTGGTCATAAGATACAGTAAGGAACCACTTAATCTGCAGAAATTTTATATGCTTCAGTGTTTTTCCTCCTAGTAGCCTGATTAGGTGTTCTAAGATCACAAATTAATTTTATGGTTGCCTACAGTCCCTACAGACTGTTTTGGACCGTCAGGGGAGTTGGAGATAAGATTTTTTTCATGTGTAGGGAGAGAACTGAAGTACCTTCACTACCTGTTCTTTAACTTCCTCAGAAAACTCATAAATCCAAGTGTAACAACCCTTTTAAAAACATGTTCAATTTTGACCATCAGAATGTTCCATGTTATGCGCATCAGACCGTTGTACTTAGGATTAAGAAAACAGAAAGTTCGATCAAAGCACTGCCCTGCCCCTCCTGCTATGCTTTAAAAATACAGTGATATCATTTTGTCTGTTAGCTTACAATAACATTGATATAGCTTAACTTAGACAAAGAATGACAACCCCAGATATATGACTCCTGAAAAAATAATGTTTAAACTAAGGTTTCATTATTGATTTTTCCCTATTGCTGTTGAGATATTTTTGTAAAATGTCAGCTTTGAAAACTCCTTTTCCCTGCCTTTCACAGTTTAATTACTAAATATTGGGCAAACTAAGAAGATTGAAGCACTTACACTTTATTCTAATTGATCGTTATTTGAAGTATTATAATATCTTCCTCAGAAATTTTTATGCTTAGCTGCTTTCACTTGTGATGGTCGATAAATTTTAAAAAATTTTCTAAGGTGAGCTGCCTGTGGAGTTAAAAGCTTTATAAGTGAACACAATCACTGTGTATGTCTTCATGTATTTTAGGTAGTTACCTATTTAGGGAAAGCTTCTTGAATGCATTGTCTATGTCTTCCAAAAATTCCTGCCTATGGGACATATGACAAAGATGGACAAATACTTTAAGCCTAAAACCAAACGCAACAATGATGTATGTAGCAGTGATGTATATCAATACAATGCAAAACAAAACATACCCCCCAAACCAGAAGACAACTGATAATTGTCCAGTTTCTTTGCTGATTCGATAGGATTGACGTTATTTGCATTTGGGTTCAGTTAGAGATGAAGATATTTTAGAAAGATATGAGAAAGACGTATCAGAAAATATAAAGAAAATATGATCTTAATTTTATCTAATTTTAACTGAAGGACAAACGGAAGTAAATCTGTAACATAGGTTCTAGATAACTAAAGCGAAGCAATGAGAAAAGCACTTTCACCATTTTCAGTAAAGCACTTGGTATGATGCCACATGAGAACCTGTTTAGTCAACTAAAACATTGGCAGGTAGTAGAGAAATCATAAAATGAATTAAGGAGCTGGCTGAAAGGGAGGTGATACGGGTTCAATGAAATGGGAAAACATCACTTTGAGAAAGAGTTATTAGTGAAGTTCTCCGGTGACCACCTGGGAAGCAAATTGATGTAATGCTTTCACTAATATCCTTACCAAAAAAAAAAAGAAAAAAAAAAAGGTAAAGTAAGAGAAGACCAAGATTTGGAAGTCATCATCAATACAGAGAAATGTTGGATTACTATAGTAGAGGAACTGAACAACCTTGAAGCCTAGCACAGTAAAAGTGAGATGAAAAAAGTACAAGATCTTATACTTGGTTAATAGTAAGAAATTATACTTCAAGCTGAGAACTAACATACCGGAAAGAGCAAAGAAGAAGAAAGTTGTGAGGATTAGTCAATCACAAGGTGACTGTAAGGAGCGAGATGAGATCAATGTGAAAATGGCAATTGCTTTCTACAGATGTATTGACTGAAGTCTTTCAAGAAAAAACATATCAATTAGTTGATACGTTGCCGTTTTATTTCATGTGTTTTCAAGAAGAATGAATTCAATCTGGATCAGATACAGTGATAACTTCAGTAACGAAAAGCATGATGGGAGGAACCAGAAGAACTTGACTTGGTATCATTAAGCAGAACGACGGGTGGGAAGGTATGGAAGTTTGCAGATTGGCTGTAGCAGCCAGGAGATTTGTCAAACCCTTTCAACCGTCTAGCACATGTTCCTCAACCCATGCAGGAGTATCTTATATTTAAACCATTAGGGTTCTTTTTTTTAAAATCTCGGATCTTTCTGAGCCCCTTCAGTAAGAGTGTTTTTGGTTGTTTGTTTGCGTTTTTTTGTTTGGTGTTTTTTTTTCCTCCTGGTCGGTATTAATGTTTTAAAATGTCTTTCCAGTAATTAACACTTACTCTGGTTTCACCACTTTTGTCCCCTTTTATAATCACCTTTTTTATGTTACATCCAACCAGATGTTTAGACATAGCTGTCTGTACCCTATTTTGTTGTCCACTTCTCCTAACTGTACCTCTAGCTTTTATTTAAATTAGTTTTTCCTTTTTTCTTTCCGCCTTTCTCCTCTTTGTCTGAAAGAACGTATCCAGTGACTTTTTGTAGTTAAGAACCAGGAATGTGTGTCAGACTGATATCGTATCTGGAGGAGTTACAGTCGTTCATATAGTACACCATAGAAGAGCATTCATGCTTCTGATAATGACAAGCTATAAAAGCTAAAGCCTACTGGCTACTTACATAAAGTACTACTGCTTTGTAACCAACAACATCCAAATTTATTTTTTCACTTAGTGTTGGTATTAGTAAACTGAATCCATTCCATTTCCGATTTTTTGAAACATTTGCTCTGCTTTTTCACTTAAAATTAAACAAACAAAATGTGTGAGACTTATCATTGCTTTACAAGGGCAGCATGGAGAGAAAGCTGAGTGCCATCCGAACAGGTGATATCTCCCAGTGCCACGGCATCAGTCTTTGCCAGAAAAAGTGTTTGTTCTCAGACCCAGGTTTATTTCTTTCAGGGAGGAAAGAGGAGGTGGTAAATGCATCATTTAGTTCCCAGGCCTATCTTTTCTGTTTCCAAAGGAATGTCGTGGAGCCTGGGCTCTGAGGGGTGCTGCCCCATGCACCTGGGAACGTTTTGCACACACCACACCCTTCCCCCCCCCACCAGCATTTGCCTCTTCCACCATGGCTGCAGAGAGTTCACGAACGGGGATTTTCAGGGAGTTACTTGTCAAAGAGCTCTGCTCCAGGTACAGCCCTGTAGGCCTAGGGCTTTTTGGTTTGAGTGGTTCTTTTTTTTTTTTTTCTTCACCAATAAGGAGAAAATATATGCAATAGTTTTATCTTTAGAGAATAAGAAAAGTTATAGTATAAATTATATATATATATTTTCATTATTAAATAATCCTTTAAAGTACACATAACTGTGTTATATATGAAGGGGTTTTTTACTTAAATATTGTTCAGTGTTTTGAGGGAAAGCAGTGAGCCCAGTGCATTTATCAGAGTGTTTGTTTTTTTTAAACTTTTGAGAAATTTGTAATATCAGTGCATTGACCTGTTCCAGATAGGACAACTGTTCTTAATTTTACAAAATTCTGATCATGATTTTATGATCATTGTTTCATGACTTTCCTAAATTAGACAGTGACTTTTGTAAGCATAGATAATTACCCTTTATAAATGGAGTATCAGAATATTTATCTACCTTTTGAGAACTTTGCATAGCAAATTCCATAAAGGTGCAAAATATTAGTACTGTCAATTCTCTGCCAGAAGTTTTGAATCATTCAGTAGCCGTGTAGGTATGTCTCAGGAATTCTGCACATACTGGACAGAAATACTGGCACTGAAGAACCATCTCCTATAACATAGGAGCTGAAATGCGTCAGATGGATGCAGTAAATTTTAAAAACTACAGTAAATAGTTAATATTAACTATAAATAATATTAAGTATTAAACTTAATTCATATATTTCCTTTTCCTTAGTGTAACAAATTGTGTCAGATAATGTGTCTAGTTAGAAAAAAAAATGAGTCATTTGAGCATGTCTGGTGAGCAGTATCACTTGAGTTTTGAGTCATAGAACTTTCCTTCTGGAAAAGAAAAGGATCGGGCCTTTTTTTTGGTCTAAATACAAAATCAATATTTTTAATCATTCAAAAATGAACCATCGAGTTTAATTATAGAACAAGAAGGTTTTCTTTCCTGAAGATGTTAAAATGCCTTTCTGATGCTTGTATTTAAAAAAAACCCCAACAATCTGTGTTAATTACAAAGTATTGCTTTTATGAGGCTAAAAAGGACCTGTAAAGGATATTAGTTTACTTATAGGTTGCTGCTTTGTTGTAATGGAAGGATTAATGGCTCTTTTATATGAAAGGAATTTGGTAATTAAAAGAGAATAGATACATGATGCCTTTTGTAGTTTACTTAAAAAAATGAAAGATAAAAAAGCCTAGAGATTTTTTGATGCTTCAGCAGTTGACTGGAAAAATTGCTATTTGGATGATCTTCAGCTCCTACGTAGCTCTTCTGTCTAATTTGACAAGATCCTTACAAATGTAGAATTTTAATAGGTTATATATAATTGGGCACACCACAAGTGAAAAGACAACTCTCAGCTGTTCAGCCTCTCCCATATGGGCAATTATACAAGACGGAAGAGGATACAATGTCATCAAATTAAAGTGTATCACTCATTCTCTTTTTATGTAAGTGATCAAATGAGTTGTGGGACATAGAAGTGAAGTGACCTCTTATTACTATTACAGTTGTTTAGTACATCGAGTAGTGGAGAAAGTGTCAAGGTCTGGACTCCCATCACACATCTTGAAATTTTTAAAAGCAAACATGAATAATGATGAACTTCTGGTTAACCTGGAAAATACATATTTTTGGTTTTTTTTCCTCTAGGACTGAAATGAACGTGGATGCTGACATAATTTATTATTTTCTTGTTGAATTTTGTTCAGTTGTTTTGGTTTTAGTTTGTGTTATGTTACAAATGTAGTTACTGAAGTTGTGCATTATTTTTCTTGCAATATGAAATACCAGAGGCGATGAAAAATAGGGGAAGATGTACTTTCCATAGTGTTAACTTGAAAGGGTACTTCTCTCCTAGTATTAGTTGTACCTATTTTTTTTTCTTTTTGCATCAAGCAAGATTTGTTCCAAAATTGTATGACAAAGGCTTCCTTAAATTAAATATAAAAATACTTTTCCTTTAAAGGCTGTATAGTGTTTATTTGTCACCGTGTTCATTTATACTGAATTTAATTTCATTAAGATTTTGACTTTTTTTTTATTTTAAACTTATAAAATTTGTTTTGTTTTGTAATCACACATTTTCTTAGATATTTTAGATACCATGCCATAAACTGTCTTCATTCTCACAGGATATTAAGCGAGTTTGAATTTGCTGCACTGGTGTGAGTTTTAAAACCACTGGATGCTTTTCAAGAGCAATATTGAACTTTTCTCATGATTCAAACAATAACTATGACTGTGAAAAAGCAATGTTAAGTTCCTCAAATTTCTCATATTGATTGAATTTTCTCATACATATTTATCTGTGAAGAACATGTGTGTTTGCACGTATTCTTGATGGTTTTGATTCTAAATGTGTTAGCAATTTGGCTATCTTGAAGAAAAAACAAAGTAGACTTTGGTTTTTTTGTTGAAGCAAACTTCAACCCCAAACATCCACCTATGACACGCTTTTGAAACTGCCGCCTCTAAATGTACTGATTTACAGATATTTTACTTAGGGTACTTTAGGTAATACTAAATAAATTAAAAGTGGCTTGGCAAGCCTTGTGAAATAGTTTATCAGCACTAGCAATTTTTACTGTGTTGCATGGTAAATGCAAAAACCAGATGGCAAATATTTGTGGATTGAGATAATTCACAATATTTCAGGTGACACACTGCATTTACTTCAGGTTTGTCTTCAACTATTATACAATATTGTACCCTGTACTTCTACCAGGTGCTATAGTCCATCCTGGTTGTTGTTTCTGTTCTTTGGTAGACAAAGCAGTTTCAGAATTGATGCTATAAAGCGCTCTGGGTTTTTAATTCTTTTTTCTTTTTCTCCTCTTCTTTTCTCTCTTTTTCTATATTTAGAGAGATTTATTCAAGTACAGAACTATTTATTATTCTGTCTCTGAATTTCTGCATTTCTTGTAAAAGGAATCATGTTTGACCAGAGAAATGTAGTAGAAATTATTTTAACACTTTTAAAAAAATGACATTAACTAATGTGTTATGGTTAATGCATATTCTTCTGAGACTGAAATGGGAGAGAGTACTAATGTCAGTTTGATCTGGAAACCATTTTCACTAATATTAATGAAAAAGACCCATAAAAATTGTCTTGCCAGAAAAGAAATCTTATGCCTTAATTTTATATTCTGAATGCAAAATTCACTTTGTTGTCCATTTCAGTCTCAGTCCTGTATGTTTTGTGCTCTGAGCTCCGTTTGTATTTTTCTTTTCTGAAAATGAACTCATATGAATGACTCTTTTGCCAGTACTTCCATCTTAGTTCAGCTGGAGGTGCTGACGGCTGTTCTGCATTGGCCTTAACTGTCAGATAACTTCTGGTGTCTGACTTTGGATACACTGTCATGTTTATTACAGTCTTACCTCTGGAATTCATTTTCATGTTAAATACCTCTCTTCTTACAGGGTGATACTTGTCAGTCAGTTTAATTGAAATGTCATCATGACCTTTATTTGAAATACTCTGAACTTCCTATGGTTGTTGGAAGTTCTTTTTACTTTGATTCCAATTAAAATCCTTAAATTACCAGTGTACAAAAACTGCATGCTAATTAACCTTATGAAACTCCATGCTAATTAATCTTACAAACAATATATCTTTTGCAGAGGTAGTTCAGCTGAGTCTGCCTGAAGATCAAAAACTAAGTACCACTGCAGCAACTGTGGGACAAAGTGCTGTCTTAAGTTGTGCGATCCAGGGAACTCTGAGACCTCCCATCATCTGGAAGAGGAACAACGTCATTCTGAATAGTTTGGATTTGGAAGATATCAATGTAAGTAAGAGAAAGCTCTATTTATCAGTTTATTATCAAAACTTCTCATACAGAATAGAAAAGTGATAAGTAACAAACTCCAATGCTCCTGATGTTTCAAAGAAAAGAAATGGAAATGAAATGAAATGCCTGCCAAACCCAGTCTATTTTTATTTTGCTATGTGTTCAAACCCTTGTTATTAAATATAGAGAAAACATGTTTCACAGGCCAATCATTTAAAAGAACAGATGTAACAATAAAAGCACATGAGGACAAAATTGCAGCCCAGAATACAGTCAGCATTATATGTTCAGGATTATACAGTCTTCAAACATCTAAAAGAAAAAAGAAATCTATGAAATGAATGTTCTAAGAAGTGCATAGTGACTTAGTACAAACGGATCGTAATAACAACCTTATCTTCTAATAATTCAATGAAAATGTATTTTTTCCAAAATAAGTATTTTACTAGAAAATTGGTAGTTTTGTCATTCCTCCAAATATTCAGCAGTGTTGTAGTTCTCAAAGAGTCATCAGTGAATATCAGTATAACTTAGAAATCATCTTTTAGGAAGGCAAATATTTTCCACCTAACTTTGCCATGACCTCAAAATACGGAGCAAGATAGAAAATGAGAAAAATAATTACATCTTCTGACAAAACTCTAAAAATAAGTTTTCAGCTGTATTGTGTTTACCTGTGGACATGCTTACTTTGCTTTGGCCCTTTTAAATTAACAAAGTTATAAAGGTGGCCAAGGCCTTACATAAGGAGTTGTGCTTGCTCTCTGACTCATGTGAGTCCATGATCACTGGAGTTATTAAGTGTGTGGAATATCGCCACAATCAAGTATCTGGTTTGTTTATTTTTATTTCATTTTCTTATGAATGCTTTTATTTCTAAGGCGGCAATTGTATTTGTGCATCACCTTTGTTTTGTTTTCTTCGCTGTTTTTGCATTAGTTCTATTTGTAAGTTGAGCTTCTGTTGTAAAATAAGGGATAGTTTCAAAGCCCATCTTGCTTGAATGGTAGCTTTAAGAGAAACTTAGGATAAAACCAGCATCCTCTGAAAAGTTCTCAGTTAAATAATTGTTGCTTTTGTTAGTTTGGTGTTAATCATTTGACTGACATTCAAAAATGTCTCTCCCACGTTCACAAACTCCTTTCTGCAATATTTGTTAGCTTTCTGTAAATATTCATGATGCTTGTAAATAATCATTTTGAGTTCTTACTAATCTCTTCTCAGCATAATACATGGCATGAGCTGTAGATAGGAACAGCAACATGCATCTGGACATGGAGAAATAAAAGGGAAATGATGAATGGAAATAATGAAGCTAACGGCTCAAACTGAAAGGTTCAGTTGACTGTATTTGCAGATTTGAAAAGAGCAAGTGTTTTCACAGCCTGATACATACATTTTGAGCATGAAAATGAAAAAAAAAACCCCAAAACAAATCCAAAACCTAAAGATAATGTGTGGGTGCAGGTGCCCATGTGCTGGCAGTAACGGGCTGCAGGGGTGGCCTCTGAGGGAGGAGACCAGAGGCTGCCCTGTGACAGATACAGCCAGTTCTGGTTGGTTCCAATGAACCCACCACAGGGCACAGCTGAGCCCCCCAGCCATGCTCATGGCACCTCTGGGAAAACATTCATAAAAGGGCAGAATACACCAGAGAGAGAGAGAGGAGTAGAGAATAAAAAGAGCAAGAAACTGCAGAGGGAAGTCGAAGGCTGGAGGAGGTGCCCTACGGTGGAGTAAATACCAACGGCAGCCTGTGGGGAACCCAGAGTGGAGTGGGTTTACCTTGAAGAACTTCAGCCCTTGGAGAGTCCTGGCTGGAGCAGGCAAAAAGGGTGAGGAGAAGGAGATGCAAAGTGAAACTGCTGAGTACTGACTGTACCCCTCCATCCTTCTGCACCACTTGGGTGGAGCATTAAAGGAGTTGGGAGTGAAGGAGTGAAGTTGAGCCTGGGATAGGAGAGAAGGAAAACTGTTGTTTTAATAATGTATATTTTTTGTTTACCACGAGCCAAATTAGTAATTATTTGTTTCTTTTAATTGGCAATGAATTAAACTAAATTTCCCAAGTTTGAGTCTGTTTTGACCGCCATGGTAATTAGTAAGCAATCTCCCCGTCTATCTCAGCACAGGAGCTTTCGCATTCTGGTTCCTCTTATTTTCTCCCCCTGTCCTCCTGTGTGGGGCGGAGGGAGAATGAGTAAGCGAGCAGCTGGGTGGGAGTTTGGCTGTTAGCCAGGGCCAACCCAGCACACTTCTGAGGTACTTATTACAGCTGGAAGAGAGTCAAGTATGGAATTTTTAAAGACTCATGGGATTCCCAAATTGAAGTCAGATTGCAGCGGTGATCAGACATTCAAAGCAACATGAAAATTGCTACAATTGTCCAGATTTGGTTATATTTAATGGGAGAGGAGGAATGTGTGACTGTGTACTGTATTGACAACTCACAAACATAAAAAGAAAGGTCTGCAAAGTGTTACCTGAGTGCCAGGATGATGTCTCTGTGTGCATTTTGTGTACAGGTACAGTAAGAACTGTAAAGGGAGTGAAAGCTTTCAGTGACAGGAACGCATAATTCTGATGCTGTTTGTTGATTTGTTAGCTTATGAAAAACATAAACAAACTGGAATGCTTGAAAGTCTTCTTAAGCAGAAAATGTTATAGCTTAATCCTTTAATATTAACAGTGTAGTTAGGATTGAAATATAGAAAAAGAACGACAGATCCAATATCCATAGAGTGAGGCACTAAAATTAATAGCACTCAAATATATATACGTGATATTAATCTAATATGTCTTTGTAGATAAACTAACAAAGGTTGGAAGAAAGAGTTAATGGAGTCTGGATACAAAAAAAAAAAGAATGGGCATAAAGACATTGAGTTAAATTGGTCTTCAGGGTCTCTTAAACTTATTTTATGTATTTCGCTGTTTGCACTGACTTGATTCCCCTGTATTTATTTTTAGATCTTCACTTGGTTGGTTGTGTTTGGTTTTTTTCTTCCATATTTCTTTGGCCATTCCATATCTTTCTGAACCTTGTTCATCATGTATTCCCTGTTTGGTTCTTACAGTTTCACATTTGCTTAAAGGTTGTTATGTAGCCATAATTTAGTATCCATTCAGGCAACATAATAAAAATAAAACCTTGGGGGGAAAAAAAATAATTGGACAAAAAAGAGTGGTGTTTTATATTTCACTATGGAAAATGGATTTAGTACTTAAATATTAACTTCAAAGGAACAAATGCAGAACAAAACATAGTGTGTTCAGTTTCTGTTGCAGTTTAACCACCAAAGAATGTGTTGCACTTATTCAGGCAATTTTAAACATTCAAAACCCCTAAGTCCTTGTATAATTTAAGATGTCCCCAGAGGCAATGTATTCTAGACTTTACTATGGCTATATTATACACTACAATCATGTTTGCCTAACTCTGGGAATTATTAATTTACTTGGTTGTACAAGAACCACGTCCATGCCTCTCAAGACTAATAATGCTGTGTAAATAGTAGTACACTTTCTGAAAAAACATGACAAACACTGACCTGGGAAGACAGATAAGTATTTTTTTCATCAAAATGCGTCAGAGATCATCATAACTGAAGTCAGCACATACTTAAGAAACCAATCAGACTAAGCAATAGGGACATTGTGATTTTGTAAATCATAGCAAGAGCTCATACTTAGAAATTAAGTTTGCAGTATGTGGTTCTCAATATGAGTTAAGCTCGTTGGTTCAGAGAGGAACAAATGCAGAACTATATAATGTCCTAGTGTTTTGCCAAATGGAAAAATGCAACAAGAAGCAGCAAAAGAGTCCAAGTCTAAACTCAAATTATGGCTGTTGAATTTCTATTATGTTGAAAAATAGTCCACTCCTCTACTGAAAGTATACAGGAGATATGTTTAAGGTTGCCAAGTATGGAGTGGCTAGGAACCAATCTTAAATAACAAATAGTGTTATATACGCTAGGACATTTTAAAGAAAAGTTAAGAAATACTGTTTGACTTTCAAGATATGATAATGAAAATTGTATTTAAGTAGTGCATTTAAAAAATGATAAAATAACTTACAGAATGCTATCAAGCATGTGGTCAGATATTAATGTTGTTACTGATAATATCCAGTTGGTAATTTTAGAAGTCCTTAGTACTCCTCAGCTCTTCTTAGATACTTATGATTACTATTTGTGGAAGTAATACATCTTGCTACTGATCTTTCTCTTATTGAAACTGATGGGAGTCAGGGATAATCAGCATCCATCTGAATGAAACCATGAGAACTTGTATGCCTCTGCAAATTTTACTTAACTTAAATTGTAATATAATTGTGCTATGACTCACTACGGTATTAATATCGCAGGACATTTTGCTGATATTTTAGTATACATCTAGAAATGCTTTTTATCCTGCTGTTATCCCGCATCTTAAATTTCTTAACTGTCTTTTTTACCTCTTTGAGTATATTTTATCTAACCTATTATTCATCATAGAAAATAATTCTCACTTATGGAAAATTTAAAAATACCAGATTTTTTTTTCCCTAATGCAATACGTATTGCTTCTTTTTTTCATGTTAGTTCATTGAATTTTTTAACAGTTTCTATATCTCATTTTACTTTATTCTTTTTCTGACCTTTTCCTTTGGTTTCTTCGGCTTCTTCCCTATGCCTATCAGCAGTCTCACTTTTCTTACGAGATGTCTGCTCTTTGTTCTTATATTTATAGAAGATTTCCGTAGGTGACTTGTCCACATGTAAAGTTTAACATCTGCTAACATACTTAAATTAATAACTTTTAAAAAGACAGTAGTTCAACTTGTACTTTTGATAAAAGCTTATGATATCTTTCTTTAGGCTACCTTCATGGAAAGCATGTAATATTTCCATTTGGGGCTTTTTGAAGTTATGTATATATTATCTTTCTCTCAAAACTTACCATTTAGTCATCTTGTTAAAATTAATTTACGGATGACAGCTTTCACTTTTTTGGTACCATTCAACAGTCTGCATTGTCTTGTTGATATATTCCACCCCCCCACACACGCCCACCAAAAAACACAACCCCAAAACACCGTAATGGAGATGCCATTAAAAGCTAACGTCCTCTGAAAGAACATTCTTCCTTCCATTCTGGAGAGTTCTGCTCAGCAATTGATGACAGAAATGTTTTCAGATTGTTCAAAATGCTAAGCATATTTCTTAGAAAGCACTCCTGATATCTGCCCCCTTCTTTTCCTTCCAACTTCTCATCCTTTTTCCCCACTTTCTTTATTCTTACGAAAATTCTCAGGAGGGTGTTACAAATTATCCCCTGTCACGTGGTCTTCTCACATGGGATATTATGGACCTACATACAAAGTTCTCTTTATGCATGGTTAAATTGTTCTTAGTACAAAACAGTTATGACTTTAAGGAAATAGTCATAAATATAAATGCCCTGTCTGCCAAGAATTCATTTTTTTGTATTTATGACAGAATGCCAGGTGAGCCAGAAATGTCGGGGAAATATGCCTCAATCTTTTTTTTTCGGCTCCCCAAAGACAACAACTTTTAGAAGTAAAAAATCTAAAAAAAATTATTAGGATATAAACTAGAGGACTTAAAAGTTCTTAAAAGTGAGGATTAATAGGCAAAACAGAATAGAAATTCAAAACTCATATAAACGGAATTTTTTTCTGTCTCCAGTATCCTAAAAGGGGGAATGCTTGCTTCCAGGGTTGGCTTCAGTCAACTCTGTGGCTTTCTGAATTGCTGCAGCAAGCTCTGGATGGTCTTGCTTCGTTCCTCAGGAGTGTTTCATCCTCCCTGAAGCTTTGCTGTTGCCTCTCTGATCTTGCGGAGTCTTTGCTGTGACTCTCTCACCCCCATGTGAAGGAAAGCGTAGGGGCTCTGTGACATGAAGGGAATGCAAGAATTTCCTTCCCTTCAGAGATGATGCTCCTAACCTCTTCCTTTTTGGAAGACTGTAACTCACAGTCCAAGAATGAACAAATCAAACTGATCAGTCATAGTACCGTAGTCAAAAAGCTACCAATCTTGTGCAATACAAAAACTGGTTCCTCACCGGCTTGTTTTGAACTTTCCTTAGTAAATAATAGTGAAATTGTAATGCAGCAATTGCAGTGTCATATCTTCTATGTGGTCCAGCAGTATTTTGTGTGTGTTACAATCAGGATATATGAAGTTCACTTTGACAGCCTAGTTGCAGGTTTTCCTTGTTACATTATGTTTATGAAATATCTTAAACCCATCTGTTACATCTCATAGCTTTTCTACTGAATTTTTCAATGAAGTGGTTGGGTTTGATTAACAATGACTCATGAAAGTCAGCAGGTTTCTATTTTTATCTGTATTGAATTGCCCTTTATCTGTTACATGGTCTTTCTTTTAAGAAGGCTGCATTATTACCTTTTGTCTTCTATTTAATGGGTCAAATACCAGGTGTTTTTCTCTATCCTGTATTAAAAGTGAAGTGAAAATAGTTGTCAAAGATGCCAATCAGCTTTACCAAATCTCTAATGCTTTTTTATTCACTTACAGATATGCCAAAAGTATTTAGTCTTGACCACCAGTGCAATCATCTCATTCAGTTCTCTTCCATCCTTTACTTTTCTCTTCCCTTTTTTGGAATCTGATTTTGAGTCCTAATTCATTCACTAACAGTGGGATAAATCACAGAAAAGGGAAACTTTGGATACATGTAAGACTTGCAATATTTGGCATGTTTTATTTGTTTTGAATATTGAAGCTACTTGTTTTAGTAATGGCAATATGAATGCTGCTTTAGACTGTACATCGTGTTTTCAGACACATTGAAACCAGGTACCAGTGTTGATCTGTAATCTTCTGGGTTAACGAAGTACAGTGAAAAAGATTGTGATAAGGTTTTGTTCATAAGTACTGATTCCTGTTAAAATAATCTGGACATGCAAGTTCTATAACTCAAAGTCATAATACCACTGAACTTTATGATGTGGCTCATTATGTACATATTTTTATGGCTGGGACTATTTTGACTTTGAGCCAGCTGATGAGTCTCTTTTTATGAAGAAACATTAAGACCCTCATGGGCTTTCTCTTCTCTTACGCTAGATTAGTCTGCTTCATTTTATCTTCATTAGAAATGAAAGTGTTGATTTCAGAGGTGAACAGAATCATGTTCTGTGATCCATAATCTAGTCTCGTGCTCTCGGCAGTGTAACCGAGATCATGATCTGGTCCTTTTCCTATCGGAGAGCGAGCAGGGCAAAGTAGTTTCTTCTTGCAGAGCTGAGCCCCTTGTGTTGCAGTACTCATAATTCCGCATTCTAGAACTATTTCTGCTAGTCATATCCAAAATAACAGAGTCTGTTAGTATCTTCCTGTTTGTTTTTCAGAAGTTAAAAATTAAAGGCCCCGGGACAGTGAAAGGTGGTAATATAACACGTACATCTGTTAACCCTTGCCCTGAAGGAACCCTGGAAAATAACCCCAGACAAGCCAAGTTAAACTACCTGGAAGGCAGCACTATGCATTTTTGACATCTACAAACAGAAACTGTTAGTAAAATAAAAGGGACATTATGGATTTATGAATTGATTGGTTCTTTCAAACCAATTTCTTAATACAGCACTTTGAACATATCTTCAGAAGAGTAGCTGAAATGACAGTTCTGTACTCCTAGCTGTTTAAGAGGGTCCTCTGTGATGAATGCCAAAGGTGTTCAAGACATTGTTGTCCTTGTTCTCATAGACATATCTTCCTGTAGGTTGCAGCTGATTCTGTCTAGTTTCATTGGGGTTCCAGAATACATCAGTAACATTTTTTTTTTTTTTTAAATTTAAAAATTTCTAAAAGTAAACCTAGACTATAAAGACAGCAAATAAAAACTGACAGTTTTCGTCATCGTTATTTTTTGGTATTTTACAATATAGTTATATCCATCCCTACCTGTTCTATTTTTAAGTTTTCTACAGTAAATACGAATTAGCAGGTTCTGTAGAAACATGGAAATATTTTAAGGAAGGTACAGAGCTAGCAATTTAATTTATATTAATGCTTTCCTTTCAGCAAGCTGTATTTTAAATACATCTTGATTTTTCCACCCTATTATTCATTCAGACATTGTTTATTGTTGTCCTATTGCTCTAGTAATCTTTACTCCTTTTTCCACAGACACTAGAACTTCTATCACATGTACCTTTCTTTTCAGTCTTGCCCATCTTCCCTGTTTTTTAAAATTAGCAGAAAGCTATTTGGTCTATTGTGTTACAACCCGAGTTCAGAATTTTTTTAAGCATCTTTTTTCACAATCACGCCATCTTTCTCCCCCAGCCCTTTCTTTTTAGTTCAAATTAACTGTTTTCTCTATTCTTTTCTATATATGTATATATAGAGATGCAAGTTATGTCTGCACCCTATATTGCAGATACTAGCAAATTCAACTTGTGCTATTAATTTCTGATTGGTTCATGAAAAAATTGCAGTTTGATATTTATGTACCGTTATAGACTTACTTTTCTCTTTTTTTTTTTTTTTTCATTTTTTCTGCAGAATACATTCCCTCAGCTGGGTGAAAACCAGCATAATTTCTGAATGCTTTTACTAGTTACATATTTATGTTTCCAACTTGTCCAGGTCTTTTTCCAGTACTTTTGCTATGCTACTATACCTAATGCTTTCCACAGCTTTGATAAGAATTGTGTGAAAGAGTTTTGTAGGATGCAAAAAGAATACTAAGATTTTTGGGTTATTATTTTAGAAAAGAAGTCTCAAAAGAGTAACCTGTACCAGGCGACAACTACCAGGAAAGGTCAGTCCTTCTTAAAAGCATGAGAAAAATGCTTTGTTAATAATGGCCTCCTGTGGCTTACAGCCCTGACTTTCAAATCATCACTAAAGTACATTAAATAGGAGGGCCACATCACCAGTAACAAAAGTGCTTTGATATCCAAGAGTCTGTTTCACTAAACAGAGAGGCACAATTGCTTAAACACCAAAAAAAGAAACCCTTTCTGCCCCTCCCTCCCAAGCATCCCAGGAGGAAGAATTAATGTAGGTAGGACATAATTAGCTGTTAGGAATTTGACTCAACTGGCATTTGTAATATTTAAAAAAAATAATAACTATTTAAACAAAAAAACACTTGAGAAGTCTTCCAAGGTATTGATTCAGTACTGACTCAAAAACAAAATTGCCCACCCACCTGTAAAACCACCAGTACTGCTAGTTGCAAAAGTGACGTGAAGTTAATCACTTACCCAGATCAAGCCTGCTTGATTTGTGAGCTCTTACAGGATTACAACAGAAGATGGTAAGCCTGCTGCACTTCTGAAATGATGACATTTGAGATTTCTCGGAATCAAACTTCTCAGTGATCGGTCTACTCATAGTCCCAGTAATACATATCCATTCATATCTAAATTTTATTGATGATCTACTTTAGTACAGACCAATTTCTCTTTCATCACCCAAAGTTCTGTTCCATATGTAAACATTATTACCTTCCTGTGTATTCTTCTTTTCCTTGTCATTTTTATACTGCTTTTATATATCCATCTTGATAATCTAGAGCTCCTTTTTCAAAAGCTTACATTCAGAACTTTTTCCTATTTGGTTATAAGTAACCTTTGTCTCCATTGCCAAAGTGCTTTCATTTTTCTTTTAAAGAGGGGAGATAAAATAAACTAAAAGTTTTCCTGAAGTGAAGTATGAAGTGTGAAGTATGGTAATGCCTTTATCTGTCAGTACTTTTAATGGTTCCTGTAGTTTTGCTTGATTTTCTTAAGGGTTTCTATTTCTGGTTCACACCTATATAGCTGAAATGATGAATTTTAACTGTAGTATATTTTACAGGGTTTTAATAATTTTTATTTGTTTACATTCACCACAACTAATATTGTGACAAATTTACATGTCCTGATCACGAAAACCTTGGAACATTGGAAACATTTACTCAGTAAAGCAATGGTGCTCTTTCTCTGTCCATTGTTTGGTCGTTCTTCAGTTCTGAGCTGAAGAAAAAGTCTTGTGGATGGTCATCTCTGCAGTCTCCGGGCTATTTTCAGCTGGGTTCCTTTTGCCTTTTGTTGTGTTTGCTGCTCTGTCTTCTCCTGACTCTCATTTTTGGCAGTGCTTTACAGGTAAAAAGATTGATACAACCATACATCTTTACACAGTCCTTGGGACATGTCTACAGTAATGACATATTTTGATGGTTACTTGCCTGAGTTGGACTTCTTATATCTGGAGTCGAAGGCTTCCATTTTCCCTCTTCTACACTCCAAAACGTTCTGCCAAGCCATGATGGAAAATCAACTTTTCAGTCTTTCTTGTTCTTCACAGGATTACTTTTTTCTTTGGAGCTCTCTCTGGGCTCCATCCAGTCTGATAAAGAACGTTGGAGACGTATTCTTCAAAGTGGGTGGGAATTACAAAAATAAGGATGTGTCAATGGTGTTCAGCTAATTCTCATGTATGCCTGGCTGTTGTAGCACTTAAAACTCCAACCAGAAGTAAGGAAGTTGAAACAGTGTTCCTAAATAATACCTAGTTTGTTTTGGTATAAAAATTTATCCTGCCCTAGAGTAAGAAAAACTCAGGCAAATTTACAGAGGATCACTGAATCTGCATTCTTTATTACACTTTTGCAGGTAAAATGAGATAGAAGTAACTGGATTTTTGAGTTACCCAAAAATACTTACCAAATATGTTCTTGTTTTGCTGATGATTAACATTTTTCTTGTAGAACTTTCTGAGGAAAATATCTTAATTGTTTCCAATGTTAAATGTTTTTATATGATATTTAATTGAATACTCGAAGGGAATAAAACAAAACTGATTTTTTTTTTTTAACCTAAAATAAAATTCCAAGTATCGTAGTAAAAGAAAACATTCTTTTCCACTATCATCTGAAGTAGGTTATCTTATCTGGTTTAAAATCAGATTTGGGTGTCCATTTATTCCTAAGAATTTTGGTAACAGCCATAGTTACACATTTCATTTCAGATTGTCCTGTTACTTAATTGGGATGAGACTATATCTTCCTTTGTAGAGTATGTGCTCCTTTCGGGCAAAAGTCTGTCTTTGCAGACCTGTTTATCTTAATAAAAAATAAAATGGAATTGCTATACTCTGGCACAGTAAAATATCAGTGCCATACTACTTTTGTCTATGAGATGTTTTAAATTTTGTGCAGCAATTTGGCAAATGTTAGGAATTCTGTGAAGTTCCTGTTATTGTCACTTACAGTTAACGAAAGACGATTGAAATCCTGTTTTGCCTTCAAGTTTTTGATATGATATACATTAGTTTTAACATCAGACAAGAAATTCGTTCATGGAAAAGGCTTAGAAGTTTAAGCTGTAAGTGTTAAAAAATTAACATTATAAATTACAGTAAAAGGAAGGCAGGGAAAAAAAAGCCGCCTTTTCTCCCATCCTTCTGTATTAAAGATCTTATTTCTGACATCAATTCTATGATCAGTTAGCAACTGTTGATGATAAGGTTATAATTAAAGTAAAATACAATGAAACCAAGGGTTAGCTAGGGGGATAAGCAACAGAAAAAGAACTTCTGTGCTTTTCAGTCTTCCAAAGTAAGATTGTACTGTGTATAAGAAAAAAAGTATGATTGCATTTCAGTAATATAGTTACATATGGTGACAGTAGCATAGAAGCTTTTCAATGAATAGTGCTGTCCCATTGTTTGGTATGAAAGCATAGAAAAAAGGCGAAAAAAGAAGATACAGTATATATCGCTTCATGGTTCATAAAGGACTTGTACTTCTAATGAATTTTTCGGTCCATTACAGAAAGAAGTAGTTAAAAAACCAAAAATTAAGTACTGGGGACAAAAAATGGTGCGCTAAGAAGTAAAATTAATTTGGTAGATGTTATAGAAACTTAAAGTCCGTTAGCTAAGAGCTAGTAATTGTTGCAACAAAAGAGGATTCTTATTTTGATTGGTACAACAGTAGTAAAGTTGAAGCAGAGTACGTCTCACAGAAGAGAGAACCTGTTAGTCTCAATTCAAAGAGAGTACAAGAGTATGGTCATGACTCATTGTGGTACTCTGATTTGCATATAAATCTTTTATGTAAGTGTTTTGTTTCACTGGCATTCAGGTCTTACTTTCAGCTGTGCAATTGAAAGTACTTGTGTTTGGTATTTTATTTTTTCAAACTGTTAAAATGCATGGGAAACAGGTGTACCTCAAATAGGCACTTTGCTTCAAAATAATACACAGTTTACTAAGGACTTTGCAAGTAGCAGGATATATTGGATAAAAAGTCCTGTGTTTAATAGAAACAAAGTTGCTAAATATCAGCAACATGTCTTTACTTTGTTAATAAGAGCCAGAAAATATTAAGGACCACTATTCACAATCCCTTTAGGAAATGGGGAATTTACATCCTCATTTCTGTGACTTGAAGACAGACTACATCTAACAGAAGGATGTATACCAGAAAAAAGAAACACAAATAGCTTACTGGTCAAAATGTGTAGAAAAGATGGGATTTTGTTAGTTCAGCATTACACTATTATATTTGTGTATGAGCAACCATCAAAGTATATGATACCTGTAGCCTTATTAACTTTCTTCCTAACATCTTGGCCTCATTGGCAGAAGAACAGAAGTCATACTTGGTAGAGCTCTGGAAAACATGTTTGTCAGTACTACCACATGGTGAAACTTTTCTTTTTTTTTACAGAGAACTTTCTGAACACTGTAATTTGTCTTGTTTTGCACCAGGGTGTTCTTGCAATAGCTTGCAGTTTACCTGATCAGAAACCATGACCAGTGGATACAAAGCGTATCAATAAAAAGTGTCATCACAGTTCATTTATGTAGAGATGGGAAAAGAAAGAAAAAGAAAAGAATTGTTCCCACATAAATAGTTTCAGTGGTTACAGTGAAAGCCTTGCGGTAGCTGCCAATGACGCTGAAGTGTCTTTTCTTTCATTGACATCAAGGAATTGATCTTACCTAGTAAAGCTTTCTTGTGATAAAAGATTAGGCTGATGACCATGTAATATTGTATTAGTGGTTTGAACAAAGGCAGCGTGTGTGTCGTGCTTGCAGATAGCTAAGATTGGTATTAAATGTAAGTTGTCTCAGCTTTCAATTTTTTTATTAGTGTAATTCAGCCTTTGCTTGTTGTACTCCAGCTCATACTAAGTGTTTAGTTCAGATAGAATGTGATTTGCTGTCTGCTTAAAAGGCTCTAAGAAATATTTTTGAGTATTGAGTGCGTCAATCTGGGCTAGACCCTTGTTAAGGGAAGCTCTCAATATTTTCATTTTCTAAGTGAAGAGCAAAAGATGGCAGTGGATAGACGTCACTCACTTTGTTCGGTGTATTCAGGTATGTATTTTTAAAAAAATCTTTTGTGTAGGAATTCCATTCAAAATCTTTCTAAGCGTATATGTGCCCGCTTCTTATATAACATACTTGATAATGAACTGACACAAAGGTTACTATTTTAATAATCCAGCTAATGTGTGTGACTGGCCACGTTTTCTCTTTACTGTAGTCTGGAGATCATACATGAATGCTGCATATAAAATGGCAGGTCATTTTAAAACTATTCAAATTACAATATGATTGTGGTTTTTGTTTGGTGTTTTTTCCCCTTGTACACCAAGAACAAACTAAAGTGAATCATTCTGATATTCAAAATTAGATTTGAAAGTACTAGGTTTATTTTTTCTCTCCCGCCCCGATATTTCCTCTTCAGCCACCACATAGTAGAAGATTCCATACCAATCTGTATCTTTTCTTTGTTTTAGGTAGTTTTGTCTGCAAGATATTTGAAAGCTATACATGTTTGACAGGGTATTTTATTGCCTGTTCATTTATCACATGCACGCAGGATAGTTTGTAGTAAAATCTATCCCACAGAGCTTGTGCAGACTGCATAAAGCTTAAAGGCAGTCTTACCTGCCTGTCTGTCTCACTCTTGGGTAGTTCAGAAATATATGGGATGTACTAGATAAAAATTGGCTGAAAATTTTAGTATTATGAACGTTTAAACAGTTATTTTTCTGTTGTTTATAGCGTCTCTTGAATTTGTAAAGAAGCATCCTGAGAAATTTGCTTCTGTAAAATAAAATAAGTGAGTTCTATTACTTTTAAGACGAGCACAGTTCAGGAATCAAAGATATGGATTATGGACAACATAAGACAAGGGGTTTGCACTCATGAAACTAAACCTGAAACACAGTATTTTATGCAATAGGAAGATCAAAAACTCTGATAAACTGTATAAATTTAAAACAAAAGTGTGTGTAAGCTAAGTGACTGAAAATAAAGTCAATCTTATCCCAGTGTGATTATGAAGAGTTGATGGGTTTAGAGTTGGGAAAATTTAGGAAGTATTCAATGATTTCTTAATGCTCTTTCTACAAATAAAATGTGTTTAAAGAAAGGAAGTAGAAATGGGGATGCTCTTGCTCATTCCACAAATCTGACCCTAAACTGAGTCACCTTAAAGCATGAATTGTGTCAGTACTTCTGTTCTTTGGGGCCACCTGGCACTTTTAGGTATCATTGTGGCATGTGATCTGATACAAAGAAACTGCATGTTGCAAAGCTAGTTTCTTTTTGCAGATCTGGCTTAGAGTGTAATAATAAATACATCTACAATTAAAGCTGATTTAAAAAGAAATAAAAACAGTTTGGAGGAATTGTAATAAACTGTGGTAATTGGATAATTATTATAAATTCATGTCACTGGTTATGATGTTAAATTGAAAAATATATGAGAAATGAATGTCAAATAGCTTTATCTGATTGAATCTGATTATATAACAATTTGTTTTGTTAAAAAGGAGTAGAAGTTAAATGGTATATGAGTCATTCTGAAGATCTCTGTGTGTAACATGAACCAATAAAAAACACAGCTGTATCAGAGCCTGCTGAAATTTCCATTTTAAATAAGTTGTATCTACTCAGTTGGAGATCTGGAATGTCTAAATAAATTAGCAGTCCTTATTGCAGATTCATAGCAAGATAGCATAAAGTTACAGAGTTTTTTGGAAGTAAAAGATTAGTGATGTTTTATGGCTTGCCTCAAGAGCTCTAGTGCTTTGGGACAGCTGTCACTTGTGTCTGATCCATCTCTCCCATATACAAGATCCAAATTCTCTTTACATCACTAAATCGTTATTCTCACTGCTGATCTAGCAATGAAGGGTGTTATGGCACATTTCTGTGTGGTCCCTCTGCAGGTTCTTAGGAAACTTGTAACATTATTAGGTTTCAAAATAGCAAAACCAATTTTTAATCTGACGTAGTTTGAAAAGCACAAAGCTGCTGCATGTTTTCCATGGAATAATAGATGTTACCATTTTTTAGATGTTACTATTTCCTCATGAAGCAAAACTGCAGTCATTACTGTATCCAAGAGAATAAAGGAAAAATCATGCATGTCTACTTATTTAAGTAGGTACAGTGTTATTTTATTCATTTATAGTTAGAGAAATATTTTTTTCTAGGATTTGCTAAATGCAGACAAGTCCTGTTCTAGTGGTCAGGGCTCATGCATTACAGTTTTATTTTAGGAAGAGATAATAGGGGGTGATCTCTGCATTGACCATTTGTAAGACAAGCTTAGGAAGATATGCTTGAAGACTTCCTCAAAATCTGAGATTTACTTGGATGTTCTGAATTACTTCACTGGATGATCTTGTTTTTCCCCATTGGCAGTAGGGTGATGCTAGCGAGGCTACCTTGCTGTGCTGAAAAATACCTTTGTAAAAATTACTCCTCCCCGCCCCCCCAGTCTCCCCAGTCTCAAGAATCAGAGGGACCAATGAAATAATTACAATGTCAAATCGTAGCGAGGAAGTTTGTTTCCATGGTCAGCAGAGAGGGGCAGACGCTATCTCAAAGCAATGAGCAAAACCAGATCCACCGACCTCGGCCATGAAAGGATTTTGCTACCTTTAACTTTCTCAACTGACTGTAAAAGAAGCTAAGGAAGATTAATTTCCCTTGACTAAAGTTAGCCTGCGTTAATAACCATGAACTGTTGTCTTGTGTTACATTCATGATTTGTTCCTATTGCAGCTGTAAAATATGAGATTGAGAGAACATATGCAGAATTTGTGCCTAGGAAATTTAGAGGTTTTTTGTCCCTCTTGAACCAGAAGGAAAACTTTAAAAGTCTTGGATTTGTGCCAAATGCAATTATTCTCAGATTTCTTTATAGAATTTTATTTCTTCCTGACATGCAATAGCAAACCACAGAGTTGCATTACTCTGTCAACATGGACAGAGAAACTGACTGCTTGGAAAGCAGGAGTTGTAAAATTTACACTAGCATGAAAAGCCTGACCTGAATTTATCTGGCAAACAAAGCATACATCAATAACTATTTTTAAAAATGTTTCCTGTTAACCTTCAAAAGGTTATCTACTCTCTGTGTCCTTGTAATACAGTAAGTTACAGATACTGAAAAATAAATACATAAAATATGAACAAGAATGCAACATTAGTATTACTAGTACTTCCATGAGTTGACTGAAATCAAATGCAGGACATGTGGAGGGATGTATAGGAAAAGGGGATTATGTATACTGTCTGTGTTTTACAAGCAAACAACTGTTTTTTTAAAAATATCTAGATGGCTGCAATTATTAATGCAGCTTTTCCATAGCAGACCAATGCAAAATTTTAATTCTTTAGTGCAAATTGTTTTCCTGATCAGTTCAGAGACAGAGGATTTATTTTTTTTTCCCCTTTTCCCATAAGAAAATCAAGTTTTCCCTTTAAAAAGGAGGAGGGGGACATCCCCACCAAAATTGTGTTGTCATTATCCCAGAGCTAGTCGTTTACATTATTAACTGTCAGTAAAAAAGATACCAACCAATGTAATTTTTCTCTTTGTTTTAGGTTTGTCAAACACTGCAAATAGAAATTCATGTTTCATATGTAATCAAAAAGCTATTAATTAAAAATATTCGGTGCTTGCTAATTCCATTTATTAAGGACCCAGTAAGCTATTTTTTTTCTGTCTGAGGATAACGTAACTAATAGTTCATATCTCCATTTCTCACATTCTCATTCCTGTGCTCTTTTCTTATTGTCCTTGGGCTCTTTCTTTTTTTCCTCCTTCCTTCTTCCTCCCTTTCTCTTTTTCCGTTACCTTAAAGTGTGGACTTTTGGAGTTAAGAGTAATGTTTTGAAGTTCTTCAAAAGTTGAAAATTTTAGGGCCATAAGAAGATTGCATCAATTGTTTCTTCTGACCTACATGAAACAGGCCCCATAAAATCAGTACTGTGAAAGTGTCAAAGTGTAAGTAGTGGTGCATAAAAATGGCTTTTTACTGTGTACCAATGTTGAGGTGCTGGTGCTTGCTTATGGAGGGCACGTTTCAAAAGAAGATTCTTAACCAGTTCATAGATCCCTTAAATACAGTTTTATGAAATGTTTGGAACTCAATATAAAATACTGAAGCTGAAATGCTGGTCAGAAAGTTATCATCTAGGCCTGAAAAATTACAAAAAAAAAAAAGTAATTAAAAGCCCCAAAACAACAAAAACAAACAAAAAAATGCACATTAAAAAAAAAAAAAAAAAAAAAAAAAAAAAACCAAAAAACCCAGAAAGAAAATATCTCTTATTTTTTGAGTTCAAGATGAATCCTTTGGATCACTCAGAATGTGGAAGACCCAGGTAGCAAGCCCTAGTTTGAATTATGTACATTGATGATTTAACTATGGTTTATGATTTAACCTGTATGTTATTTGAGACTTTAAGCACTAAATCAAAAGTTATTTTGTGAGGGAGTTAGGCCTTGTTTTCTAGAACAGTCATGTTTTCTGATTAAAAAAAAAATATTAAAAAATCTCCTGTCAATTTTGTGTATAATGCCTTCAGACCAGCGCATTTTCCATTTCCCATCTAGATTGCATTCCCTGTTCAATTTTCTGAACTTCTTAAATTCCCTGAACTGAATTTTCAGTTATATGTTGCAAGTGAGATTTGGGTGGGGAACGGTGTGGATGCACAGAGTGCATCTCATTTTGGGGGAGATGGTTTTTTGGGGGAAGGTTGTGATCTCTAGATGAGAGGGCACTCGAGATTTGGAGGATAGAAGGTTTTTATACAAAGCAAAAAAAAAAAAGTTATTTAAGAGAGCAATATATTGATAATAAATTTAACTATGGTATGAAAAAAAAACAACCCATAAACCAAACCAAAAAAATCCTAGTCTTTATGATGATAAACAAATCCAAGCAGTCTGCTTCATTATACATTCTCTTGTGGGAAGAAAGCTGGCAACAGTCTTTCTAGAGCTGTTAATGGAGAAGTGCAGGCAAATGATCATAGACTCTCTTCTATGCAAAGCATTAGCATATGAAAGCAAGTTATAAAACCGAAGGAAATAATTATTGATTTAAAAACAAAAATCGCCTTTAGGTTTCTGTTGTATTAACACTAAGGCAACTAAGCAAAGATTCACTGTCAAATGAATGTTTTCTTTCCCTGTTCCTTTACTCGTTATTTGTGACACGTGTCATGGTTCTTAAATGTCAAGTCCTTCAACAGAACAGAGTTGCAGTGGAATCATCGTTAAAATAATTGTTCAATTCTATCTTTCTTATGTGTGACAAAAATAATTAGAGTTTCTCAATTTAATTGTAGAAGTACCATGCCATTACTATTTGAACAGTAGACTATTTAACAAAAATTGAGCTTCTAGCAATAGTTTTGGTGTCATCAAGTATTTTTTCAAAAGGATAAAAAAACCCTTTTCTATATGTATTGGTGTTGATGTTTGAAGGCCCTGGTTCAATGATGCTTGTGTGTGTCTGGATGCAGTTTTTTTCAGTGACTTAGCTTGTGAGTTATTCTATAAAACACTAAATGTATGTCAACATTCAGTGTCAAAGAACTCTGTCTGTACTTCACTATCCCTTTCCAAACACTGCTTACAACATTCAACTTTCTGTGTATTGAATTGTTTACTTTAATTAACAAAACAAACATTGAACTCAGTATAACAATAAACTAGGGAGATTTGTTTTGTAGTTGTAAAAAACCCAAATCACCAAATAACAACACAAAAAACACCACCAAAAATAACCAAACAACCACATAAAATAACATCATCCATAAAACCCAAACTCTGAGTCATGAAATTACAATGTCATGTGGGAATCCTATTGAAATACTGATATGTCTGAGTATAATACCCACAAGGATGTTTTGCCCATGGTTTCTATAAAGAAGAAGGGAGAAGCCATAACGCAGACATACATTTACTTAGAGGCTGAGAGAGTTGGGGTTGTTCAGTCTGGAGAAGAGAAGGCTCCAGGGGGACCTTAGAGCAGCCTTCCAGTACCTAAAGGGGGCCTACAGGAAAGATGGGGAGGGACTCTTTATCAGGCAGTGTAATGACAGGATGAGGGGTAATGGTTTTAAACTGAAATATGGTAGACTTAAATTAGATATTAGGAAGAAATTCTTTCCTGTGAGTGTGGTGAGACACTGGAACATGTTGCCCAGGGAAGTTGTGGATGCCCCATCCCTGGACCAGGTTGGATGAGTTTGAGCAGCCTGGTCTAGTGGGAGGTGTCCCTGCCCATGGCAGAGGGTTGGAACTAGATGATCTTTAAGGTCCCTTCTAACCCAAACCATTCTATGATTCTATGAAAATAGCTATAGTACCTAATGATATCATCACGCTACAGTGAATCGGTCAAAGGCCTGGAACAGGTAAGTGCGCTTCAAAGCAATATCTAATAATTTAGCATAAAGAATGTTAAACTAGTCTCCAGAGTGCATTGTAGCAGCTAAATGTTAATACACTCCATCCTATGTACTATTTTGTTCACAAATTCCTTTGGCAGAGATTAAGTAAAAAGTTTTAGACAGCAATAATATTAGCTATTTGCTAGATATGTAAGCACCTCTAGTGTGGCTCTTTTGAGGAGCTGTTCTTCATTCTTTTGCTAATAACTTGAAGAGCAACACTTTGAAAACATGTGTGTAGCTAGTAAGGGGAAAAAAGTTCATTGAACATACCGCTTCATATGCTTTAGAAAGAGATAAAAATAAAAAATATCCAACTCGGAAGATTGCTGGAGTTATTCAGGTGGCCTTTTTAGAAAGGAAATCCAGTTACATTGGTTCACATAATCAAAGTTAAAAAATAAGCCTTAAAGGAGTTCATTTGGGGGTTTTGTAGTGGTAATTTAGGTAATGGCATATTGAAGGATTGGTAGAACTATTGTCTGTGTAACTGAAGTGCTAGTACAGAAAGCTTTAGTTATCTTAAGGCAACTTATTAACAGTCTTACCAGGTGGATTAATTTTTAGGTGGGTTATTTTCTTCTTTCAATGAGCAACTAGTAGAATTATCTAAAGCAGAGTTGTGCAATGTGACATTTAGTTGCCCAAACACCTTTGGGTGAAGAAATACAGTGATATATATATTTTCTGAATAAAATTTGAGTATATTTAGGGAAAGAGGACTGAAAAATTGAAGGGAAATTCATCTATATGTCAATTTTTATGCTTAAATTTCAATCTACAAGAAGATTGAAGATGTTATAGTGAAAGGCAGTTTGAGTGAAATATGAGCATAAAATCACTGAGATTATGTTCCCTGGGAAAGAAGAAAAACCAGAAAGTGGAGACTGAAAAAAAATAAATCCCAATAAATTGGGAAAGTGGTACTTGAGATCATGGAAGAATGTAATCGTTATGATGGACCAGAGGTTAATCTAGCCCAGTATTTTGTCATTGATAAAGTTCAAAGGATAGAATGTAAGAATAAGGCAGCACATAGTAATATTTTTTATCAAAATTCTTTTCCTATGCAGGTTACAGATTTCCCAAGTGAGATATTATAGGCAAGTTTTCTGTTTTTAAAAGCTTTTGGTAGTCTGTTCTGTGAATTCAAGGAATTTACATGGGAGGTCACAAAGTTTGTGAAGAAACAAATAAGGAAGAACTGGTTGGGGACTTAAAGGTCAGGGCAACCTTGGCCGCAGAGACCACGAGATGGTGGAGTTGAGGAGCCTAAGAGGAGGCAGCAAGGCAAAAAGCAGGAGCACAACCCTGGACTTCAGGAGAGCAAACTTGAGCCTGTTCAAGGATGTGCTTGGAAGAATCCCATAGGAGACCATGCTGAATAGAAGAGGGGTTTAAGAGATCACCTCCTCTATGCTTATGAATGGTGCCTCACAGTGAAGAGGAAATGAAAGGCAGCCAGAGGCCTGTATTAATGAACAAGGAGCTCCAGACAACTCAAATAAAAATGAAGAAAGGTAGAAGCAAGGACAGGTGACCCAGGAAGAACATGGAGACATGATTTGAATGTGCAGATTAGGAAAGACAAAGCCTCCCCTGAATCTGCTAAGGGACGCGAAGGGCTTCAGGGCTATATCAGCAGCAAAAGGAAGACTCGGAAAAATATGGTCCTGCTGCTGAGTGGGGCATGGAATCTAGTGACAAAAGAAGTACAAGAGGGTGATGTACTGAAAGCTTCAGTTGCCATGGTCTTTACCAGTAACACTTGCCTTCAGGAATCCCAGATCCCTGTAATCAGTTTACAAAAGCAGTACTTCTGTAATGAATCACTGAATCTAAGGAGACCAGTAGATATCGTAGCTTGGTGATTATCCCTGTTGTAATGAATCTGACACCTATTGGATACCTTGGGCTCTACGTGTGAGTGTGTGTGTGTGAATATTTGTGTTGCATAAAGTTATAATGTGTATGTGTACATATTTTATAGCACTGTATCCCCTGGTTAATCACAAGGAGAGGATATTTTAAGCTATTTAAAGATATTAAAGGCTATTTTAGAGTCTATTTATGTTAGGCAGCATAAAATAGCTATAAGCTGACCATGAATAAGTTAAGGGTAAAAATAAAAAGAAAACTGTATTGTATACATGAGAATATTGAGAAGCTTTGAGACAGCTTTTTAATACACAAGAAAGGTAGCTGAGTTTATAATAGACTATATTAACATTAAGCATACGATTATAGAGCATGGGTTCCCTTCAGGATCAGGGGCTGATCTACATACCATAGTATATACTTTTTCCTAGTATGAAACTGACTGTGTTTTGCGTGTTTTTCCTCAAAGTTTAAAGGCTTTAATTTGAGTATTAAATATCTTACAGAAGAAACTTATCTACTAGGCTGAAAGAAATTTTTCGTAGTTTTGCATTTATATTTTATATACTTTGCTCAAATAATTGAATTGCTGCTTTGTGTAAATACACTGCATATATAACAATAAAAAGATTGCTAGGTGAGACTGAAAAGAAACTAACTGTCAGGAAGTGTCCTTGAAAAAGTAAATCGTGAAATATAATGTAGAAAAAACAACTCTTAGCAGGATTTGTACAAGCACGTTAAAAGCTATGAGACGTAGACTGGAAGAAGCTAGATTAGACTGGGACTGTTATTTTAGGGTGGTCCCTTGCAGACATGAAAAACAAAAAAGGAAAAATAAAGGAAAAATAAAACACTGACTGTTGAACGTTCCATACTTTTTTACAATAATTGGCATAGTTTACAACTGGTTGTGAATTTTAAATGATATTTTATTAATTAAAATTGAACTGAGAATTGAACTGGGGATCAAAATGATATTTTTTTTTCCTGTGTATCTGCACATTTCAAAGGATGACCACACTTCCACAGGATGTGATTTACCTTGTTAAATTGTGCAGAGATTTAGTTTTTCTGTCTGATCAGATCCAATCCTAAATAGCTGTTCTTCTGCAAATAACTATCATAGCTGAATAAACAAACATATTACTTCTGCAGAGTTTAACTAGTTGTTAAAATAAAAGTTGTATTTTCTCTTACAGGCACAATATGTGTGGCAAGATCAAAGAATTCCGCCATTCACAAATAAAATATTTGGTTTTCAGATTACTGTCAGTTACTCTGGTTTAATATTTGTGATGTTTTATATTTGTATCACAGCTTTGTTGTCAAGATGATGACCATAATTAATGTAGAGATGCAGGCATAATTATGATAACCTTGGTTTTATTCTTTCCCGGTAGGATTTTGGAGATGATGGGTCCTTGTACATTACTAAGGTTACCACAACTCATATGGGAAATTACACCTGCTACGCTGATGGCTACGATAAGCTCTATCAAACTCATATTCTCCAAGTGAACGGTAAGGAAGAATGTTCTAATTATCAAGTCATTAGAGACTTGGATTTGGTTAAGCAGAACTGTTGTTGCTGGTTTCCTTTTTTATATTGTGTTACAGCTTAACAGAAAAAGAGGTACAATTATCTTTCCTTATTGGTCTCCTGTAAATAACCTTGAAATACAATAAAATATAAACATTTTCATTTATTACTTCTATATGAATAATAGTTATTAAAAGAAGTAAAGATAGTCCAGAGGACTTGCTCTGCACTGTGAATTATCCACCTGTGAGAATTTTTAGTATGTTATCTGCAGAATCGTAAGTGGTTTGATATATACATATGGATATATACAGATAAAGTAGGTTTTAGTATTAATTTAGTAATAAGTAAAATAAGTGCATAGGTCTCTTGTGTTAAGAATGTTGCATTCTAATATTAGATTTAAAAAAAATGCACTACCCTAAAAGTTTTGTAATTCATGTAGGCTTCTAAATTCACATTTATTATTTTGAAATCTAACCATTATTTTAGTAGATTAACTTGAGGCAGCTGGATTTGAAATCTTGATCTTTACATTTTCCTACATCTCTTCAAGTTTTAAGGACCACTTTCCTGAACTCTGTGCATAAGCAAAACTTAAACGCAATTGTTACTGGTGCCCTGAATACAGGCCTTTCCTTTTGAGTGACCTTGTGCTTTCCTGTGGTTTCAGTGTTCATATTTATCTTTGACTCTTAAATCTACCTTTCTGCAGTAAACTACCAGTATTTGTCATTCCCTGTTGATACTTTATCCTATCCAGAATCGTGTTTGAACTCAATCTTTTCCTGCAAATTTACTTTGCATTAACAGGCTCCAACTTTCTCCTGAAGCATACTCTAGACCTAGTTTCTTGGCCACTGCTGCTGCAATCATTCTTTGTTTTGTTAATTGTTAGTTGCATAAACCCTAAATTATAATTGACTTTTCGTGACGTCTCTTATCCAAAAATGCTGAAATATTTTCTGATATTCATACCTTTCATTGATATTCACACCAAGTGCAGCTTCCAAGATTATTTTGTCCTTTAATATGATTCATTCCTCTTTTAATAGCCTTTTTTATTTTCACTTTCTGTTGTTAATAGCCTTAAATCTTTAAATGACTTTGCAGTTTTCTTAACATTTTGTCTCTGCCCCTGTGTTTCTCCAGGAAACTGGCTTAGAATATTTCTTGTCTATCTCTTTTAAAATTTTTTTTCCAATTTCTTCCCCTTCCAACTGCCAACATTTTGTAATTGGAGTGTCCTCCCTGAGCTAATGCATGGCATCAACATCTTTTCCTCCTTCAAATTCTTCTTCAGGGACTGTTTTCTGTCATTTAAAAAGTCAGATAGCAAATACTAGCTAAACTAATGAGAAGACTGAAGTTCAGTTTACTCATATTTTAATTCCTGCAGATATAGCAGAACTGTTGGTGAGTTGAGCACTTTAGAAGGTCCTTGACCAACTTTCTCCTCCTCTGTTCTATGCGTTCTGGTTTACCTGAATTTGTTAACAAGTTTATATTCTTGTCAACATGTTCCTACCTATCCCAATGTGTTAATAATCCTGAAGAGGTGCATTGCAACAGTTAAAATGCTAGGATTCGTCATGTTTGGCTCAGTTCAGCACACAATGAGGCAAAACACTGAAGTTGAAGAAGGTTTTCTGAAAGACTAGAAAATCAGGAAACAATTTGGGAGAGGTGAAGGAAGGCAACCGTAGATTTTTCTGGTGACAAAGTGTCTGTCAAGAAATTGTATTTTTCCCCTGGAAAGCACTGTAAACCTTTATGGTGCTAAAGGCAATCACTACTGTTGCTCCTCTGTATCATTCATATAAATTTAAAGTTGTCCAAACAGATTGACTCGTCCATGTTTGCTCTGCTCAGATAGCTGCTGTTCCGCAAGTCATTATTGGAGTGGTACCTTCCAACACTATTTTCGGATGTTGATTTTTTTGGTGAGCAAGGAAAAAGAGAAAGGAGTTCCTTTGAGCGATAGGACCATTTGCCATGCATATTGTGGATAGATGGAGTTAAACCCATTGAGATGAAAGGTCAAATGAACAGCTCTTCCGCAGTTTAGATCTGTACTTCTAAGCAGCAATCTTTCTAAGCACAGGCATTTGCTTAGATGGTCAGTACTTGTGATGATGACTAAATCATATAATTATACTTGTATTAACAGGAGAGTCAGACAAAAGGTTAATGAGATAATGAGGCTTCGTTGATCACACAGATCTAATGTGAAGGTTCAATGAAAACAATGTAATTAGATTTTACATTCTTTCTTGATTTCAATTTGTGTAAATCTTAGATATTCTTAGAAAAAAATATTTATATATTTTACATCAAGTAGTTTGCAAATATTATATATATATAATTTTGATTTATTTTTCTTTTACGATTAAACTCTTTAGGAATTTTTTTTCAAGTTTGATTTGACTGGTACAGTAGTAAAGAACAATGAGCTTCCTTTGGAGTCTTAACAATACAGGTAGTGTGCACTGTAAAAGACGTGTTTATGTTGAGAAAATCCAGTCTAATCTTATACAAAAAATACATTAAATATTTTAAACAATGTTATAATAAGTTGGTATTTAACTATAACCAAAAAAAAAGCGAAGTTGTAATGGGGCAGGAGTAACTGTTTCATTATTAGCATTTACATAATACTTAAAACTTTCTAAGTGTATGATTTTGCGATGATACAAACCTGAGGCTATGTGAATCTGAGCCTGAGTCTCAGGACTCTGGCTCTGAATATGAGTCAGTTTGATTTTTATTTTTTTCTCCATATATCTGTGATATTGCAATTCATTCTATCAGGTATTTTTCTTTTACTGTTGCCATCAAGTGTCATAAACCCCACGAATTCGAAAGTCTGTTCTCAGATAATGATAGGTGTATATGATGGTCTTAGTATCACTGAGGGTAAAGAGGGGCTATGTAATTCAGTCTCCTATAAAATATTTATAATATCAACTCCACAATGTCTTTGTTAAAATCAGTCTTTAGTTAATTTGTATTTTAGAAGGATTTGTATCATTTCCCTTATGCTTGTTTATTAGCCTCTGTTTTTTTCCACAGCAGATATTCAAAAGTTTATAAGGGCATGCTGGTAGAGTTCTTCTAAACAAAGTAGTAAATGGTGGGCTGAGCAAAAAATCTGTAACAAACTCAGATATTCTTGTAATATGGGCTGTTGTATTTGGTAGGGGGCCACCTGTCTCTAAAATGCCCTTCGATGGTATTAACATATTCAGTTAGCCACTTTATATGTTAATATTCAGCTATTTAAGACAACAGAAGCGTATACATCAGTTCAGTGAAAAAATAGAATTTGAATAATAAACCAAGATTTATTCTTTATGTTATTGCTTATGTTAATTGGAGTGGTAAAGGAGCATTATTAAAAATGATTACTCTTCCTTCTTATTACTGTTCTTAGGATTACATGAATGTGATGTCTACATCTGACACAAAAAAAGCCTTGAAAATTGCTATTGAAAAACCTGAAATACCTAGAAAGTCTGCCTTTTCTCATTAACTCAATATTTATCAAGTTACGGATCTATGCTTTCCATAACCTAAGATGTTATTATTATTGATCCCATTGGCAGTTACAGGCACGATACCTCGATGAGGTTTAAATATTATTTTTTTTGTAAGTCAGTTTTTCTATTTTACAAGCATATACCTGTCACAGCCTAGATTTTTCAAAGTGTAAATTTGAGGATTTTCACTTTTGGAAAGCTGCTTCTAGACAAACAAATTTTCATTAGCCATATTATAAACAAAAAGGAAGACTACCTTCAAATTTAAACCTGTTCTAAAAATGGTGTGAGTTCATGGTGTATGTTACAAATCAACTTATGATATATGTAGCACCAATGTGGCATTTTTCTTTCTGTATTAACAATGGTATCCTACTCCCTGAGCTTTCACATTGATTTACAAGGCAAGTTCTTTTCAGAGGGGTGACAAGAATTTTTCCCACCTTAATTCCAAGACAAAAGGCCTATTAAAAAACCCCAAAGTTTTTGTACCTTAAGGTAAAGAGAGTCCAGACCCTCAACCAGATATAAATCGATGCTTTATAGTGTCTGAAAATCTTTTACCACCTTTGTTTTTCCAAACAAAATATCTCAGTTTAATCAAAAAGAGTTATCACACACAGCAATAGAAGAACCTAGTTCACTATATGTGTTACGTGTTTCTTTCTTAAACACGTACATTCTCCCTGGATTCCAGACATCTTGAACAAACTATTTTTCTCTCTTCCCCCCCAACTCCATTAGACCTGACTGAAATAATCTTCAGGGTTTTTTATAGCAATTGTAAGATGTATTGAATAGTTTCATATTCACCTTAGTTGGAACCAACAGCCTCACGCGGCTTTTTGAACTGAATGATAAGGGATGTAGGATTCACCCAGTTACGTACGATTCTGCTAAATACAACTATGCGATGTTTCTCTCCCTTCCCTTTTAACCTGGGGGTTAAACCCTTATAGAGTAGGCTTCTTTAGGTTAAGATATTAGAACATAACGCTTTGAAAGCCAGCGTGAACAATCACATATTTGTGTACTTAAAATTTGCTTTCTGGTAATACTTATGGTCAGTTACATTGAAATGAACCCAAAGAGTTTACATCAAACTTGTCATATCGAATTAACTTTTTACACTGAGCTCACACTGCACTAATATTTTAATTGCTTGCATGCCTCAGTTACACAGTTCTTGGTGGTGTGTTATAGGTAGGCTGCAGGGTAACATGAAGTAAAAAATTGTAGTGCAAAACAAGGATTTAAAAACTTTTCTAGTTGTATAAGTAGCTGATTAGACACAGATTTGCTGAGGAAAGTGGGAAATGGCAGCAAATGGAGGAAAGGTAGGGCAAGAAATAAACTCTAGTGTCACGCAAGTATTTTTGTGTCTGGGAAAATACAGCTAAAAGGAACAGGATTTACTACAGGAACAGGGGATAGCAGAAGAAAACTCAGACCTGCTTTCACTTGAGCAGGTCCTCACCTTCACGTCTCCTAACCCTTGAGCAGTTAATTTAGCAACAATAGCATCTTGTGATGCAGGGTTTGATTTTGTTTGTTTGTTTTGGAAATATTTTATTTCAGTTATAATATTTTCTAAAACTTTGCAAAGAATAAAATTGCCCCAAAAATATCATCTGCCTTTTGCCCAAGCAAAACTGATACATTCCTTTTTCTATTCAATGAAAATTCTCCAAATCTGGACTGTTAAAAAAAATTCTCTTCACACGCACTCAGTAGAAGTCTGTCAAGTTTTTATACACAATGAGAATATTTCACTGGCACAAAAAAGGCAGAAAATATCCTGTCATTGGTAGTCAGAATGCAATGAGTTGAAATGCCTTGCTGTTGATCCTAAAAGTTGTTTGTGTTGTTGAGATGCTTGGGAGCGTTAAATGATGGAAATCCTGTCTATAAGGAGATGGAGCTCCTTGCTTTTCTTGAGGCAAAGTGGAGAAACAAACTATTTGGCTTTGATGCAGTGGGAAATCTGCGATATTAGGTAGGCTGCCTAAAGTACCTAGTGTCAAGAAATGCTGAACAGGGCAGGCATGAAAATTGGACCCTAGGAACAGAGGCGGAGTAGGACTGAGAGTGGAGGTGCCAGAAGATGCTCAGGCCATCCGAGCGTGCAGTTGAGTGAGGAAGGCAAGGTCTCAGTATGGAACACACAGATCCTATGGGAGAGGTGACAGAACAGGGAGGAAGTGGAGGGAGAACAGGAATGGGAATGTCAGGCTTGACATGAAAAGTAAAGTCCCTTCCAGAAATGCAATAGAAACCTTATATCCCTGATTTTTATACGCTTTTGCTCTCAGCTGGTAGTCTAAGCAACTAGCAGACATATTTTTCACATTTTTAATCTTCTTCCATGTTTTTGTTATATTTTTGCAGTTTGCATATTGTGGTTATGTGTCATTTTCCATGTATATTATGTGAAATGACACCCATCTCTAACTGGGTTTAAAATATCCCTGAAACATACTGATTTTTGCATCCTATCTGAGATACAGTACGTCTGTGTATTTCTTGCAATGTAGAAATCTGAGGCATTTTATGCTCTAATAGGACAGCATGCTGGGACATTTCTTGTAAACAGTTGGATAGCATTTGAAAATATTTAATCTTGTGCCAAAATAGACACATCTAATTTTTGATCTTGTTATCTGCTTTCATTATCAACTGATACTTCATCCTCTCTACCCAGCTGTGCTTTCTGACATCAGATAAGTATTCCACATTTTTAAAGCTGCATTAAACAAAACTTTGGAGAATAGGAAATATGCTTCTTTAACCTTCGTTATGGTTAATTTTTTTTATTGTTAGAAACAACCTCAAGCAAGTTCGCTCTGTACATAATTAAAGATAAGATCAATAATTATTAATCTAAAAAATCTCCACAGTAAGATTTTTAAATCTTGCTTAATCATTGATTACCAATAGGAATATATCCACTGTGATGTCATATGCCCTCTCTCTGCCAATACTGGTATGTGGTAAGTAGCAGATTTTTACTTGGTAAGCATATACTGTGGCAATTTTCCAAAGCTTGGAAAAGTGATGTCAACAATTCTTATATTTTGCTAATAATGAAACTCAGAAGACTAGTTTTATAAATGCCCTGTTTAAACATCTTCAGTAATGATCTGGATGATGGGGCAGAGTTGCACCTTCAGCAGGTTTGCAAATAACACCAAACTGGGAGGAGTGGCTGATACACCAGGGGGTCATGCTGCCATTCAGGGGGAACTTGACAGGCTGGAGAAATGGAGCAGCAGGAACCTCATGAAGTTTAAAAAGGAGAAGTGCAAAGTCCTGCATCTGGGCAAGAACAACGCCATGCACCGATACATGCTTGGGGCTGCCCAGGTGGAAAGCAGCTTGGCAGAAAAGGACGTAGGTGTCTTGATGGAACATGACCCAGCAACGTGCCCATGTGTTAAAGAAGGCAAATGGTATCCTAGGCACAGGAGGTCCTGTCTGAACATCAGGAAACATTTTTTTTACTGTGAGGGTGACCAAGAACTGGCACAGGTTGCCCAGAGAGGTGATAGAGTCTCCCTCCTTGGAGATATGTTGTGGTCCTGGGTCCTGGGCAACTGGCTCTAGGGGGTCCTGCTTGAGCAGGGGGGCTGGACAAGGTGTCCTCTGGAGGTCCCTTTCAACTTCAGCCATTATGTGATTCTGTGATTACATGTTTTATACGGGTAAAATGGATTGCTGATTGGTGTTTTGGAGACAGGGGAAAGGTGGAGATCAAGTGTTAAAGAAACAGTTCGTGAAAATGACAATTACAATCTCTGTACATCACATCATAACTTACTGGTTGTACATTATTCATATTTTATAAAGAAACTTAAGGAAAAATAAAAATCTTATTACTCGACTATTACTCGATTGAATTAGAATTCAGGCTTTTTTCATTGATACCACAGTGAAAAGAAGTTTTTGTCACAGAACATTATTCCTGCTTCATAAATTTATTGTGACAGAGTTCAGCATTAAATGTCACTGAATATGTGACTAATACCACATCTATGTGCTGTTATATATAGCTGCAGGAGTCTTTAGAAGAGTTTGCAATTATTTTTCTTAAAATGAAGAATACTCTTCTCCACGAAATTGTAATTGTTTCCTGTCTTCAGTTCCGCCAGTCATCCGAGTCTATCCAGAGAGCCAGGCAAGGGAGCCAGGTGTGACAGCTAGCCTTCGGTGCCATGCTGAAGGTATTCCTAACCCACAACTTGGTTGGCTGAAGAACGGAATTGATATCACTCCGAAGTTATCCAAACAGCTAACTCTTCAAGGTAAAGGGGTATATTTAATGTTTTCTGCAGGTTGCGAATGCTTTATCAGCACATCCTTTCCATACTAGTTGTCCTTCTTGCACAGTTTTAAGCAAGGGTTGAAATGTAAGCAGTAACCAGTAAATGTAACCAGTAAATTGCAATATGCTCTTCTCTATTAAAAATTGTGCAGTTTCTGAGTAGAGCAAGCAGCCCCAGTCCCAAGCCAGTATTAGAATTTGTCACTACAATTATACTAATGCCATTCAGTGGGTATTCAACACTAATATTTAAATTGGGAAGGAATGCTTTTGTCTGTAAAGATTTATTCCAATGCATTGATATTAATCTAGTTGTTTTTCATGAGTCCAGATCTAAATTTAGATCAGAACATGGACCAAACTTTACCTTTACTTCAGCTGAGTTGTAAATGGAAGTTTTTTGACTGATACGAATCTCAGTGAGACTTGGGGACCTGATGGTGGAAAGGACATGAGAAATACCTGAAATGTATGTGCTGTTTTCTGAGGGGTCTCAGCAGACGTCTAGGGGAGTGCAAAGGTGCTGCATAAAAAAACCCACCACCAACAAAAAATCTAAAGGAAAGTCTTATTTGTAATCAATAATAAAGGCCAGTCTGTGAATCTTCTATGAATCATCAGGGCTCAGCAAATTCTATGAACCTGCCCAGCGCAAAACCTTCGAGCTTCTGTAGTCCTTCTGGTGATTTTTGATCAGCCATAGGGGAAAAAAAGCCTCGTGCTGTCAGAATTCCCTTCAAAACCTTCTCTCGTTCATCTGCAAAAACAGGATGTGTATTAGGATAGGACAGCAGTCAGGCTGCAGTGTAAGAAAGAGTGACGCAGGCAGATGGTGAACGCTCCTCTGAAGAGAGTCTTACCTTCCTGACCGGTGCCATAGTCCTCTGTTCTTTCATGGCCCTTTCCTGCGTGTAGGCGAACAGTTGCTTTGCAGAAACACTTTCCAAAGTAGAAAGTGATGGACTTCTCTTCCATAGCAGCATTCTGTTAATTTCTCACTAAGGGAATTTGAGGGGAATTTTTACACCTTCACCTCTCTATCAGATAGTTATGATAAATAAATAAAAATGGTTCTTTCCTAAGCAAAATACGTTTAATTCTATTCTCTTGAATACACTTATTTGCAATAAAATTTTTAAAATCTCAATGCATTTTTTCTGAGTTTTTCCCAGGTTAAACTATCTATGCATTAGCTTCAAGCAAAAGATGTTCTAGGAGTATTATACCATAACCCAGTTACCCTTCTAGTCCATATTTTAGAATAACTACGAAGTTGGTTTTGTGAAATAGATCCTACAGTTGAACAAGTGTAATATACTTAAAATGCAATACAATGAATCATTTGTCACATCATTATTGACATCACATTATTTAAAAGACCTTTGCCTGTAAAACCTGGACTGTTTGTTGACATTCCTACTCAAGTTGACATACAACTCCTGAAGTGGATTCCATAGACTCCTACACTGATGTAGGTGTAAAATTCCAGTGCGACATTTTTTTCTGGTGTTACACTGCGTTCACATGAAAACAAAACCAGATGCTTCTGATCACTAGGAATAAATCATTTTATTAGAATTATTATTTATGTTGAAATTTTAGCTTTATGTTCCGTGGAAACCTTATTTGGGTTATTTTGTGTAAAGACAGTGATAGTGTCAAGTGACCAAATGCAATGTAATAAAAACATAGTATTTACCTGATTTTAAAGACAACCATAGTCATTTAAACATGCATAAAACCTTAGACTGATATTCAGCTCCGAAGTGCAAAATCAGATGAGGTATTCCAGATATCTGTGAGATGAATAATAGTGCATGTAATTCACTAGCCAGTTGAATACCTTTGGATTAGTTTGGCATGCCTCCAAGTTATGAACTCAGGAATGAAAATGGTTTAATTAGTATGAGCAGAGAAAGCCTTCTGAATGTATAATCTGAAAGCACTGTAGCATATCCGCATGTTGAATTTTTCTTCTCCTTCCAGCAAACGGTAGTGAGGTTCACATTAGCAATGTGCGCTATGAAGATACAGGAGCATATACTTGTATTGCAAAGAATGAAGCTGGCGTGGATGAAGACATTTCTTCTCTTTTTGTAGAAGATTCCGCTCGAAAGACCCGTAAGTATTATGAGAAGTGTAAAAATACATTTAGTTCTCACGTAAACGTTAAATCAGTATTAAAAACCTTGAACCATTAAATAATTCAAAATGAGCATGTGCAGATGACTGGTTAAAAAAAATAAAGTTTAAAAACTGATATCCAGGAGTCACTTAAGACAGAGTGCGTAATCTGAAGTTTATGCAGAAGTAAAATGAAATCTCTAGTTCATTCTGAGAGTTGACTAATGTTTCACATTGCTCTTAAAATTTGAATAGTTTCCTCGTGAGAGATTTGTTGCATAGGAAGGGAATATGAAGAGAAAAAAGAACTGGATGCCTAAATAAGACAAAGCAGTAGTCCTGGTGTGGTTTCTGGGGGCTCACGGGAGTGTGAGAAGAAGACCTTTTCCACTCTTTCTTGTATTTTCTTGAGATATACCAAGAGTCAAACTTGGTGCTTGTGACACGAGTATCATCACAGGACTTGATCTGACCTGCAGGTCCAGATCGGTTCCAGCCTGCCCATGTTGTCTTGTGCCTGGATAACTGTGGCTCTCCAGAAATATGGAGCAACAATGACCACATTCACTTGCTAAGCTGGGAGTTCGATGTGCCAGAGAAATCTCTACCACTACCAAAAAATAGCTTTCTTTATCTGCTGTTGAGTGGTAGTGGGGCTTATAAACCTTGTTTGCCTAATATTTGTCTGCCTTGATGCTTCTTTGACCTTCCTTTTCTTTCCTCTGCTCAGAAAAATCCATTCCTGAGTTTACAGTTCACCTGTTTGGTTTTGGGTTGTTTTTTTGGTTTTGTTTTTTTTTTTTTTTCTTTTAAATCTGTTACTTTAATGAATGCTACATATTCATTAGAAATATATCTAGTAAAATGATGGTTAGGTCACTAGTGAGTCTGATTGCATTAACTTAAGGCGTTCTTATTTGGCAGTGCCAAGTACTCGACAGAAGATACTAGAGGCAGAATCAGTAGCACTGCAAGTCTGCCCGACACTTCTGTTGCAAGACTCTGAGTTCAGTTACGTATAGGTTTATTAAGCTTTAAACATTTCAGAGGAAATCTTCCATGCAGGAAAACTTCAGTCCAAATGTTAATATCTTTACTTAGCTGCTTTCAGTAACACTAATTATAACTGTCATTTCAAAAGACTTAACATGGGTTTTTTTTTTATGAAAATGACTGCTCAGACATTTCTGAGAAGGCTGCTGAGGATAAATAAATTGTTTGATCGTGCTGAATTTCTAGTAATCTGGTGATAGCTCGGTCACCTCCATTTGCCTTTTGCAGTGTGTGAAAAATGTTGTGGATGTTGCCAAATTACAAAACCAATACAATTTGTTGTATCCTAATTGTTGTATCCTCTGAAGACCTGATCTGCAGTGATTTTGCACGAATAGCCACACCTATGCAAAATACTCTGATGCAATATTTTTAGGTTAGCTAACTTTACAGGATTTGTAAAATCACGTGCTATGCAATGGACACTGCTTGCAACAAAGGCTTTCAAAATCGACTAGCAGTAAGTTGTTACAATGACCGTTGGTGTCATGAAAGATGTAAACGAAGGACAACAGAACACAAACCCAATTATTTCTAAGACATTTAATCTGAAAGACACGGTCTCCTTCCTTCCTATAAAAGTCATTTACTCTGCGAGCTCTATGTTGTGTGTTGAAGGGAGGCGTTTTACCATTGTGTTCCTTGGTGTCTGAACATGGTTTCCTAAAAATTGGTGGATGTGTAAATACACGCGTAGTCCATAGCTGCATAATTATTCTAATATAGGTGCAACAGATATCTACATGAGATGCTTACTCTGGTACTCTGATTCACTTACTTTAGCACAGAAACCCATTTCTGTACGTGCAAGAAGACTAAGGTACATACTAATAAAAAAAGCAGTTACTATCATTATTATTATTCTCACAACTACATGTATAAACTGCCTTCACAGGTACAAATTTTGATAGATGCAGTTTAAAAAAATGCTTCCATTTAAAAAAAAGTCCCTTTACAGGAAAGAGTTGCTGGCATTACAAAACTGAAAGTAAGAGTAGAATGACTTTATTATTAACTCTTCTCTGCTTGCTTTTATGTTTCTCCCAAAACACTAATTCATGCAGCAAATTAGGGATTATCAGGGAAGAAAATGAGATAGGTAAAACCACTTGGATAGGGTTGTGGGCTTTTCTTCCCCCACCCACACATTTTAAACACGATACTACTACTACTACTACTACTTTAATTTAAAGCCTGCAGATTAGATCACAACTTACATTCTGAAAATAGTTTCTGGTGATGTAAATGTTATTTCATATGATCTGATATAAATTATACATATCATAGATGACATTTTTATGTATAATATTGCTTTTATCCTCCTTTAAGAGAATAAAGCAGATATGTTTACTTTTTTAATCTTTTATTTTATTTTTTTTTTCACTTACTGGAATATTCCCTTCTGGAAATTTTAGGATATTGCTTTGAACAAAGTAGAACAGATTCTCATTAGCTTGTCACTTAATCTTGGCTTGTCTACTTTTTAAATGTCACATAAGGTAAAAATCGTAGCAAAATAAAAGCACTTCATAACGTTGAGTTGATTGGCTATTGAGAGGGTAGTGAGAGCTTTTACAGTGGAGCTCTAAAATATAAACTACAATTGCACTGCATTGAGCTTGACAGTAACTTTATAAGCCACATAATGAATACAGAACATGGTTCCATTTTTACCAGTGTATGTATTTTATTTCCTAGAAAGTTTAATAGTCAGAGGAAATGTTCACTTTTGTACTTATCTGGCCCATTGTTTATGTGCATATGAAAGCTTTTGGTTTTTAATGCTACTTTGCATAATAAGCTCTATTTTTGGTAGTTATCTGTGGAATCTCATTTTCAACAGATCACAAATTTGTTATGTGGAAAACTCAGTATAGTGCTTGGAGAAAAATTTAATATGTGTAGCAGAAAGGGCATGGCTAGCTCATTCCTATGAGAAGAGGTAGTGTAAACAGCTCCTAAGAGAAAATCCTATATTTTCTGGCCTCTCTGCCTAAATTAAAACCGGTGCCATTATGGTTAAATGATAAGTGAAGCTTTCCTTCACTTGTGTGCCTAAAAATATTATCAGATTGCTAGGTTTTCAAAATTCACAGCATGGGTTAGAGGGACATCTAATGCATGTGTCTGTATTATAAACAGAAAAGAAGTAGAGTGAATGGCAAACCTGTACTTAATTGTGGGAAGTGTGATGCTAGTAGCAAAAATAAAAATATTTAACGTAGAGTATAACTTAGGGGTGCCAGGACATTGTTTATTTTAAAATTTCCAGTTTTAGAAATTTTAATTCCAGTTCCCAAGAAAAGTGAATATACTTTAATGGTAATGATTCATTATCTAGGTGGTAATTTGAGATGGAATGGAAAATACTATGAAAGTGCTTTGTCATCCGGATCTATTCAGTATATGCCAGCACTGAACACTGAACCCTTGTACTGTCGCACATAGGTAAAATTTTTAATAATGGACGACAGTTTCAAGAATAGTTTGGCCTCTACTTAGCACGTCAGGCTTTTCCAGTGTGCACTAAACATAAAACTTCTGAAAATATGCTTTCACTTTGGCATTGTCTCAGGTGAGAGGAATTAAATTAGTTTCTTTAAAATATGTGAACTTCACCACTGTCTTTTACCAGTTAACTCATTTTGTAGCTGAAATTTGATATATTTAACAGTAAACATGTCCAAACACGTGCACTTTTCGCTACATTTGTGAAGTTGTAATGGAAATTTTTAGTGTATATTACCTATATAAACATGTTATAAGTACTGGTGATAAATGTCTGGTGCTGTCTGTTATCCTGTTTAATTCCTCCGGTGTCGACCATTGAAGCATTGTGTTATTGCTGTCTGTCTTAAAAAACAGGATTTTTGTTGCTTTTAATTTTTAATGTTTCTGCTCGTATACTATGGGCACTCCTGAAACAGTCATTAGGAGGAAAACATGCTTTTACTCATGTTAAAAATGCTATAGTCATTTTACTGAAAGCATTTACATCACAACTGGGACTTGATATTGGTGATTCATGCAGTGAGATTATCACTAGAACATACTGCAATGAACATGATGATTTCTCTGGTGTATGACACAGTAAAAATCTCCAAGCGATCGGTGATTTCTATAGTGGGTGGACACTTCTTGGGAGTTTGGTAGAGTTCTGAATGTGCTATTTGCACTCAGTAGACCCAGGCTTTAGGACTACCAGAGCAGAGTGGATTCTCAATGTAAATGCTTTTTCTTTGCTCCATGGGCCTTTGTGGGTGTGAAAGTGAGAATAACTTTCTTCTTGTGCCCTTGGTTCTTCTTGGCTCCTTGAGTGGTCCTCCAAGTAGCATCCAAGGAAAGGTAGGTAAGGAGGAATAAGACTGAGTAAATTCAAGAAGTGAGAGAGACCTGGGGAGAGGAACAATGGAAGAGGCCAATAATGTGAGGAAGAAAGGGGGGGCACAGGCAGCAGCAGGTGAAAGAGGACAGGTTAGTGAGAACGATGAAGGAGAAAGAATGGGAGGAAAAAGGGACAAATGATCCCTTAAAAGCTACATAGTAATCATCTATAAGATGTGAGGTTACATCCAGGAGTATCTAGTCACGTTAGTGTCTTGTCATTACATTTCTGTGATCACGCAGCAACAGTGTACATCTTATACTGCTGCTCCTTTTTAATCCATGTGGAGAATAACACTACTTCTAGTACCAATTAAAACAAATAAGAGACATAAGAGAGAAGACTGAGATTTCTATTGTTCTAGTAAGTGGAACATTCTATTTAACTTGCCTTTTTATGTAAGACCGCATATTGGACTATAAATGTATATTAAAGGAAAATCTGCAAATTAGTCAAAAGAAAGTTTGTAGTTAGAAGCAATCTGTACTATGAGATATTTTTGATAATATTTATTTAGTTAGTTCATGTACCATTTTGACTATCTCTGACAGAAAGTAGTTAGTTTCCCCAATCTAAGTGCCTAAACGCAGTTTTTACTGATGTCAGACCTGAAGAAGGGCTTCTGTGTGCGAAAGCCTGTCGGGTTTTTCCAACAATACCAATTGCTGCAGAGCCAGTTGTGAAGAGTTTGACTCTGTCTTCTTAAGAACCTCTGTGTAGGTGTTGGAAAGTTGCTATTAGGTGCCCCCAAACCCTTCTCCTCTCCAGGCGGAACAAGCCCAGTTCTTCCATTAGTTTTCTTCCTGGTGTGCATTCATTTTATAATGTGGTCTTTGTTCTCTCCTCTTCTTCTCAGCAGGCCCCTTGCCTGAGAATTTTTAGATTTTGTAATCTCTGTTGGAAAAGCTATATTTTAATCTCAGAAAATTTGGCCTTAAGGTGAAAGTAAAGTTTTGTGGAAATGCTCTATTGTAACTGGAAACTACTTACAATCATTATAACATTTTATACAAATGTAAAACTTTTTTTTTTTTTTGCTTTTCCCACTAGATATTGATCTGGTCTATATTAATTAGCATCTTAGATTCATAAAGAACACAAAAATTCTAATTACCTCAGTATTTCTTGTGCCATCTTTATTGGCTCCTTATATACCTTTTCAGAACATTCATTTTAAAGTATCATAACTTTGATAGCCAAAAAAGCCATGCAGCATGTACAATCTATACGTCCTAATCCTACCACAATAGCATCTAAAATATTTCTGAATGCAAGAACTGTGCTGTTTTAATTCTCTAGAGACTGGAAACTCTTTTTGTGCTGTGAATTCCGTTTTCACTCAAGTTTGCACTTAAAGACATCAAGAATGAGATAGCTGGTCTGGGTGATAGCTGGATAACCCCTGTGGTGACTGGTAAAAACATTCTGGGGATTAACGACCTGGTCTAAATCTGAAGGCAGCGAAGTCTCCCCTACTGTCATGATCCTCTAATGATACCTGAGAGAACTCAGCTGTGTTAGGAGGAGTCTCTGGCATAATCACATTTGTAATACAAATAGCGGTTTAAAATCTGGTTTTAGTTTCATTCCAATATAGTTTGAATTTTCAGAACAGATATTTCATGGATCCGTAGATTTAAGCATGATGGAACCATTTCATCTAACACTAATCTATCTTGACCATTTCACAAGACATTAAATTGCGTCTTGTTCTGCCTGAATACAGATCTAATGCTTTGTTGGCCTGAAGTGCATCCTCTCAGAAATGCATCTACCTGAGTTGGAGACACAAAGAGTCAGAGATTTCTCTGACCCTCATTTCTCTTGGTATTTTGCTTTACTAATTAATCAGTTTCAGTAATATGGAATAATGCTTAGTTCCATTTTGACATCAGTTTTTCCTTTAGTTTCCTTCGATTCTCTTTTTCTTTTTTTCCCCCAATAAATTGACCTCTTAAGAATTCTTGCCCTGTGAATATACCATCGTTAAATATTGATTACTTTCTCTCACACACACTAAATAGAAGTTTCTCGTAATAAGACAGTTACCGCAGGACTCGGGTGGTCTTTTTGCCTTAAAGACTGTAACTGGTTTTTGTATAGGCTTCTTAAAAAAAATGGAACTGCTCTTTGCAGAAGCAAATGTACTATTTGTTTCTTTAATGTTCTGGAGAGAGAAATACATATCCCTTGTCACTTTTTTCCACTGGTATCAGCAGTGGAAGTTTATGTTTATATGTTTATCTACCACGTGCCCTATATCTTATCAGGCCTCATTGTCCAAATCCTGCTCTTTCCCACCCGTCTCAGTCCTCCAGCATAGACATAGTCTGCATTACTTTTCCCTAAATGTCTCAATTTTCATTAGGCTATATCAAAATGTAATTTATTTTAGAGATGTACTTGACAAAGGAATTCAAACAACTTTTTGAAACTTTGTGATTTATCATAACAGGTAATTCGCAGACTTCTTGGGAAATTATTTTATCTTTGTTTACAGATCATTGATGAAAATGGTCACTACCCATTGCTCTGGACACATTCCAGCACTGTCTTCTTCACCTTTTAGTAAAGATTTAAAAATCAAAACTACATTTGCAGATTAATCAGTTTCGCAGTTTTTAATTAAATTAACATGTACGTTATTACTATTGTATAATTCTGATATTTAATCAGAATATTCTGTGTTACAAATCAGATATTTAGCAAAATTCTGGGTTACATCTATATGAATTTTTACGTTAGCAAAATTCTACTTGCATCAAAGAATATAATCAGGTTTGTTTGAGAGGACCTGGTTTCCATTAGAACATATTAACTGACCTATAATTATATTCATGTCCTTTGATTTCTTACAGAATTGAATTATGTGTGTGTTGTCTATTCTTTTGTCTGGGACAGTCTAACTGCCTACAGCTAGTTGAGTTATTAAGTTTCAGGGAGTGAGGGAGCTACTGGGGGCTTAGGTAGTGGTACTCTGGAATCACACAGAGTCACAGAATGGTAGGGTTGGAAGGGACCTCTGGAGATCATCTAGTCCAACCCCCTGCCAGAGCAGGGTCACCCAGAGCAGGTTACACAGGAACGCGTCCAGGCGGGTTTTGAACGTCTCCAGAGTTGGAGACTCCACCACCTCTCTGGGCAGCCTGTGCCAGTGCTCTGCCACCCTCAAAGTAAAGAAGCTCCTCCTCATGTTTAGGTGGAGTCCTCTTGAACTCTGTGATATATTCTGATATTTTTTCAAAACTAATAGCACCAGACCAAACATCCAAAACAACTTTTACCAAGTCTTTTATGTACTTCATTTGGACCTGGTTATTTTAAATGTTTGTCTTGACTACGCATCATTTACCCTCTTTTTTGTTCCTTTGTAAGGTAGAAAGTATTTAATCAGCCTCTGTTTTCAATTATTGTCCTGCTTCTGTGCAAATACAGGACAAACATATTTATAGGAGAATATGGTCAATGACACATTACCAAAAAAAAGTAATCTGGTGCATATCAATACAATTTAAACCATGAGTGGTGCTGATATCACAGAATGCTTTTCTGCTGCCTTTAGCAGCCATTTGTGATGATTTCCAGGGCCTTTGCTGCTGCATGGGTGTAAAGGAATATCAAGCTGCTGTAACCTCTTCTGTTAGCACAAAAACGGAATGTTAATTGTTACTAAGGCTACTTCTTTTCTTAAGGACTGCTATTTCTCTCTCTTTGTAAATGGGGTCTTTATTCTAGCGCTCCAGCATCTCTACAGTAACAGATAAAGGTGGCTTTTCATTTTCTAGCTTGCAGTACACGCAGATGCATTTTAAGGCACTCTCAAATCCTTTAACTGATAGATTTCTTCTCCATACTACTGGATTTAGCAGTCTGCATGAGCACACAAATTGACAGTTCCACTGCAGAGTTATGTTGATGACTACCTTTGGTAGCCACAAACACAGATTTGGGTCAACCCAGCTCCTAGAAGCCATAAGGCAAACCAAAATCATCAGCTTGCTCTTGTTGAAACACTATGTGGCAGCTGAAGAACTTAAACAGAGAATAAAGATAATTTGACTGTATCTTGACGATACATTTATGAGAAAGGCAGAGTGGGCAAGATGTTACTCGCTTTTTTGTTGCTACAAAGTACAATAATATTCACAGATAGAGGAGGAAGAAATGGCAACTTCTACCTGCAGGGTTTATTTATTTATTTAATTATGTTACATTCAGGTAGTATTAGGACCAATATAATTCATCCATATTTCAATTTTTAGTCAAAGTCCGCATTAGCTGAATATGGTATATAATGCATAGCTAAGGAGTATTAATAAACCACTTTGTGAGCTTAAAAAAAGATAGGAAGGAAAGATTATAGTAGAATGGGAATATCTGATTGAAATAATGGCATAGAGTATATCAGTATAACCTACAGATCTAAAGAAGAAAATCTGACAGTACAGAAAACGGGAAAATAAAAAAGATTGATCATCAAAGACAGGGGAATATTGTCATGGGTGATTTTCAGGTACTTAAAATTCTTATCTTCACTACTGGTAAAATATTTTTAAATAAATTAACTTTAAAAATCTATTTTTTTATTTTTCTACCTCAGTGACTTTGAGAGGTACATCAGTTCTGCTTTGGTTTCCTCTCGGTTTCAATTTAGGATAATCCTGTCAAACTAGAGTTTTAGATCATGAAAACATGTGCTCTTCCCTTTAAAGCTAAACATTTTTGTGTGTTTGTTGTTGTTTATTTTATTTTATGGCTTTTGCAGTATTTTCATATCTTTTAATGTTTTCCAAAACTTCGTTTTATAAAATGCAGTTTAGTTTGCCATTGATAAATATGACTTCTTAAGCATTTATCTAAATTTTATTGTGACATATGCGTGCAGCCTGGGGAGACAACTGTCATGGTAGAAAGTTATCAAGTAATGCTATTAAGGTATTTTCAAGACCAGTTTGACAGTGCTTGATGGTACTTTAATATTTAGTAGCTTTTACTCTTGGACATCAAAGACTCTTGTGTTACTCAGTTCACCCACTATGACATCATCATACTTTACAAAGCAGTGTCTGCAGATTCTTTCACCTGGTCACACAAAGCAGGATAAAAATTATCTGCGTCATGTACTGTGACTTGGGGCTACATTTAAAAAAAAAAAAAAATACCTGTTCCATGCCATTACGTAGATCTATTTCTAACTGTGCCTTTTTTACGTAATGTCATAGTCCTGTCGCCTAACAAGAGATTATGTGATCTGAGCGCTACTGACTTGACAGGTTTATGGCCATCATAAGCAACCAGGCAGCTCCACTGTCTAGGACCTGGAATGAGACTAAAAGCCTTTTGACTGTGATTTATGGCCTAAATTCTCTCCGAAAGGCTTTATGCAACTTTAATGGAATCTTTCTGTCACATCTTATACTGGCTGGTACCTATTTACCTAATTTCCTCAGAGATAATTTATGCTGGCATTTTATTTTATGGGACAGCTCAACAAGTTTATACTTGTTGACAGCATCACAGGCAAAGACTTTATTTCAAACTTCCAAGTATAGGGTAGAAATTCAGCTCATGAACCATTTTTTCTTCCTACTAGGGTAGACTGGATTGAGTTAATGTGCTATGGGAAAGGACTCAGCATGATTCATTATAAAGATTTATAGAAAATAAATTAAAGAACAATAAGCTAACATGGTCATATTTGACCAAAAGTAAAGTGTCAATTTTGACTTTTAACTGATAAATGTTTAATAGTCATAAAAATAGGTATTTGGTTATTGTATTAAACTAACCTGAAACGAAATTAAAGTGTATGTCACGTAAGAACAGAATGAAATAGAATAGAAACAGAACAGAATTTTTATGGACATAATTACTTTAAAAATAGTTGAAGCGAGGAATAGATAACTGATAAAAAAGTGTTTTCTTCACAAATAAATTAAATTTTATACATATTTATATTTTTATATAAGCCAAAGAAATCTGAATTTCTCATAAAATAAGAATAAAATTAAAAGTACACATATATATAAATGTTTTCATTCTGCTTGATAGTGGAAGCTGGGCAAAAAGTAAATCACCTTAACCTCATCTTCACTTTTATTACTGTTATTTTTGAAATAAAAATAATAATTGAAAAATTGCATGGCTTGGAAGCCAGGTAGTGATGATGGTAGATTTACCCTGTAACATAAGGGCATGTGTTTATATATTAGAGATATGAGAAAAAAGAGTAAGACAACAGATACGTTCTCTTTATGATGCGTACATGATTAATGAGAATGGTTGCCAGTGGTGGTAGCTATCAGTGAAGTAAGCAGACAGCATCCCTTCAAACGTCTTGAAATTAATTTTTATGCAATGAAAAGTATAGCAGATTATGGTAGGTCAATTCTGAAAAATAATTTTGAATTCCACAAAATTGCCATATTGTCCTTCATCATTGTCCTATTTTCTATTACATCTGCTTGTTACCTCTTGCCCTTATGGGATGTAGGGCTTGAAAAGGAACAGTGTTTTCCTGTTGGATGGTGCAAAGTCTAGCACAGTAAGCTGATACGAAACTGTTGATTTTTATCTATTAGCTGTTATGTTCTGATAGAAAGAGGGGTAAAATATTTACAGAATTTTAAATCCAAAGCATGTGTTTTGATGAGACAAAACCTGGAATTGTTCATATTCATGAACAATCTTTATGTGCATTCAGAAGATATCAGTGGATTGTTCCCCCCTGTTTATTGGAACAATATATGATGCAGAAAATGTTTTTCTGCTCCTTCCGTTCTTAAAGCCATTTTAAACTGCATTGTTCTCTTAGTGCAGCAAGCTGGGAATTTTTTCAGATGTTAAGGTTTTAATTGGTATCTGTTTTGTTTGAGTGCCAGTCCAACAAAATAGCATTTTATGAAAACATTTTATTTAGCTTTCATGATATGTAATGCCAGCAGAAAAGAAAGGAAAATTTTAGATAAATTAACCACACATACATAAAATAGGTACAAAAGAATGTCAGTTTTTAATTTAAAAAAAAAAAAGAGTTAATGGTTTTTAAAAGCTCATTCAGCATTTTCTTAGATAGCAACCACTGAAGCGTGTGATGGAAGAGGGAAAACTGTTTCTGGAAGAAAAGGAAGTATTGTACTTAAAGAACAAGTTTCTTTTCTGCATCTTACTGCCCTGAACTTGTTTTTCTCTGGGTATTTATAGTATTGTGTACTGATTACTGATAATGTGAACATCTAATTATATTGCCAAAAGGAAGCAGAATAGCTACATTTAATCTTCAAACCCACTGAATGCTAATCTTACAAATATATATATACACACACAGACACTTATTTCCAACTGTTATGCCTTAAATATTTGGAAATAAAGAAAAGTAGGGAGGAAGAACACTGTAGTTGACATATTTGGAAGCTTTGACGTGGGCTGTCGAGACAGAAAAGTGAACTTAATGACATTTATCCCCAACGTGATAAGAAGGAGAGGGATTCAGAATATATTTGGAAAGTGACTTTGTAGTACCCTCTTATTCATTTAGCAACAGAAATGCCATTGATTTTTGCAGTTGTTCTTTCCATCCTAAGGGGATAAGAATCAGTACTGCTGCTACAATTTGCTGCAGAATTTCATGAAGTACTAAGGACAGAGTTTACCGAAAAATGTGCCAACCTATTATGATTCAGCCAACATAGAAAATGAGTAACAAAGATGAAGAGTAGGCTTTCAGATGTTATGTTAGCTACTCGTAATCAAAGACTGGGTCTGAGCAAGAAAGCACAGAATAGGTCCTATGTAAGGACCATGAAGAGTGATTTTTATGGAGCTGTAAGTGTGCTTAAAACAAAGAAAAAGAAAGAAATCCTCTTTCAGGAAAACGTGGATTGTCCCCTGATCTGCACTGGATGGGTGGGGGGAGAGAGAGGCAAGGTGCAGGGTTCTTTTTGTACGCCAGTATAAAAGGCTCAACAACAAACGGTGTAATAAAATAACTGCTTTAATAGCATAGAATAAAAAGAGAAATACAGATAGCGAGTAAATCCTGTGTCCCTTCAGATGTGGACACCCCACATTCATGAACTCTGGAGTTCAGACGAACTCCAGATGGATTTTCCCGTGTCATGCTGCACAGATCCTGTCCATGGAGAGGTTCCCTCTCCCTCCCATACTGTGGTGGCTGTTATCTTGTGTAACAAACAAAACCATGTATCTTCTGACCAATTGCGACGTTATCTTGGTCATAACACCCACCAGTGTGCAGTGCAGGCCATTATGGGCATTCCAGCGTATACCCTTGCAGCAGCTACCCATGCTAAGACACAGGCTTCCCAAGCCTTAATGTAGCAGACATAACCTGCTGGAGGTCACTAACTCCTTGGTTACAATGTCTTCTGCAACGCTCCCAGTACATCTCCTGATATTATTTATTAACTGTATGTTGTCTGAATACCCTTTTCATAAATCAGGGAAATATGGCACAAGAGAAGATGGTAGTGTTCTGTCTTAAAACCAGAAAATTTTACTGAGATCTGGCAATAATTATTTATTTTTACATCTTGAAGTTTATAAATGTGTGAGAATTGAGGATAGGATGTGGCAGATGATGTTAATTTTTGCTTAATCAAAAAGAAAGGTAAGCATGTTCCTTTGCATACTTTCTATCTACAGATGTTGTACTTGTTCTGGGATTATGGTCTTTATCTCCAAATTGGACATCTTTCTTGAATACAAGTTCTAGGACTGATTAAAAAAATAAGTGAAGTTTCTTGATCTGTGTTAGGTGAGGTGATGGCTGTTATTTATGTTTTTGTATTGCATTCTTAAATAATGTCTCATTTTTCCTCAAACTGATTTGTTAATTTTAAAATTAGAATTACTAAGTGTGGGGCTTTTAAAGCACTCCTTTTATCCTCTTTTATATTTTTTTTTTTTTAGGAAAGTTGAGAACAATATATATAATTCTGCATTAGCACGAGTTAACACATTCTGTACTTAGCATCTTAAATCATTTCATTTGATGCTGTGTACTTCCACACAGTTGAATAATTGTAATTACTTTTTATTTTCTTTCCTATGTCACCCCTGGAAAAACGACTGATAAAAAGTAGAACTGCATGGCTAAATTTATGGGACCTCAAGTGCCATATATTACATGGTTCTTTCCTCACAATGTAAAGAGAAAACTCATTTTAAAGAAAATCCTCCAGGTTGCCCTGGGGAAATTAATTTGCTTTATTACAGAAGATGATACAAACACAGAACTGTCATCTGAATATAGAGCCACTGTCAGGGCATGCAGGGGTAAAGTTAGAAGTTCCAAAACCCACTTGGAGCTGAATCTGGTGAGGGACATGCAGGGCAAAAGATAGGCTTCTATAAAGACCTTGGCAGCAAAAAGAAGGCTAAGGGAAATATGGACCTGCTGTTAAGTGGGGCAGGGGACCTGGTGACAAAGGACATGGAAGGGGCCAAGTTGTAATGAAGGTCTTCTTCACATCAGTCTTTACAGGCAAAACTTGCCGCAGGAATGTGACACCAGTGGGAAAGACTGGGAAGTAAGTCTTCCTCTTGCAAGGAAGCCTTACCTGTGGTGAATAGGATCAGATTAGAGACCGTTTAAACAAACTGGACACTCACAGGGCAAAGGGCCTTGATAAGGTGTGCTCACAAATGCTGGGCAGGCTGGCCCGTGACGTTGCGAGGCCACTCTCAATAATCTTTCAAGGATCAAGGTGATCAGGGGCGGTTTCTGCAGGCTGGAAGAAAGCCAGCGTCATTCTTCGAGAAGGGCAAGAAGGAAAATGCAAGACATGGTAGCCTCACCTTGATCCCTGGGAAGGAGATGGAGCAAATAACTCTGGAAACCGTTCCCAAAACCATGAAGGACAAGAAGGTGTTAGGAGCAATCAGCATGGATTTACGAAGAGGAAACAGAGTCTGGTCAACCTGACAGCCCTCTGCAATCAGGTGACTGGCAGGGTGGATGTTATTTATCTTGTCCTTAGAAATGCTTTGGACATTGTCTCCCATGACACCCTCAAAGACAAACTGATGAAGTACAGGCTAGACACACAGCCAGTGGGGTGAATTGAAAACTGGCTGAACTGCCAGGCCCAAAGGTTGTCATCAGTGCCACCAGTTACATCCAAAGGCCAGTCACTTGCAGCATACCCTAGGGTTGTTTCTTTCCTCCTCCTGTCTGTCAAAGTACAGATGACCAATTTAACACCTCGACAAAGGGAAACAAACATAACCTTAGTATTCCCTTTTTAAAGTTGTCAGCTTTTATAAAGACTTGGCTGCATAGTGCTCACAAAGCAGATGCCATATTTAGTTGATGAGAAGGACAGTGCAATATTGTCCCAGTTTCTTCTACTTTTGGTCATAGTATATGTTTGGGGACACTTCAGTTGCTTTCATCTTGCAGTGAAAAAAAGGTTTTCTGTAGCTCTAAAGTCATAAGGATATAATTTTCTCTTAAGCGTTCTTGTTAAACAAATGAACACCTTTTTCTTCTCTAAACTAAAATAATTCAAGATCTCTTAAACCTTTCATTCCATTCTTTCTGTAGTTGCCAAACTGATGATCTACTGGTTATGTCTTTATCTAAAAAATAGTGTCTGTCAATAAAACATCAAACTAATATTCCATCTCAGGATTGCAATTTGTAGTCAAAGGTTTAGCAAAATAATTAAATAGTTTAAACATAAGCAGACAAATGTTATTTGGAATAGAGATGTTAAATACCCTGTTCGTGTCTGCCACTGAAATATACAGTAAAACAACTCCATTTTGTGCTGTTAGCACTGGATATAAATCGAAGAGTCATACTGGTGTTAGCAATTTAGTCACCAAGAAGCTTCAATCGGAGCAGCCGAATGTCTGGAGGACACATACTCAGCCAGTGTAGCCAAGACTTCTTTCAAAGCTAGTCTCTTCTGAAAGTAGCAACCTGAAATCAGAGGAGCAACTATAAAGGCAGATGATTGAGAAAAAAATTTAAAACATGCTGACTCCATTTTGACCTTAGTAGCAGTTCAACAGAAATTCTGCCTCTTGATGTAAGGGTTTACTACTCAACCTGAGTAAGTGACAAGATGGCACACTGAATTAGTCTTGGCTTTTGTCAGTTTATTGGATCCTAACAGTTCAAATATTAAAGGAAAGGCAAGGATGATATTTGAAACTAATGCACAAGTCCAGAGAATAAAACTTGGTAATAAAACACAGACTGAACATGTTTGAAAGCTGCACTGATGTTCTGTGTTGGGAAGGGGGAACTTCTTTATTGCTAGTATTCAGTATCACTTCACTTCTGTAGTATTCCTGCTACTTTCTGCTTATAGAGGGATCTCTTATTTGTACGCTTCAAAGCCCTGAAGGTAAAAAGTAATCATCACCTTCATTTTATCAAGGGATAACTGAATGACACAGTATCTCTGGGGGACAGAAGTCCCTCCCACTGTAAGCGAAGATCAGGAACCTGAACCTACAGAAGTCTATGGGACCTGACGAGATGTATCCCAGAGTCCTGAGGGAACTGGTTTATGTAGCTGCCAAACCACTCTCCATGATATTTGAAAAGCCACAGCAGTCAGGTGAAGTCCCTGGTGACTGGAAAAAGGGAAACATTGCCCTCATTTTTAAAAAGGGTAGAAAGGAGGAGCCTGGGAACTACTGACCTGTCAGCCTCATCTCTGTGCCTGGGAAGGTCATGGAACAGATCCTCCTTGAAGCTATGCTAAGGCACACGGAGAACAGGGAGGTGATTCGAGACAGCCAGCATGGCTTCACTAAGGGCAAGTCTTGCCTGACCAACCTAGTGGCCTTCTATGATGGAGTGACTACATAAGTGGACGAGGGAAGAGCTACAGGTGTCGTCTGACTGGACTTCTGTAAGGCCTTTGGCGCGGTCCCCCACAACATCCTTCTCTCTAAATTGGAGAGATACAGATTTGATGGGTGGACTGTTCGGTGCATGAGAAATTGTTTGTGTGATCACATCCAGAGGGTAGCGGTCAACGGCTCAATGTCCTGATGGAGTTCAGTGACAAGTGGTGTCCCTCAGGGGTCCATACCGGAACCAGTACTGTTTAGTATCTTCATCAGTGATTTAGGCAGGGGGATCGAGTGCACCCTCAGCAAGTTTGTGGACAGCACCACACTGAGTGGTGCAGTTGACATGACTGAGGAATGGGATGCCATCCGGAGGGCAAACTCAAGAAGTGAACCCGTGTGAACCTCATGAGGTTCACCAAGACCAAGTGCAGAGTCCTGCACCTGGGTCTGGGAAACCCCCAGTATCAGTACAAGCTGTGGGATGAAGGGATTAAGAACAGCCCTGAGGAGAAAGACTTGGGGTACTGGTGGATGAAAAGCTGTACGTGAGCCAGCAACGTGCGGTCGCAACCCAGAAGGCCAACCATATCCTGGTCTGCATCAAAACAAGCGTGGGCACCGGGTTGAGGGAGGTGATTCTGCCCCTCTGCTCTGCTCTGGTGAGACCCCACCTGGAGTACTGGATCCAGCTCTGGAGCCCCCAGTACAGGAAAGACATGGACCTGTTGGATTGGGTCCACAGAAGGGCCACAAAGATGATCAGAGGGATGGAGCACCTCTCCTATCAGGACGGGCTGAGAGAGTTGGGATTGTTCTGCCTGGAGAAGACAAAGCTCCGGGGAGACCTGATTGCAGCCTACCAGTACTTAAAGGGGGCCTACAGGAAAGATGGCGACAGACTTTTTAGCAGGGCCTGTTGCAACAGGACAAGGGGTAATGGCTTTAAACTAAAAGGAAAGATTTAGACTAGTTATAAAGAAGAAATTTTTTACAGTTAGAGTGGTGAAACACTGGCACAGGTTGCCCAGAGAGGTGGTAGATGTGCCATCCCTGGAAACATTCGAGGTCAGGTTGGATGGGGCTCTGAGCAACATGACCTTGGTGAAGATGTCCCTGCTCATTGCAGGGCAGGTTAGACTAGATGACCTTTAAAAGTCCCTTCCAGCCCAAACTATTCTGTGATTCTGTGGTTCTAAATACTGTGTCTAAGGCCACGCAATGAGGTAGCTCTGTTGAGAGAATTTGTGGAAAAAAATCAGGAGACAAAAAATAGTAGAGGAGAGGGAGAGAAAAAAGAAAAGCCTAGTAGCTCTGTTATCCTAAGCCTCTGAATCATGAACTTGTCAGAAAGTAGACTGACGCATTTTCCAAGGACCCTTCTACATATATGGTGCTGTGTATATTCTTTCAGAGCACAAGAACGAGAGAAACGCTGCACTGCATGAGGCAAAAAGCCCATCTTGGTCCTGTCTTCAGCAGTGCCTGGTAAAACAAGATTGGGAAAATCACAGCATTTGGGACTTTTCTGGAGTGATAGTTGTTCCTGTTTCTACTCTCAACCTTGAGCAGTCAGCAGTTGAGGGACTTTTGGGTACCAACATAATTTTTAATAATGTGTTTTCCATTACTTTTTCCAAACTTTTTTTAAAGAGCATTAATGTTTTTAGCTTTTGCAACACTGTTTCAATAAACATCACAGTTTCATTTTATCTTTGTGTGACATATATGTGTTCTCTGTGTTGTATTCCTCTCCTTTAAATTTTTCTCTATTTCTTAAGATCATTACTTTACAGAACACTTTGTTTTTCAGTGATGGTGTTTTAAACAATTTATCCCAGGGCATGCTGAGCTCTAAATATTTAAAATTTGCACAGTTATATTTGTTTTCTTTTATTCTCCCCAGGCAGAAAGAGCAATATTAGGATAATTAGTTTTCATTGATCTCAAAGGTCTAAGATCCAATTGTAAACAAGATAGCCAGATACAACTTATGCTTTCATGGAAAAAACAACTAAAACACGTAGCTGGTTACCATGCCATCTTATAGTTCTCATCTCGGTCTTCCAAAGATAATGACAAACACTATACAGCATGACACCTTTGATAGCATGGCTGTGCTACAGCAATACAGAAGAATATCTTGGATGCGGTTTGGTTGTGTGTGTTTCTACGTCCTGAAAGAAATCTCTTCAAAGTCTGGTGCTTAAAGGAAATTATGACAATTACATCACCTGTAATCAATATACATAATTTATGTGTATGCAAACTCCATGTGTGTTTTGTAATGGATTGTGAGACACACGACTGGTAAAGGCCAATGGAGTTAACTTGGGGGGGTTTAGCGGGGGTGATGGGATTTACCCTAACCCCAATAACTATGATGGCTAATCAAAATTTTATCACGTGACCTACAGACCTTTATTTAATCATATTGTTAATTCACAGTTTCTGTTGATTTACCTGTAGAAGTATTTTAGTGAATCAGAGGTTAAAGCATCATAATTATTTCAAAATTGATATATCATTTCATGGTTTTTTTTTCTTGTTCATTTGTGTTTTCTGTTTTTTCTCTCTCTTACATGCTGCAGTTGCAAACATATTGTGGCGAGAGCAAGGTACTAATACAGATGGCTTTTTTTGATATTTTCTATGTTATGTGAAATGTTCATCTATTGTTCCTTTTGTGTGTTTGGTTGGGCTTTTTTTTGTTCATACTCTATACAGTTACAGTAGTTACATTCCCCCTTGAAACATTTGAGAGATTTGATGTAAAGAAAAAATATGGTGGAAAATAATCCTTTAAATGCTCATGTCTTTGAGAACTGCTTTTCCTTTTGGGGAGAGAGAAGGAAATAAGATGTTCAGAAATTTCGGACAGTTAGTCAAAGGGATTCAAAAAGAAGCTCAGATTTAAAATGTAGACCTTTGACTTTTGTTTGTTTGATGACATGATAAAGCTTCAATCCAATCAGCCTGTACGCTGTTGGGAGTGATCTTCTTGTATGAATCATTCTCATTTGAAAAAATCATGTTCTTAAACTGTTTAACTAAAATTGAGGTACCTGATGATGCTTAATGAGACAAATAATCTTCTTATACTCAGGAAGGGTTTGTAAGTATTGGGAAGGGGAATGGAGGTTTGTGGTTTGTGACCAACACGAGGATAAATGTGAATACAGACGGTATCAGGTGTTATAACATAGAAAGCACGGAAAGTATAGTTTATTGACAAAAGTAGGTATTTTCATATATATGAGAATCTCATAAAGCATATTGTAGAAAAATATCATAATCAAAGTAGTCTGTTTTGAATTTAAAGTTGCAATTTAGGAATGAATGTATTTCAGGAGTAGGAAATGTTTCAATTATTTCTATTGGAAGATTGATAATACTGTAAGTGGATCAGGCTTTGCTATGAATTCATGCTGCATATGGTATTTCTGCATGTTTCTTAGAGATTTTTGTTAATTTAAAGATTTAAAAATTTGATATTTCGTTTGCCTAATTACATAGTAACCTTTGTCATTTCCCAGTGTGTTTGCAAATACGAACTAGTTTTATTTTTTATGTTCCTGTTTTACCGGTTGCTCAGCTGATATAAACAGTCAGTTCCCTGATTATAGCGGAGCTCAGCTGTGATCCTCCTGCTGTATTGGCCTTGCAGAGTACAAATTATGTGTTCAGAGTGTCATACGATTCTGCTGTTAACAATTAAACTGACACACAAGAAGATTCCAACACCAAAGTTTTCAAATATATGGTATTCTCACCACTTATTGGGAAGGTATCACTTGTGTTTTATCTTGAATAAAACTGCAAACGTGACTGGCACACCCTTGAATTTTTTAGAGAATTTTCAAGTCCTGTGTTGCTTTAAGTGGTTAGAAAGCACTTAGGAAAACTTAAATTTTGTGACAATAAAGACCAATTAAAAATAGTAACTTACCAGAACGCTTACGGTAAAAAGATTCAAATTTCTCTTTGACTATTGTGAAACTAAACAGAAAGCAATTTATAGTAGAGGTTGAGAACGTGAAGTGACATCATCATCTTCTAGAGCTGATTTTCTTAATCTCTTCTGTGTTTCTCGTTGGCCGAACAAATACTGTTCCTGGTTGCAACATTGGAATTCATTTACAAGAGAGCAGTATCCTGAAGATGCCAGTTAGCATCACGGCTAACTTCTCTGGGCCATGCATACTTTGTCATTTTCTGTTATCTAAGTATTACCAGATAGGGAGGAAGGGATGGCTGATTAGTAAGACAACTAAGGTAATGAAACCATAGATCGGCTTTAGTGCCTGCAGTGCATATTTGTATATGGAGTACACAAAATACTTACCACAGCTGCTTGCTTGTGTAAGTGTGAAAAGAGAATGTGTCAGAAAATCTGAAAGGATTTTGAAAGTACATTAATTTGTATTATAGTGATAATACAGTATATACACAAGCATAAATATATCCAGATATTAACCTATATGCAAAAAAAAAAGCCCCAAACCACCACCATTTTTTTTCAAATCAGTCTTAGCCAGTTTTAAATATAGATTCAGTCTAAGTGGAGCAAATATATTTGCATTTATTGTTGTTGCTTCCAGCACAGTATTATAAATGTGCTGGGTTGGTTTAGGTTTGGTGGGAGGAGGCTTGCAAAATCAGGTCAGTTGTCTTTAGAGGAGTAGCTCCCATAGTTGCAAAGAAGTGGCTTGCCTAAGTAATTAGATATTGGTATAAATCAGATATTTGTAGACACGTGCTCAAAGGAAGAGTTTTGGGGTCATAATAACTTGGAAGGGGGGATTAGTTCATTGTATCCACAGGTAAAGGTGGATTTTGCATTGAAAATGGTGGATTTCACTATTGAAATGGAAGGACATTTCTTACTATGTCTCCTTCACTGATTTTGAAAAACAGTTTGTTGAACATTACATTGGAAATAAAGCCTTAAAAGTTTAGGCTGGGTTACTATGCACAAATATTGTTCGTACATTCGAAAGCCTGTCTTGGGGTAATAGCAACTGAGGAGGAAGTTTTGGGATCAAATGTCTGTATCGCTTTGGGCTATTGGCTGATTTACTTCCTCACATTCTGGTATTACTTATCCTGCAAATAACTATAATATACTTAATCAACGAGGCCAGGGAGAAGGGAAGACCTTGTTTTGTCCCCAGCCAGCTCCACATACTTATTTATCACCAGGATACGGTAAGCCAGTTTCTCAGCTATATATCTCTACGCTGTGTTCACTGGTAGGGGCAGGCTAACCTCAGTTAGGCTTATCTGCAAATTCCAGCTGTTCTTACGGGATGCGATGTCAGGCATTTTTTGAAGAAAGACCTTGACATATTATCTTACATAGGCTGTATGATTTACCTGCAAAGGCATACAAAAGTACCCTTTGGCCAGAGTGGGCACGTTGCCCTTAGTGCAACCTAGGCTTAGAGTAGACATGATCGGTAAGTTTCCCTGCAACCTGAGCCTGCTTCTGTGCTACATCCAATGCAGCCCGGACACTTTTCGGTAACCTAGGAACAGACAGATTTTATATGAAATGAAGAAAACCCTGCTTGGAGATTGCCCCTTCTTTCTTTTTAGGAAAACTTGGACAGAAGTGAGAAATGATTCCACGAGGTTTCTCAAAGATAATTGAACTTCCTTGTTCTGGGCATGGCCTGACAACCCTATGCATATTACTACCTTCTAAATGACTGTATCACCTATGTGATTCCTAATGGGGACTGGGAACCTTTATGTGTGTGTATACATACATACATCTATGCAGAAACACACACAACCCCCCCCGCCCTTAATGTTCTCATTATTTTATTTTATATTAAGATGTTTTCTCTTGATATTAACATAGTTTTTCCTTCAGAATTTAGGATAAGCAGAATTTCAGACTCAAATTTATTTTTCCTGGGTTTTATTCCCCTGTGTTCCTGTACCAAATATTGTTTTGTCAAGTGGCAGCTTAGGGCCTGTACCCAGGATACATATACATTATTATCAGTGTAACCCACAATTCAGCTGTCCGTGTTGGTTATGATGGTAATTTTATGAGTACTGTGGTTTTCTTCATAGAATTTTACAAATATGAACTGGTCATCCATCGTAGCATCCACATAGCAAATCAACAGCTGTTGTCTTGCTTGGCACGTTTTAAACTAAGGAGAATGTCCCTTTTTGTGTTCATGAGCACGACCACAGATATTATGAGACTTCGCGCTACAGATCTGGTTCCCACCTTCTCCACAGAACATTACATCATGCCTCTCATTCAGCAACATTGCGGCAGAAGGATTGAATAGTTCTATAAACATTTGTGGCCCTTCAAACTTGGAATGACTATCTGCCCAACTCTGGCTTTCCAATAAAATACAACAGAAAATATTTCCTTTCCTGACTGAAAGAAATGTCAAATAAAGGGTTATAACAAATATTCAGAACTTCTCTGTCGATGTTACACGGAAATTACTTAAACTTTACTATCCCTCAAAAAAAGAAAAATAAGAATACATGGAGAATTTATGTTTATTTGATTTCAATGTAGGTGATTTCACAAGATCACTTCTGTTACTGCAGCTGTCAAACTATATATTTCAAGATCTGTTTTCATAAAGACCCTGTCTTGCCAATGGAGAAAACTATGAGAAATTCTGAATAACATAACAGTTTTGTTTTAGCTTTACAGCCAAAGATCCCATAGGATTAGCTGTATTAGCACTATATGCATTAACAAATTGATCTCATACCAAAAATGTGATGAGCTTTAGTTCAAGTCAAGGATTTTCTTTTTTGTCATTATTTAGTTTTATACATTTCAATGTGTTTTTGTTCCTAAGGTCTGGGCATTGGGAACATGTTTTATGTTTTTTATGAAGACGGCATCAAAGTAATACAACCAGTGGAATGTGAATTTCAGAGACATATTAAGCCTAGTGAAAAACTCCTCGGTTTTCAGGCAAGTTATTATTTTACATTTATTTGTAGCGTTTTCACAATTATAGTTTTCCTTAAATAAGAATTTATAATTGCTAGTTTAGTGTTTTCTGCTTGATAAATGTCTTCTCAATTAATAAGTAGCTTATAGTGGTGGACTCAACATTTCCTGTATTTTCCGTGATCAAATTCAAACTTTCAGTCTCTCTCTTAGATTGAATATTCACTGTATACTTTTCAAACCCTTTATTTTCTTTGGTTGTCTTTCTCTTTTCCCGGTCCTTTCCTTTAACAGCTCTCTACTCTTTATTTCTGGTTTGTGTGGTGGTGTATTTTTTCTCCCCTCCCTCCCCAGTTAAGTGCATCTCTATGAATCAAGGATTGATACTCTCTCTATTAAATATAAGACCTAAAGTTATTATTTTTAATGTCTTCTTTTTTCTCCACTGGTTGTTTGTCTATATTAAACTGTCAGCTATCATGAGATAAATCCCTATCCTGATAAACACTCTTGCAGCTCCAGTGAAGTTAGTAGAGATGATTGATGCTTTGACTCCAACTTAAAATTCATATAAGTAGTTTCAATAATTTTATTGTCAATAGATTTATAGCTTATTTCACCAAATTCTGTGCATTTATGGAGTAGTTTCCATGTGTAGCATACATAAAAACAGTAGTGTATTCTCCACTTCCATTTTTTCTTTTGTTGCTTTTCCTTTACAGCTGATCAGATTGCTAGCTGACATGATGCATGTTCTCATAGGAACACTTGGTACTAGTCACTACATTAAGACTTGTTCCATATGATATACTGCCTTTCAAAAAAATAATAACTTTTTCTCATTATTTGAATTTGAATGAGTGACCTTAAAATACGTAATGATCCGTGAGCTGTACGCTTTGGGTTTTTTCCCCTAGTACCTAAAGCACACTGAAGTAACAGCAGGACTGTCTCAATGGGATTTGCCTCTTCAGTTATCATTATTGATGTCAAAGGCTGCTGTACTCAGCAGCAAGATTTATTTTACTGTGAATAATTATGCTTTGAACAGCTAATCATACCTTGATTTGTGCTGCTTAAGTGAAATTAGGTTGACACAGCCAAAAATAAGCCAAAAAGCTTTTTTACGGCTGTTTAATTCAAAAGCTGATTATTTAAGAAGTCTGCTAAAATTTTATTGGTCTAAAGTGCAGCCTAGATTTTAAGTGTACTTTTATTGAAATGAGGTAATAATGAGGATGAATAAGTCAAACTTGTTTCCTTTTTGTGGCTTTCAAACCTGAAGTAGCATATCATAATTCTATCCTCCACAAAAAAAAAAAAGGAGGTGGGGGGGGGGGAAGAGACTTGTCCTTTGGATATCTTTGGCTTGTGGGTAGGTGTGGTAAATATATATAGAGAAATGTATGTCATTTTGCCTGTTACATTCAACAATACTTCTACTTATTCCCCTGAACACTGAAAACATCTTTGCTTACAGATGGTGGTTAATAAATCTCTATTCCTGCAAGGGGAATCAGAAATATTTGAAAATTATATCCTTGTGTTTTTCTATTCATAGTGTCATCATTGTTCACTCAAAAAAATCGAGAAATAGTTTTCAGTAAAAAGTTCTGAAATTTTGAAAAAACCCTTTAAGATTACTTTCCTCCTAGAAGAAGAGTTTAAAAGAATTCCCTGCATATACTGCTGATACTATGACAACAGCAGTATATTCTTGAAAAAACTCATTGACTATGAAGCGTTAGACAACTGTTTCCTCGTCTGAAGAATATCATATCTTCCTCAAGCTTCTTTGGAAAATCTGTTTTCTCCAAGTAAGAATAATGAAATAACCCAGTTCTGTCCCAGGATCAGATTTTTATCGAGTTCAGCATGTGATCTTTTAGTGGTAAGAGCTCATGTGATAAATTGCTCATTAGGAATTCTCTTTGTCTCTGTCGTATAACTGTTAATCAGAGATGGTGCATATGTATGTATGTGTGTATATATATATATATACACACACACACTGCGTGTTTTGAGGTGGCTTTACATAGCCTTTCACATCTATGATAGCTATTGCTGATAAAATCTCCATTACTTACCTCTTAAGGTATACCTAAAGGAAATACAGGCTTGCTTAAACCTCTCCCATTTCTCTACACTTTTCTGAATTAGCTGTTCAAGTGATAAGTAGAAGGCCAGTAGACCTGTTTCATTGCTAAACATTTGCTGAAGTGTAGGAACATTTCTAAATTCTGCAGCGCAGTTTAGGTACTAGAAGTGTTACGGAGAATGTCTGGATGTTACACATGATACTGCAGTGTTCCTCCCCAGGTTTCCTGTTTGTCTGTCAACAAAATAAATTACCTTTAGCTAAGCTCCTGTAAAAGAACGAACTCAGATGTTTCTACATGGCACTGCATTGTATTGTGAACAAATATTGCAGCAGTTACACATGTACATATTTAGGTATGCTAATTTTGCTAAAGGTAAATACAATTTCTCAATAACTCTATACTTGAGAACCCTTATCTAAATATTTAATTGCCTCTTACACAACTGAGTGTCAGTACAGCAAAGCACTTTAGTGTGCGTCTAACATGGGAAGCAATTAGACTTTCATTGTGTTTAAATTGAAGCAAAAGGTTTAGTGCTTTACTGGATCATCATGATTCACAGAAAATTATAAAGAGCTTCCTCATCTCCTTCCCAGAATCTCCTAAATGACTTCAGTCTTCTAAATTAATAGCAAATGAAAGTACACTTTTATTAGGCTAATAGTGACAATTTTAGATGCGTAGGAACAGAAATAAACTTATTTGGTTTTTTTATTGTTATTGTTTAGTTATACCAGGTTTGACTGTTGTTTATTCAACCTGTTGTCAAATAGATTCTTAACCACGGTCCAAGTAGAGTCTTTCAGCTGTTAAATATCTCATCATTCTGAAGGGTGTCTGTCATTTTCCTCACTAGCATGCAACCTCTATTTATTTTCTGCAAATTAATATTATCCAAAGCCTTTAAGTTCTAATTCTTTTGCAAAAGTGTTTTTATTTTCTCTTCCCAATGAATCCCAATTAGAACAGTTATTCTAGGAGGCTGGGGGTGGGGAAAGAAGGAATTGAAACATATGCCATTGTTGAGACCAATGGAAAAATCCTTTTCATTTCAACAGAATCCCGATTTCCTCTTTCTTACAAGAACTAGTGCATAATGTCCATATTTCAGTGAACTCACACTCGAAGTTGAATATATGTTGGAGGTGGGCACAAAATACTTAATTTCCATATAGTTAATGTGACTACATGGCAGAGCAAGGTTTCTACACAAAAGTTTTGAAACGCACTTGTTAGTCCACAGAAATTGCTTTGGTTTACACTCTTGCAGCACAGTAAGTGTAGTAAGTGCAAGACTGTTAACCTTTGTTTGTTTAAAAAAATGTGAAAAAGGTCCACGGTCTGGTTTTTACTACAGAATGTCAAGTAAACCGTAACAATATAGAATGGATGATATATAAATTGCATGCATTTAACGCGTGCACTGTTGTACCCTGTTGATGTCACCTTACTCTAGGCAGTCATAGCATAGATAGGCATTTCATTATACCGCTTAAAGAGCTTGGTTCAAAACTTGTTAAAACACTGAGGACCCTTGCATTAAGTCTAAGTTTATAATCATAGAATGTGCGCATCTAAATCTACAAGTACGTGTTTTCTCTTGAGAATTTCTTGCCTCAGACTACCTTGAAAAACTTTCTCTAAGGATTTATTTTCCTCCATCTGCTGACTTGTTACAGGGCAAGTCACTTTTTGATTAAAAAGTCTGGGGGAAAAAAAAAAACAATGAAATAAATTAATGTTTTATCAGATGCTAGTTTTTTTTCAGAGAGAATAAATTAGGAAAATGTAAATTGCTCACATTTTAATTAGAAGAAAATGGTGGGTTTGTGCTTATATTTTAAGGAGAAATTATTTTAACCAATTACCCAAACACTGGGGAAATTAATATAGAGCCTCAGAATTACTGCCGGCAATGTAAAAGAAATCCAAACTGTCTAATCGGATAAATGTTAACTTTTCAAAAGCAAGATTTCAGTTCCATTGATTGAAGCTATTTCTGAGGCATCTAGATAAATGTGGGTTTGAACGAGTAGAGAAACAACTGCGTAAACCAATTCATGCTGGGGAAAAAGACCCTATTTTGAACATGAGAATTTTGGTGTGTGATTTTCATTGTTACTTTGGAGAAACTCTTTTTTGGCTTGTATTTTAATTTTTCAGTTTTTGGGGCAAAGTGATAGTTGGCATTGATTTACAGAAATTTATTACAACATAAACAATATTCTAGAACCAGTAAGCTGCATTTTGTATATGTAGATTTATTTTTTACTTAATATTTTTTACTTTGAATCTGAGAAAATGTCATGCTTTTCTCCTTGCTGTATTTCAAGTGGAAAAAGAGGAGCAAATTTTATGAATTATCTACATAACAAGAATCATGCTCTGTAGTTTCAGTCAGTATTTTAGACTCAGATTCAGGACAATGTTTAAGGAGGTGGCTTAACTCTGGATATAGTTGTAAGTGCTTACCTTACAGTATTTTCCTCTTCTGCTATACTTCCTACAATGGGAGGTATGATTAGCCTAATCATTTACACTAATCTATACGATGCCATGTGAGAGAAATCTAGAGTCCTTCAAGAGGAATTGGTGTTATTTTTGAATAATATATTGAACGTGTCCTTGTAGAATTCACAGCACCAAAAACTGTTGGAACCCTGGGAGACATAACTGAAAAGAACGACACAGTATAGAGTTGTTATAAACGTTTACAGATGAAATTTGAAGAAGGTGTTCTCTGAGGAAGAAATAAGACTGTGTAGAACAGTCTAAAATTAGTTATCTGTTTAGATAAAATGTGGAACTAAGACAGGGCATATATAGAATAAATATAAAAAAATAATTTGAGATCAGTGAAACATTTTCCAATTGAAGTGACAATTGCACAGAAGGCAAATGACAATAGATCATTGGTCTGATGATTGCACATCATATTAGAGACATAATCGTTTATGTTGACACGTCATGCATTGAAAAGCTTTTAGAAGCTTTTAGACACATTTAATGATGAAAGTCCCGTTTGTCACCATGCCTGTCATTCTTTAAAAAACACATTTTAAACAACTTCTCCCTTCAGAGTGCATGGCTTTTTAGCAGTGCAAAATAAATCTTACTCTTTTTACTTATTTCTAAGTTCTGCTGAAGTTCCTGATTAGGGGACATCCCGTGGTACCCGAGTTTAGTAAACTTTCCTTATCAATGTGATTTCTGAAAGACCTTCCCTTTGTTGAGAGTTGAGAATGACGTAGGAACAAGCAGTGGCTTTCGATCTCCTGTAAAGAAACTCCAGCTAAAGAGCTGGAAATTGATTTATTTCTTATTTTGACATATAAAGACTGAGTGTATTTTCTCAAACATAGAGGCATAGCAGGCAAAGAATGTTGAATGATACAGAAAAGTTAGTATTGAAATGCATCATCTTCTTCTTGAAAAGCATTGCTTAGTGCCGGATATATTGTTCTGTCACATTATTTTTCCCCTTCCTTTTAAAAGGAGTCTGATGTGTAGAAACAGAATTCTTGTTTAAGATCTTATCAACTGTTGCTCTTCACTCTACATTGAAGTCATCATTTGCTGACATATCATAATTATTTTCACAGCAACCAGTTATGATGCATCAGACAGAGCATTCTAAATTAGGAATAAGCAGCAGATTAAGTGCTGAAAAGAAATAATACTTATGATTTGGTGAAATTGCCCCTTGTCATGAAAGAAAGAAAAATTAGGAGGGGAAAATAAGAATAAGTCAGGAAAATAAAAAAGCTTGGCACATCCTGTACATCTCCAAGCAGAATATTTTTCTCAGGTCCTTCTTTTTACAGAAATTTGATGTCCATTATGGGAAAAAACCCATGCTGTTTCATAAAGGGAATTTCTAAATATGGTAACATATTTGATCAAGTGACTTTTAATTTTGATAAAAGCAAGCTTTCCCTGGGATTAAATAGTTTCAAATAGATAGATAGAAATACAAATATATATATATATATATATGTATGTATGTATTATGATTGGAAATATATTTATATAAAAATATAAATAGTGAGCACGTAAATTAGATAGCTATTTTGAGGGAGAGTGCATAGTTATAAATATATGTATTAAGAAATACAAATTCACTGAAGTCAACAGGAATTTTGCTTTTTCTTTCAAATTCATCCTTTTGTAGTGATGGCAGGGCAGAGGGGGAAGGAATGGTTGTAAGAAGCCATTTGATTTGTATCGGGTTGAACGCTAGTGAGATAGGCCATGAGAACATCTTGTGGCTGAAGGAGGCAAGCTTTTGACCTTTGAAGCAACGTATCAGTACTCCATGTTACCAAAAAAGTAGATCCCTCTTACTGCTGCTGCTTTGCCCCTGTATTGTGTGGCAGCTTGCACCACACCTCCTCCTCTTCCTCTCCATTTATTACATTATCATATTCTCAGTTTAGTATTTGCCTGCCTTACTGCTGTGTTCTCAGATGTAAGTGTAAGTTGTACCTATAACTGTCTTCCTTTGCAAGATATGGTGATGGTGCAGATGGGAGAGCTGCTAGCTACTGCACAGGAACTAGACATTGTGTGTCTAATTTTTTTTTTGTTAAGATCTCCTGGCTCTTGCTCACTTTATTTCCGCATGTGTTATTGTTTCAAATGGGTTTCTTTCTGAAGACAATAGTGCTAACTGATTGAACGTCTAGAAAACATCCAAAAAAGCCGAGGGATGGTTTACACTAAAGTTCTTGTGAATTGTGTGGTGCCTACAACATGCAGTTTGACTAACGCTAGTCTATGTTCTAACGTCGCCTGTCCTTTTTCCTTCCCTAAATTTTCCGAGATGTTATTTTACAGTTAAAAAATAAGAAAAATAGTATAATTTGTCTTTCTATTGCATTGTTGACTGTTTTGATTCTTATGCTTTCCCTGTTTCTGTTAAACTATAGGATGAAGTTTGTCCCAAAGCTGATGCAGATCCTGTTCAGCGGTGTGTATGGGCAACTGCTGTTAATGTAAAAGACAAGTTCATTTACGTAACTCAGCCTACGCTTGACAGAGTTCTTATTGTTGATGTACAGTCTCAGAAAGTTGTACAGGTATTTCTCATTTTTAAGTTATTATCTAATTTGTGCACAAGAATTTAAGGGTTTCCTTCATACTTTCAAAAAAATGCAATTAGCTTGAGAGTAAACACCATATCTAGAAAAAAGCTCATCTACTTTTGTCGTTTAGCAGCAGTTTATGTTTAGTGACTCTTCTTATCAATAAGCAATTGGGAAGGAAAGAATCAACATAAAAATATCTCTTATAAATATTAATCAAGTAGTTGAGGAAACGAGTTATTGGGGAAGTTTCTGGTACTTTTGTCTTGAAAATGAAGATCCATTAGAATAGAGTCTTATCAAAGGAATGTCTATATCGGTTTTGACAGGAAAGGTTAGGGGGTTAGGTATGGCTACAGAAAGTGGAGGACTGTAACTCAGTAACCTTTTAGGCAGAGAAGAACTAACACCACCCCTAGCCAAGATTGGATACTATGAATTTTAACAACTTCTCTATTCCTGTCTACTGTGCAGGTAGTACTGTCAGTTTCTCAGTCTTTGGGAGGCTGGAGATACTCTGCTTAGTCAAAATAATTCATTGGGTAAAAGAGAGAAATTGATGCTATGGTACAGGGATAAACATAGTTTGTGGAAGACCAAGGTACAAGACAGTGCTAAAATGAATATTAGTTTTTTCGAGCAGTGCAATTCCCTCAGGAAAGCCTGAGAGAGTCACAATATACTCCAAATGGTCAGTAGTCTTACTGGGATGGAGTAAAAATTTGATGCTTAGTTGCCACCACTGAAATCAAATACTATAACTGCTATACTCTTCTCTCTCCCTTTTTTTTCCTGTATGTATCTGGTGGTTATGATGGTTATGGTTATGAGGTTAGATAGGGGATTTACGTGAGGACAGATTTAGTCTCTGGAACTGTTAAAGACATGTAAAAATGCATTTAGAAAATAATAGCCATAAACTCATTAAATTATAAAAATATATTTTCTGAATATAAAGAGAATGTTTATAGTCTTAAAATGTTTGTGTTAACGAGGCATATGGAAAAGGCAAAATCAGTATTTTTTTTTGCTATTTGGTTTCTGCCTAGTATTCCCACCATATTACATTATTTTCTTTCTTTTTTTTCCTTTTTTTTTTTTTTTTACAATCAGACACATGCAATAGAATATATTTCATTATATAGTCTTTTGGGATGATGTCATTTGACCAGAAAGATTAGTTTTATTTCACTTTCAGTGGCAAAAAGGGTCAATCAATTATAGTTGGGGACTGTCAACAGTCTTGTCAGAAGACAAGGGGCTTGTTTTTGGCTGGGTTTGTGTGTTTGTGGGGTTGGGTTTTTTTTAAGTATATTACAGATCATATAAAATCTTGAAACTTACAGTAAATGCAGAGTTCTTGTTTTTCTGAAGCAAAATTGTTTCCTAGCCAAAGAGCTCTAGAGCTGGTTAATAACTTGCTAACAATCCTGCTCTGATTCTCGGAAGAAAGGGCACTTGTATGTGAACTGATAAAGAGGTTTTGACACCACAGTAGGTGTTCTTATTCAAATTTTAATCATACAAACATGCCTGACAGTTACTGGGTTACTTACAGTATCATCACATTCATAGGAAACAGTTGTTCTTTTGCTAAATAAAATACGGATTTTATTTTTTTAAATTAGAAATCTAATCTAAATTATTAGTAAAAATGTTTAAATAGAGCTTTTCTTCATGCCCTTTGCCTTTTTCACCAATACAGGAATGAAAATCTTTAATGTATAGATTATATATCGTATATTAGTCTACAGGGAGAACTTACTACTTCCTTTCAAAACCTAAATGGGTCTTACAAGAAAGACGGGGACAGATTTTTAATATGGCCTGTAGCGATAGGACCAGGGGTAATGGTTTTAAACTAAAAGAGGGTAAGTTTAGACTAGATACAAGGAAGAAATTTTTTTGTGATTAGGGTGCTGAAATACCGGAACAGCTTGCCCTGTTGTACATGCCCCATCCCTGGAAACATTCAAGGTCAGGCTGGATGGGCCTTTGAGCAACCTCATCTAGTTAAAGGTGTCCCTGCTCATTGCAGGGGTGGTTTGGACTAGATGACCTTGAAAGGCCCCTTCCAAACCCAACAGTTCTATGATTCTGTTATATTAGTATACATGTATTATGTGTATTAATGTAAAATTTAAAAATACATAGAAAAATTGCAATTTTAAAAATACATTAACTTGACAAATAGTTTTAATTTTAATAATTTTGCATTCTTTAAACATCTGCATTTTCTGCCTTCTATATTCTATGTCAGCTGGCTCAGTAGACATAGCTTCCTCAAAACCTGACCTATCCAGATGTTGACAGGGACTGCTAAAATGTTTTATTCAAAAAGTTATTAATTTTTTTTCTTTAACTTTTTTTTAGTTAGTTAGGCTTTTGCATATCAAAGTAGAGATGAACTGAGTGGATAATGAGTTTTTGTTTTCTGAAAAAAAGAGTTTTTTCAACTAATTCAATATATTTCTTCAGGAGGAGAGACTAAAAATGCATAGTCTTGCTGCAGTCCACAGATATGAAGGACTGGAATCTCTGGCAATGGTTTCCCTGGTCTCTGGCTGACATTCACTGTCATCTTGCTTTCCTACAGATGATGGAGGAAATACCAATTTAACTGCATTTGTTAGCATTCAGACTTCAGTGGCAAGAGCGTATTATGCCTTTACAGCTCACTGAAAAATATTAGCGAAGTTGGAGGTTCTTTTAAACTTGGGGTTTATGGAATAGTTTGATTGGTAGGTTCTTCTAATTTGCCTTCAGTTACATTAGTTACTGTTTTGCTAAGTACTTTACCATTAACTGTATGTTTAGAGATACTTACCACAATGATGTATGTTAATTAAAAAGTGAAATTCAATAAAATAGCCACTAATTAAAAGTAAACCCCTTCCCCAGAAATATGTAAAGCAATTCTGCAGTTTTTGGATGGAGTTAGATAGGTTGCTATTGTATCACATAAATAGTCAAGTTTCTGTAATAAGCTGAAAAATAGACATATGGGATGCCTAGGTGTTACGTAGAGCTTGGTGCACTAAGTCTGTGCTCCAAGCAAACACATTGAGCTAAAACCGGATACTCCACAAGCCTTCACGCTAGTCCATGAAAAGAAAAACTTTCAAAGAAGTTTGATTTTGAGGGATAGAATACCATTGCTTTTCCATGTCTAATAATATCCAGATCGTGTACTTAGGGAGGTGTAGAATGAAATGTATCCCATCTGTGGAAACCTTTTGCAGGAATGAAAGTCTCAGTTTTGATGGTTCTAGGATATTTAGATATTAATGATATATTATCTTTCCATTTCACAATATTTAATACAGACATTTGGTAAGACAATATGACTAAGGGATAACAGATGAACCAGACGAGTAAATTAAACAATTGTGTTACTGTCACTTTTGGGAACCCAAGCAGAATTTCTACTTGTTACTTACCTGAATATTATTTCCTAGGATACACTTAGCCAAATATGTGGGAAAAGTACTATGGGACTTGCTTAAGCAGGTTGATATTCAAAATAGACTTTAAAAAAAGAAACAAGTAAAAGTAGTTGCAAACAAAACAAATAAATCATGAAAGCACAAAACCTATACAATCTTTTACACTAGTGTAAGACTATAAAAAAATAAAACCACTGCTGATTCAAAGACGGCTTTTAGAATTGAAGGCTAATTTGGAATTTAGTGACAAGTCAAGAGATACTTTGTTCAGGATTTCTTATAAAAAGTATGGCCCTGTCTTCGTTACCTTTTAACAATAAGCATTTATTTTTTGTTTTTGGTTTTGCAAGCAACAAGAAGTTTTCTAACCATTAAATGTTGCTCTACTCGTATCATACGCACGTACACAAACACCCATAGAAACAGAAACCAAGGAAGGGAGTTTAATTTCTGTCAAATCAGTTTATTTTCATTACTTAAAATGCTGCCTAGCACAGAAAAAAAAAATCAAAATATAGTTGATACTTGGAAAATAGATACTAAGCTGTTCATAAATGCTTACCAGACTTCCTTTTCGCTATTGTAGTAATACAGAGGATATTATTTACATTTTAACTATTTTTAGTCTATATCTTAAAGAAGAAACCACCTGTCTCCTCTGTAAAACCAGCTTTTCAAAAATGCACTCTGGTAGGAACAAATGTGAAGAAAAACTTCATATTTTGACATTGAGCAGCACTCTAATAAAATTCTGTCAAGGTGCAAAAAAATCCTAAAGACAACTAAAAACATATTTGAAAGGGCTATAAGTTGTGTAACCATGCTGTTTCCTGTATAAAAATAATGTTGGTTTGGTTTTGCTTATTATGGTCTTTTCTCTGAAGTACTACTATGTATGTTCTATTTATTCCTTACTACTATGAAAGTTAATGTAAAAGATGTGTGTACTGGTGCACATATGTAACAACTAGATTTTAGGATGATTTATTTATATGATTTATTTTATGAAAGGAAGTACTTAAGACTCTAGAGCAGACTAAATTGAAACGCATTGGAAATACGGATGGTGCATCTTTAGAGGGATGTATGTAGACTTTTTGATTTAGCCAGGTAATTCTCATTGTAAAGTTAAGAGAAGTATTTGCTTTCATTTGTAAATTCTTGAGAGCAAGCACCTGTCACCTGCAATTCCCCAGGATTGCTTAGCAGCGCAGCATTGACTGGGATGACTTAGAGGCGTGCTGAAGTAAACAGAGTTCATCATCGTTCAGGACACACCGCTCTGCTGGCAGGTCAGCCTGGCTAGCTAGAAACAGCTGTGAAAGCCTGCGTCCGAGGTGCTCACCTCCTTTCTGCTGCTGGCTCCTCTCTTGGGAGCTGCGTTCCCTGTGCTTGACTCCGCGGGCAGTTCCTTCTCCTCCTCCTGGCAGTGCCCAGGCCCCACACGTGGCTGGCACTCATTCAGCAGAATATATATGGGTCAGACCTTTTGCCTGGGGAAGCCAAAAGGAAATGTGACACACCTGAACAAATTAGCTATACAACAGCCCCAGTATTCTTTTAGACAACCTGTCTTCTAGCCTGCAGCAGAAAAACGTTATCAAACACGAATGACCTTTTCCGAGGGTTATCTTTCTGATTTTAAATGAGCTGGTGAGCAACCTGGCTTCATTTTCCATTTTCAAAGGGAAAAACAAATTCTGCTTAGATGAAGCTGTGGCTTGCAGTACCTCAGGAGTACAGTTAAGTACCATCATCAGTCTCAGCCAGCCATTAGTGCATTATCTTGAGGATCTACATCATTAGTTTAAATTAGGTTCACTTAATTAGCCAGCTGGTACTCTCTTTGACAAACTGATAAACAAACTGTGCTTTACAGTTCCGTAATGGTGAGACTAAAAGACAATCTCCACTTATTTTTTCCGCTTTAATGATGAAAATAGAAAAGTAATCCCCCCCAGTTGTTTACCTCATACAGAATGTCTCTTAATCAAATACTTTGTCCTCCCATTTCATACCTCTGAAGTCTTCAGTTCTTCTCATAACAAAGGAAGTGTAGAGCTCAACTAAAAGGTTTGTGGTCTCAAGAGACAGTGCTCAAGGTTGTAGGGAAAACGCTTTGGTTCTGATCACAAGTCCACCAAAGGTAGCAACTGTAATTGGAACAGTTAACATAAACATATGAAAACAATCTTTCCCGCTTCAACAGAATATACCCGGTTTAGCAGACATAGGAAGCTTTGGGTCTAGCAACATTGTGTTGGTTTTACGCAGGGCTGGCATTGATTTCAGTACATGGCTTGAGAATACCCTTTTTAGCCATTTTCCAATAATTGGTGTAGTTTTAAACTGATACGTACAAAGTGAGAGCGATGGGAGGGTGATAAGTATTTTTTCACTTCATTTAAAACCTTTGTTTTCATCTTCTTAATAGCTTCAGTATAATGTAGTTTTGATGATAAATGTTAGAGCACATAATGAACAAAAATCATTTTTTGGGCAATTCCATAACTTTGAGTTAATTAGAAGGCTGCTTCAACAATTGACAACATAATTTTTAAATACAGTCTGAAAAGACCAAGAAATGCATGTCCGGTTATCATTTTAATTCAAGCATATATATTGGGGTTTTTTTTTGCAAATTTCACAGAAACTAAGAATTTCTATTTTTATTATGCTACAGGCAGTACGTACAGATCCTGTTCCAGTGAAACTACACTACGATAAATCACATGATCAAGTCTGGGTGCTGAGCTGGGGGAACATGGAAAAGAATTCCCCAACTTTGCAGGTGAGCTGATCAGAATGATTACACGCAAGGAAATCTAGACAAGTTGAACCTTTTTTGTCATTGGAATATTTTGTATATTTCCCTTTAAGCGTTATTACCATGACGCCAGCGGGGGCAGTGAAATGATTTCAGGTAACCAGAAAACCATTCAGAAAACTGACTTTGCTAAAAAAGTTTGAGATTATTTTCAGCACCCTTACTCAGGCATGACAATGCTGAAGAGAAGGATGAGGAGTACAGCTGAAAGCAGCAGCATGTTAACTGCTAGTCTTTTGAGAGCAAATTGTTGCTGTTTATGATGGTTTTTTTCCCTAATTAGAGCATAAACTGGATTTTAGACATATTCCTGTTTGATTAAAATTATATATAAAATTATATATATATTGTCTGGAGGTGACAAGATCCATCTTACTGCTTTTTTCAGATGTAAAATAATAAAAATCTTCACTTTTCCCATGTCTCTGAGCAGTGGCAAGCCTGGGGACAGTCACTAAAGAAACCTTTCAAGAAGCTATACCTACATTCCTACTTTTTCACTACTTTCTATTCCTTATTTAAAGTAATCCCCTGAGATATGGTGATCACCTTTATGTCGTAATTTCAAAATTACTTTTAGTTTCAACTTATTTTCCTTTTCTTTAGAAGTTAATGAAATCCTTATGCATTTAAAAAAATATATGTAAGATAAAGAATAAAAGAATTTCAAACACAGGGCTTAAGCAGAAAAATGAGTAACATTTGAAAACACCTTTTTAGCACCTACAGACTCTTAGTAATTATGAGTATGCAAGGTAATTTGTGGGAGTGTAGGTGTCACTTCTCTCCAGCAAATGAATGATAATTGAGTCAGTCTTATCAAGTTTTAAAGCAACCGATCATCTTCACTCCCATTTTTCCTTATAATGTAGGTGATCAAGTTGGGTTTTTTTTTAAGTTTTCTGTTAAGTGCACATATGTGAATATCATGGTGGCTATTACATGGAATTGTCTTTTTAGTCACCCATAAACATTTGCCTCAGAGAAGGTCCAAGATTTGGGGATTCAAGGAAAATCTGTTCATAACAATTTAAGGAATGCGTAAACTCAAATCAACAACTACTTCTGAAATATGTATGTGCGATGTTTAATTACCTCATGATTGCAAGAATTGGGTGTATGTGTAGCCATAACTTCCTGTGAATCAGTTGATAACATTTTATCTTTTCACTCCAAAGTGCTTAAGAAATTCAATCTCACTCTGGGATCTAGAGTAAAAAAAAAAAAAAAAAAGGTAAACAAAAAACTACTTTGCTTTAATAATGTAAATGAATAAATATGGACTCAGTGGTGGAAAGAAGAGGGGAAAAAGGTAAATATGAAGATTGAATGGTCAGGTACGTAACAATTCTCTGAAATCTGTGATGCTGATCAGCTTTATTCACTGTCATTTCTTGGTAACTGAAGGATAATGTAAGAGATGGAATACAGAGGCAATACTGTATTAATTTATTTGCATAGAGATTAGATTTTGAAAGACTATTTCTATAGTTCATAATAATATTACTTTATGTAGGTGATAACACAAGCCAGTGGGAGTGTTTCTCATCACACAATCCATACTCAACCAGTGGGAAATCAGTTTGACAGAGTGGATGATTTTTTCATTCCAGCTACAACCCTCATCATTAGCCATATAAGGTAAGTTTTAGTTGAATTATAATTGAGTTTCAAATGAACTATAACATTGGCTCGAAAGAAATATAATTTAAAAACCTTGAAAATCTGAGACCATGCCACCTACTTCAATATTGTTTTGCAACGCTCTTCTTTGTAAACAAACTAAATGCGAATTTTATTAAAAACAGGCTCGATCTCAGAATACTTTTATTTATAAGAAAAAATTCTTATAAAACTTTCTTAAGTTTTTCTTCCTTATCTCACCAAATGTTCAAAAGTTCCACTGCTCTGTGTACTAAAATGGAGATGTAATATCATCTGGGGTTTTCTTGAGGAATTGATAAGTGTAATTTTCAGATAATTCCCTAATTTACAATCTCAATTTGTAAATATACTTACTAATTTCTTCTACTGTACAGAGCAGTTGCCATATATAGTATTTGTCATATTTGTGTGGTATTGGAATTATTCTCTTAACGGACCAGAAAAAAACCACTTTTGCAGTTTTAAAACGAATTGTGATACAACATCACTTAACTCTTTATGAACTGGCTTCTCCTGTTCATTCAGTTCTTTCTACCTGTTTTTTTGTCAGGCTCTGTTTTTAAAACAAACCATGACGGAGCATGTAACATAAACTCTGTTTAAATGCATGAATAAAATTGGTCTTATTTCACGGGTACTGAGTATTTGATGTTAAAATGGTTCATATTGTAATCTATGCCAGGAAACACTGTAAATTTTTGAGTGCTTAGTTATTTCTCTTTGTGAATGTAGGATTGTCTTTGCGTTTGTCCAAAGAGCAGACAAGTTCTGGCTGTGATAGAAATATTCTAAGTAGGGAAGACTGGAACAGGGTGACCAGCTGGATTTTAAAGGATATATGAGACAGAGAGTGTGAGAAAAAGACAACACTTAATATAGGCATAAAGCAGAAATCTTAAATGAAAATCTATTTTACTTCCTCAAAATACATTAGTAAGAATATGAAATACCATTTTCTTTTAATATTTTTTCTCTAATATTTCTACCTGTAGGGATTAAAAAAAATCTGCAATCTAGGATTTGTACATCTGAATATTGCATTAATATGTATTAGCACTTTGTATGTTTAGGACTGTGAGGTTCTTTACAAGGTGACGCGGACCTATTTCAGCTCACAACACCTCTGCAAATAATTGACTAAATTGTTTATTCTGCACTCCCAAGTTCAAGTTTCTATAGAAATGCTTTCATAGGATGATCTTAACTGCGATACAGTTATGAGGCATCATCATTCATTTTTAGCTAAAATCTCAAATCGCGTATATAAATACATGTAACCATTAAAAGAGATATCATTTCTGATTGCAGTGAGTGGTAGTCTTCTAAATGTGAAAACATGCAATTTAAGATGATTTTACAATTGATTCCAGAATTTACTCTCTACTTGCCTGTGATGAACTTTGTCTTCTCTATCAAAAAACATTTGGCTTCTCCTAAAGAGGTTGTTTATAAAAGAAAATTTTCTACAAAACTCTTAACTAACAAGTAAATTAGCAATCGACCGTATGCAATTTTAAAAGGAATGTGTAGCTTAATATAGCTAAATAGTAAATTGACTCTTAAGTACCATTACTGACACATTCCTTGAATCGAGTAGATAAATGTACATTGTGTCCCTGAAGTAATCCGCAATCCGTACACTCAGCCTTAGAAAAGCATTAAATGTTTTTGTTGCATTTGGAACATGTATGTATGGGGGAACAAAAGTTACTGCTTCATAAGGTACCAAGTACTAGAGGTACTACCCCAAAAGAACTGACACTTACATACGTTAATTTTCACATAAATAGGAAAAAAAGACGGATAGGGTGAACATCATACAAGGATGAACGTCATACAAGGAGGGGAACCATGACTGGGAAAAGAAAAATAGGCCCAGTCCAAAGCTAGTGAGGAGCTCATCTTGTCTAACTCTAACAAATTGATATTTTGCCTAATGAGGTCAAGCAGGTGCTTTCTGCTTCAGCTGATGAGCCTTTTCACCTGTCCTATATGCAACTGAGGAGGAAAGAGAATTAAAGAATAAAAGAAAACCCACAGAAACAAAAAAAAGAATTTGAAATTCAATTAAACAGTGAAAGAATAAAGTTGGACACGTGACTGCCTAGTATAATAATCTTGTTGTGACTTGGTTGCCTTTTTTTTTTTTTTTTTTTGGATTCACGTACCAGATAAAGACCAACAGAAAATTTCTGAAATCTGACAAAAGCCTGCAGCAGTTTTTGCAGTAGCTAAAACCATAGATTTTGGGTTTTAAACCAGCAAAATCAGTTCAACAGCAATTAACTGTTTTTACCTACTCAGGAGCTTACTTGAAATGCAGAGAATCTTATGTTAATTTTCTAAAATGCTACCTAATTCTGGGTGCCTTTTCAAAAAAGAAAAAAAACCCACTATGTAGACAAATACTGTATTTTTATTTTTTATGTATTCTTTCAAGAGCTAGTTATGCGAAGTTAGTCCATCATTAAAGAATTTGCCTTACATAAAATGTCTGGCATTTAAGTACTTTGATTATAGGGGTTTTTTTGTTTAAATAAAAATGAATTATGTGAGCAGTGTATCAGGAAAGGTTTTAAATTAACTGTATTTATCAAATTAGTAAAGATGTAGGAAAAACTGTCTATTAAATCTAACTTGTCACCAGTCAACAATAAAAATACTCAATAACAGCATGTGTTTGTTAAGCCTGTTAGGCAACAAACATAAAGCTTGAGCTTGTTCTTTGGTGTTTATACCAACCAGGGGAAGATTTTATGAGTGTGAATAGCAAAAAACAGCTACAAGAGAAATAACCCCAGCGGCCGAGTTAGCTCATACAGGGCTAACTGCTCAAGGGCCCTCTTTACGCTTTGTTGGACGTCCGTTCCCTGTGACCATACAACACCAGCCTCTTCCAGAAAAATGAAAGCTTTCTGCAGCTAGCTGCGTTTGTCACCTGTAAACTGAAATTTTGAATGATGGAGCAGAAGACAGTGTGCATGGCTTACCAAATTAGCATCCAGAACCAAACTTTCTGTCTGAGTAAAGGCATTTCTAAGCAAAAAAGGCAGACCACTAACACGTACGAATTAATTTTCGTAACACAGTTAACACAAATCATCTACTGCATGTTCTGTCCAATCAGTTATTCTTTAAGCACTGTAAAGAATAAGGGAAAGCAGATAAAGATAGGCAGGCTTGTTAATATGTAGGAACAGAAGTGCGGTTGAATAATTTAAGGCTATGGTGGGTCATTAATTTTTTGTTTTTAATAATTCTAATATGTTAATTGGTAATAATGGATATATCTGTATTTAAAACTTACCAAAAATTAATTTTATTTTAAAAGTGGTGCAACTATACATTTCCTTTACCTCGGTGTGTTATTTTCATATATGAAAATGGAAATGGGCTGTCCATTATTAAAACAGAAAACTCCACACTTTTTAATGCTCTCTTGGGCAGCAGGTAATTTAGGATGCACTTCCCCCAGATCAGACATTTGAAGAGGTACTAAAAATTTTGCTCTGAGGTAAACAATCACTGATCTCACGGGGAAAAAAAAAAAAAAAAATGTTTTGCCAGAATTTTCCTGCCACGGGCTGAGGCAATGTTTGGTTATACTTACAGTACAGCAGGAGTCAGGGCAAATACCTTTTTGGTTTGATAACAAGCAAGCATAACATTCCTGCTCTGAACAGCTGTGATGAACCATCAAAACAGCAGCTAAGCAAACTAAGTAGCCATGAGCCAAAAGAAGTAGGGAAGAATAGACCAATTCTGTTGTTATTTTTAAACCTTCTTTTATAGTTGGTGAATAGTTGATACGTATACAGAAGAGGACAAGAAAAGCAGCTTTATAATTTTGGGGCGAGGACTGCTGTAGGTTCAGTACCATCAGTTAGTTTTGGGAGGGGGGAGGTCTCTCCCTCTCTTCTATGTTCCAGTCAAACGATCTCCTTCCACTGCTGAGATGGAGAAACAGTTCTGTGCAATCAAACACCGTTAGAAATCAAGCAATGTTTTGGCTGTAATCCTTTTGTAACAGCTAACCATTTATAAATGTATATATTTAAAATACAGACAATATATATTAGTTTTAGTAAAAATCTACAAATTACCTTCCTAACGTTGTGTAGAGTGCCTCACTGATTTTTCCATATAGCAAATCCTTGTTTGTACAGAAAGCCTCAGCTGCAGATCGATCAGGTTGTCACCCCGTGATAGGGCTCTAAAAATGTAGGTGACTTACTTCTAGAATTTCTATGTGGTTTTTTTGACAAGACTAGTTCAGCTGCTGACTTTAAGGGAGGGATTGCCTCATGCCTTTGAGCATTCTTTCATGACGGAAATAAAATTCCTTCTTTTTCTCACAAGCCTTTTGAAAAGCAAGCTTAGAGTTTAGAGAAAGTCAGTTTCCCATGGCTTTTCATGAGTTTCCTGTGTCAGCTGGTTGTAGTGCAAGGCACAAAACTTAGTCAGCCATGAGAAAGAGACCATGGCACAAACCAGTAATAACTACTAATAGAAAGAACCCTTGAAGAAGTTTGCCCAGGCTTGCTGTTGTAAGTCTGAAGATTTCAAAGGGAAGAAGTTACATGTTCATCTTCTGTATCTTGAAAATAGCCTGTCCTGCTGTCATCATCAGCTTTGTTTTACCTCTGACGTGTGCTCAGCTGCTAATATGTGTTGAATTATGCCAAGAGAATGAATGAATATAAAGCATTGTTTTTCATGCACGGTGTCATGCCCATATTTTCAATGCACGCAGCTTGAAAAAAATATTTCCCCTTCCCCCCAGTTGTGTTGAAAAGTTATCAGACACTGGGGCCACAAAAGTAGACGATGAGATCTATTAATCTGTAATAAATGGTACAAATGCCAAGGGTGTTTTTTCAGTTGTTACTCGGGCAAATGTATACAAAGCGTATTCCTTTTGTAGGTGCACCTTTTAAGAATTGAGTATATACATTTTCAATATGTGGCCTTATACATTTACTGGGAAGAAAATTTTGTTCAGTGAGCTATTTTTTGTGCCAAAGCAGTTCAGAGCAACCAGTGATCTTGTCCTTAATTGTCTGCTAATACCATTCCTTATCATAAAAATAGACGTTTGCAATTAATATGTGTGATGGCTGCAAAAAGATGACTTGTACAATACCCATGAAAATATATTATTGGAAGCCTAAGGAGCAAAAGGGCTGATTATTTCAGCTCCACTGTTCATAAATCGAAGTGAACAAAAGATAATTGGAATAAATTAAGGTCTGTCATTACACTGCTGTAAAATGTTTCAAAAGCAATATTAAATGAACTCACTGTAATGGAGTAACTCTAACTTTTTAGATGTTTTAATCTTTTAGCAAGTATTTTAAATGTCATATAGTTACCTGACCTAACAAGTGGAAGAGTGAGCAATCAACTCACTGGTGAGTCGGCTCAGGATCTGAATAGAGTTAAAATAGTCTCAGTTTGAGTTTTTTCTCACTTTTATTTCTCTGTTGTGTATGGTAATAGGGGAAGCAGTCTTTCTAAAATTATCCTTATTCATTTGCACAAAACAGTCCAAACCCGAAGCTTTTCTTTAAGAGGTAATTGGAATGTGCTGCCAATGCATTTGCATGAACTTTCTTAAATGAAGCCCATGTGGGGTGGTGATTCAGTAAATTCGCACTCATTCCAGAGTTTAAGCCGCTACAGAGGTGTGAAGTAGCTGAAGGACTGTGAGAGCATTTTTGTATTTCTATGCAAATAAGCAAAAAGAAAATACTATTTTACTTCAAAATCCTACATAATCAGAAAGAACTTTATGTTCAGTGGTTTGCAAGTCAAACAACGGAAGTGGTAAATGCTGAGGCAACTGTAGACAAAGCATCAACAAAAGAGGTTAAATTAATTTGGGGGTTGATTTATCCCAAAGATAAGGGGCAATTTAATATTTTACAAACTCAAATAACAAGGCACATTAGGAGAGTGGAAATTTAGAAACAGTTCTTAGTCATCAAGCTATACAGACATATTGTGCTACAGGGAAAATAACCTGAAAGGTTGAGGAACTGGAGAAAGAAGCTCAGTAGTACCAGGGCAAACAGAAAATATCTAGAAAGTAACTGCAATTTCTAATAATGATTGTGGAATCTATCAATGAATCCTACATGGTAGCACAGCGCACAAAGGAGGTCCGTCTTGGTTAGGGGTTCCCTCTGCGGTCTCCCACTCTGTAAACTGCATCTTTGCGAGAGTAGTGCTAAATGGAAACCTTGTAGTCATTCTTTCCCCTGTCTGTGTGTTTGCTTCCCAAAAGGACGACCCTTCTGGTCCATAAATGTGTTGCTTTCATAAAAGCAGCTCATAGGAACTTCTGGGAAATATGGAGGGGAGACAGTAAAAAGTATTTTTCTACATCTTTTTTGCTTTAAATAGTGGATTTTACAGCATCTTTATTCCAGAGGGAATATGAAGAATGAAAGATTGAGTGATTCAGTTCAGACGGTTTAAATGCTCTGAAATTTACTTTGTTCAACTACCACCATTGGCAACAGCAACTACTGTTGAAATAATGCCACTTTAGAAAACGTGCAGGTACTCCTTAGTGTATCAAACCTATATTCTCCACTTCATTTCCCCTCTGCTCACATCTCCCCACCCAAAAAGCTAGGAGTCCATAATGTAGCCACTGCATTTCTCAAACTAGGAAACTCCCAGTCCTTTACATACACACAAGATATGCCATGTGTCCGTACTTAAGCTTCGTCTGTATCCTCCTTCAGCTCCATTCTTATGTTCTAACTCAAAAGGACTTGTGTTTGCAGGCTTTAAAATGTGCTAGGCAGTAAGGATTCCCAACTGTATCTGTTGAAAAGCACCTACAGAAATTATGGAGTAACTGCCAGCACTCCACAAATACAGTTAAGATTTGCTGTCACTGAAATCTGTCAAAGACCTGATGTTCTGAGGTATATATGACATCTTTTAATCCAGGTCATTTTGGAATTCATGGAGAAAATATTTTGAATTTTAAAGTTAATTTTCAGTTCAGTGTTACAAAATTTAACTAATAATTAATTGCACATTTAAATGTAACTAAAATAAAAATATTTTTTATAACGCACTGAAATCTGTGATTGTTCCTAACCTTACAATATATATGTATGTATGCACACACATACACAAATGCATAAGAAATCAGTCTTCAAAACAATCTTGTTTCTAGAATCAATTACCGTGCCTGCCTTTTTACATGTCAGATGACAATATAATACAAATGCTGTTTGACCAATTTATTCAACTCATGCTCCACATCTTTTCCTCTTAGGTAGCTTGAGTAAAACTTCACAAAGTTCTCAAACTAAAAATGCTAGCTGTCAACAGAAAAAAAAAAAAAAAAAAGACTATGTAGAAAAACATTTCCACTTCGGTGTGGCTACTTAGAAATGAAAATTCCCTTCAAATGTTACCTAAAACATGAGGTTGCAGCCAGCCTTTGTAGTGCTATAAAACTATAGCATCAGTAAATTCCTTATGTTCTACTAGTCTTTCCCTGTTAGTTCAGGAAATGTCCAGAACCTGGCTTAAGTAAGTCTAGTCAGCTTTATTAAAGTGAAAGGGAGTTTTGTTAAATTGTAAATGTTTCTGACGCTGTAAGGAATATTTACCTTTAAGGTAATACGATCTGTGCATCTGAAGTGGCCAAACCAACCATTATTATAAATAAACTGTTGTATCTGTCTTCTAGTACCTGGCTGCTTTTAAAAATTTAGAATGTATCAGTATGTGAAAATACGTGACACAATGAAATGTATAAAACTGTAATCAACTATAAGAAGAAACTAATCCCTGCAATTAGGGGATGTAATATGTTGTGTCCAGGGATTAGAAGTTATCTTATCTTAGTTCTGCTTCACTACTCTTTGTTTTTTCCAAATAAACCAAATTATAAATATTAATTTATTAGCTTTAAGTCCATCTTAAAATTATGCAATTAACCATTTTTCTGTATGTTTGCTAACAAACTACTAGAGCAGAATTTTTTAAAAAAATTGTGCTGGGTCTGGCTTGGATGGAGTTAATTTTCTTGGTAGCTGCAAGAATGGTGTTGCGTTTTAGATCTGTGACTTTGGAAAAGTGAAAATCTGTTTGGAAATATTCATTTGTACATTTCTATTTTGCAGCATTTAAAATAATTTACATTTATTCATTACATTTAAGCTTTCCTATTTGATGTTATGTTACAAACCTATCTTTTAATTTTTAGTAAAGCTGAGATGCTTGTGTGATCATATGAATCAAAGACTTTAAGGAAGCTTCCAGATCTACAGAGATAGACTGTTTTGTCTGTATTCCTTCTATGATTTCCCAAATGTCAGCATGCAACATTTTCTTCCGGATAAAATACACAAAATTCCATCTTAACAGAGCCACCACCAACAATCGTCACCTCCCATATTATCTACAAATTAGAACACAGCAATTTACCATGATGTGCCTGATTTTTTTTCCCATTATAATCTTACATTTTCAATACAAATGTCATCTCTGGTGCTTCTATGTGCCAAAAATCATATTTTATCATATTTTTTTACATACAAAAATGCCTTTTTTTGGTTTAGTCTCATATTTTCTTAATTTGGGTTACTAGTTTAAAAAAAAAAGGAAAGAAAGGAATTGTGGTAAAGTTTAGTATATGTTCTTTTGAATATTCACATATCCCCAGCTAGAACAGTATGTGAACTTCATTTTTAAAATGAAGAAAAAGATCTTTTGAGACTGTTTTGACATATGTAATTTATCACGTTTTTAGTCCTTATCTCTACCTCATTATTCATTTTCTACTGGTCGTCTGCCCACCTTGATGTTACCACATTTTCTGGAGTGCCAAATCTTCTTAATCCTATCCTGTCTTGTACTGACATTCAGGATCATCTTTAGGAATGTCTTTTGTTCACTATGTCTGTGCAGCTAGCCCTTTCTTTGACTTTTATTGCTTTAAAAATGAAGTGTTTTTTTTTTTATTAAATTGCTAGCTCTCCTTTCCTACAAGGTACAAGAAAGAAAAACACATTTGCTGCCAAGACTACAAATATAGTTTTGCTGAGAATAAGTTCCTCTTTGATGTAACACAAATAGTTTCATATATGCCTGGATTATAAAAAAACCTAGAAATTAAGGTGGTTTCCTTTGTCCTAACATTTCTTGGGTTATTTTCTTGTGAACGCTGTAATCATTGGACAACAATTTGCAATAATTAAGAAGTGTATTGTATATACACACTGCAAGTGTTCTGCGGGAGAGCCCTCAGACAATTCATAGACACCTGCAGCACTAATACCCTTAAAATTAGTGATTTATCGCTACCCTGTGCAACTGTACACTAAACGTGAGTCAGAAGTCCCAGCCTATGTGTGGCATATTAAAACAAATCAGGTCTTCCAGTGAGATGTAAAAAAATGGCTGAAGAAGCCAACATACTGTCTTGTCAGCTACGGGGAAATTTTCCTGGTTATTCTTTGCACAGGGGTCATTTGAAGATAATCTTCAACATGAGCCTTGGGATGACAGTCCATCTCCTTCCTCTGGATCTCTAGTGAGATATGACTTAAATGCTCTGCAAGTAAAATCTTAAACTGAAATAGTAATAAAATAAATTAAAAAAAAAAGAAAAAAGAAAAAATAGAAATCAAAAATAAGAATATAACTTAAAAAGGATTTCAGGCAGTATATGATTTTTGTTATTGATATGGGACTTTAGTTAAGAAATTTTGAGCTTTCTCTTGTAAGCACTTACATGATTTATCCAGCTGAGTTACAGAAGACAATTTGCATAGACTCTCTCCCACAAGTAAATGTTTGAAAGATTGTATCACTTGTGATTTTTCTGCCCGGGTGAAAACTACCACAATAATGAGGATTGATAAACAGGAATGAGGCTTTTTTTGATGGTAGAATATCATTCACTTTGGCCCATCAGCATTAAATTTGCAGCACTCATTTTTGAGAGTCTAGAGCTAATCTTATTAAATATGATGCAATCTTATTAAATATGATGTAGGATAAACTCAGAAACAATGCTTCCATTATTGTCCATTACTGAAAGCTTAATAATGCTCAAAAATTATTTATTTTATAACATTCATTCCTGTCTCTGTTGCTTATTGTCTAGGAACAGACAACACAGTTTAGTTCGAGGAGGTCCCTTTATTCTAAGAACACAGCACTTATCAAGATTCCTTTAAGCCCTTGTAGAAATATTTCTTCCCTTCTGTCTTGCATGGCATGTCTTGAAGTTCTTGATATCCTTATTTTTCCAAATAATGGTCAGTACGTTCTGAGAGAGAAAGATGTTAGAATTGAATATTAAATTCCCTTTTGAAATACTCTATGAAACCCTATATTTCTTTGTAACAATTTTATCACGTAAACTTGTGAAGTGTATATGACTTCTGATGGATTAGACCTCTGCTAGCATCCATTTGTCATCCTAAAAAGATATTCCTAAATCCGCATCCACAATTAAGAATAAAAATAGTATTGATTTTCATTGAAAGCAAGTTATATCTATATATTAATTTTCCTCTTTCCTCACACATAATTTATAAATTTCAGAGAATTCCTGTTATTGTGTAGACATTTTTTTCTTCTAATTGGAAAGGTCCAGATGAGATATTTAATGTGCAAATCTCTAAGAACTCAGAAACCTGAAATTTTCAGAACCCAGAACTTCTTCCCAAGCAAGTGTATAACCAAATAGTCAACACTTTTAGAAAATGAGACCTGCCATCAAATTCATCTTCATCAGAACTGACCTTTTCAGTAATCTAACAGAACTGATAGTGTTGATCTTGCTTTACACTGAAATTACTAATTTTCCATAAGAGTGACCCCATAACTTTTCATTCTTTGTTTTTTAATTTTCTTTTTTTTTTACAAATTTTTTCCCCGTTCCTATTTTTTAGGACTACTATGCTAATATTTCCCAGGTAAGCTATCAGAGTCACACGTTACTGCTGCTGCAAATGTTATTTCTATCTTTTTTAGGAGGCATTTTTAAATATTTCATTTACAGTAAACGCAGCAAGTAAATAAATAAAATTGGTGAAGACAAAAATCTTTTACAGACTTGTGTGAATATTTATGTTCACACACACAACACTTACAAAAAATTGAGAATTATCAAGATGTTCCGCCAGATGTAAATATGTCCTTTGTGCTTAATGCTGTTATATACAAAAATAAAGGAAGGAGAAAAAAGCACCTTTTCTGATTGAAAACAAGAATATGAAGCGAGTGTTCTTAGCGTTGTAAAGACCATCAGGAACAAAATTAGGAAAACAAACTTCAAAGGTCAAAGCCTGTTATAGTACCCAAAAGAAAGCCACCATTTGTGCTGATGAGCAATAGCTGCTAGGCAAAATCCACTTAGGCTTTTGTTATCATCAAACAACAATTTCTGAACTGCAGAAATTAAAGAAAGGTCTTTTCTCAGCAACCTGCCAGAAATGAACTGTTCTAGGCAAAAATAGTTTTTTAAGTCCTGAGGGGAAGACTGGTATGCCCTTGCAATGGGCAGGTGCTGACAGGCTTTGAAATCTGAAACACTTCCAAAATGAAAAAAAGTGGTTTTTGTCTAGAGGTAAATATTTTATTTGTGCAATATACTAGAAAATGACAATAAAAGAGAAATGGTGTATTTTATAATTACTTCCGTAAGGAAAATTAATTGTGTCATTTAAGTGGTAGGAATGCAAGGCATCTGAAGCAAAATAAATCAGTCTAAACAGTCTTCCTTAAATTCATCTGTGTACGGATATAAAGTGAAGAGTAATTTTAACAAAGGAAATAATGGTTGCAGTGTTGTAGTTAAGTTCTTAGGGAATCCTTAGAGGGAAAAGTGCATGGTTTTTTTTCTTGTGCTGGTGAGGAACTCTCAAAGGACCAGTAAAGGTGACTGAAATGTACACCTAAGAAAACATTTCTTAGACCAATTCGCCTTTTTCCTTTCCTTAATTGTTAATATTTCCTTCTGCAGAGCTACTGTGGATAACTTCATCAGAAAAATTGTTTTGTATATAACACACTTCTATTTTAGAATTTTGTTTAAATGGTAATACTTTCCCATGTTGCCAGATTAGAAGCTTTTTTTAGGATAAGGGTCTACCCTGACCCTCTAACAGACTGTTCATGGGCAGTAAGTGGAATTTACTTTGAGTCCCAGAAAACTTTTGGTGAACAGATTTGATCAAATTTTGTACTAATAGAGATTTATCTTCCTGGATTGATTTTTTTTTTTTTGCATAAATTTTGAAAAAATGGTCCCTAATATATAGAATGCTGAGGGGCTTTAAACACAAATGTTTTTCACTCAGGGTGAAGTAGATAATGTTTATTATTATTTTCTTGAATTAGGTTGTACAGGTTAAAAAGCTCTTTGCTTCTTGTGACGATAATTTTGAGTGTAGCTCATCTAATTCTCTTCTCTTTTACTTACTTTCTGTGTTGAGAACATAATTTTCCTTAAGTGTTTGATCTCAGATCTCTTTAAAAAATACCTATTGACTTTATGAGGGTAATCTGTGGATGTAGGGCCAGAAACAAAAAGGAAAGAGGACATCAGGTTTTATATTATCAATCTCCTGGTTCGAGGTAAAGCAGAACCAACTTTCAGTTCAGTAATTTTACTTTCCAGCTAAGCCTCTTCTAACTCTGAAATTAACAGCATATTGTGCAGAAAACTGTTTGTTCTCATAGTGATAAGACCTATGTTTATCGTTAATGCCAAGGAATGGTATGCAGAGAGGCTCTTGCTTATACTTATTCCTATAACAGCCAAGGTCATCTGACTTTGTTATTTGCCCCGTTGGAGGGTTGGAAACAGAAAAGCGTAGAGGGGTCCCACCTGCAGGGAGGAACAGACAGGACAGGTGACCCAAAACTGACCAATGCGATATTCCATGCCACCTGCTCCACGCTTAGTATAAAAGCTGAGGGATCAAAGGGTCAGCCCTTTCTATTCAGTGGCCGGTGTCCGAGGAGGACCCCATCTGTTTGTCTGCCTTTGATCCTGATCTGTGCATTCCTGACTCCAGCTCTGGAATCCAGTTCCCACACATCACTTGAGTCCAGTCTGGGACTTCCCCAGTGCCTGCTGCTGACGTCATCCTGGGAGCTTAATACGGTTTTGTATATATTGTATCTATTTCTGTTATTAGTATTTCATTAAAGTAGTTTAGTTCCTTCTAAACTCATAAATCTCTTTATCTCTGCACCTCCTCTCTTTGGAACGAGAGGTGGGGGAGAGCATCTGTCTTCCATCATTGGCCAATCCGGCCTAAACCCCAACAGTTTTCATCATCATCTTCTGTTCTGTCAGTTTTTCTGAACTCATCAATAAATACGGTTTGACATTAACGTATTATTTTTTTTAAAAAGTATAATGAAATTTATCCTCTTTTTTTCTAGGAAAAATTTTCATAAGCTTTTCATTTTTTCATTTTTTTAACCAGTGCATCAATATTTCCTCTTTTGTAATGAATGCAGTTGCACTAGTAAGCAATATATATGGCTTGTCTAGAGGAAGAAAATAACATACAGGAAGCCGGGTTGTTAATTTACAGCTTCTTGGCAGCTCCACAGTAGCATCTTTCTTGGCTATTCTTTGTGCATAAGAGATGCAAACTAACTTGCTCTGAAGGTGGAAAAAAATGATACCTTGCAAAAACAATTTTGAAGATGCAGTGTTAGAATTCACATGACTTTGGAACTTTGTATGGAGTATCTGGTCCATTATTAATTCATACTTTACTTAACTAGAATTTCACATCAAAATGAGATTGCATCTTCACTAATTTTTATAGCTACAGGTCTCAGTATTGCCCTTCAGTCTGAATAACAGCTGGAGATAGAGTGTTATTACGGGATGAACTGAAGGTTTTCAAATGCAATAAATGAAAATAAACTTTTTTCATACAGGGCTGCCCTAAGTCCAGCCTTGAGTTTCAGTTCTTCTTCATGAATTTTTTTCTCTTGTGACCGTTGCTTTAGTGTGTTTTGTGTGATAACCTTGTATAAATCTCGCAGTATTATAGAGGCAATGCATAAAGATAAGACAAGTTGGGCCTAACTGTGGGATAGTTAATTCAAGTAGAAGTACCTTAGTAGGCTTGAATTTCTTCCTGAGTTACCTACCCAGGACCCATGCTCTAAAATGTGAAAAAATATGTAACATAGGTGATGTACCATTCCCTTACACGGCTTTCATAGTTCTGTCTGCACAAACAGAAATGCTTCTAAAAATCATCTTTTAAAAACAGGACATTTCCTAAATTTTTGAAATTGGCAGATATAGCATGATTACTAGCCACATTCCATTATATCTAATATTTCTTGAAAAATATTTGTTATAATTTACGAATACAATGTCCGAATGAGTGATACTAAAAGTTGTATGGTGTGATTACGTTTTGGTATTTTGCAGTAGACTATGGTGTTACTTCTAGCCAGACTATGGCAAATACTTTTAACAGTGACATGAGAATGTAGTTTACTAAGATATAGTGGTAAACAAAGTTGCTTTGGGAACAATCATTTATAAGATTTGCATGCAGTTCTTAGAGCTCTGCAAAACCCTAAGATAAAAATGAAAGGCAGACTCTGAAGAGGTTTTGTTTGTCTTTTTGGTGGCTCTCTATCCTTGAGAAAATATTGAAGCTGATCGTTATGGTTGGAAAAACACACTTTTTGTGGAAAGCAAAGTGAATTAATGATTTTCTGTAAAAGCTACCCTTTGAGAGTTGTGAAAACCATCTTCAGAGATCCCTGAAAATTCTGTGAGGGATGTCCTTTCTGCTTTTAGCTCTGTTTTGCATGGAGACTTACACAATATTCTTCTCTCTATCCAGGCGCTTGTAGCAGTGCCAGCTGCTCCTCTAAGCAGTCATTTTTATTTCTGACCACAAGGGCCAGCTTTAATAGCATCTACAGCTATGCAATACCTGAATTTATTATAAAGGCTCGGAGAAACAGACAGTCACATTTCAAGCAGAACTGTAGCTCTTACTGACATCTTGATATAGTGTTAGTCATTTAAACTTCAGTTTTCCAAATCTGTGCAAATATTTGTAAGGCTGTTTTTGGCTATTATGCTTTCTTGCTGATAGGACGCTTACAGATGCTTACGGTGAGTGTGAGGTTCAGATTGTAAGCACCTAGATTGAGGTGTGAAAATACAGACTATCCCTGGGTATGAGCCGTCTGTCTTCTGCTATAGTTTATGGAGATCTGGTCTGTACAGAGAGTGGATTCTAGAAGGCAGTTTTGCTTCCACCCCTACAGGGCTCTGGCACTGGTCATCTTAAATTCTGTAGATTCTCTTATCTGTATGGACTAGATCTCTGCTGGCAAAAATAGCAACTTAAAAGTTTAACTCATATGCAGACATGCATAGTTATATGTAGAAATGTAGGTGTCCACAGGAAAGGAATACTTCCTGTGGAGAGTGATTTTTGGAGTGAGGAGTTGCGGTGAAGCTGAACATTCATAATGGCAATTCTGTAACCTCCTTATTGCCCACCGATATGATCATAGAGGAGGGAATCAGCTGTGCTTAATTAATACTGCAGAAATTTGGGGGGGGGGTGTTTATTTCAAAGCAGTGAGGATGTAACTATAAACAGATCGATATTTTTATGTACTCTGGAAGACACAGGGTTAATCCATGGGGTTTTTTTGGTAATTTTTTATTTCCTCCTTCATATATCAATTTTTAATAAACTGATGAAAATACTTAAAATTACATTGTCCATTGTGTCAATGTACTCATTACACATGTATTCTTAATCTAAAGTGCACCTTTTTTAATGTAAGGTGTATTACTTAAAATCCTTATGAAAACTACCCAAAATTGAGCTCTATGTGGCTTGAGATCTAAAACCGCTATTCTAAATGATACATGATACTGAAATACGAGTATTTAACTATCCAATTCATCACCTGTGTCATGAAAACGTTTAAGTTTAACCCTAAGCGGAGAGAGGATGCTTATCCCTTGAGAGGACAAGGAAAGGTCATCACTTTCAAGGCTCCTATCATTTCACCTGAAAAAAGCATCAGTGGGCTCCTTATAGGCGAATTTGGAAGATACGGGATTGTGCAGAAAGGGGCAGTGAAAACACTTGGAGCGTTAAAATTGAAGCCCAGAATATGTGAGGCAGAAATTAGTTTTACTCATCCACTTCTGGTATTAGAAGAAAAAACAGTCAAAGGAGGTATGCCCTAGTGCGTGTTTTTCTCCCTATATTTCAACTGCATACTGAGATAATATACCTGCTATATGTACACATACACATGGATGCATATTTATGTTACTTTTTGTATCAAATAACACACACCTCCATTAAAACTCTGCAGACAGGGAGTAAGTAAACTGCAGGTATGCGAGCGTCCTATTTCATGCAGTCTCAGCACTGCATCGGTGTGGGGTTTTTTTTCCTCTTTTATTCCTCCCTCTGTCCTGTAGGATTTAGGTGATAGAGAAGGGTCGGAAGACAGGGGAATTCTTAGGGTCTTTTGCTACAAACCTATACACAGTCATAAGAAAATGGTAGCAGAATCCGTGTCAGTTTTAATCAGCATTAAATTAACTATGAAATACAGCAGCTCACGAGGTGAGTGTTTGCGCTATGGCTGTATCAACTGCCTTCAGAGAAGGCTGGACAATATACAACCTCCTTGTGTAACAGGTATGTATTTTGGTTTGAAAACAATGTCAACCCTTTCCAGGTATGGAAAGGGATATTAGAATCTGGCACCGCTGCAGTTCAGACAATAATTACCAACCTTCTGGCATTAGGAATAAGTTGCTTACTAAGCCTTTGCCCAACACTAGAAAATAGGAAGAATTTTACTTCGGTACTACTGGGATGAAGATGGGGAGTTATGCACGTGAGTGTGACATCTTGTCCTTCCGTAGAACTGGGTGAGTCACTAGAGATGTCAGTTAAGTTTCTGGTTTTTGGTTCATTTACCACTACCAATACATAACACATTCTACCCATGATATTTCTACAGTACATTTTGTAATTAACTTACTGAAATCTAACTTCTTATTATGGAACAAACCCACAGAAAACAGAGCAGGCTTTAAATTGTTTACTCACGTTCAAAGCATTTTTGGCATAGATAGAAAGAAGAGTCATGTAACAAAGATATAAGAAGAGAGAGATATTTAAGAAGAAAAGGAGTTCTTGTTCATTCCTCAGAAGCAAAATATTCCCATTGTGCTATGCAATAGTCAAAGCTACTTAAGCTGAGTGGACTTGATAAAGAACTTGACAGGAATTTTGTATAAAATCAACATTGCTTTTTCAAAAACGTGATGAACTATTTTTCTACAGTAACAGGGGGATTGGATCGGGTTTGAAAGTAGCTCACCACCTTAAAGGGCAATGATTCATAAGTATTTTGGACAGTGAAAGGGGGCTAACTATATAAATCCTGTTAGGGTAACATACTCTACGTTGTACATTTTTTCATAAGTGGAAGTCGTCTGTTGTATACCATATAAGGATTTATATTAAAAGATAATATGTTTTTATACTTTATACCTGTCACAAACAATGGAATTTAAGGTGATGTAAATTTCATGAAAAATAATGTGGAGATTAGGTGTGATAAGATAGAGTAAGACTTATGAAAACTGGTAGTGGGGATTTATAACAATAATACCCAGTAAGATTTCCAAAATTAATACCTTTTAAATTATGAGTTCAGCATTCATGCTTCATGACATAAGTTACTTCTCAATGATTTGCAAGTTCCTGTGAGGAAGTTACTCCAAAACCACTTGTTGAAAGATTTTTCATACTCTGAGACGTTTGATACTATGATGAAAGAGAGAGGAGTATAGCGTTAATCTGGCTTGCTATAGAGATTCCTTTGTTTGTCAGCTTGGCAACAAGAATTTTTAGGTTAACAGTTTTGCAGTAGTTGCGGAAATAGGATAGTGATAATTATGATAATCATTTTGGGGAAAAAAATTATACAATTCATGGGTTTACTGTTCACTGTTTTTGTGTTACATGCAGGCTTACAGTTCCATAAAACTAGGGCCCAAATGCCATATTTTAAATATATTTAAAATGCTTTAAAAATACTTAAAGAAATCTGTATATGTATATTGTGAGAATATAGAAGTATTAATAATTTATAACATGTTGTTAACTTAGTCATAATTATCCTACTCTTAAATATGTCTGTGGTTTTTTTCATTAAAATTAGGAAAATAAGGCACTCATCCATATAAGCTTCACTTCATTTTATTTTTTTTAAATGCATTTCACCATTAACAACTTTTAGGGTATTCTTCCTGTCTCTTTTAAGTTAGTTTGGACAAGTCATTTTTATCTACCTCAGTTCCCCTTTATCTGGGTACTGTGAAGCTCGTGAGCTTTTATGGAAAGTTAATGACTCCCTATGCTGTGTTGACCCCAGTTGGCAGCTAAGCCCCCACCTAGCAGGAGCAACGGCTACTTTGTAAGGATTTTTATTGTTGAACATGATGTTGTATGGCATGGAATATCCCTTTGGTCAGTTAGGGTCAGATGTCCCGACTGTGTCACGTCCCAACTGGTTGCCCACCCTCAGCCTACTCACAGGGAGGGCAGAGTGAGAAACAGAGAAGGTCTTGATGCTGTGCAAACACTGCTCAGCAATAACTAAAACATTGCTGGGTTATCAACACTTTCGTTCACAAATCTAAAATACAGCACCATACAGCCTGGTACGAAAAATATTTCCATCCCAGCCAAACCCAGTATACTACACATAGAGAAAGTGCTGTAGAGTTGCTAAGTACTATTATTCCTATTTCTCTTAACTATTTGTCACATTGTATGGTTGAAAATCTGGGATTAAAATCTTTATTATTTATTCATATGGAGTGAGTGAAGAAAGAAACAATCTCAGATTCCACAGGTCTAGCATATACTCCAATTGGAGTGATACGCCCACAGGCTGCAGATTCCCACTTGCATTAACTATAAAATAAATTATTGGAAATGTGGAGATTTGCTCTCATGTCTTGCAGGCCTGAGTTGCGCAGGATCCCAATATGCATTCTGACAAACGCCTTTATATGCTGTCTGGTATTGTGCATGGTTTCACTGCGTAGAAGAGACATGAGGGTTGAGATTCTCATAAATATTAATCAAGGATTAATGAACAGTGGGAGGCTTCTGCATATCAATCTATATGAGAGGAAACTTTGCATTAAATACACCACCATCTATCCATAAATCATTTGGGAAAAGTGAAGGTACTCTCAAGTATCACTTGTTTTCTAACAGCCTAATCATTAAAACAGTACAGAGGTGACAGACACAATTTCATCGCATGATTATGAATGGCTGTATTTTTTTAATCCTTCTAGAAAACTAAATGCTTTTGAAAGGTTCTAAGATTATGGTAGTTTTGGCGGTTGCAGAACAGAATGAAACATAAAGTAGTAGTGCAGACTTCTTTATTCAGATTTAATATCTTTGCTTTACTTTGAATGGAAAAAAAAAATCAGGGTGGTGAAAGCTCAGCCTATGCACTTGCTGATTTGGTTTACTGGGACCTCCAACAAAACTCTCAGTAGTATCAATTTTGCGAAATGTCCCTATTACACTGGGCCTATAGACACCACTGGAGGACAACGTTTTGTTGCAGCTCTGGTAAATCACGCTCTTTTATTACAAATGGCTTTTTTTGGGTCCCCCAATCTACTAACCTGTGTGATCCAAAACTGCCTTTAACCTTAGTGACTTGCAATATTGTTTTCTGACAAGTTTGGTAAGTATTTTTTTTTTACAATTGCTCTTGCCTCCTCATCAGAAAGATGAAGGTCAACCTGGCAGTGAAACCTGAGTTAATAATCTGATACTGGCATGCTGAGAAGGTTCTTAATACTGGACAGAAGGGAAGTACAGGGAGATTTACCTGGTGGTTAGATGGGGGCAATCAGGCTATTGGACATTGGGCTAAAATTTATTTGTGACTGATCATTGCTATGTGCAAGCAGGTAACTGTTCTGAAGCAGGTCTCTGTGATCTATCACTGTTCCCCCGACCTATCCACCATGATCTTCTACATTTAGATCAATAAACCTCGAAGGAATGACCATCTTAGCTTTAGAACATCTCTCTTCCCAAGTCAAATTATAGCTGTTGTATAGTTGTAACATTACACAAGCAATTCACAAACTTCCTGAATTTGGGGACCAATGACCAATGCGTTGCCAAGGGGGATGTTTATTTTGAAGATATGTGTGTGTGTGTGTGAAAGATCAATAATTGTAAAAGTTATTAGTAACTCACATGTGAAATTCACAATTAAGTAGGACCAGAAACAGTGTAAGATAAATTTTAAAAAACCCAACTTTGTTCTATACAGTGGATGTAAAAGTGGCATCTAAATCTCAGGCCTGCTGAAAGACAGATTCCTCTACATAATAGTTTTTTGTGTGACTGTGTATGAGTTAAGGTATTGTGTAAAATCCCAATTAATTTCATGAGATTCGAAACGCTTGGCTGCTTCTTAAAATATCAGCATCAAATGACTAAGTAGTATAACATTAAAATCTACTGTAGTTCTGCAATTTTGCTTGTATGAACAAAGCCAAAAAAATGGTGTTTCATGAATTCACAGGCTAGAAGAGACCATGAGAACATCTTGTCTGACTTTCTGTATATACCATAGATTTTAAACATTTGAAATAGTCATCCAGAGATCAGATAATGAATCTGATATTTCTAAATCTACATTTACTTGGTTTTCTGCAAATCTTCCAAAAAAGAGCATAGACTTTACCTGGAGATTCCCACCAAAGAAAATTCATCACCTCTGTGGTAGTTTGTTGCAAAGGTTTACCATCTGCATTGTTAGGAAAAAATACCTATTTCTAATTTAAATTTGTCTTCTTTCAGTCTGCAGTCATTACTATAATTCCTCTGTGAAATTAAAGACAACATTACTAAACAGTATGCTCTCTCTGTTCAGGTATATATACGTTGTAAATAAATCATGTCTGAATTATATTTTTCATAAGCTGAATATATGGACTCTCTCAGACTATTGCTTCAAATCATTGTCTCCATCCCTCAAATACTTTTCAGATTTTTCCTTGCCCCTAATTCTTTAATATTCCTTTCTAGAAGAGCAGAAATAAAACAGCATAAAGCATTCTTAACTTGGTTCTCCCCAGTGTGGAACACAGATATGAGACTGTTGCGTTATTCTTACCTCTCTCTGTATATTCCTCCAAGGACTGTGCAGGAACTTTTGGGTCTTTTTTTTTTTTTTTTTGACTTAGACTCAGATCTCATATTGACCTGCATGTCTGCTATGATCCTTAAATCCCTCATAGTCACTACTTTTCAGGATATTGTTCTATACGCGTATCCTGCATTCCACATTCACAGGTACAGTTGCTCAAATTTACACTTGGCTACGTTGAAACACATTTTGCTTAAGTGAGTGACTGAGCAATATAATGACTTCCCTGTCATTTTTTACAACCTTAGTGTCCTCGACACACATTTACATTGAAATCTCCTATGAAAATTTTGTTATCAGATTTGGTACCAAGCAGAAGCAAATCTTCCCTGTAAAATTATGATTCTGCATTGACAACTACTGTTTAGTAGCAGAGAAATTATTTTTCCTTCAGGTATCAGTTTTTATTCCAAGAAAGGTATGCTCTCCTGGTATTTAGTTACCTTCAGCAAGGTTTTCTAATAAAAAAAAAAAAATTAAATTAGGTTTGTCTGACAAAGTTAATTTTTCCATAGACCCACATTGACTGCATTATGGTCACGTTTTTCTGTAGTTGATTCTCACTTTATCTATTTTATTATTTCCTTGGGATACGCATCAAGCTATTCCACTTATCTGGGATACCCGGCTTTATCTCATGAATATTTCAACAACATTCTAGACTTTCCAAATTTTCCTGTTATTCTGCGATTTATTAAAATGTTAAGAGCTAGTCAACTCTTTCAAAATTATCAGGAACAAATTGTCTAACCTGACAAATGCACGTTCCTGTAAAAAACCTGCTTATCATCTTCCTCGATTGCTGGTGGTCTGGAAAATACTTCCTCGCCTTCAGGAAACAAAAGTATAATTTCTCATTCTTTGGGTTTGTATGCTATACCAGACATGGAATCCCTAACTTTCCTTATCAGTTTTCTTCAGTTCCCCTTTTCCCTTCTGTATCTTCCTTCCAGAGCTTCCATTACTTTTTCCATCCTTATGCCTCTGCCTAGCAATTCTCATAGACTAAGAACCAGCCACACAAACCTCACAGGCACATGAACAAACAGACCTCTCTCTTGATTTGTTCAGCTTCTCAAAACCCCAGCCACACACAGCTCTCGCTGACACAGGCAGACAAACCAATATATCAAACACACAGCTTGCCAAATCCTTTCACGTCCAAGAAGACTGGCAGCTTTGAAAGTATTTTTTTCCCCCACTTCCTTTTCATCTGTATTGTTGGACTGTTTGGGTATTTATCCCTTTGTCCAGCTTTACTGGATTTTAATTGGGGCATTGAAAATTTACAGGCAATATGAAAAGCTGAGAAAGAATTTTTTGAACAATAATATTGATAAAATCCTATTAGTTCTAATAAAATTACTTTTGGCAGCCATACTTCTGGTTCTGGCGAAGGGCAGGTCCTTCATGAAGGTTTACCAGCTTCCCGCATGGGATCTTCTCTCCCACCCAGGTCCAAAGTTCTCTCTAATTTTAATACTCACAAATATTAGTTTTACAAAGTGCTTTCCTATATTCTTTTCCAAAAGGATATATTTTAATTGTCTGTACTTGCTCCCATCTGTCTCTTCAGGACCTCGGTTGCAATGGTTACCCGTAGCATGATCAGTTAGAAACCGTGTTGGCCCTTAGATAACTTGTATTTTTCACCCAGACTTTGCCAATGGATCATTATATAGCCTTAGGCAAGCGGTTCAGTTTCATTCCTCACTTGCTGTAACATTTGTGAAGCGCTTTGCAATCAGTAAGTAAAAACTGCTACTTAAGTTCAATGTATTATTCTGCTCACATCGCTGATCCTTTAGCGTACTCACCTCCAAGGATATTACCTTCTAGGCTAACATTACGTCTGTGTCCAAAGTAGTGGGTTTTTAAAGTCTGAACTAGAAAACATTGTAAAGCAAAAAGTCTTTAGCATGCTAACATTATGAGAAAGTAGAATTATATTTTCCTGGGCTAGAGAAACTGCTACTTAAAGAAAGGAGTGGAGGGCATATCTCACAAAGCTGTGTTTTCAAATTCAGAACTGAGCAGGACACAACGGATAGCGTGGATAGTTGTGATAATTTTAAGTCTACAAAGTTGAGAAAAATGAAGAACATGAAAATGAGCAACCACATTAAAAAAGATATGTATTAAACCGCCCTTTGCACACTTTAAAAGTAAGGTACATTGTAAATGGGTGTCCAGGTATAGATGATTATCAGAATATATATAATTAGCTGCTGCAGCAGGAGATTATAAAATCAAGTATCTTAATAGCTTCAGAGCAAGGGACAGTAGATCTCCAAAGTGCAACAAATACAGCATCAGGGTAAGGTTGTTGCAATCTCGAAGCCGGTTTCTTTAGATTTCAAGTAAACTCAATTACCAAATCTGAAGTCACTATTTAAATTGCAAGAACAATCTATCCAAGATACTGTAAGCGTTTTACAAGTGGCTTTTGGACTGGGATCTAAATGTTACAAAAAGGTGGATGAAGCTGCACAAGAAACTGAAATGTTTCGGAAAATTGTTGTTGAAATACTTGAGACATGGTATGTTATCAGGTGGTTTGTGTTTTAAAGTGCGTTTGCTGATTCGCTCTGTAATAAGGATGTGATTAACCCTGAAGATCTGGAGTCCCTTGCTGTAGACAAATATCCTTTTTTTAAATCTAGCTGTGCTAGTGGGAAAGTTCATACCCACATTCTGCTCTGGCTCCTAAACGATTTCATTCATACCAGCCAAGTTAATCGTCAGACTGTACTTAAAGCATTTAAATGATTTGACAATAACTAAGTTCATCTTAGTGGCAAGCACCGGTGAATGCTTATGCAGACCTCTTAGCTGGCAGAATTTCGGGCACTTGTCTAGCAGAAGGTACCAAGTAATGAGAAGAGGACAGAGCAGTGGCAGCATCCTCCTCCGCGGGGAAAGCGAGCTGTTGAGTGTGAGTCCTTCCACACGTTAAACTGATGCATCAATGACATTTGAGTGCCAAACTATCACATAAATTGATCATTAACACTGCTTAACCAAGTACTCATGAGTAAGGCAGATTTCTTTGAATCAAACTGATTTAAATCCTTCATTTTGATTGTGGTTTAAATCATCGAGTAAGAATTGCTGATTTAGATAACTGATGCTAATCTTGTTTTGCATTTTTATTTTAGTTCAGAAAGAAAGGGTCACTTTCATCAACTGGAATAATCCTTAAAATAAATAGATTTGCAAGAAGCTTGAGATTTCTTCTTTTTATTTCTCAGGTTGATATGTGATATATGAAAACAATCATTTAAGGATTTGTCCAGTTTAAAATATATTTATTTAGATTCTTAAATTTGTTTTGTGGTAGAAAATGGTTAAAAATTTTATTTTTTTTTTTAAATTACTTGTGTTTTGTCTCAAGTGGGATAGAAAGTAGAGTGCACCTCAGAACATACAGCAAAATTTTAAATCTTTTTCCTAGGTTAAACAAAGGTACTATGAAATATGATGGACACATATACAATAAAATGTGTCAAATATGCTAAATTACTGATTTATTACAGAAAACAATTTTTAACTATGTTTAATACAGATTCTGAAGACAATAGGCCAAACATAGTTAACATATAGATGGTGTCTGATAGGATTTTCAAAATCATATAATGGCTTTTGTGTATGTTTACGTATATCTCAAAATGTCACTTGGATATAAGTCTGTGTTTTAAGTACCTACATAAGTTAAAAACAGCTTTGTGAGAGCCTTTTCTTTCTCTTTTAAATAAGATTTCTTAATTTTTCCCATTATTTTGTATTGGTATACTGGAAGAGAATGTTTTCAAACCCCAAGTCAACTTACCAAACTCAAACAAAAAAAGTTTTCTTTGTGTTTGCTTTTGAAATTGAGATCAAAAATAATTAAAGCAAAAAATGTCTGCACTGCGCACTTACAGTGTTATTTCATATATTTTAATGTAACAGCTGAAAATAAAGTATTTAATGTATTCAGTACCTGCCATCACATTAACCTAAAATTGGATATTTTCCCTTGCCTTCACATACCTTTAACTCATTAAAATAATGAGAATTGAGAAGGGTTGGTGAGCATCATATTTATTTTTTAATTTATGCAAATGACATCACTAATTGATAGCAGATTTATCTTTTAACACAAATATTCAGAACATAAATTTTAAAAATCTTATTGAGCAGGAGCAGACCTAAGTGAAAAATCCATTTTTCTTTGAAAAAAAATATTTTTACCTATTTGCCTCAGAAGTCAAGTGATTTTAGTATATTCCTGATATTCACCAATTTGTGTTATTGTCTTCCCAGAATTGTATAGGTTAGCTCACTTTTAAACAAATTTCTCCATGCTTGGATTAACTGGTGTAATTTTTGTGCCCCGTGTTACGCTGTCCCACAATAATCACATATTCTCCCGTGTATCCAGTTTCTCCCTCTAAAAATACCCTAATGTGTCTTGCATGTACCAACCCTCTTGCCCAGCAGTATGCTTTTCTCCACATATACCTTCTCTGTGTTTTCTAACCTGCCACCTGTACCTGCTAAATATAAGCCATAGAATGAATTCCTGCTGAGTTCACGCCGTGCTTCCCTCTGCAGGAGCATGGTTATCCTCCAATCAGGTCATCCACCAATCTGCACCACATGAAACGCCCCCCACCATTACAACCTCTGCTCCTCCCATGTGGCCAATGGCTTCCAAAGCAGTAACACTGGAGTAGAGCAGGGATGAAGAGAGAGCAGTGTGCGTGTAATTCCATAAACCTAATTGTATTAGAAATACAGCTGAAGATTGATTATACACAATAAACTTGACAGGGCAAGAAGTTTGGTTGAGTTTATGTCGTGTATAATATTATCTCTTAACATAACCTTCTATGTCTGTTTTACGTTTTCTGATATTTTTTTTAGTGCTTGTTGTAGCAACCTAGATATTTCAGGGTTTTTTTGCATATGATGTTAATGAAACCAACAGTAATGACAATGTCTAGCCCTCAAGTCAATTCTCATCCAGAAAACAAGTCCTTTTAGGATGTACTGGGTTTATTGGTTATCGTTTTGCAGGAGTAAAGGTTAAGTAGCAGATTGTCCAGAATGCCATGAGCGCTTTTGAACAGTTCACTCGTTGTTTTACATTGGAGGCTGTTATGTAAAAGACAATCGATAACCTAATTCCATTGTCCTTTTGTAACCACTGCTCATGTGTGTAACACTGGTTATTTAAAAATGAGGTATACCAACAATATTTGAAATGTAAGAATGTTGCTTGCTATTTAACCTCATCTATAACAGGATGATTCTGTACATAATACACTACAAGTTTGTTTCTCATGACCAAAAAATGCTTACTACGTAATAACGCAATCAAGAATCAATGATTTTAGGTCTGCCCAAAAAGATTAAGAAAAGGTTGATGTAAGATGGCCAAAACGGCTAAAAATCAAATTCTGCCTGATGATCCTAGTCTATGACAGAACGACGGACCTTGTGAAAAGTAACAGTAATTGTCAAGTTATCATCTTCACATAACTTTAGTAAAGCTTCACTCACCCTTTTTTCTAACCAAGACAATTTAATTCAGTTTACGTGTATTTATAAGTGTCTGAATAATCAAAGAAAAAAATGATCTCATAATCAACTCGACTCATAATGACGAGCAGTCTAATTCACACTGGCCCGTTTTTGAGTGGGAGTTGTCCCAAAAGAAAGCCAGAGGTCCCTTCCAGTTGAAATCACTCTATAGTTCTGTGATCCTACGATATTGAAGCAGTATGCACAGATTTTGGAAGGTGAGGCTAAAATTGAAAACGTTCTTATATCAATTCAGTAGGAGGTGTAAATATAGTTCACACTGTCTTATGTTGGAGGAACTGGCTGAACAATGTCCTGAAACCTTTCTACCTGTTACATTAGTGGTTCACTGATGAGTAAATATATTGGGGTTGCAAAGCATCGTATGAAAATCTTGTGCTATGGTCAGCTCGATTGTTGGAACATTCTGGATGTCGTAGTGCTTTATATCAACAGGATGTGATAGGTATTTTTAGATTATATATCAGCAAGCAGCTTCATTCTTAGGATCAAAGATTCAGAGGGAAATGTTATGTTAAAAAATGTGCCAAAGGAAAACAGCTGTTCGGGAAAAGTGCTGTGAATGCTACTTATATTATAAGCAAAACTAATATACTTCCACATGACTGTAATATTTAGAGCGGTGGCTTTTGCGTCTATACAGTCAAATGATTGTGCATTCAGAACTTACATGTTAACATTAAAGAATAGTCAGGTAGTTTGTATTTAAAATGTTATAAACATTCAGCTGTAGGATTTTAAAGTTTAACCATATTATTCATATTCAGTGAAAATTCCTTGATGTATGGAAAAGCATAAAGGGTCATTTAAATTGTAAGAAGTATAGGGCTTGGGTAGTTCGGAGGCATAAACCTAAATCCTTTTACGATATTCATTGCTACTGAATTAAAATGAGGAAGATTCAGATAATTATCTGAATAACAATGAGCGCTGGGTTAAGTTGATGTTCCCAAGAAAGTGGAAGAGCTATATGAAATGAATTAAAATATATGGGTTGTACTATCTATTGATACTTAATCTTTTTCTCCTTCTTGGCTTTTGTAAAAGTTATAAGTGAATAGACATGCTCAGAGTAATGTTTACCTTTTCCCCTATGTCAGAAGGAAAAAAAAAACACTTTTCCCATTAATCAGATAAATGGGTTTTAGACATTTTATTTGATGTGCTCTAAATTACAATTACAAGAACACTAAAAATTAAATATTATAAAATGCCTAGTATGTGACACATCTGAAGCGGAGATATATAGCAATACAGTGCTGGACATATTAACTCATCTGCTTTGCCATTATAAATGGCTTCCCTCATTTGTTCGTAATGCACACGGTAGCTCTGACTTTCTTTGATTTTGTGCTTTTCCTTCCAGGTTTGGATTTGTTCTTCATAAGGATGAGCCTGTGCTCCAGAAAATTGATCTAGAAACTATGTCGTACATCAAGACAATTAGTTTAAAGGATTATAATTGTATTCCTCAGTCACTGGCTTATACACATCTTGGAGGATACTTTTTTATCTGCTGTAAGCCTGATACCACCGGGGCTGTCCTACCGCAGCTTATAGTGGATAGCGTTACTGATGCTGTGATCGGATACAATGGCGACGTAACAGGCATGCCACATATCTCTCCAGATGGACACTACCTTGTCAGCATTGATGATGCTAAAGGTCTCATGAGGATCCAGTCCATAACAATGAGAGGAGAAATACAGGATGCATTTGACATTCACACTAATTTGCACATATCTGATGTAGCTTTTCAGCCATCATTCACTGAAGCTCATCAATACAATGTCTACTGTAGCTCCAGCACGCAAACTGATGTTCTCTTCGTGGAGCTCTCCTCTGGCAAGGTTAAGATGGTGAAGAGTCTGAAGGAGCCTGTCAAGGCGGGCGAATGGCCTTGGAACAGTAAGAACCGTCTTATAAAAGACAGCGGCCTTTTTGGTCAGTATCTCATGACCCCCTCCAAGGAATCTCTGTTTATCCTGGATGGACGGCTCAATAAGTTAAATTGTGAAATCACTGAAGTTGAGAGAGGCAACACAGTAATTTGGGTTGGAGAAGCATAAGGATCTGTGTTCTATATTTACTGAATTAATAGTTTTACAGTACATTGCACTTAAATTACACCATTCTTCAAATTTACACAATTTTCATTTTAAATTGTTAGACCCTTCTATACTTGTAATTTCTTTGACTTGAACACAATTTAAATCAAATTCCACATAAACGTTACTAAAACAACAGCTATTTGATAATGGTACACCTTAGTAATTATTAGCTGAGATTGTGGTGTTTGACTGAAATTACCAAGTACTGAAATTGATGATAAATATCATACATTATTTTAAAGCAAGTAGGGGGGGGAGAAGCTTCAGGGAATTTAATGTGATACTTTGCATTTGTTAATGGAAAACTAAAATATGATAAAATAATATAAAATGTGATTCATATGATAAAATACGATTCGAATTTTGGGTTGGTTTGCTTCAGACACAAAATAAGAGCTGTTGTACAACCTCTGACTCCTTAAACTGAAATGTTATGTCCTGTTCTGTCCAGTCCACTGTTAAATCTTTTTGTGCCTTGAAGCGAAAGTCTCACATGAAAGGTAAAGCATAGAAATTGTATAATTTATTCCCACTGTGGCTACAGGATTGCTTGTCATTGGAAAGAAACTTTTGGTATCAAATTTCTAGTCTCAAGTTGTGGAACCTACATGGAAAGAAAAAAAAGGAGAAATTATATTTGCAGTGTTTTCTGTTCACTGCAGCTGGAGGAGTTTATTTTTATGGCGAGTCTTAGTTGAGAGAGCTGCTTGCAGAAGCTTAACCTTTTTTTAGAAAAAAGTAGATGTTAGGTTTTTCAGCTATCACAGGGTTTCATCAGCAAGGAGTTTCAGTTCTACTAAAGAGAAACATTGCACTTAACCTTTCAGAGTAAACCAGGTTCTAAAAACCTGGCATCACAAAGCTTCAATTATATCATCGAGGAAACTGTTATTTAAAAGTAAACAAAATGCTTTTTAAGAAACTGAAAATGCAAAGAACTGAAATCTACAGTAGGTAATATTTTTGCTTATGCATTGTACCATTTATCCATATTTGTTAAACCAATTGGTTAACTCTCACCGAGTTTTATATTCCATGCATTGAATTGGATTAGTGCAAAAAAAAAAAAAAAAACAACAAAAACTTTGTATTTTTTATAGTTTGTTTACTTAGAATTCTGATATTAGCAATGGTTAAACATATAAATGGGAAAAATAAGATTCCCAGAAGTAGAATAACAAATCAGTGGGATCAGGAAGCCAGCAGTAAACAACTATCCAGACTTAGAGCAATGACTTAAAACTTTGGGAGTATTTTTATTTTTATTATGTTTTTGCTAAAGAATGCTTATAAGCTCTTAAACTGACCTCCATTTACTGAAGGCAATCAGAAAAAAATATCTTTTTTTAAACAAAATTTTACTGCAATTTAGATTGTGTAAAATTGCTTAGAAATCTGGAATTTTCTAGCATTGTAATCTTGTGTGCATTTAGCATCCTGCCCTGTGTGGTACAGTAGATCTCTCTTTAGCTTGAGCAAACCTCCTGGTAGGTAGATTTAACTAAGACAAGAGTCTGCTTACATTTCTAGCTACTGAATCTGTTTCCCTTTTTAACAACTTTTTTCCATTGTGAGCAAAGAAGAATCATGTAAACCGTCTGTTACTCACTTATTTGCAGTAGTCTGTCTCATGCATTTTTCTTCTGTAACTGACACCACATGGATGTTCTGTATGTAGAAAATGCTTGACAAAAGGAGAATAAACCCCATGAATTTTAAACAGTACTGACTTTGGTGAATGCTCCAATGTAGCCACTGTGAACAGGCACGTAACACAGACTTTATTTGAAAGCAAGGCAGAAAGAAGTTATATGCATGTATTTATATATATAAAATAATATACAGTGCAGGAAGAAAACTTTTCAGAACAGCTTAACTAACTGGAAAAGTTTCCTTTGTCTGCTGCAAAGAAAAGCTACTCTATTAATGACTTAGGCACAGAGTAATTAGAGTGTAGACAGGTGTCTATTTTCATGCCCAGGCTCTGGAGCCAAAAACCTCTAGTCTAAAAGCTATAAAAACAAATGAGCTCAAACCAAGAAGCGTGGCACTCCAGTAATGCAGCTTAACATCTCCCTGTCCAGTCTGCTCAGAGTAGATGGATTGTACGCTTACTTTGCCCTCTCCTTGCCTAACCATTAACAGTAAAGATAAGAAGAACATGACGACAGTGAGGTTACCTTGACACTGAAAGCTCTCCTGTGTTATTCATGATCCCTCTCTATCAATAAAGTCCAAGTCAGTTGTCAGTTTTGGCAGCATCTTATTCTTTTGTATTAGCAACATTTGGCAATTGGACAAGCTGTAAAACTTGGATAAACTATGTTGCTTGTTATATGAAACAGGAGACAAAAATCTCTACCGAAAAACTTAAGAGATTTGACTATGTCAATAATATCACAGTAATTTCTATAGTGTAGAAACTGTCCAAATCAGCTTAGAATTCTTGTTTGAAACCAAGTTCTCTATTTCCACGCAAAGAATATCACTGACTCTAGCTAAAGCGGTTTTGTAAAGGACTATTGCCAATTGCCTGTATTTTGTTTAGCTAGGCCAGTGTAATAGCTCAAAGACCATGGTTTGTTTCTTTGCCAGCGTTACAGAACTGAAACAGGTTTCTGGTATCCAGGAGTTGTTTGATCCCATTGAATAAATGAAAAATCAAACACTGTCTTCAGTGTTTCAAATTTCTCTTAATACAAACCCAGATGTAACAACATTTGGTTTTGAATCCTGTCTTCCCTAATTGCTGTTGGAAGCAGAGGCAATGAATGCCTTTTAAATTGTGGTACACATTCATATTTTATTTCACAAGCTGTTACAAACTTTCAAGATTTAGGATTTTCTTACGGAAATACGTTAGAGAAAAGTAGTGGAAGACAATGTAAATGTAATGGAAGAAGCCAAATGTACATGACAACAAAGTTCTGTTACAGCTCCTGAAAGTTTCTACTGTGTTCCTGTACGCTAACGCATTTCAGAAGTGTGTGTGAGGACAAGACGGAGTGCTCTTAAGCAGGGACTGTGACGATAGAGCTGCTTTCGCGAAGGTATTAAAAAAAATACTATTTTTGAGACATGGAGAAAAGGCTCTGTCAGTCGACTTTAAGGGTCACCAAAGGAAAGAGAAAATGGTGTCTTCAGTTTGGCAGTAGACATTTTTAATAGTCTGTGCCCGAAGGTGTCTTTTAAACTACTATTCCATACTGATAAACAGCTAGTTACTTGCTGCACTACTATATGTACATCAATTAATATGTATAAGAGATTAAAACCAGAGATTTTTTTTGAAAGTTTCTCTCTTATAAACTAGTAGAGATTTTTATTTCAAAATATGATCTTGCAATTTTTCACTTTTTGCATGTGGTCCAGAGTATCATCATCTGTCTTCATTTATGGGCTTTCTGACTAATTGGTTTATAATATCAAAGTGTGAGAGATTGCTAGTTAAGCAACTGCATAAATTGGTAAACTGAGCTCAGAACAATCCCTTCAGTGCAGTTAATATATTTCCCTTAAACAAACTATTTCAAACATCTAGACATATGATGCCAAAGAGTTCATAAACCAAAAAATAAGATGTCTTTGCAAATACTTTAGAAATACATCTTGTATAAGCATATCTTTAAAAATATCAGTGGAAAAAATGATGAAAGAGGTTTCAAAGAGCTCTACATATTTTTGTCAGTGGTATCAATGACACTCAAAAAGTGTCATTTTGAGTTTTTATTGAGCCTCCTACTCACACCATATCATTAATTAAGGCTGTCTGTTAAATACAAGTTAAAGGGCATTTAAGACTACCATAGTATTATTTAGATTTTAAATAATGACTCTTCAGCTGCAGTTTCAACTTCTTTCAATTAACAGAATATTCAGAGCTGAAACACGGTATATCTTTGTGTTGTTGAGCAGCTGTTTTGTTACACCGAGGGAGTGTCTGCATTTCAGTTAGGAATGAAATAATCCCAAATGTGGGTTACAGAGTAGCAGACTTGCAAATTATGAATGTTGTGTTAAGAAAAGAACATAGTTATCACATCATTTTGCCTACTTACCACAAGATACTCAGTTTGATTTCAACTGGAAGAGTGTCGACAGCTTAATTGGGACATTTGTTTTTACCTAGTGAAAAAAACAAGATACTTTGCAGGATATTTTGTAAATAAATTGATAGGTCTCAAATAATTCTTAAAAAAAAAAAAAAAGATTACCAGTCACCTGTACTGATTGTTTTTTCTTTTCATGGTATTTTGAAGCGAACATCTGTGATGCATTTCAAGAACTTGTGGAAGAATGAATCAATGAATTGCTACAGGAACATGCCTAGTGAATATTACAAAAATTCAGAATTGCATTAACTCACATTTTCACTTACTGTCCTTATTTTGCCAATCATTCTCTCAAACAACCTTAGGGAAAACCAGTACAGATGGATAAGCTTTGTAAAATATCTTCCAGGTCAAGAGATGGCAATTTTGTCTGATTTAACTTTATTGTGTAAATGTATGGATTTGAACCAGGCTATGCTATATCCTGGACAGGTGCTCTCAGGACTGGGTAGGGTACAAAAACGAGGAAGCCTTCGCCCGCTCTTCCTTCATCTGTGTTTTAAAAGCAAAGAAAGGCCACATCTTCAAAGACTGTAGATGGCTATTTTCAGCTTTCTGAACTCAGATCCAAAACGGCAGGAGGCATCTTCCAGCTGTTCTTGGTAGCAAAGCGAAGTCATAGCAGGGTTCCACACCTTGTGTCAGTTCAATTAGCTACCTCTAGGCCATCTTTTTCATCTTCTCCTTCTCCAAGCTCTAATTCTGAGCTACACGACATTTTCCATAGAGGACTCCTAACAATAAGCTCACGAAAGCCACTTAGCAGCAATGCCTAACCCTAAGGCACTTCTGGCTTTAAATTAGCTCTAAGTACTCAAGCAGCATGTATCAACCAGTAGCAATGTGACCTGACAGCGCCTATTTCTGCCAGGCTGTGGCCAATTCCAGAGCTTCACCGAAGGCAACAAAGCCAAGATAAAGATTATTATGGGTTAAGAGAAAATTAAAAAAAAAAACCAACAAAACCTTCCTTGCTTGCACAAGTAACCAGAAAAATGCTTAAAACAATCAATACACAAAGAAGAATTTTGTTTGCTTTAAAACATCTTTACAAAATATCAGACTTTATAGGACTGTTATCACAAACTTATTTTCCACATTTATTTATAAAATCATCCAAAACTTTACTAAGTTCTGTGTTAAAACAGTAAAGATTTCCAGCATAAATTTATTCATGACTATGCCATTTGTTGTGATGTAATTCTTTGCCTTCAATAATTCTACTGCTTCTTTGATAGTATTTTCCAGACTGTATGTGTAAACAATTGTCACAACTTCTTAACATGTTTTTTTTGGTGAAGACGAATACTCGATCACAATGGTTGTTTTCATAGTTGTTACTGTTGAAGTTCAGTTTTCTCGAATACAGGTGACCTGACTGAAAGCCTTAATCTGAACAAGGGGAAGAGCTGGAACCCCAGTTTCCATTTTTTGCTGGCAGCGCTGTGAGGAGATCTGAGGTAAATGGGCTTTTTCAGCCTGGAGAAGAGATCTTGAGGGAGGCCTAGTAGCAGCCTGCTAGTACCTATGGGAAGGTCATAAAAGCGATGGAGCTAGATTCTTCACAGCCGTGCATAGCAGGAGGACAAGGCACAACAGCATAAACTGAATCAAGAGTTTCAGACTGGATATAAGGAAAAGCTGCGAGGACAGCCGAGCATGGGAGTGGGTTGCCTAGAGAGGCTGTGCAGCCTCCATCCTTGGAGGTTTTCCACATCTGGATGGACTATGTCCATCTGACCTTTAGCTGAACTGGCTTTGATCAGTGTTGGAGTAGAGAACTGTCAAGGTCCCCGCGAACCTGAATTATCTTGTGATTTTATGATTATGACTTGGGGATGGAAAAAATAGCAATCTTAATTTGTTTCAGCTGTTTACGTTTCTGACTGAGCTTGCACAACAGGTATTTAAATGTACATTTGCAAATGAAAAACCCAAGTGTTAAGGTTGGGTTGAAATATGGCCTAACCAAAAGTCAAAAAGTAGTAAGTTTTGTCGCTTGAAATCCTTAGCGCTGAGCATCTCATCTTAAACCAAGGATATTGTAATTTAAAAATCTGGAATATGTTTCTTGGCTTCCAGGATATCCCAAGCTGATAATAGAACTCGTGATGGATGTAATATGCAAAGGTAAGTGCTCCTTTCTAAATATCCGAAGAATAGCTGTAGCAGAAGAAAGGAACACCATTGTAGATAAGGTCTCATAACGCTCTGAGACAGCATATGTCCAAATGTGACCATAACCACTTACGCGTATCCTTGGTCACAACTCTTCAAGTAAAACTGTTCTGGGCATTTCATTGAGACCTAATGGGTAAATTCATAATGTGGTTCACTAGTGGAATAAAAGATTTGTTAAGTTGCGAATCAGTTTGAGATGGGATAGCTCCTGTCATATCCATAGTCATCTCTCCAAAGGAAAAACTTAAATATGGAGAAAGTCCTGTTCACCTCTCATCAGTTTGTATTTTGTATTTTGGTTTTCGTTTTAAGCAGGTCCTAGAGAAACCTACTGATGACTTTTGATATTAGCAACAAAAATGTAGAACATATAGGAATAAAAAAAAGATGTATCTAAATATTATTCAGCTGTAATGACCCATAAATGTGAATTATATTTTTTGTGAATACAGTCATCAAGATGGGGAAAAGCATAGGCTTAACTCTGCATCTCAAAAATCCCGATTTCAGCCAAACTCAGAAAAAGACTAGAGAGAACACACTAGGTGAGAGAGAGGAAAAAGTCATTCAGAACACGAATACCTACTAATTAGAGAGATGTGGGATGGAGTCCAGCAGTCAAGCACCTTTGCATTTGTACCACAGTGATGATGTTTCACTGTGACCGACCCCCACACAGCGGAGGAAGACTCAGAGGAGAAGGGCAAAAATAATGAGCTCAGGGGAGAATGTAAAGAATGACCACCAATTATTGTAAAGAAAGCTGTGCACTTCTAGGGGGCCGGAGAGTAACCTTTGTTTTAGATATATGGCTATACCAGTGAGTTATCAGGTATTGTATAAACAGCTTTTTCTGAGATAATTAGTGGAGAGTAATGTCTTTCTGAGCTAGCCAGAGCAGCACGGGGGGAGAAAGTGTATATGTGTCTCAAGCTAGCGTTAAGCTTTAAAACTGGCCATCTAATAATATGAACTTTGAAGAGAGCAATGGGCTTGACCTGGCTTCAACCCTCGTATTCCTTCCCAGTGACTGGGCACACCCAGCATCGTGATGGTGAGCCTATAGAGACTGCTAATGGGAATCATATTTGCACGGGGTGATTCAACTGCGTACTGCAATAGCTATATTGTGCTTATGCTGTGATTTCAGTGTACTGCTGTATCACTCTACTAAATCAAAATCCCATGCAATGACCATTATGTCAAATAAGTAAATTTGATATTAAACTTTAAACCCTTCTTGTGTTGAATATCTAAAAGAACCTAGTGAGAGGGTATTGGGACTCTGACATTCACTCACTTCCACTTCATTTTATATAACACTGGAATTAAAAATATTTTCAGCACTTACAGTACTGTCATTGGATAACAATAAGAATGAAATTCGTAAGAAATGGGCAAAATCTTAATTATGCTGGTATTAGGAGTTCTTTCATAGTCGGTGAGCATCACATTACGCAGCACACGATAAAGGCAACAAAGACAGCACGGTGAGCTATTTCATTCTTATATCGGGAAGGAAGAGATTGTGGTGGGTCTGTATTCTAAGAAAGAGCTAAACTGGTGTCCTATACCTGCAAGGCAGAGATGTTTACATTGCTTGACACAGGTAATTGAAGTCAACTTCCAGATTATTTAGGATTTTTTGTGGTTTGTTTTTTTTTTTTTTTAATAGTGACATGGAAAGAAGTCTTCAGAGAAAGCACTAACAAGCCTCTGTATTCAGAACAAAAATCTATCGACATCAGTTTTAGAAAAATTCATAACCAGGAGTTGAAAATATATATTTCACTTGAATCTTTCCTATCTGTCACCTCTTAATGGGTTAAATGCCCTGTTTGGTGCACCACTGCTTAAAAAATTATTTTAAACTGTCTTCGGTGAGCTATCTTTCACAAAGTATGACAAATTCAGTTACTGGTAAAAGACTGAAAGATACTGAAATTGCCTTTTTCTATTTAGAAGTAATGCATGAAAAATTGCTTCTTCTAGCTTATGAATATTAAAATTGTTCTTATTTTAATCTAATAGATGAAAAAATAGCTTCTTGTTATTAGCCATGATGTTCATGTTCTTATTTTTAATCTTCCTGAGGTAGCACATCCTTTATCTTTCCATAAGGATGGACAATAGTTCACTCATTTTGCAATACTTCTTTTTATATTTTTCTCTAGTAATGAAAGCTTAGGTATATACTTTCCTTTTAATTAAATGTGTATTAAACCTATGGCAAAAAAAAATAATGTATTTGTGTGACAATATTTTTCAGTTCATTTATGTGTTTCAGGAAAAAAACAAAACAATTCATCATTCCCCAGCAAGTCCCTCGAGTCTTCCACAAGAAGATTCCCTTCCCCCAGCTGGCTCTGTATATGTTTTCACTTGTGAACAAAATTCATTACAGTTTTCATCATATTTTAATAATAATGAATGATATTTTTTTAGTTCTGTGAAATGACATCACAAGTTTAAAAAAAGGATTCTTTCCCCCCAGCATCCTGTGCAAGGCGTGTAATGCAACTTATTAATGTGATCACTCTCTTTAAGAGATAATACAAACTGTAAACGTAATTATTAAAAAAACCCTCCAAAATAGTAATCAGCATTATTTTTTCATCTCAGTAGACCTATGTTAAATCATTGTTAATGACGCAGCCATACACTGTGAGGAAGTAGAAGCAACAGCATATTTATATTGAGGCCTGCATAAGGAAATAATATTGCGTAAATACGGGAAGAGGAGCTAGGTGTCCAAGTTATTGCAAAACTAGTTTTGAAGTGTCTTAATTAAAATTGTAAATAAATAGCCATTTCCTGTATGATTACTGTAAAGATTAACTAACAAGATACACTTGTAAATTGCACTTGGATGCTCTTTCCAAATAGAATTTTTGCTGTGATACTTTGAGAGCAGAACTACATAGTTTGCGCTGTTCAGGCTGGACTGTCAGACCTCCATATCCTCTCCTCCACTATTTGGTGGCTTGTTGCTCCTTTGTATTTCCAGATAAGTGGACTTCTGGGGGTGGCATTCCTGCTATTTTGTCCTCTTATCCCCTGTAAGGTTAAATACAACATTCACCACTGCTATGGTAGCAAGTGAACCTCTCTCCCGCTAGATCAGCAAGACCATTCCGGTTGTATCTGATGCCCAAAGCAATTTTGGCTGAAATGACTTACCATCTTCTCTCACAAAACGCTGTTTTGACTCGCCTTACTTTGTTAAGCTACATTTACCTTGGCTAACCTCAGCCTTGTGATGAAGGGAGATTTTCCTACTTCTGACTGTCTTTCTTAAAAACCCAAATAAGACATCTTTCATGCAGGTCACTAAAGGGAGGTGTCGGCCTCATTTTTTGCATCTCTTTGTTTACTGTGGAGGAGAATGGTTATCTTGTAGAGCCTGTCTTTTATATGCCCTAGCAGCAGTACTTTGTGTGTACTACGGAGGAAGGCCATGAAAGAGAGGCATCAGCGCATCGGTCAAGATCTGTGTAGCAGGAAACAAAAGCAATAAGCACTACAGCACTTTCAGCCCGTGTTTACCTCCCACTATTGCCATTTCACATGCTGGCAATGACAACAGCTACAGGGAGACAGAGTAATGGATGTTGTTCGGTGCAGTTTGATGGTGGCTGGAGCAAGCAGGTGGAATACTAACCTCAGCTCAGCACAGGAAACGAGCAGTAAGTGGTGAAGACAAATGTCAGTTTCAGATTTCAAACTGAACATCACAGAAAACCCTCCAAAACACGGGTTCTAACAGAATTCCAATCAATGCCAGGGCACTGCTTTCTTGGGCTGACCAGGTTTTCTCAGAGGAGCTAAAATTCCTGAATGTTTCTTTACTTTTTCATTGTTATTTTATTTTTCATTATCACTTTTATCGTTAATACTGGTTTTGGCACCCATATCCTATTGTTCTGTAACAGAAATGTTGCTACTTCTATCATCTAGGCTATATGCTGGTAGAAGAAATGATTGTGTTTATTTTTAATGCCTGCCCTCATTCTGTTTACTGACTTAAGTAATTACGCATGACACACAGTAAAGCTGTGATGTAGTAAGGGAAGAAGCAAGGTCTCCTAGGAGGGGATAAACTGTTTATGAACTGCTTGCTGTAATGTGGAAAAAAACAGAAAAGTTTGTACATAAATGAAGCCCTTTTTCAAGAAAACCTAAACATCTGATGAGCTTTACCTAAAAAATGAAGGGCTTATTTGATCAACACACATACATTAGAGTATCTAATAGCCTACCTGGTGTTCCATAGGGTATGCTTCTGGTTTGCTAAATATTTTACATGTGCCGAGGACTGAATATCCTCAGTTCAACAAATGTGACTGTTCTTTAAGGATTTTGTTAATACCTTAGTACTCCTATTTCTTTATCATCTACAAAGAGTTTTATCATTGGATCTATCTTTTTTTTTAATTAGAAAACTTATTTTTAAGATCTATTAAACCCTATTTTATTTAGAGGTTCAGTTACTGACTGTAGATTTTTGTTGACGGAGATCGATCATGATTTACACACCTCACAGACAGATGGTAATTTAGTCATATGTAAAATTACAGAACTAAATTTCTCTGTTGCTCCTCCGAATATACTTCCGTTTGAATGACGGTCTTTTGGGGAGTTAAGGGTACTATCTTCCCACGCTCTCTTTTATCATTTGATATCAATATAATTCCAAACCACTCTTCAAGAATCTTACTTTTTTCTTGACACATAGACATATAATAGAAAGGAGGAAAATAGAGAACTGTTTTTTTAGTCTAAGCTTCAGTAATTCTGAAGTATTTTTCCAATTACCAGTTTATAGAAGTGAACTGCATGGTTGAAATTCAACAACTCTAGTGTTCACATAGTGTTGTATTGCTATTTATCTCTTCTCTTGTTGTTCAAGGCAATCTTTTTTTTTTAAATTGTAACTCTTGGATTTCTATTAGTGCTTGTATTATTATTTATACCTCAGAACCAGTAAGCTTGCAGGACGAGCACAATTTTATAATATTCCTTTTCACATTGACCAGAACAACTGTAAAATCTTTCATTTAATTAGAAGCATTTCATTTTATCAGAATAAAAAGTCTTCGTAGTATCCAAAGTCAGGACTTCACAGAGTTCAATTGTATTTTACTTAAAATATGGCTTTCCCTTTCTCTAGCTATTGAGTATCAAAGTATATTTGCATCAACATACTCTAGCACCAAACAGTGAACAGGGAGGATGATACCAATGTTGTCATCAGTGGGGGTCACCAAAAGTTTCTTAACAACAAAAGTAAACTAGAAATGTCGTGAAATATTTTAAAATATTTTTTCATTTGATCTAATTACTTGTTTTAGAATGGCATCAAGCCCAAGGTAAGAAGACCCTGCGGAATTAGACCCCGCTGATTGTTTGACAGAAAAAGCCTACTGTCTGCTGACACTTAGGTCTGAAATAAATCCTCAAATTTCTTGGCACTATTCAAATATAGTCAGATCTTGATATGCCTGGAAACAGACACTGTGTTTTCCAGGAAATATGTTGGAGGAAGCTGACATGCACAGGAGAATTTAGGGGCCCAAGTCCTGGAGGCAGGTTGGCACAGCTTTTATGGATCTAAATTTTGTACTCGGGCATTTTAGATGTTTTGTAGGTATAGCACTTTAGATGACCAGGCACCCAGTGGAATTCAAAACATGTGAATGCAAGTTTTGTAAGAAAACATAAGTGTTTTAAGCACCAAAATCTCTTGTGCCTCACCAACCCAGTCACAAACTTTTTTCAAAGAAAATGTGTACAAATTCTAGCCAATATAGTCTATACATTGCTAATATGAGCACAAACTAAGCGAATGTGTTCTCCTGTTCATAGGACATACATGCTGGGGCTGATCTCAAGGAAGGTCAAGCAAGTCCTGACCCATAAGTTTTAAAACACTGAATGAAAAAGTACTGGGAGAAAAAACCTCATACAGGAAACTAGTTCACTTTGTTTTCCGTTTTTAAGCAACAGAAATAAGTGACAATATGAAAAAGCGGAGAGAGCTCTGCAACTATTTCACTGCAAAAGCAGACACTTGGTTTCCACACTCTTGCAGATTATTAGCAAATGCCAGACTTGCTAAGAATTACCCCTCTGCTGCATAAAGCAACTATGGTGGCTCGCCTCTTATCTCTGCAAAAACATGCAAACAAGGCCCTGCAAGCAGGAAAAAATGGGCCTTCTTCAATGCGTTAACATCTATACTGTCAGACTCCAGTTAAAAAATCAGTATGACTAGGACAACAAAAGCTTTAATCAGCTTACTGGAAGCCTCAGTCACGATAGTGGCAATGTGCTCTCTGCTAGCATTCATTTGTTTTATAAAATCTGAAAGGTTTATTTTTTCTCCATAATATTCTCTAACGGTAATACCTGAACTGGGGCAGTGTGTGGCTGTGTGCCATATCACATTGTGATGCTGAGAAGAAGCATCATGTGACATTCTGAGGCAAACTCCGTTATCCTGGCACCCCACAAGAACTCAGTGGGATCCACTGGCTTACGCAGCACAAGATGCCAAATTGTCTCTGAATTTGGCAACAGCTTTTGTCACAGTCTCAGGCAAGGTACTACCTGCAGGTAAGGTGCATCAGCAGGATCTCTCCATTTGCTCCTGTTTTCCCTTCCTTCTTAACATATAATGAATAAAGCAATGAGGGAGCAAAAAACCCATATGTGGTACTACTTCCTGAGAAGTAAAGGTCTCATGAAAATTTTCACCTTGGTGAGCATATTTACGGTTGGACTCGATGATCTTAAAGGTCTTTTCCAACCTAAATGATTCTATGATTCTATATTCTTAAATGAGAGTTTGGAACAGGCTGCCCAGGGAAGTGGTTGAGTCACCATCCCTGGAGGTATTTAAAAAAGGGTAGATGTAGTGCTTAGCAATACGGTTTAGTGAGGGTTTTTGTCAATGTTAGGTTGATGGTTGGACCACATGATCTGAAAGATCCCTTCCAACCTAGGCAATTCTGTGATTCTATGACTCAGAAGGGGAGACTATAGACCGCTGCGTAAGTAGTGCCACAACCGTGTACTCATTCTGCTAAAACTGGCTTTCTAGTCTAGGTATAGCGCAATTGCTGCAGAGCTTGTCAGGCACATAGAGGGCCCCTGGGATGAGGTCCGCCTTCACAGAGACACCTGAGGCTCAGTCATCCAGCTGGAGAGTCACCAAAATTCTTCCTACTCAGATGCAAAAGTCCTGGGATCTTCTGGCAGAGGACAGACCGCTGACAGGATGTCTACCTCAATGAGGGTCACCTTAACAAGTTGACGGCAAAGATATGGGTCCTCAGTGGACAGTCACAGCATGAGTTGGGTAGGGGTATAGATCCTCCTGCATTCAAAGGATGGTGACACTCTGCAACATTTTAAAATCTAGCAGTGCAGCAGAGTGGTTGTAGGGCTTGTCTTGAGCAGTAACACTGCAGCTCTGAGTCTATTGATGATTTTGGTGCCCAAAGTCCAGCAATGCAGCCTTCCAGCTGCAAAAAAAAAGGGAATCTGGATCTTCTCACCCTGTAGAGGCTAAGACTAGCATTTGAAACAGAGGAGACATGAAAAAAACATGAGGGTAGTGACTTACTCTTTTCTGGACTGTTGCAGCATGTCAGGGCCCTGAGGGCACCAACAGGCTGTGCAACCCCTTCCCTCTGCCCCCAACGGCTGCCTGTGCTCAGGGACACCCCTGCTATGGCACAGCTGCATAACCTTGGTTCAGACTGCTGTGAAACCAGCTAAGTGATGAGAAACAGCTGTGAGAAGCCCCTTTAGGGCCTTCCCTCACACTGGGAACAGCACTTAAGCTCAGACCCTTGCATGAGTTCTGCTGCCTTGCCCTTTGCTGATCCTGGCCCTTCCAGCTTGGCTTCCTGGCTTGACCTCGGACTTGCCTTGTCACAGCTGTCTTGCCTTGTCACAGCTGTCTTGCCTTGTCACAGCTGTCTTGCCTTGCAATCTATGGACAGCTGCATGACCCTGCTTATTGTTGCACGTTCCTCTCTTCTTTTTTGGGAACTATGGGACCAGAGTTCTTGCCGGTGATGCTGCAGCCTGGCATTTATCCTTTGCTACCGGCTTGCCATCCCCCACAGAGCTGCTGTCTCCTGCTGCTCCCCGGCCCACCGCTTTAAGAGCTGGTGTGGGCATTTGACCCTGAAAGGTGTCATGGCTACAGCTGCAGAAGGTGCTTATCCAATGAATCACTTGATTGAGCTTTTCATGGAAATAGATGACTGTTTCAAAACCTAAAAATTAATGCGCACTAGTAAGACAGGCTTTCCTATTGTTCTAGCAGTTATGAACTTTTCTATATTGAACATATAGATTAGAAATAAATGAAGTTTTTTTCCGTGAGATTTCATTTATACCTTGCACAACGGCATTAGCATCTTCATATATCTGCTGGGAATACTAAAAATACTACATTTTAGTACGCCATTTACCTTTTCTACAGCTATCTCCACATCAATGACTTGGGGGTAGCCTATGTTCAACTTGTATTCCTCTGCCTTTCTAGCTTCACGCAAAGTCCTGAACCGCTGCTATTGTGTTTCTAAACACCACACGTGTTAAAATTCATACTGTTTCTACTACTCCAGTCATTGTACTGTCCATGTCTTTTCTATACAAACCTTTAATCAAGAGTTCTGCTGGATTCAGCTTTTCAGGAAAGCTCAGTGAAGGGGTTACTGCTTTCTTGACCCAGATTGCCCTGTGTCGTGAGTCAAACATTAAAAGCTCTTCATTGCTATCAGAGCTGAGGTGGCCCTGCACAAAAGCAGAACTTGGACCTTTCAGGATGGGGGAACTTTAAAGTCAAAACTAAATGTAGGTTAGCTGCCTCCACAGCTAGGCTATACTTTTACTGGTGTTTCTAGAATTACGGTTTTAGACTTTATTAAAATACACTTTGTTAAAATGTTTGGGGGTTTTAGGTCTTAAAGAATAAAATCTCATTTTTCTTGTGGGAGGTTACATGAGGTAATCAGCTGCAGCCAGGTTAGCAACAATGCTGTCAAAGTCAGGACAGTCTGGGTAGACCCTGTATTACCATCTTCTCTGCTCTCTGGACAGTTTTGCTGAAGAAACTGAATGCTGGAATACCTTCGCTCTGTCTTTAGATTCGTGTGGCACTGTTTTGTGCTTTTAGAGTTGTTGAAGTTTAATAACTGCAATCACTGAAATTAATTTGTATGAAGTATATACAAAGGGGCTTCCCTGAAACTGAGCTTTTTATATTAGTCTACAAACTTCAGAAAAGACTTTGTGAAGAGTCTCACAAGAGACTTGAATGACTGATGCACGTACAATTGAAATTGCTTAAGAACAGCAAGTGTTTCTTGAAATGTCTGTTTTTCCTTTTTTTTTTCTAGTCTTCACCAATGAATTTTGCCTGAAATATATCTCCATAGAAAATCAGGTTCTAAGAGTGATAATTCATAACAGTATGTAAGAAGAGATGTGTTATTTCATGTACCAGGTGTTAAAATAATTCCTTTAGGCCTGTATGTAGAATTAAAACACTTTTTTTGCACTGTAAACTTGCTCAATGCTGCATGTGATCAGAATGTGATTTTCTAAGATAATTTGCTTTTTGATTGGACATATCAAACATGAAATCGATGCAACAGCATCCTAGCTTCCAAATTCATATCCAGTCTATATGGAAATTCCTGCTTTATCATAGCAAGTCCAGTCATTTTTTCTTCCAGATGTGCATTATTTCCACTTAGCCATGAACACAGAGATCAGTCATTGCTTAGTAAGAATCAAATTTATCTCTCAAGAAGCTGTTTGCCCAAAGTTTTGAAGAAGGTACACTCTAATAAACAACACAGCCATCTAGTGGTGAAATTGTAACCTGGCCTTTTCGTATGGCTGGACATTTCAACTCTTGTGGGCACCACAAGATGCATCTTCTGGATGTGTGGCTCCTCCATTGGCCTCTTCTCCCAAGTAATGAGTGATAGGACAAGAAGAAATACCCTCAAGTCACGCCAGAGGAGGTTTAGGTTGGATATTAGGAAAAATCTTCACCAATAATGTTTTTCTCCACCGAAAAGGTTATCAAGCATTGATACAGGCTGCCCAGGGAAGTGGTTGAGTCACCATCTCTGAAGGTATTTCAAAGACATGTAGATGTGGTGCTGAGGGACATAGTTTCATGATGGACTTGGCAGTGCTAGGTTAATTGTTGAACTTGGTGAGCTTAAAGGTCTTCTCCAACGTAAAAGATTCTATGATTCTGTGATTAGGATCTTGGCTGTGACAATTTTGGAAGCAAATCCCATATCTACAGTGATCCATATATTCAGGGAAAATTCATCTCAGTACATTTCAGGCACAAAAATTCGATGTTCAATTAATGGTAATTTTTGGAATTGTTAGCAAGTGTGAGTAGGTTTTTGTGGGTTTTTTGTTGTTTGCTTGTTTGGGGTGTTTTGGTTTTTTGGGGGTTTTTTGTGGGTTTTTTTTTTTTCCAACCCTTCCTCTTTTTCCACCTACAAAGTGGCTTTAACTGCCATAATACATTTGACCTTTCAATTTTAATCTCCTATTGAGATCATGCCAATTTTCATTGCATCCTAGGCCCTGTTCAATTATTTCCCTCTTTCCAAACCGTAATGACCGAGCAGTCAAATTGTTTGACTGCATGATCTACTAAATCAATTTGCTCCTTAGTGAGCTCCACCTGACCATTATTGTCATATTTTCCATACCTGTAGGCCGGTAAGTATGACCTTTGCCATGACTAGTAAAAGGCCACAGGTTTTCTATTGACCTGATAGTGCAGGTCTCGGGACTTGTCTAGGCCTGCCTTGGCCTGAGCCACTTTTAGCTGCTTTTAATAGTTCTCTGTTGGTCTAGTGATTAATGCCTAGGTTTTTAAGTTAGGTCCTGTGAGTAGCCTTTACTGTAAAGGTCTGACCGACCAGATTATTCATTCATTGTCTAAGGAGCAATAGCCCCTTATGGCAAATAAAGTTGAAGGAGGCTATGGTGCAGCTTTCAAACTTTGGTTGGGAAGCAGGGAAAGAAGCAGACCGTGATAAGAAAGCGTATAAAAATAGCCCCAGGTGAATGCCCCTATCGAGGCAGATGGGATCCTGTAAACACACCTAAAGTGAAGACCTAATTGGAAATAACTCAGGACGCTGATGGCCTGCTGCAACACTGTTTCCCCCATCACCTCTCTTCTTGATGGAGATTAGCGCTGTCAACCCGTGACCCAAGAAACGTGAATGGTAAGCATAACACCAGAGAAAAGCAGTGGATATTAGTGAATGTTGAATAACAATTTTAATGAAATCACCAGTAAGGCTTTGCAGTATGAATTTGGACTATGAGTTAGTATTAACGTCGCTAGACTAATCAGTTGATTGTATTTTAATTAGACTGGTAAGATTATAAATAGGTTAAAGATAAATTCTTGGCTCCGTACGTAACGTTATGTTCTTTTTTGGCCACAACAGTTCTTTTGAGTATACCATACCCATAATAGGCACTATCAATCACCTCTGTATCAGAACTGAGAAGACCTATTTCACCTTTCAGCCTTTCATCTCATTTCATCCTTTCACTATTCCTGAAAACACAACTAGTCTGCAAGACTTGTCCATACTAAATTCCGCCTATTGAATAGTTAAAATTGATTATATAACACATTCATAATAGAGGAGAAAAGACTGTAAGAATATTCTAGACCATAAAGCAGTTATTGTTGTTGGCTTATGAAATCCCTAGAATAAAAATTATGTCTTCTACAAGATCTGTAATGCCAGTTCTCACTCATTTGATGTAGTTTTTCATCACAAGCACCATTTACAACTTATATCAATTGGATACATAAGTGACAGAACTGAAAATCAAGTACTGATCTACCTGAATCACATCTTGTGTTGATATAACATTATGGGCCCCAACTATACCATTTGGGGTTTAAAATGACTGGGATGTCAAAAAATCTTTTTTGAAAAACCTCATCCTTTGTGTGAAATGCAATGTTTGTTATAAATTCCACGGATGTATACAGCTGGTTTATTGTATCTCTCTTTAACTGTTCTGGCATTTGAAAGTAGATGAAATAAATACATAAATGAAATTAATCTTTCAAAAATCAAAGACTACCTAGTTTCCACAACAAGGAAAAAAAGTTAAAGAATAATTATTTTTAAGAATGGGCTAAGAATTTGAGGTACAAAAGGTAGTCCCATTCTTATGCAGACAAATTTGCATGAGAAAAAAATAATCATCCATTTTCTAGAAAAAATTGTATTGCTAATGCAACAAAATACTTTTTTCCTGTAAATTTACCTCACCCTTGCATAGGGTTAGAAATTTCCTCAAAACTCCACACTGATCTGTAACTTAAAATGTTGTAGCCAGAGCCCCAGAATCCAATCCAGCCGAAGTCGGCTGCCTCACACATTTTGTGTTCCATAGTCCGAATCCCTTAAAAGTCACCTTTTCTGCAGAGGAAAAAAAAACCAACCAAACAAACCTGGGTCTATGTCAGAAACACAGTTACAAAGCAGAAATGTTGCACGACAGACAAACTTTTAAATCTCCTTCACCATAAGGAAATAAGAAACCAGGACTATTCTATTATTCTACTGTTGGTTGAGGTGAATTTTCTTCTTACTAATACAGTATTAGCAGCTACTACCTGTTAGAATAAAATATCTATTCAAGCTTGAAAGCAAATTTATTTGTCAAGTGACAAGTGGGAAATCTGTTTAGGAGAAGCTGCCTGAGTTCTCAAAAACACTTTAGGACCTGAGGAGTGTCAAAGAGCAGGGCTAAGTCAGGGCATTCAGGTGATGAAACATGCTGCAGATGCTAGCTCTAATGACAACCTGCAAAACTGTCTCTCAGATTATTCCTTTAGATAAAAGTAAATATATATATGTATTAGAGTGATGTTTGTAATAACCTCTTCTGGTCTGCAATCGTATATTTTATTCTGTATGATCCTAACTTCTTTCTTTCTCCAGCTGTCTTTCAGAGGCTTCTGTTCCACCAGCAATTTTCCAGAGTACTATCTTTTAAAAAAAAAATAAATCCCAAAACATCATGAAGCATGACTTGCCTAACAAATGCTCAAGTTGTTTACCAAGCTGGTTAATCTTACTTTTGTGAAACTGATGCTAGTTAATTTCAGAAACAGAAGGCTTTTTATGGTAAATGCAAAATGTTCCTTTCTGTCCTGATTCAGATGTTAAGTGCTTATGTATTCCTCTTGGGTCAAATCTTCAGATCAGTTTGTGAAACAGCATGGAGAATGAGTATCCCTTTTTTTACAATAGCTATTAAAAGTAATACTCTAGATCGAATCTCTAACTCAGGAAATCCCTAAATTCTTATCAGAAGATGGAAAAGATTGTTCTCTACTTTCCCTCTTTCTTATACATTTCTTAAACAACGGGTACCGGCTTCTATTAAAGCAACACAGATGAATCTTTGCTGTAAGTCCGTAAAAGTTCTTACAGCTACTAGCATACAAGATCAACTGGCTTCAGTCTTTTAACACTAGTTTGCATAGTTTAAACTATGACACCGTGTATGACCTTTATGGTATCAGCAATAAAAACATCATATCTATATGCTACCAAGGTCATACTGTATTAGAGCATACTCAGATTTGAATTTTCACTAACAAGGTTTTTTTGAGCAAAGTATTTGCTAATCTTCGCTCACTGTCTTTTAGCAGTGCAGTAGGGAGGGGAAATACCAGACTTACTTTCTCACAAGGCCTCACTATTTCTTGGGCTATCACTTAGAAATTTTTTCAAGCAATAAGGCTCATTTTACAGCCTCATTCAGTACGACTGAAATATCAACAGAACCTTTGTCATTGACAACAAAAAAACAGAGCAAAGTCTTACTCTCCATTACTGACTCGTATTATTTAGAAAAAAGCCTTATTGCCCTGTTGGGATATCGATTAGATGCTTCATAAATTTCCATAATGATTCCCCTACTCAACGTTATGATTAGCAGTGCCAGTTGTTAAGGGTATTTTCTTCCTTTAAGGCTAGTGCAAATGCTTTGCTCCTTAGGAGTAATTTCTTGATGATGTTCCTAGAGCAGGGCACAGCTAAAAAATATTTTCACCCAAAGACACTTTTCAAGATTTGGTATTTTTTTAGAAGTTACGCTATCAAAAGTGCGTTCTACTAAACCACTCCAGAAAACTGTCTACAGTCCAGCCTCAGGTGTTTGCACTTGCAGTTTGAGAGCAGTCATTTTTATCCTCGATTCAGGTGTGTGTTCTGACCACCAACCCAGGGAGTCCTTCCCTTTTGGCCAGCTGAATATTGAATGCACAAGCTGCAAATGTGGTAAATGAGCAATTATGAGAAGGACTGTCTGAGACAACAGATTCTAGCTGTACTCAGAAGTAAGAAAAAGCAAGTATTTGGACTACAATCTTCTGTAGCTAAATGGAAATCCTTCTTTTATCTTTGTTGAGTTTGAAACTGCTATCTAGAACCAAGAAACACTTGTTCTGCTGAAACCAATGAATTTTCCTTAAACATTTGATTCTGAAAAGGTAGATTATTTCTTTTGTTATGTACTCACATTTTTTTTTAATTATAGCCATTTTCTAACAGATATGGTACCTTTGTATGGCCAAAGTGTTCACTTATTACTGACAAACATAACTATATTTATGTCCACTGATTTTAAGGATTACACAAAGAATATGGATTTGAAAATTAATTTGTTTTATCTTTGTTTTCCCTTGGTAGAACAAAAAATTTTTAAAGAAACCCTTAAAGGAATGTAAGGATGCGCTGGGACTGCAAGCTAGATGATAGAACTTTGAGATTAATCTGCTTGCACTTGAAGTTTATTAAAGCCAAACTAGCATTCATTAAAACACCAGTGGCAACAATGGAATTTTTTTCAACAGAAAACTTCAAACAAGATATAAACAAATACAGACTTATTTTCTACCCAAAACAGCACCCTGCCTTCCCTTTCCCCTCTGATTATTGATTCTGATGCCTAACCCCAGCTCTTTGTAAATCTCTTTATCCACACCTGTGATGTGTGTTTCCTGGAGGCGGGGGGGGGGGGGGGGGGGGGGGGGGGGGGGTGGTGACTTCCCAGCTGAATCTGTTCAGGTACTTTCAGAAAGGAGGACTCCTCCTTTCTTTCCAGGAGAGAATCTTGTTCCACAGAAACAGGATTTTCTTTAATCCCCAAGCATAGACTATGCCGCAGGTCTTTTAAGGTTCCTTTTAAGATTTCCTGTGCCAGAGGCAGATTGACTACTCTTCTTCTGATCAGCTGTTATATGAAAAACAACACACACAGCTACAGGAAAGTTATGAAGACTGGTTTTGTCATAGCGGGATGCTAAGGTAATTATACGATGAATCTCATATATTTTCTTCTAAAAGAAAATCTAATCGTTTAGCTAGAACTAAAAATTTCAGGTGTCTTTAAAACGTGCAGTGAGGTCTGTAATGATGGATTGAATTTGATATGAGCTGCTGACTTTAATGACATACAGTACTCCCATTAGTTCTGAAAAGATGGCAAAGATGAGGTGGTGTGAAATAGGATTGGGTAGTGTTTGCATTAACCTTTTGCCTTAAAGTTTGCTTGTCTCCTGTGATTTTCCAGATTGTTTATTTTGTTTTGCATAACTTAAACTGCAAAGCGGCAGTGGTGAAATGTGTCCTGAACACGTTGTGGTTAGCAGTTTTTCTGATTCTGAGTGTTCTGTCTCAAACAGTGCAGCAATGTCTTAAAAATTAGAGCAGTTGCTCTATTGGCAGTTTGGGGTTTCACAGTAGAGACTCTGAGTGGAGGTGGCAATCTCTGTGCAAGCAATATGAGATGAAAGAAATTAATAATAGAGGAAAAAATGACAGTCATGAAATTGTCTGGTGTGTTGCTAACCCAAACTTGTCAGAAATTGGACGTTCTGGAGCTACTAGATGTTATTTTTGTGTAGTAGAGACTGTAGGAGTGGAGTTGAACGAATTTTTTGTCATAGAGGACAGAACACAATTATCTGGCTTGTAATAGCCAAAGAGATATCTGAGAAACCGAAAGCACTGAAAAGGTTTATTTTCTCTTGTTCTCTAAATGTTTATATCAATTTGTTGATAGATTATATCGCTTGGTTGAATTCAGCTCTGATGAGATGCTTTCTATTAGAATACTAATTCTGACTCCTTTTTTTTCTTTGTTGGTGTGCAATGTTATCTGAGAATGTTTGATCTCGCGGTAGTCCACCCAAAAGCTCCAAGTAGATGTGGAATGATATTATGTAAAATGTTATTTTTCAACTACCGGTTATCAGTCATGCACCTGGACATAACGTACTGTCTACTGTTCCACAGAAATAAGATTTTGTTTAATCTCCAAGAGCAGACCACACCACAGGTCTTTCCAGATTGCTAACAAAGATGTCCCCTTTGAGGGTACATCTATTTGGATACTTGCTAAATGCCTTGGATGGGCAAAACCAGCATATGCTAGTATGGGGCCTGCTGCTGTGGGCAATTTAGAGATACAAATAGGATGAAAAAGAGTGAAATCTCCAAAGGTGATGATGTGCCTGTTCATAGAACAGGTGTCTGTGAAGTGGCACATATGATCAGGGAAGTGGTCTGTTTCAGGGAGCTGTGGAGCTCTACATAGAGGTGTGAGGGGTTGTTGCTGTCATAGTCCTTAATAAACTGTGTCCTGACAATATCTGCAACTAAATAAAAAGATTAAAGGTTTATAGTGTAAAGCACAAGCAAGATGCCTGTGAATATATTCTGTGAAAAATGGAGGAAAAGAGGCGTTTGTTTCTTTTTTAAAAGGATATGAATGGACAAAAGAACTGACAAAACTACATTACTTAAGTTGCGGAAATCAAAATAAAACATATAATTCTTTAAAGATAAAATGAAAATGAGGAAAGACATAAAGCTGTTATACAGTGAGAACTGGGGTCAAGATCACAAGTAATCTGGATCAAACCCAAGCAACTGGTATTTTTGCATTAACACATCCACTGATGTGAAGAAAAAGACCATATGCTTATTGGGATATGAACTGGCGATTTTTCAATGTAACTTGTTAGCAAAGGTGTTTCCAGTAGAAAAAAAAAGACAGTCTTAAGACTGTCTCATAGCTCACTGATGAGACCTCTTATGAGTACAGTTCGTGAGTCGAACTTTTAAATTGAACAACCCTGAAGAAAGGCATAACAACAGAATTAAAAGCTTATATTGCGGGTTGAGAGAAAAATAAATAAATTATTTGTTTTTCTTAGTTTGGTGTAACAGCTGAAGGGGGATGTGACTTCTCCTAAAACCTGAGATGGGAAAGTTAGTAGCAGTTAAGGTAAAGGACAATAATGATGGAAAAGCTAGCGGCTATATAATCTCCACAAACACATGGAAGTCGGTGGAGAAGGTTGTGAAATGGTTTTGTGAATGGAGTGATGAGGGCACACATCTTAAATATTTTAAACTGGGATGGAATCTTTTTGTGAAGGGATTATGAAATCTTTGTTGCATCTGATGGACTGGATTGAACGATCATAAATGTAACATCATAGGAGAAAGGCAAATGCTCGCTTTAGTGTTTTGGAGGCTAATCACACTCCTTAAGATCTAAAGTTAAACCAGGTTTTGTATTACTGTCATCTGACTTGTGAATTTGATCCATTCCTCAAGTGGAAAAGTGTCTGTTCCCTCCATTATTATGTTTTTCCCCCCCCCTATGCTTTCCCATCAGACTCTAGCCACGGTCGAGGAAAGAATGAAAGAACTGAATTCCTTTCATTGTGCTTCTCGTTTTGGAAGTCTCTGAATAGGCTAGATTGAAATATGTCCTATTGAAAACACTTAGGGTTTTGTACTGGGAGTGATCTCTCCTCACAGAATATTGATATTCTTCCTTTCGTGAGAGGAGGCTGCAGCATTTCTTGTTTCTAAAGAACATCTTTCAATTTTACAGATGAGATGCATAATTCCAAAAGATTTTTGCAGAGCTCTTCAGTACATACTGAGCATTCTTTAAAATTCCAATTTTAAAAGATGTGCCCCTTAACAGCAGGAGGCCAAAAATAGTCATAAAGCTTCTTTTCAAACTACTGGGGGTGGGGTGGGAAATCAGATATGAAAGTAAATTGCAAGACCGCAATATATACGGAGTATATTCTTGGCAGAGAAGTACTCTAGCTCCCGTGTAAGACAGAAGAGAGTCACGGATGATAATATTACTTAAGTAAAGCATGCAGCTTGGACCAGTATCTTTTCATTAAAAAACTTCAGGAAATGTCATGATAATGTTTACAAGCATCCTATATTGTAATATACTATTTGAAATATTTTTCAAGTATAATTCATCTGATAAGTGAGACTTGGATAAGACTGTGTTTGTTTAAAAATACATAACATATATATTTAAAATATTTTTAGAACATAAGTGGAGAAGAGCTTGTTGTAATGTATTGGTTTTTGAAAAACTGTTGTTGTTTGAGGAAGCTGAGGCAAAGAGGGGGGACATGGTGAAGTCAATCAGTTAAAGCATTTATTTGGGATGTCAGAATTTTTTTTTAATTTTTTTTTTTTGGCAAGCATGTTCTCCTGAGCCCTCAGCACACCAAATGGGTGCTCAAAGCCATTGTGTTGATGGCAACCTGGTCTGTAACTGTTTTTCCTCTCTTGTTTCTTTTCCTGAGAAGTTCAAAGATATCATTTTTGTTCTAATGTGAGGTGAAATTTTTGATATTTTCTCATGAAACTATACTCTTGTTCTCTAGGCAGCCCTGGAGGACAATGAATGATAGGTATCTCAAAACCTTCAAAATAATCCACATTGTTTCTGACAGCTCTGACAAAGAGAATACTATTAGCTGAGTCCCAAAAGACAGGTTAGTAGACCAGCCGGTCCCCTGCTGTGAACATATTTATCATTTTCATTGGCTTCAAGATTATGAAATGGACAATTCCAGAGGGCACGGGTTCTGCTTCTGCAAAATAGAATCCCCATCATTAAGGCAACTTCAGTTGCCCAGTACACAACGGTAAATATCAGTGTCATGTCTGAACAGTTCAAAATTTAAGTTTAAGAAATGTGGTTTAAAACAAATTAAAAGAATTCTTTCAAACCCTCATAGCAGTCACTGGGAAAAAGAAAATAATTCTTTTTTTCTGGCTGCAGGTTTGTGTTGATCACTTTTTCACTAAATAACTAAGCTTTCAGTTGATGCAAGAACTGTTGCATTCCAATAATTTTCTTCTTTCCAACTTCTTTTAGGTATTACTGATTATTTATTTGGTTGCTATCATTAGTGGGTCAAATTCCTTTCAGCTGAGGTTTTGACGTTTGTTTTGCTTGATCAGAGTAAAGAATTTAATACATGAAATAACACCCTTTCAGCCTGATTGTAACATATGCAAGGGAGAACAACCTTCTGATAGACAAAGTCTCTTTATTCTGTGGCTTTAGCTGGAAATGCCACAAGAGCTCAGTAGATCAATGGATTAGCAGAGATTACTGTGTTTATTTGCAATATTTTAGCACTTCTGTTCTACTGCAGAAACAATGAATGGAAATTCAAGACTAAATGAACCTGTTGTAGGGAAAAAAAAAACAAAACAAAACAAAGAAAATCCCCAAGCCATGCCCCCCACCAACAAAAACAACACCCAAACCCACCCAGCCCAGATTTTTTCAAATCTGTTATACTTAAGCAGAACACCACTACACACACACATATAGAAATTTGCTAAGGGTTTATAAAAATGTTTGCCCTTTTATCTAGTTATTCAAGCTCTAAAATAGTAACAAGTATTTTCCTTTTAGGACTTTACCTGAACTGTCTCTGAAGCTTTATCACAGCTTAATACTAAAGTAAAGTATGCCTTGGCTGACAAGGAGGGTAATGAAATACTCGCATTTCAGAAGTTATCACAAATGCCACCCTTGGACTATTTGTAAACTCAGCAATTACAACGTGAGGCTAATGAGCGGTTTCTAAAAAATTACTTCTATGGAACTGTAGCTTTTTCCTTCTGACTCGCTCCTATTTTGTACGACTAATTGATACGTGAAAGTTGCTAGTGCATATTTACCTCGGCCACTGGGGAGTTAGGCAATGTTTCCGTATGTAAAGAAACACGTTATAATGAACTAGCAGACCTTATGTAATGCAGAAGACTTTTGAAATATGTGGTTCATAAAAATGAAGGTGAATTTTTTTGGGGGGATGAGAGGGGGTGGTTGCAATTTTCTGAGGGTTTGTTTAGGTTTTACAAACGTATCTGAAGTAATTATAACCTGTTGCAGTTACTGAGTATATTTCGTAATAAAAGATTATGGTATAATGATATTGAATTATTTTAATGAACAAGACACACTGATGTTGTCTTCTATGTTAAACTTCAAATTTTATTCATATCTACATCCACTGGGGGATCATAAGTATCATTCAGTGTGAAAAGGCTCCTCCACTCTGCCCTATTTTCATTATTCTGCCTTTGAATCCTGGCATCAGAACCACCTTCCTTTTAGTTGAGTAAGAACAGATGTCTCCCCCATTGGAGCCTCTCTCTCTCATCCAGCCAGAAGGCTCACTTTTAAGTTACATGAGGCAAGAGGTAGTCTCTCTCCCTATGAAGTTAAGTGAGCTGTCAATCTCAGCCCCTGCTGACTGAGAAGCAGGGAACTGAGATCACAATGGTACAACAAAAAGCTGTACTTCTGATACGCTCGGGTGTCAGGAAGAGATTCGTTAGAACTAAAATGCCATTCTTAAAAGCACTGCCTTCCATGCAGCAGTTGCTTTTGCTCTCTGCTAGCCTCACGCTTTCAATCCTTGGGATAGCCAGGCCACATATCCAGCAGCAAAAAGGATTTAGCCTTCGTATGTAGATCAGAGAGACCTTGTGGGGATAAGTCATGAAAATTGGTGGAACAATAAATCTGCTGCAGTGCTGTATCTGAGTGAGGTTAGAATTAATGCACTGATGCTCTTTGGTACCTCAGTGTCAGTGACTTTAAATAGATTTCCTTGAGCATGAGTGTTTCTCAGCTTTCAGTATTTGTTGACAAAAGTAGGGGTACAATGAAGAGACTTTTTGCTCTTCTTGATTTCCTTTACACTGTTCAAATACCTCATTAAAATCATAATATTTTAAACTGTGTTCACACCATCGAAAAAAAACTGATAGCAAATCAAAGTATATCTGTTGTATTTGAGAACATACAAAGAACATGTAAACTGCATTTTTAATATAATTTTTCTTCTAGAGGGTTTATAGAATGATAGATTTCCATACTGAGACTTAATAAGACGACTATCTTTTCTTCCTACGTGTCGAAATAAAGCAACCACAGCACAGAGAAAAGCATATTTTAGTTTTGCACTTATGACACAATATTTTCTATTGGGCAGTTCTGTTTTTAGTAATGGAGATTTGATGTGCCTTTTAATCCTGTTATAAAATGGCTAATTCTTCCTGTGTTTAAGGAATAGCCATTTAAGTCACAGTCATGTAAGTTGGATTCAATGGACTTTCCCACGCCCCACTCTGTAAAATCAAGATAATAGTATTCCACAGAGGTGGCATAAAGATAAATATGTTAATGATTGTGAAGCTAATGCACCTTTGGAATGGGCATTTATTTATGAATATCTAAAATGGATTTATAACTTGTGTGGCAAACTCCAAATTTTGCCCTGGAGTTTTGCATGGCTTGTAACTGAGGAGAATTCGAAGACTGCAAATGGTAACCTTGCCCCTGCATACTAGGGAATTGCTGATACTGCTACATATATAGCCGCAAAACAGGAATACATCAAATAACCTTGTGATTGTGCCTGAACACGAAGATTGTAACGCAAGACTGGAACAAGCTAGCAGTGGTTTTGGGGACAGCATCTTGGGAAAAGCAGGAGTATGAGAAACTGTTTGCTGGCAGGCTGAAGTTGTTCAAGTACAGCTGTCTTTGCCGGTGTTCTGAAAGTGTGTTACACCTGTGAATTGTAAAATTCACTGATGATGTTGCTATCAAGACACCCGCTCAGGCACACAAATAATTGTGAATAAATCAACCTTGGGAATTTAGCATTCTCTGCTGTTATCCACTTATTTCTTTTCCAATGAATTAATTGCAGCACCTGGAATCAATTCTTTCCCAGCCATTGGTGAATTACAGCAATATCTCTTTCCCCAGAGTTTTGTACTTTCATATTGTTAAGTATTGTGTTCAACTTATTCTTAATTTTTTTATATGTGATTATAATTTCAACACAACCTACTATGTACTTTTTGCCACAAAAAAAAAAAATAAAAAAAATCATTCAACACCTTTTGCAACCTGAAGGACCATGGTAAGAACTCTGGGAAGGAGAAGCAGCAGTCCAGCAGTTTGAGGGCTTTTCACTAGTAAGTGTCAAACGCTACCGGAGAGATTGTCTTCCTGTACTTATGTCTAACTCTCATCTTCTTTTGCCGTAGACAAATGGTCTACAGAGACAACTGCTTGATTTTATCACGGTAATCCTTTACTTTAAGGCTTACAACCAGGATAGACTTTTTTTTATTGCTCTTTTTTTTTTTTTTTTTTTTTTTTATCTGGAAGACACTGGATGTCATAGTACTGTGAGATCAAGCCATTGTAAAAATCGTAGTTCTTCCCTTAGACTGATATTCCTCAGGATACTTGTGTGTATTGGCGGGTCTTACTTACATTCTGCTTTCATCTATGTATTTTTTTTTTTTAAATCTAGAATTCTCTGTTAACATGATAAACCTTATACTTAGCTTCACAGTGATTTGTTTTAACTTGAAATTATTCTTACTCCAGTGTTCACTTGAAACACAGACTATACTCAAGTGAGTTTCTTAAAGATGGATAATTTTTAATATTGTCAATTCAGACCCGTGACAGTGTAAGCAAGAAATGTTAAATTACAGCTCAGTAAGGCAGGGCATTTTGTGCTCTTGCACAAAAATCTATTAAATTCAGTGGTTAGTACTGTTTCACAGAGCCTTTGTTTTTCCTGTTCTTTCCTGTTTGCTTTCATTAAACTGAAGTAACAACATCTTTGTGCTGAGAATTACCTGTAAATAAAAAGTGGAGAGGGAATTCTGAAAGTGACTTTTTTTAAAAAAGATGTTGTCAGATGTACAGGGTTTTCAGACTATGCTGGGTGCCTGCCTTCTAGAAATCACCATTTAAGTGGTTTTTAGACTGGGAATCGAAAATCACTAGCAGTGCTTGAAATTGTAGGCAGGGTAATATAAAATGATGTTTTGTTTCATTTGGACCAGATTGCTGTCAGGAGCCAGTCGCTGACATTCACTTGCTGCTGTTTCCAAAATGCTGATAACGGTTGTCATTGAATACATTTCTAAAGGCATCTGAGGAGAGGTGTTAAGTTTCTGATTAAAAGGTCTTATGCAAAGCACTGGGTTTCTCGTGCTAAGTGCGCATCAGAACAGTTCAACAGCTGGTCTCGGTTGGGGTTTTCTTGTTGCTTTTTTTTTTTTTCCCCCCCTCACAGTATGACTTTTGGAGTTCTATCGGTACAAAACATGTTGGGGTTGTTGATGTCCTGTGTCATTGCTGCAGGGAATGATACCACGTCAGCCCTTTCATAAAATAACTAACTACTATTTTTTAGAGGACTCTGGAAGGCTGTTTGAGAGTCTTCTAGAGATAGGTAATTTTTGTCCTAGATCTACAATATTGTGGTGGCTTAATCTTGGCTGACAGCCAGACCCCCACCCAGCTGCTCTCTTGCTCCCCCTCCTCAGCACAGGGGCAGAAAACAAGATGAAAAAGCTCATGCACTGAGCTAAAGACAGGGAGATCAGTCGCTAATTACCATCGTGGGCAAAACAAACTTGACTGAGGAAGATTAATTGCCAATTAAAAATAAAACAGGGTAGTGAGAAACACAGGCAAAACTAAAACCACTTTCCCCCCATCCCTCCCTTCTTCTTGGGCTCAGTGTCACTCATGGTGCTTCTACGTCCTCCCCTGCCGAGCAGCACAGGGAGATTGGGAATGGGGGTTCATAATGCTTCGTCTCTGCTGTTTTCCTCTTTGCTCCATTTCCTGTCTCCAGTGTGGGGTTCCTCTGTATCCATGGGATACAGTGTTTCATGAACTCCTCCAACATGGCCCTTCCATGGGTTACTGTCCATCAGGAATAAACCGTTCCTGCATGGGCTCCTCTCCACAGGTTGCAGTTCCTGCCAGCAGCCTGCGCCCCTGTGGGTTGTCCACAGGTTGCAGCTTCCTTCAGGGCAGATCCACCCGTTGTGGTGTTGTGTCCTCCGCAGGCTGCAGTGTGGATATCTGCTGCAATGTGGTCCTTTCCATGGGTTGCAGTGGAACAACCTGCCTTACCATGGTCTCTCCACTGACTGCAGGAGAATCTCTGCTCCGGCACCGGCAGTACCTCCTTCCCCTCCTTCTGCACTGACCTTGGTGTCTGCAGAACCAAAAGACTATTGACCAAGAATTCTGGATTTCTTGAAATGTGTAAAGGACCCTAAAAAACTACGCTTGTTTGGCTCACGTTTTAGGTGTGACTATCAAATGAAATATTTGCAGGCCCCTGAATACTTCTGCTCTACAGGCTGTATCCTCTTCTGGTGACAGCATATGACTAAACAAAGACTTCTAATTGCTGTTATGGGATCTGCATAAATTGCCATGATGAATGACAGTAAACATATTCTCCACAGAAATTTCAGTCATACCATAACTTATTATTGATGATGACAGCAAAAGATGCAAGACTAATTGAAAATAAGATTTCCCAGGACTCAGCATCTTACTCTACCCCAGCTTCCCATGAGAAAGGAAAAAATAACACTATTTTGTTGATCAGAGTTCTCCACTCATTTTAAGTGAAAGCTCCATCTCTGCTTGTTGCCTTCAAATGAGCTAAAGAGAAGATATTCTTGGAGTTTTAGCCTGGCAGAGGTGGGCATGTGGAAGAAACTCTGCATTTAAAAATGGAGTTGGGAGCCTGACAGCTAAATACAGAATAGCTTAGGCAGATATACTGATTACTCAACTTGCTTCACTGGTGTCAGCCACCACGTCGTGCTATTCCTACTTACGGATAGTTTTGCTGGTGCTGTGTAGGAGAGCATCACGAGGTGCCACATACCTCTGCCTTGAGATGGGTTCTCCCGCCTTAAGAAAGTGAAAGTAATGCATCTGTGAAAGCAAAGCTGAAAACAAGAAAAAGTAGTTACCTGGAATATTGCAGCGTATGAGTTCATTTAGGATCTTTTCCAGTACACTCTCAAAAATAGGCTTCGGAGCCCTTAGCTCCTTTTAAAGCAACGTCAGGACAGGTAACGTGACCAGGCTATTTTACTTGAAATACTGTTAAATAGAAAGTGTCCTCTGGCTTTGGTAACCCACCTTTTGGTTCATGGATTTTTGCCAATTAGTAAGAAATGAAGTGAATGAAAAACGTATCTATATTAATAAGTAAGTTTGGTTTTTTTCCTGTACAAAGTTAATGCCTTCAGATATTTTTCAGACCTCCACAAAAGCCAAATACTGTACACTTGAAATGAAAATGTATTCTTCCTCAATATAAGGAAAACACAACTTGTAAAAATGTCAGTCTTTGAAACTATGGGATTCTTTATGGAACATTGTCTCTTTAACGACCAGCATGTACAAGAACATAATTTTCAAGAATCAGCTACAGAAAAAAATCCTCCCCATCAGATGTCTTAACGTATTATGAGCTTTGGAAAAACACTTGTACTAGTTATAAAGTACGACTGATCAAATAAATTTGCAGGTTTGCACATTTTGTAGACTTGATTAAAGGCTCTGCTAGGTAAGCCAAATCCTCCTGGGGTGGTTGCAAGGGTTACTGTACCTAAAGTAGCAGAAGAAACTGTGTCTTGTAGTTAACACACTGTATAATACCCTAATCTACTAAGCTTTGCTTTTTCTGTTTACTTCCTTGGATGTTCAGCAAAACACTTAATTCTTCTTACAGATTTTTTCTGTTTGCTAAGTCTTTACAGTTGCCAATACTTTGCAAATGCTGAGATGCATGTGTGACTTCACTTGTGCTCTCTCTAACTGTGGGTCATATTCTAGCACTGTTTATTTGGAGGTTTATTGGGCAAGTGTGTACTGGAACTTATTAATTTAGCAAAAGAGTGAATGAAACTGTAGTATATACCTGGTGGAAAACCAAAGGGTTTCTAGTTTTGCTCAAAGCTATTATCCAAACTATTCGGTCCACTTCTCGGTGTAGGATGATGGTTATCATACACCTATGATCACTAATGAGTGATGCCCACAGTCCTTTAGCTCTGTATTTTAAAGTTAAGTGTCTCACTTGAAATACTCAAGGGGTTGTATTATGTTTGAGTGTATAGGGTCATTTTGCAGATCAAGTAAGATTCTATTCCTTTAATTATTTCTGCAACATCAAAGCAGGAAGAGCAGCTGGGCAAAACGGAGAGATCTACTAGGTAAACAACTTAATGACAAGTAAAGTGGCAAAAAAAAAAGTTACCATTGAAATAAATCCATGCTAGTTTGAAATAAACTTACAACACCAGCCCCCTGAGATGTATTAAATTCGACTACAGTTATTTTTGAGAATATTTAGGAATGTGACAAACTGTATACCAGAAATAAAGCAATTCTACGGCTTATCTTGAAAGGGCAGCCCTTACATGACTGTCACACCGCTTCCACTACTTCAGGACAAATTCTCCTGTCTTAGGCTGATTCTAGGAGCAATCATAACAGGTACCAGGTAGAACACAGAAAACGGATCCTCTGAAATCTTGTAAAGCAATATAATGATCCTCACGTGAATCTTTCTACTGGCTACTATATAAGCACTGCTCTGGGAGTATGTGTGAGTTTCTGTGATCAGGGCAAGCTGTTGCACTATGTTTGTTGAAAGAGACTTTCTTCTTTACCAATCCATTTCTTCGGGTGCTGATGTTAATACTACAGTTACTGAGAAATCGTTCCAAATAGCTGGCTTCTAACATGTTCTGAAAACAACTGCCTTTCGACCATGGATTTTTCTGAGCTCTTAATTTACCATTCTTCAGCTTCTGAGCCTTTTGAGAGCCGTTTGATTTTTGAGATACAAATAGTTTCACTGTGGTCTCTGTCAAGCACAGCAGCTTTCCTAATAATTGCTAACTTTATTTTGGCTGCTATTATGATTTAAGCTGATATTTTTTTCATAATTATCTATTGTAGCCCCCAAATCTTGTTTTCTTTTAATAGTGGTAGGCCCATTACTATATATAGATGGCTGGGATTCCTTTTTTAGTTACTTGCATCACTTCATACTTACATTCAATTTCATCTGCCAATTTATAATCCAGTCAGTTTCATAAAGTCTTTTGCAGGTCTTTGCAGTCATCCTTCAACTCTTCTATTTCAAACAATGTAATTGCATCAGCAACCTTTGCCACTTCATTGTTTTTTCCCTATTCCTTGCCATTTATGTATTTGTAGTGTTGAACAGCATGTAACCCAGCACATGTGAAACCCTCTTCACAGCCTTTCTCTGCTATGGAAATTTACCTTATCCGGTCTTTCAACCAATTGTGTACGACCTTGCTTTTATCCCATGATTACTTACCTTGTTTAAGAGGCTTTGGCGAGTAATCTTCTTGAAAGCCTTGTAGCTGACAGTATCGGTCGGATCTCCCTTATCTGTGAACTTGGTAACTATTGTAAATGCTACTTCCCAAGCCTAATGGTGCTCTTTCGCTTTTGAAAAACCATTCTGACTCTATCTGATGTCATACTGAACAGTGTTTCTTTTGATGTGTTTTGGGGTTGTTTAGGGGTTGTTGGTTTTTTGGTTGTTTTTTTTTTTTTGTCCTTTTCTGAAGGGGAGATTTGAATTTTATCTTCAACTCCTTAGAGAAATACTCCATCTACATGGCAAATGTGAGGGAGAAACAATTCCTGGTGCTGCTATCTTTGTGGGATGCCTCTGGTTTAAGAATATTCGGAGGATCCTTAGAATCAGGTCTAGACAATCTGAAGATAAAACAATGCTTTTTGATAATACTGATTGAGGATTTCAGGCAGCTTTTCTGTTTTTTATCATATTCAGGGTCAGAAAGGCAGTGATACCTTAGTAGGAACCGAAGAAATAAAGGAATTGTTCTTTCAGTATTAAGCACCAGCTGAAAATGTTGATTTATAATTTTTGTTTGTCTATTTGTTTACATAGTAGACTTAATGGGTTAAGTTCTTAGATTTCTTTAAAAGTGGGAATATACTTCATACCTTTGAAGAATAATGGGAAAATACTCTTAAAATTCACGCTACTGGTATAAATGGAAGTTATACAGATGCCAAAGAAGGATTATTCAGGTATTTGTTTGCAGGGTGGCCAATATTTCATAAAAGCAACATGAAGAACATGCCCATATGATGTACACTAGATTTTTCTCCTGCTGTTTGGTGGTCATATCTAGTTGCTCAGTAAGCCCCATAGTGATTGTCTATGCTGCAAAATTTCCTTTGGATGACAAAATAGGGAGCTGGGGAAGCTGAGAAGAGAGGCTTGTCTGACAATCAGCAGTGAACAAATTATTTTTATGTGAAATGCCCCATGTACTCTTGTGAACGTCAGTGCAGAAGAACTTGACCTTTGTAATTCATTCATGAGACAGAACACCCTTAGCATATCAAAGGAAACAATTGGATTTGCTTCCAGATAAAAGGAAAAAGTTGGTGAAGATGCTAAACAGAGTCACGGTTTTGTATAAGCTGATTATAAGTGAAGTGCAGCTCTTCTGTTCTCTTTACATGTGTTAGTCTTACTGAAAAATAATATAATACTTTGGTTTTTCATGTCATCTTAGGCTAGTGAAAACCCAGATTTTGTTGGCTAAGAACTTCTACCATCCAAAGACTGGAAAACATCTATTAAAAAACTAAAAATATAACCTCCTGCATGATCACTATGACAAGTTTTATGCTATGAAATAAGTGACCACTTAAAAATTGACATTGTACTTATTGGCACACAACAAAGATCTTATTAGGGTATGAGGCATGTTATGCTGGGGATCTGATTCATCAAGGCTTCTTGTCTGCTCTGAATGAGCATGACCCAAGGTGATCTCCAACTAGATTAGCTAATGAGGTTAAAGCAGGCAAGTGATGAAAACATAACTGTGGAAAGGAGGCAACAAAGTAAACATAATGAAAATAGAATCTTCTCAGCAGCATATAACTTATTTTAGATCCTCTGGTTAAAAGAAAATGGAGTTAATTTTGTGACTGTGTAGTCACCAGAGCTGAGGAACTTCTAAAGTATGAAGGTATGAAGTATATTCCCACTTTTAAAGAAATCTAAGAACTTAACCCATTAAGTCTACTATGTAAACAAATTCTTATGAATCATCTCTGATCTCTCATCCACAGACATAAAAATTAAAATATGAAACTCTGTTGTTTCTGCAATGGTTAGAACTGAGAGATGAGTTAGAGATAGAACTATCTTGATTTGAGTTAAGATAACTAGGTTAAACTAAGTATGTATTAGCTGTTGTATTACAGAAATAGTAGAGAAGTAAAGAGAGATTAATGCTGAGAGTTTATTAACTTAGAATAAAGATAGGAAAGTGGATAGAGGTGGGGGGGAAAGGGCTAAACTTCAAAGCTCATAGGAAAAAAAGAGTTCCGTAACTGACTTTCCTATTTTTCGTTCAAATGTGAATATTTAGGAAGGGAAGTTTTTAGGAAGATGTACAGTCACACTACTACGAAGTCAGTATAGTTCTGTACTTAGAGCAGGTCACTATCTTCTCTGGGAAGAAGATGCAATTTTAACATGGTATCATGGAAGTTTAGGGATGAAGATTTTAAAGCTGGCTATATGGCTAAGGTGTTTATGAACATTATTCTTTTTCTTAATTTCAAAGTTAGTAATATTGTATTTCCTATTACCCCTTTCTGCAGGACCACTTTTGTGCCTTTCTTTGTCAATAATTTTCGGTAATTTTCAATTTCTAATATACCTTTCTTACATCTTATTATTCACTCTACTCCCATTTGATATCAGTCAACTCTTTGAGTCTAGCAACAAACACCAAAGTTAAACTCTGAGAAGAAGTTCGGATTCAGATTTGGTTTAAGTAATAATTCAGTCTTAGTGAAGCATAAGTAAGAGCATAGTAAGCTCTTGTGAGCATACTGGTAGGACTTAAGCAACTTTAGGAAAAATGTAGACGATACAGATTGTAGCTTGGAGAACATGCTCTTTGTGGATAACTTTGAAAAGTTTTGCACAAATACTTATATTTTAGACAAATGAGATATAAATAGAATGGAGCTTTTATTATTGGCAATATTATTCCTAGTCCTGGGGGAGGATCCTCTGTTAGAATATACTTGTTCTTGAGAAAGGTGCCATTAGTGAGTCCCACAGCCTTTCTGCCTCCCTCCAAAAGTAATGCTCTTCAGTGGTTGGAGCCAGGGGTGTTAGGGAGAGGTGGGAAGAAGTGGGAAAACCGCACAAGGTTTTTCTTCATATGTATTAGTTCCCAAGCAAAAAAGGTGGTTTAGGTAATGATTGATTAAACAGAACGTGAACTTAATGGTGTCTGAAGTGCAAAACAGTTGTTTCAAACTCAACAATTTTTTCTACTATTTTTTCTTTAAGAAATACTGTTATTGTTAACCTTAATTAGTTCAACAATTTTACTACTAGTTGTTTGTAAAATATAGACATATTTAGCCCCTTGCTTGCTTGTACAAGCCCTTTTTGACCATATTCATATCCAGTATTTTGGTCTCACAGGTCTTAATTTCCCTGATAGCCGATTTAATTTTATCGTATTATTATATGCACTTGCAATTCCAGTTGATCTAACTATGTTTTTGTTGCTGCTTTTTTTTTTTTTTAAACTCTTCCTATGGACAGTGATGTTCATATGCTACAAAACCCACATACCTTGGTGCAGTTTTTTACCTGTCGATATCAAATAGGACTTGAAATGCCTTCTTGGATCACTAACTGCAGTTCCCTACTGACACAAAGTATCAGATTTCACAATCCCTCTTATTTGTCTCTAAATTAATTTAGTTTTGCCCTCTGTGAGGTAACACAATTTCTCTTACATGTAGTGATAGACAACACTCTGGACCTCTGGCATCTTTTGGGTTTCACTTTGACAGCGACTTCCATTTTCCAAAGAGAGGGTCTTTGAACTTTATAGGTAATAATACTGAGATACTCACAGTAAAAATATGGATTCAGCAATGCTGCTTTGTTCATCCTATGCTGCAAACACTGTGCTATTAAGGATAAGATATCTCCAAAGGGTTTTATCACTAAAACCTTGAAGAATGTTTGGCAGATCAAATCACATTACACACTTTCCAATTAAACAGTCCTGCTTGAGTTATATACACACGCTACTTATCACATTACTCTTGAGTATTTCTGCTCAACGAAGCTTTGAACACCTCCTGGTTTTCCTCCCGTTGTGACATGTTATCATATCACGTTTACCACCTGGGGAAACTTTAAGACCAAAACTAGAACTTTAATAGGATTTTGGTTTTGGCATTTGCATTTAATTAAAATACTCACATGAAGCCCAAGAGTTCTTCTATATGAAGGCATTTCCGTGCTTCAGTGGAATAAATCTTCCTTAGAAACACATGTTCTGTGGTGTAGCTATTTACATCCTCTGGCGTTTGTAATGCTGCTTTACTATCCTGTATGCTGTTTTGAGGTCAAAGAAAATGCCGCCTTCGTAGTGACTGCAGGCAACACTGAAGATATCTTGCTTCAAAAGGTGCCTTGCATCCACAGGACATTAGCCAGCAAGATTGTAGGAGCAGCTGTATACAAGGTGTATGGAGAAAAGCTGGGGGAGGCGGGAACCGTTACCTTTTTTTCTATAGTAACTTGAAAAGCACTTTGTTAACAGCACCAAGGCTGAAAAAAATCTGAGACTTGTAACCGAACTGACAATTGTGTATTTTGCTTGCCACAAAGCTGCTGCATTATGAAATTCAAGTATGATCACTTCAGTAAGACCCTTTGTCCTTCAGTGTCTTAAATTTTCTCACCTGATAAATTAGGATAATCAAGTCTCTTGTATTTTCAAGTACTCTAGATTTTTGTGCTGGGAAGCACTTGAATTACTTCCAAACAGTAGTAGCAGGGAAAGAAAAAAAAAAAAAACCAACCCACCACAAAATATGTGGAGTACAAAAGACATAAACTGATGTCATTATTTGCATTCCAATACTATTTTAATAATTTTTTAAAATTATGTCTCAAATGAAAAATTCAAGCTAAGGAGTGGAATGTTAGTCTGTCTGTTTTTTCCCCTTTTCCACCCCTGATACATTTCTTCTGAGTAATGATAGCTTGCTATCACACTTTTTTTTGTTTTTAATTCATTAAGGGAATAGACTGAGTTTTATACATCCCAGTGGATATCTAATTGCATAGCTGCTCTCTTCCCCCACCCCCGCAATGACTAATCAAAATCTTTCTTGTTTCTTTTTATCTGAAGGTTTTTTTTAAAAATGTGTGTTCATTATGCAGTTTGTTAGAACTTGTACGTTCAGCTGGCCACAAATTTCATAAACATCAGGTTTTTGTTTTCCGTGTATTGTATTTGTGTTGTGTGCGCATAAGCAACTACTTCTGCTTTTAGTTTGTACTCCATTTTTCATGATGGTGTTTCACTGGAAATAACTACTTCGTATTTTCAGCATAAAATGAAACGTGATATATGAGGCCATAGTTCAACTTAAATTCCCACTGTTGTTCAAGTCCGCTATTTTTATGGTATGTAACTCATTCAATATATACATACTGATACCTGCCCTGCACACGCACACACACCCCCCCCATCTTTTCAGAATATATCCTGAAATTTTACCTCTAAAAAAATAAATCTGTATTTTATTCAGCTTCTCTCTGCTAAATGTAATATCAACAAACTAGACTTGTGTGTAAGGAAAGTAAACAAGTATGCTGGCACGGAAAAACATCTTGAGGCCTGTAATAGAAGGGAGAAAATCAGATCAAAGAGAAAGGTGGAATTTAAAGAAACTGAGGAAAATCACATAAGAGACAAATCTGTCAGAGCGCGCCAAACAGATGTAGAAACACAGGATCATGTTAAAGCTGGCAGCTTTCTCTTTCTCTATTTCACCTCTTGCCTCAGTTGCTTCAAAATCTGGGCTAGTTAAAAAGTTACTTAGAGCCTCTCTCAGGCTTTAACTTCCAAGAAGAGTTTTGGTCGAATATCTTACTCTATTTAATTTTGAAAATGGGTATTTAAAAAAGAAAAAAAAAAATGTATTTTCTGGGAAACGGTGTTTTCATGGGGAAAAAAATGACTAATATCAAGGGAGTCTAGAACTATAGATTGTATCTAGTCACCTGTTATACAAAGAACCCCCATATAATACATACACATAGTGTCTCCTGACAATCCCGGTTGTCTATAAAGAATATCTCTGTATGACCTGAAAATTTAAAGTCATCAAATACTTTCTAACATCATATAAAAGACATCAGGGGTTTTTTTTTCTACTGAAGTCACTAATAACGAGGGAGATGAGTTGTTTCATGATTGTTTTTACAACTTAAGCTTGTGCATGTGCTTATTTCTTATTTTTATGCTTTTCCATCTTTTTTCTTTTTTACCTTTCGTCACTTGATCTGTGACCACACCGGCTTGAATTGTGCTACATAACACATCAATGTTAAATTATCTTAGGTGAGATTTCTTCCACCTATAACAAAAGCAAATCAGATTTGGAACATTTATTTAAATTAATGAAACACAGAGAAGTGATCATGTTCTTTACTATAAGTTGATGTTGCTGTGCTTTCTTTGGGCAGTTCAGGTGATTTACCTTTGGTGAAACTCTGTCTCTGAATTTTTTAATTTTTTTTAATTTTTTTTTTTTTTTAGCCTGAACCTCAGTGCATGGGATCCTTTTCCCACATAGGTTCAGTTGCTGGTCTATATACAAAAACATGTGGAGATTTTTATTGTTTTCAGTACTCTGTAATTAGTTCTTTAGTAACCAAATCTGATGCATAGATAAATCATTACATCTTCACTTCAAAACAGTGTGTAATGATATTTTTTTTAAATCAATTTTCTTATGTAACTTCACTTCAACAAGTGAACAAAAACATTACTTTTATGACTATTTCTTGAATTGTTCTTCAATATAGCATTTCTCAGGTGTAGCTATTAAAACATGTATAATGATAGCTTACTCTTACTTATATCTGTAAAATACTTTACAGATGGAGCAGAGAAGTGATATGACTTATCCAAGCTTTCTCAGTAGACCTACTAAAAGATTTCTTAACACCCATTTGCAACGCAGCTAAGGGAAGAAATCCCAGAAAATGCACTTGCAAAAAAATAGTTTTGTTCACAATTTATGCTCATTTGAATTAGTATAGAAATGAGTTAATAATTAATTGTGAGCTATGATTATTTAAAAATAGCTTTACGATTAAAATATTATTTGCACTGTTTAATGGAAAACATGGGCCACCATGAACATAGTGTAAAAGGGTTGCAGAGTATACACAGAAACTAAAGAAATGCCCTATAAAGTAATGTCAAATTAAGTTTGCACGTCTGCTTTTACTACTGACAGAAAAAACAAATCATTCTTACAACTCTTGTTCTACAAAACAAAACCAGATTAGCTCTGAATAGCTTCAAGATTATTAAAATTTTTATACAAGGTAGGCATAGAAATAGAATAAATTCTAGAAATAAGCCAACTTTTGCATTCTTAGAAAATGTGCATTAATGTGCTTAATATGAGACGAACCAGCTAGATGTGATATAGCTTGTATGACATTTAAAATGTATTAAAAAGTTCAATTATGTTTTTAACTGCTCGGTTAAATAGGCAAGTGTTAGAACTTAACGATTTTGGTCCTGTAGCTGTTGATACTAGGTATGCAAGTGTTTTATTAACTTAGTTGAATATACTTGCTTTAGTTAAATACACAAGAATTACTATTTCACACGTTATTATCCGTTGTGTTAAGCCATGCTAAAGCAGGTAAATTTTCTGATTTTCATGGCATCACGTATGAATTCAAAATCATTTTGCAAGAAGTTATACAGCTGGATGTTGCTGAAGAGATCAGGATTGCCAACAACGTAAAATACAACACATAACTTTGTGCTCCCTTTAAATTAGTGTATGTGGCAAAAATCTTCAATTTGCTTCTGGAAGCAAAAAGATATCCATTATCCAAGCAGCCTTTAAAATGTTAGGTATAGTAGTTGAATGTGTTCTTGGAGTTAGCTGACTTGTTCTCGCAGTTCAGGACACTGTGCTTCTGCTAGAAAAGTGAACTGTAAACCCCTGGCTCAGCTGACTTCAACGAAGTTCGCTTTATTCAGTGTTTCAAGGAATGGATTACTGAAGTGAAGAAATACTTTTAATGCTTAAGGGAGTCTTTCAGAAATTACAATGATGTCTAGAGATTTAAGGAGAGATACTGTTTCAATTGGCCTATGCCAAGGTAAAGTAAAAACCCCTCCCAGTCACCCTTAGAAAAGCTTGAGGGATATTCTGAGCAATGATTTTTTTATTTTTTTTTTTAAATTTTTAAATGTCATCTGTTTCCTTTTCTAATCATAAAATGCTAGGTTATCTAGTGCATTTTGTACAGTTTTAATTTTTAACTAGACTTAATCTTAGAAGCTTGCTTTGCTACCTGCATCCAGCCAGCATCTTTGGATAAAAACGCTATTGGAAACTCTTCAGATTACTTTAGGTCTTGTCCACGTAACAAAGAAATAATCTTACTTAGACGTTGTAGATGTGAAAAGCAGCATACTGTCTTACCTAAAGTCAGTACACTGTTTAAGTAGTTACAAGAATTTTGATATAAATTCTCTACCTATCAGCATCTGACCAGACAAAACAAAGTTGTGGGAGGGGCAGAATAAAACTTTTAAATACAACAAAATCAGTTGGAAGTGGAGAACTTTGGACAGAAAAGAGCAAAAAGTAGTAATTTTGTTTAAGAACTGTCTCTTTTATGCAGAAATAATTAGCATATATGCTGAGTTGTTGTTTAATATTATTTCTTGAAAAAGTTATTTAAATTTAAAAAAGGTATTTATAACAGCATATAGAGAAATAAAATATCGACAACAAAAAAAAATAGAGTAACATTAAGTTTTACCCAAGTGTCCTCAACTGTCCACAGCAGCCCATCTTCATGTTGCACGTTAGTTGTTTGTTATGTAGCGTTCTCTTTGCTGCTGTAAACAGAGGTGTTGTATTCATGAATATCGATCTTATTGGTCAAACACACCACGTGCAGTTACTGCTCCAAAGAGATTAACATTGACATATAAAAGAAGAAATAGTTTATAGGTATAGACAACAGGACTACAGGGAAATGATGGCATATATTATTCAATATCATAGTCACTGCCCTATGTGTACCAACAGCTTACTATGGTGCATTTAGGCAAGTGAATATTTCAGTAAAAATGAGGTCTTAAAATTCTTCTTTAAGCCCCTGTGCTGTGTACTGCAAGTTCATCCCTATAACCTCTTTCAGAACCAAACAGGCCTGTTAGGATCATCTGAATTAAACTCTTTTCCTTCTCTGGTAAATTTTAAAGACAGAAATGATCGTGCTTCGCTTCACTTGCTGCAAAAAGCGCTGCTAAGAAAGAATGAAGATAGCCTTTTGTGGATTTTTCTCCACAAAGCAGGAAAAGTTACGTGGAAGAAATGCAGCTGTTCGACATTGAAATGTTCTTACTGAAGTTCTTTTGGGCGGGTACAAAACCCCTTCTGTGGTTGCAAAGATGTTACCCTGCACAGATCCATAAAAAACCCCAAACACGAGAATGTAACTTGCTATGCTCAAAAGTATTGATTCTGAAATAACTGCTCATGTTTAAACAGGTTTGGGTTTGTTTGTTTTTGGTTTTTTTTTTTGGGGGGGGGGGGAGGGGGCGGAGAGAAGGGGCTGTTTTCTTTGTTAAAAAAGTATCTAGAGAAGGGAAATGGCATTCTGACGCTGATATTGGCATTACATTGCACGTAGTTCTGAACTCAGTGAGAATGCATTTCTAAAGGAAGTAAATCTTCAATGTCCCTTAAATAGGGGAGCAGATTTGGGATTTCTTTCAGAGGGAAAATATACTGAAATAAAATCTTTCTATTTCTTTGAGAAAAGGAGAGATGCACTTATAAGCAATGTTCCTGTAGCATGTGTCAGCTATGGAAAGAAAATTTACAATTCTGCTCTGGAAGCTTCAACAAGATCTCACTACTATTAAATAACAAATAGAAAAATGTAGACTCAAATCTACTTGATTCTGTCGCAGTAAAGCGGATTTAAAAGAAGAAATGCAAGATTTGTGCAGCTTTGTGCAGCTGGGTGTTAACACTTGAATACCATGAAATTGCAAGCACTGTGGAAATGACAAATTTCTAAAATTTGACTCCATAAAACATACAATACTGCAGAAAATCTGAGATGAGCAGCAACTTCTATTGCCTCCATATATTGTCATTGGTAATCCAGGGATATTCCGCACGTGAGACAAAAAAGAGAATGTTTACAACATAAAACTGAGACAGTGCTTAATAATGAAATCTTGGTAGATTTTGCATGCAAGGTATTGGTTTGTTTCTACATTGCTTTCTAACATTAACGGCAAAACTGCAGGTGTATATAGCAATCCATATATAAAACCACACACACAGAGACATATATGTATATGTAGGGTCCTTATTTTGTCCAGCTAAAGGAATTACTGTATCTATTTACCAGCAAAAAAAGGTATCCAATTTGAATTATAAGAGTAAATGATAACTAACTTAATGTTCATTAAACCCCCTTCAGCTTGTAAGGGAAGCTAAAGGAACTGATTTCTGTTATCACATATGTTTTATAGTCCCTTTGACTTTACAAGGTAGCGTGACAATGTGATGCTGTGACTGAGTTAAGATCTATATGTTGCAGCATGTTCCAATTAACACTTTTAAACTACTGTTAGTTTGCATTGAAATCAATGTTCTCACTCATACGTAAATAAATTGATCTTTTGGGCTATATTGTATTAACAAAATCTTGCAATTTTGAGTTTCCTTCATTCCCGTATATTTAATTTTCAAAGTCAGATTATGTGTTCTATGTATGAAGAATTCATCCTCTGCAAAATGTTATCATAAAGTTAGGAATCAAGTTGATTCCATGGACATTAAAATGCATAGAGGAACCATTTAATTTTCCTTTTAAGATTGTTTTGGTTTTATTTTTATTTTTTTTAAGTATGGTACATTTAGTGATGTAAAATTAACCAAATCTTTTCAAAGGATCTTTAGCACATTCATAATAAAATACACTGTAGTTGTAAACAAGAAAAATTAAGTTGTTCCTCTTGTTCTTTGAGGACTTTGATGAAAGAACAAGGGAAGAGTTGAATCTGAAATTTAAAGAAGAAGATTTTTAGTCTTGTTTCTCTGAAGGGAGAGAGGTGAGAGAGCATCTGTTGATAGTTTCAGTGGCCAAAACCACAGCAAGCTCTATTGTTTCTCATTTAGAATCTTGAAAGGTGGAAATTGTTTAGGAGTAACGTGATGGAACTGAAGTATGAAGCGCCAATAGGAAGGACATGATTCCACATATTTTATTTTTTTTTAAAAAAAAGCATAATAAAAGTGGCTGTTAATAAAACTTGTTATCGAGAACTTTGGGATTTTATACTTATTCAGCCTTCTCCTGTTGCATCAAAATAATTTCCCAAGATCTTTAAAAATGCAGAGCAGATGTTTTCCTTTTGCTCTCCCATATCAGGTGATAACTCTATTTTCTAAATATGTATGCACCTTTCAGTATTTGTGTTAGAAATATAAAATAATTAACAATGAATTTCCATATCAAGGATGACAAAACAATCTTTAAGAGATAGCTAAACTTCTACAACTTTTTTGCAATTATTTATTTCCTTAGGACTGATCTGGGGGACGTGGGGGGAGTCTTTCCAACAGCAGTTGAAAATGTGGAGACAAGTGTGGTGCTTTTGGCGCCAGTGTGTGAGGAGTGGGTTATCAGTTGTGGTTTTTCCTTTTTGTTTTTAAACAACCGCTTTGATTGTCCTCAGCTTTATTTGAAACAAAAGATTTATGGTGTAAAATTTTGAGGATAAAAAAAACCCAGGAGGGTGGCAGAAAAGATCCAATGCTCATAGTTCAGAGAGAAAAAATGGTTAGCTCTCTAGGAGTATACTATAAAGAACTTTCAAAAATATTACTAAGATTTGGTTTCCTCTTCACAGGTAGACTCCTGAGTTTTAAGTAAAGGATCTTCAGACCTACCAGTATAATTAGGTCCTAATATTGTATGTTGTCTGTGTTCCTATGCAAAAGATTTATTCACTTTATGACCTCTCAATGACATACTGAAACAGAAAAAAAACGTGCTTTGTATTTTGTCTCATGAAGAGCATTCAAGAGTTGTAAATCTTTCTTTTTTTTTTTTTTTTTTTGGTACAAAGTTCTAGATTTTGTGTTAGAACATGTTTTATTTCTTTTCCTAATCCAGGTCATGGGATGCAGGCAGGGATGAATTATTACTAATTACAATATGATAGTGAGTTACAATTTCTCTGTGCCTTGATATTCAAAGACTCCCATAAAAAAAGAGTATCCTTTCTACTTGTATGACAATCTAAACTTCAAGGGAAATAGCTGAAGCTAAAAAACATAAATCTCATTAAAATTGTTATGTCTGAGAGTAAGGAAGAGAAGCTAAATAGGTGGATGAAAACAATCAGCAGTAGGAATGTGGATAACAGAGATAAGGAATGTAAACCTGTCAAAAATGACAAATTGTTAGATGTTTAGTAATCACTAAGCCTCTGGTAGTCTTCCTATTGCTTGCTATGATAGTGTTTAAGACATCATCTACAGACTTTAACTTGAAAGGGAAAAAAGAAACACCCTGAAAACGTCTTTGGTGGTTGCTTTTGTTTCATCTCGGAAAGAGTTAATTTTCTTTCTAGTGATTCCTGTGAAAGGGCTGTCAATAAAGCATATTGTTGTAGTTGTTGCTAGGTCAATAAAGCATATTGTTGTAGTTGTTGCTAGGTGATGTTTATACTTTTCAAGGACTCTTTTCAGTTCCCCATAGAGGCTGAGAAGGAGCACAGACAGAACAACGGAATGGCCAATGGAATATTCCATACCATAGGTGTCATGCTCAGTGTATAAATGAGGGTTGGCTGGGGGAGGAGAGTCCATGATCACTGCTCGGGAAGGTGCACATTCACTGGGTGGTGAGATTGACTTGCATTGCTATTGTTATTATCGCTATGTTCCTTTTCTGTTATTGTTCTGTTAACCTGTGTTTACCTTGCCCATGAGGGTTTTCTTCCTGACCCTTTCCCCTCCTTTTCTCCCTCCCTGCCCTTCTAGGGGGAAGAGGGAGAACTGTGCAAGGAGCTGCATGGTCCTAACTGCTGGCTGGTGTTAAACCACGATAGTAGTTTATCATTTTGTGCTATGCTGGGGAATTGTTGGGAATCAAAGAGCTTTGATATTCACGGTGAGCACTTCATTGATACATGCAGAATATTAATTTTGCAGATCCTCTGTGTAGTCAATGACAATGGGCTCTGCCCACAGTGGGGAGATACTTTATGAGGCAAGAAGATTGAAGCCATTTCATAACAGGGGCTGAGACTTCACTGCTAAATTTTACAGCAGATTTACTGGCAGAATATCCTTTACTTTCATTTTGTAGTGGAAATACTTTTCTTTGCCTCTTTGTAGAACAGCTCTAATATCATCCTATTGCTTTCCCCAGTAACTGTGTGTAAGACACTCATTCTCATGTCTTGCTTTAGGAAACGGCAGTGGACAACTGGTGCTTCCATAGGAGCGGATTAGTCCTGGTCTTTCCCTGTAAGTTTTACTAACGCTGAGTCTTCCCCATCAATGCCTGGCATACTTTCATCCCATTTGTTCCTTGTGATAGCAGCATAGGATTCAGCTCATGAAATGTTGTGATCTTGGACAGTGAGATAACCAGAAAGTCAAAACCAGAATTCTAACCATGGAAAGTTTTGCAGCATTTAGTGATACCAGAAAAAACAGAGGAAGAAGGAGCAAGTGAGGTCTTGGTACCTTTACCGTGTCTGTCCCAGACTGTCCCATGAGCCACTACACAAACACTGTATTAACTAATCCGCTCCACAAAAGGCTGCTATCCATGGAGGGGTGAAGTTATGCCCCAGTTAAGATTCAGCAATTTTTGGCCTATTTTATAATTACAGCTACAAAAGCAATCTGGTAAATATTTAAATGTTAACTATGGCTGAAACTGTGGTAAAGACTCAAGAGAGGGGAAGAAAAAAAAAAAGATTTTTTTATTTTTATTTTTTTTCCTGTGGCATGAAAAGCCAAAATATTTAACACGCATATAAATGCTTTAGTAAAAAGGCATTTCATTATATTTTATATTTCAGTATTTTAAATGTTCAATAACTTCAGTATTTTCAATGTTTCTTTTAAGTAAATACCTGAACAATACATGTATATTTCTTTAAAAAACATTGTGGGCCTTCTGAGTGTCAAAAATTACTTTTTTTTTTTTTAAATAAAATGAACAATTAATTTTAATTAGATTTCACTTTTAAACAATTTTTAGTAGTGGCTTTTTAATTTATTTCACAAAAAAAATTTCTTCATATTTAGAGTTTCTATTATGATCATGAAACTAGTTAGCTTGTTTCTCTGAAATTGGCCTTTTATGCATATTGATGTAACAGGAAAAACAGTTTAGAAATGTTAAGAAAAAGTAAATTTTTTTCAAGAAAAACAGCAAATTATTTTTCTGCTCGTTGCTAATCGGTAGATGATTAGCTCCCATTGCTATTTTGTAGAACAAATCTACCTCAGATTGCACAGAATGCTGAAGAACAGAGAACCCTAGTGTGATGCAAATTGACCAAACAGCTGCTGAATGTCAAATTCTAACAATACTTTAAAACAGCTGCTTTCTTCTGGGAGATTAATATTAAAAACTGCAAGTAGAATAAGACTTGAAAAGATTTGACTACTGAAAATTCTTAGGCATTTTGAGATTACTCAGAAATACTGAATAACTAGTAATTTTTGAAAGGCATATACTCAAAATTTGTGATGGTTTTCGAAATAATGCAAGACCATCATGAAGTTTGTCACTAGTACAATGAAACAGTACATGCAATAGTAGCATGAAATAGTACATGCAGTTCACAAATTGCAAGTGCTAAGGTAGTATCATATGAGAGAAACAGATATAATGAATATTCAGTTTATACTGGCTGTAAACTTACAGCTAAGTCAAAGGTCATTTCATATTTAAATTAATATAAAATTGTCCAACTAAAAATGTTCTCAGTACTGAAAGCTGTGCATTAGCAACAACTCAAAAAGACCCAGGAGTGGCCATAGTAGACTTGCACAGGAGCTGGCTTTGGTAATTTCTATAAAATTTTTTGTATATTTAAAACCTAGCTGTTTCGTTTGAAATATCCCATATTAAAAGAAAGATTCAGAAATATTTGGTTTAAACAGATTTAGGGGAAAAAAAAACACCAAAGTTTTTCATAGTAGGGAGAAATTGGATTTTCAGACAGTTCCAGTTGACACGCTGCCGGTAATTCTCTGTATACAATGATCGAGCTGAAAAACATCTGACGAATGTTAAACATCATTAAGAATTGAATGAAGTATACTCTGAAGTGATTATAAACCCTCTTCCTTCAATAAACTCCCTAAATAGTAATGAATGGGGAGTTAATCAGAGGGTCTGCTAGCTGTTGGTGTAGATTCTTTGTGGATTGATTTCATTTAGAAAAGAATTCAAAGTAAGTTTGGGGCTTGCGGGGGGGAGCAACCGTGCTTAGAAGGGAACTTTCCTGGTTTAAACAACAAATCATCAGTGTATTTGATACAAGACTTAGTGGTAGGAAAAACATTGCCTATCTAATAGAAAAAATAATGATGCAGAAGTTTATGAAATAAAATATTGGACACTTATATATGGTTTAAGAACCAGCTTTAATAAAATCTTCCATGTTTGTGCAGGCCCTATGGCTTTTCATATTCATAGTCATTTGAAATTCATCGTAGATGTGTCCAGTTTATATTTTCTTGGTAGAGAAGTGTAAAATTGTACCTTGCTGTTAAGGCGTCTCTCTGTTCCCAAGGGTAGTGTGGACCTTTTCAATATCTACTTTCATTAGAAGAAGGAATTTGTTAGTTAAATTTCTTGAAGTTCACATGGGGATGAAACTTTAAAAGTAAATGCTTTTAGATACAGATATTTTAGTTACACTACTTCTTGAAACTTTCTGTTAAGACCAAATCTTTGCTCTTTCATTCTACTTATGTACACCAATGTTGATTTAATGATCTGGAAGTACAAGGAACCATATAGAACCTGAAAAGCTTTGGGATTTTTTTTTTTTTTTTCAGTAATGGGAGCAACTTGGGTAGTACTTCAGAGGGTTTCTCAGCCCTTCCTGATGTGATCTAGTAGATAGGACATATCTAATGTAATTTTCGTAGTCTCCTGAATGTAAATCTTTCTACCACAATGTTCTGTGGCAGAATAGCATTTCTGGTGGCGTTTGCCTCTTTATAACACTGCAAGCTAGGCAAGGAAAGAGACGGACAGTTTTCTTTGAGTGACAGTTCCCACAATGCCCAGTATTACTCTATCCAAGTAAAACGCAAGCTCTCTTAAGGCTTTCATTAAACATTCTTCACAGACTAATCCTATTTGTTGTTTACTAATTACTTCTTTTAGGATACTAGATTTAAGAACAGCTCTATCTGAATTTTTTATAATGGTCTGCATTTCTTCTCTTTCTCTCTTTCATGACTCCTGTTCCATTCCTCTTTTACCATGCATCAGATCTGCTCTGTGCAGGCAGAAACCTGGTCGAATACAATGGCTGTAATATTCTGTTAAACCCAGTTTAAACATCAATAACAAAAAAAAAAAATCAAGAAAGTTGGGGGTGTTATGAATAAAAATGAACTGGTAATTTTAATTCCTGGACGGTTCATACCCTCAGGTACTTCTTAATTGCATTTTAATTCTTTGTAATTATGGGTGGAGGGTTCCATTTTAAGCTTAGATTCTGTGTAGAATAATTTTCTAGGCTGGTAACATGTAAATACTTGAAATTCATGACTGTATTCTTGCCTTTCACACAAGTATGTAGGAGCTGGGTCTAAATCACAGTGAAATCACTCTGCTGACCTCACTGGAATTCAGATGAATGTCTGTATTTATAACATATTTCAGCATGTTTAAACTAAAATTTGTAACGTATTTCATATTGTAATGTATTTCAGCATATTTAAACCAAAAAAAAAAAAGTTTTGACATCAGTAATTCTTCTGTAATTGACTTTAGGTAAGACATGAGCAAAAAAGCGCTTGGAATTTTCACTTTACCTAGTCCCACACAGTCTTGCAGATTACACACAAGGACAAACTGGATTATGAAAGTTCTAAATTTTTTTTTTTGTAGTTCTCGTAAACAACTGGTTGTTCTCACAGGAACAATAAGCATCATTTTGTTCCCTAGTTCATCAGCAGAAAAACTGACAGTTAAAACATGGTGCTGAATTTTTCTTATTCCCTAAGGACCATAGGCCAGGATAGAATGGGAACTAGACCTTTGTGCATCTATTTCAGTGCTTCACAAAATGAAAGAACTGGCCTGTAAGAACAGAGTAGCTATAATCATTACATGACTGCAAATGCTTTTTCTCTGCCTGAAGCGTTCTAGTGTCCACAGTCAGACTTCTTGAATTCTCTAGCTTTCTGACTTTTCTCTCAAATTCCCAGAGCAAAATCAATTTCTGTATTAGATTATCTGAGGCTACTTCAATTTCTATATCTCTCCTGGTAAATTCAGTACCTGTAATGCCCCTCAGCTACCCGCTTTACATTGTGACATGTAAAAATACCTACTGTCCTTCCTTTTCTTCGCCCTTTTTGAAAGCCTATCTTTGAATCAGTAGTGAGTCAAAAACATTCTGAACTTCATGTTTGATATTCTTGTCTCTTCTTCAGCCAATGGAGTTTTCTATCAGAACAGCACATTTATCTTTCGCTTGTGTATTTGAACAACGCCAGCGCATTACCCACTGACAAGGGGAACGGTTTCATGCAAAACTTAAGTATGAAACTCCCTGAGTGACAGGGAGGGCCACATAGTTTGCTTGTTTCCTAACTCTCATCATGGGCAGCGTTTCTTATACAGAGGATCTGCGATGGCACCACAGCAAACTTTAGACTCCTGCAACACACACCAGCTACAGGAAGCCAAAACATTTCAAGAAAGGTCAAAAGAAAAGCCAAAAAGATCCGATGTTAGCAGGTATCTTTTCTGAATTCCAACACCAGGTCTCACTAAAAGTCTTTTAGAGGTTTCCTGCAAGTTACTCAGTGGTGGTAATCTCTCTCTGATGGTACCTTTGTCTAGCATAGCAAACTGTGAGGGGAAACCACGTCATCAGGAATGTGGTTCTGGCTGATTGTAATGGCCGGTCTTGGTCTTGACATCAATAGCAGTCTTGGGTGTAGCCTTCATGCTCCAGGTCACTTTGTATGTTTGGTTTTGGGTTTGTTTTTTTGTTTGGTTTTTTTTTGTTGTTTGTTTGGTGTTTTTTTTTTTTAAACCATGTGAACAGAGAGAATGTTAGCAGGTTATAAACAGTGCAAAAATTACAAAGCAATTGCTTTTTGGGAAATGTGCACAATTGATGAGACTAAACTAGCTACTGCCTAAGCATTAAGATGTTTTCCATCCCCATGACCCCAAAGGTGTCTTTGCTGCCCAAGATTTTGTTGGTCATAAGTGGAAGGGTCAGTCTCGATTATTCCTGGGAAGGGGTTGATCTTCCTTGTTGCTGCGTAGCCATCTTCAAATTCCCTGTATTTTCTTTAAAATTGTATGCCTTTTGCATATTGGTGTTTTCCTCCTTAATCCCTGAGTTTAGCTTTGACTGCAGTTTGTCTCCTTGCTACCTAGCTTGGCGCTAGAGTCTATGTATTTTGTCACAACTTAGCCTAGATTTGAAAACGTTAAAAATGCTGTGTAAGTGTGTCCTCTCAAAACTAGACCTTGGAGTGGAGAAAGCTGAGCTCTGGAAGGGAGGGTCACGCAGGCATTTCACTTGCACCTTTTTGGGGGGATGGGGAGGAAGACAGCAGATGAAGGTTGTTTTCCGTTTCGTAACGTTTGCAGAGCTAGAAGCATGAGGCCAAGCAGGATTAGTGTGGAGGTGTAATGGGTGTGGTTGCAACCAAATTAACATATCACTGCTCTTTCCTATTTCCATCTGAGGAATAGAAAAGAATAGGCAAGACGTTTCCTATTTTTGATGAAGGCAGAGATAATGCAGACAGTAAAGGCAACACATGTTGAAGCAGGAGCAGAGGATAGATCGCAATGGAGGAAAGCGAGAGGAGAAGCTTTTTTTCAAATGTCTGTGCGGGTATAGCTGTTAGTAAGCTCCATCTTGTGACGTATTAATATGTATAACCCTGCCTTGGCATCAGGAAGTAGAAGTCAAAGATGTATTTGAGCATGGAGTAAAGAGAAGGGAGATAAGGAAAATAACTAATTTTTTAGCGTATAAGAAAATAAAGAGGCAAAAGCAGATTAAAAGATAAGTTATGTAGTAAAAAATATGAACTTGATATAGAAATGTTTTGAAGACAAAGTAAATAGAATAAAGACCTGGTAAAAGTGAGGATGTGTTAGGAATAGCAACTTAATATACAGAAGAAATAACTTTATTTTTACTTATCTGTTCAGGAAATTCTGGTGCTTATTGATACAAGTATATGTGTCTGTTGATGAAGGGTCTATTGTCCTGTATCTATGGACCCATATCTATATCGGTCTATTTCCTCTGAATAAAAAAAATAAATACATAATGCTTGGATGAAGCTTTAAACAATAAAACAGGTGATTTTCTCTGATTTTCACTTATTCAAGTAGTTAGATTTTTGTCAATCACTGCTGTCCAGTTGCATGTTTTAAAGTTGCAATACGCTTCCATCATACGTATAACAGGACTGCCATGTTGTCTACTTAACATCATAATTTGCAAAAAGTCACAGCATTTCTTATCACCTGTATATAAATTAATATAAATTCAGAAGGACAACATTTTTCAAAAAAGTGTTAGAATCTACATTCATTTGTAATCAGAAAGTTAAATATACTCTCAAGAGATCTCATAAAAGAAGAAATATTAGCAAGTGCCATGGCTGATATTGCTTCTGTATTGTGATACCACTGTAGGCTAATTGAATGTGTGGCACATATTTATGGCTATGTGCAGGATGTCATAGAAGTGGTGTGTGAATGTTATCATTGCAGTACAGATGTGTAACTCATTCATCCAGAAAATCCCACAACAATGACTAACACATGGCATAGCCAACAGCAGATTTCCACTGTCATGAGGAAGGGTCTTCATAGCCAAATGTCAAGACTATTTCTTCAAGTAAGCTTCTACATATTATACATATTGTCACCTGTATCATAGAAAGTCCTGTGTCTGTTGTTTGAATGCCCCTTGTAGTTCTTCTAAGTTCTCCAATATTACAATCAACTGCCCAAAAATTATATAGGTAAAAGGTGGAAAACGTCCAACAACAGTAAAGAACAGGCTGTAGGATTTGATATTAAGCTATGAATGTTCTGTATTGAAGAAGACTTCTGGACATAAACATTTGAATAAAAGTCTTTTTGAGTGATTAATGTTATTGGAGGGAGTATCTAAAAGGCAACAGCACCAGTAATCTATTTACTGTTAATTTCTATACAATTTACAGAATTATTTCCCTCTTGGAATATTACCTACTTCTTCATGTAATCATAAAAATTTATGATGTATACCTTTCAATTACTTGTGTAGGGAAAAAAATAATGAATAACAATAAAATACGATTTGTGAAGAGAGTAGAAGCTACATATTCTTTTTAATGGTCTTTTTATTTTCAATGAAGGCTATGTGGTATTGATGCAAATTGTCTCCCTCAGTTTAAGAACACGTGGTCTGTCATCTAGCTTTCTAGTCTTGCTATTTGCTTAATGAATGTACCACAGCAACTATATCATCCAAAGGTATACTGTACTACAAGACCTTTCAGAGAATATTAATTCCTTACAGGTGAACTTTGTTATTTCAATGAAAAAAATCTGCTTAGTTTTTAGTTGTGTTTTGTTGTTGGTTTTGTGGGGTTTATGTGTGATTTGGTGGTTTTGATTTTGTTTAGTTTATGTTTTTTGAGGGGGGGATTGTTTGTTTTGTTGTTGGGTTTTTTTGTGGAAGAAGTGCTGTATCCATATGTATATTGACAATCTCTACAAAACTGGTATTGTTTAAGAAGCAAAATGCAGAATGTGGCAGTATTTTTCCTATGGTAGGTTATCCTTCAAGTGTTCTGGACTCGTGTGAAGACAAATGAAAGTAATAAAATATGGATAGTGTTAATGTACCTTTAGTGAATATAGGTAGATAATATAATAGAAGTACTCAACCCATTTTTAAGTGCACTTGCCCAAAAGTGTTCCTGGAAAGACCTCTTCAGCAATTCTTGTACCTCATGAAATTACTTTAGTTTCAAAATCAGAGAAAGGGGATAAACGTTTAGTTCTTAAGTTATTTCTCTGTGGTTCTCAGCTCAGCTTTTATTTCCCAGTCCTACCTAGCTAAATTTCCTGCAGCCTTTAAATGGTGAATTAATTAAAACTATCCCTTGCTTTACTGGATGAGTTTCAAGAGTAGTAGTCTACAAGTATACTTTTATTGATACTGGTATACTGGTACTTCTGTCTTTTGGCAATTCTATTGGTAATCTTATTTTGTTTTCCATATCACTGTACTGTGATACTTCCTTTCAAACAAACAAAAATACTGAAGATAAATTTCCTAACAAGAATGGTAAGAAGATTATTAACAACAAAACTCACTGCTACAATTCTTAAGAATAATACAGAACTGAAGAACATTCCTGCACATCAACTCAGCTCTCTAACCTGTTGTGTAGGTATTTCGTATAATAGTTAACATATGATTCTAAATTGATTCATCTGGTATGTTTGCAAATGCATGATTTGATTCATATTATGTTTTTAATTAATTACTTTAACGTAATTTCTTGAAAAATCAAGGTACACAATAAACTTTAAATTTCACAGAAGATCCTGTTGCAGAATTTAGAAAGACTATCAAAATGGAGTTCAACTTGAGATTGTGACCCATGGGCACCTTGTGCATATTGTTGTTTTTCCTTCTTGCCCAAGGAAGAGTTCAAGAAAGAGACTGTGTGTAAGAATTAGTAGGAAGTTGGCTTCTGCATTTGTAGCAGATCTTCCATAAAGAAGGCAAACATTAAGGAATACTTAAAACAAAAATTTATCCAGTAAATACTTTGCATTTACCTTAAAATAAAATGCGGAGGGTTATGCTGGGAACCAGTGCCTGATTTCTGCAACAACTAGGGTTTACTATTTTTGGGTAAGCTACAAACACAGTAATCCAGAAGTTTTGTACATTGTCAGCGATCTACCAGTCCCAAACTGGACCGTTGCTACACAGATTTTCTATCAACATTTAATGTGTAAGAATAAATTTGAAAATTCAGGTGATAACTTCTTGCACACTACTAAGAGCTAGGGTGAAAGCGTTGATAGCAGTACAAGAGACAGAGGGTTCACATAAACTATGCGAGCTGGTGTGTTACTGTTAAGAAAGGATCAAAAGAAATAGAACTTTTCTAAACTAAAAATAGAAAGATCTTCATAAACCATAGCGTGTGGCAACTTGAGGTCTTTTGATACAGATCATTTAGCATACCTCAGTGATATACCAATAGCTTTCAACCTCAGCAATCATCTCTTCAGACATAAGTTATAAAACAAATGAGTATTTTCCATGAAGGACCTGTGTGAATAGATTGGCATCTCTGGAAAGTATTAGCTTATTTTTTTCAGTAACTAAGTGAAATAAAATGAAAAATTCAAAGCCGTAGGCTCTCTTGGGATCCAGTACAGTGTAGAACTCTTTCTTTATATGCATTTTTTTTTAAATGAGCTTTCTACCTTTCCTACTATACATAATGGATTATTTCCATTCAGACAAAGTAGATAGATACCCATGTATACATGAGTGAAAAGTGAAACTGCCATTTGGGATGTGTGAAGTGTTCAATATGTAATTTAAATTCTTGTTAATTAAATTAGTGTTTCTGGAAGCAATTAGATATTAAGTGTTTCATGAAAAAATAGTTTTGCTATTAGAGACTTTAATTGTAGAGCAATGTATTTTTTTTTTGCTTTTTCAAATTTTATTGGAAGTCAGTTGGGTTCATTGGTATGACTTGTCCATTTCTTTGTCTAAATAACTGATGATAGCTCTAATTTGCGTGTTCTGTGGGAACTGTATTGTTTAAAATTATTTGAAAAAATAACTGGAAAAATACTGTGTTTTAATTTTAAAGATGAAAAAATCTTTAATTTTGTACTTCATGCCACTAATGGAAATGCTTTTAACTTATATCAAAGCCTAATTGATTATGAAAACTGTGTTGGAAAGAACGACTAAAAGGGTGACGAAATCAGTTTGTTTGGTTTTTTTTAACATCTTTTCAGCAATCTTGGCATTTTGAAACAGCAAAATTACATACTGTGTTGAAAGCTCTTTAGAGGTTAGAGGGAATCTGTGTGCTTTCTGTAGCAGTGAGAACAAGTACCTGAATTTGTGGTTGTGAGATTATAAATATGGAAATACTCAGAAGCCAATGGAACTTCAGCCCTTTCCTTAAGACTGACACGTGCACTGTATCCTGCATCATCATCCTATGTAGGGGGACTACTTATAGCTACAGACTTCCCTCCCCCCTCAAGCATCAGCCTCTCTCATTGTAACCCCCATTCATTTGTGAATGAAGCAACCATGCTGTCATGTCCTACGCTTTCGCAGCTTCATGCCTATCACCCGCTATATCTTGAATGTTCTCTTCCTACCGGCTCTAAGTCACTGGAGTTTTTAATCTGTCCTAATCATGTCAAAAGAACCAGGTTCAAGGATCCAGTTCAGTTTTTAATATTAAAGTCTATCAGCTATCACAGGAAATAGAAAAGTAAATAACTCTTCTTTATTATAAGAGATCAGTCTGACTTCCAGCTGCAGAAATAAACCTAGGAAAAAAAATGGGAAAAGCATAGAAAAATCAATTGTCTATAAATTACTAGATATTGAAGAATTACAGGCAACTAATTTGGTTTTTGAAAGTGATTGTGAGAGAAAATAATTTATAGTCATATCACAACTCCCCCCTGCCCTAGCTATTTAAATTAAGTAATTTTATTTCACCTCCTCATAACTATTTAAATCACAAATAGCAAAAGTAAACATGTCTGGAACAGAGTAACATAGTAAGGAACTATCCATACCGGTGCTGCAGCACTGTAGTCTGGGAAGTAATGCAGTATGCTTTCCCACCTGTGGAAGTGTTAGTTCTCTCAGTTTTAATAAACTGTTTGGGAGATGGCTCCAGAAATTGCTGAACTTCTATCTGTCAATCCTTCCAGTTGCTCCTATATTCTAAAACATATAGAAGTGGATTTCACTTCCTTAAACTATACTATAATTTAAACCCCACAATCTTCTTTCTTCATTTTTTTTCATCTTAACTTTGTTCCGTCAACTGGTTATGTTTCTTCCCACTCATTTCTAGTACTGTAATTTTGAGTCAAATTTAATTTGGGGCAAACTCTTGCAGAACACTCTCTTAAATTGATGTTATGGTCTTTCATTGATGGCTAGAGTTAGTCAGATCAATGGATTTAGTTCTTATGTCTGTATTTGAAGGCAGCCTACGGAAAAGCAGTCTAGTTGGAGGCCTGTAACTAGCAGTGATCCCTAGGTGTCCAGTCTTGTTCAACATATTCATTAATGACCTGAATGAGGAGATAGTGTGTAGCCTCAGTGGGTTTGCTGATGACACAAAACTGGGAGGAGTGGCTGACACAGCAGAAAGCTGTGCTGCCATTCAACAAGACCTGGACAGGCTGGAGGGGTGGAGGGGAACCTAATGAAGTTCAACAAGGGCAAGTGCAGAGTCCTGCACCTAGGGAGGAATAACCCCGTGCACTGGCAGAGGTTAGGGGTTGACCTGCTGGAGGGCAGCTCTCCAGAGAGGGATCTTGGAGTCCTGGTGGACAGCAAGTTGACCACAAGCCAGCAATGTGCCCTTGTGGCCAAGAAGGCCAATGGTCTCCTGGGGCACATTAAAAAGAGCGTGGCAAGCAGGTTGAGGGAGGTTATCCTCCCCCTCTACTCTGCCCTGGTGACGCAGTATCTGGAGTACTGTGTCCAGTTCTGGGCTCCCCAGTTCAAGAAAGACAAGGAACTACTGGAGAGAGTCCAGCAGAGGGCTACGAAGGCAATCAGAGGACTGGAGCACCTCTCGTATGAGGAAAGGCTGAGATACCTGGGTCTGTTTAGCCTGGAGAAGAGAAGACTGAGAGGGGATCTCATCAATGCTTATAAATATCTAAAGGATGGGTGTCAGGAGGATGGGGCCAAGCTCTTTTCAGTAGTGTCCAGTGACAGGACAAGGGGCAATGGGTACAAAGTGGAACACAGGAAGTTCCATCTGAACGTGAGGAAAAACTCCTTTACCTTGAAAGTGACAGAGCACTGGAATAGGCTGCCTAGAGAGGTTGT